>NC_092343.1:397177570-398377570 GCF_046630445.1 Rutidosis leptorrhynchoides
ATACATGAACATCTTGTTTAGCTCTACAAATAAGTCCCAAAAGAAAAGAAAACGAGAGTGAATCTGTTGAAAAATCTTGATTAAATAAACCCTGAGCTACCTTGAGACTTGAATGGTTTGAATTTTCTAAAATACCTAGCTTGTTATGTATCACTCATAAATAAATGGTTTTAGACCATAACGCATATGTTTATTAAGTGTTATCTTTTATGTACTTCACATTGTAACTTGTTTGCAGGTAATATAATTTGATTATCTTGCTGAAATATAACTCATTATTTGCTTATCTTATTTGAAGTTTTAGTATGAATCCTGCTGAAATACAACATCAATTAAATGGTAAAGACCTATGTATTGCAGATAGTGGTAACATACACACTATGATCAAATCTAAGAAATATTTCATTGATTTAAATCAAATGAAGGAATTATAAATACTATATCAGGTCTTGCAAACTTGATACAAGGAACGGAAAAGGCAAAAAAATTCATATTACCAAATGGTACGAATTTTCTAATAAACAATGCCTTGTTTTCTCCCAAATCAATGAGAAATTTGTTAAGTTTCTCTTATATATATCATAATGGATATGATTATCAGTCAATGATAACCGAAAATGAGAAATATCTATGTAGCACCGAAAAGCGCATATGATGAAAAGCGCGGCGCATATGATTAAAAGCGCATACGATAAAAAGTGCATATGATGAAAAGCGCATATGATGAAAAGCGCAACGCATATGATTAAAAGCGCATACAATAAAAAGTGCATATGATGAAAAGCGCATATGATGAAAAGGGCAACGCATATGATTAAAAGCGCATATGATGGAAAATGCATATGATGAAAAGCACAACGCATATGATTAAAAGCGCATATGGTGAAAAGAATATATGATGAAAAGCGCATATGGTGATTAATGAAAAAGCACATATGGTGATTAATGAAAAGAATATTGAGAAAGAATCACCAATGTTTCTTGAAAGAATTCAAGGTTATATATATGGACCAATTCATCCATCATGTGGACCATTTTGATATTTCATGGTTCTAATAGACGCATCTAGCGGATGGTCTCATGTTTGTGTGTTATCAAGCCGTAATATGGCATTTGCAAAGTTTCTTGCACAAATTATTAAATTGAGAACACATTATTCTGATTACACTATTAAAAGGATGAGACTTGATAATGCTGGTGAGTTAACATCTCAAGCATTTAATGATTATTATATATCTACAAGGATTGTTGTTGAACATCCAATTGCTCATGTGCATACACAAAATTGGTTTAGCTTAATCAATAGATAAACGCTTGCAGCTAATAACTAGACAATTGGTAATGAGTACAAAACTCTCAATATTTATATGGGGACATGTAAATTTACATGTTCCGACATTAATTCGCATTAAACCAAGTGCAAGTCATAAATATTCTCCATTACCAACTTAATTTTGGTCGAGAGCCAAATATTTTTCATCTTAGAACATTTGGTTGTGCAGTGTATTTTTAATTGCACCACCACAACAAATGGTTCCTCAAAGAAGGATTGAAATATATGTTGGATATGAAACGTCTTCAATCATAAGATATATTGAATCCATGACGGGTGATGTTTTTACAACACGTTTTTGCTGATTGTCATTTTAATGAAAAATTGTTCTCTAGATTAGGGGGAGAAATGAAAAAAATAAATAAAATGATGTTTCATGATATGAACATCAATTAAGGTATCTTGATACTCGCACAAAAGAATGCGAAATAAAAAAAATTCAAAAAAATAATGCAAAAGCAAGAACTTGCGAATAAATTGCCCAATGCATTTACATATGCAAAAAGAGTGACTAAATCATATATATCAGCAGTAAATGCTCTAGCAAGAATTGAAATTCCAAAAGCTGGCAATAATGTCACTCATGAGCCTTTTGTCACGTCTGAAACGTGGAAGACAAATTAGTTCCAAAGATAAAAATCCTCGAAAAGGAAAATCAGCTGATAATGAGGTAAAAAAAAATAGGTGTTTAAGAAGAACCACAAATCAATATTCCTTCTGCAGAGGATATTGACGATGTAAATACATAAATTGCAATAAATTATGCAATATTATGGAACCGAAACAAAATGACAAATATTAATTTTTCATATAAACTTACAATGACATCATAAATAAAGATGATGATCTGGAACCAAAATCTGTCATTGCATGTCAAAATAGATATGATTGGACTCAAGGGAAAGGAGCAATACGAGCTAAATTAGAATCACTTAATAAAAGAAAAGTTTTCGAATCAATCGTTATCACTTTTAAAGATGTGAAACATATGAGATAAAAAATGAATTTTTATTCGAAAAAGAAATGAGAAAAAATGAAGTTACAAGGTAAAGCTAGACTTGTAACTTAAGATTTCTCTCAAAGACCATTAATGGATTATGAGAAAAACTTATTCTCCTGTTATGGATGCAATTACTTTTAGATACTTAATCAGCCTAACAGTTTCTAAAAATTTAGAAATGCATTTCATGGATGTTATTACTACTTATTTAAATGAATCACTTGATAGTGATATATACATGAATATCCATGAAGGATTTAAGGTATCAGAAGCATCTAATGCAAAACCCAAAGAAATGTATTCCATTGAATCACACAGATTTTTATATGGGTTGATACAATAGTATAACTGATTAAGTGATTACTTGATAATAAAAAGGGTATACAAATAATCTTATTTGAACATATGTTCTTATTAAGAAAACAATGTCCGGATATGTGATTGCAAGTTGTTTATGTCGATGATCATAACATCATATGAACAAATAAAGAGATCTATGAAATCATTCAACTTCTAAAAAATTTAAATGAAAGATCTTGGAAAAAAAAAACCAAGTATTGCCTTGGATTGCAGATTGAGCATATGCCTAATGATTTACTTGTACATCAAACAACTTATACCGAAAAGATTTTAAAACATTTTTAAAGACAAAACCATTGGTTGATATATCACTCAATATTGACACTGATCCATTTCATCCCCGTGAAGATCATGAAGATCTTTACGGATCAAAAGTTCCATATCTTAGTGCAATTGGGGTTATTATGTATTTTACAAATTGTACAAGACCTGACATTTCTTTTGCAGTTAATTTGTTGACAAGGTTCAGCTCAACCCCTACAAAAAGACATTGAAATGGGATCAAGCAGATATTCTGATATCCTTGAGGAACTGCTGATTTAAAATTATTTTATTCTAACGCTTCAAAACAAGATTTGGTTGATTATGTATATGCAGGTCATTCATCAAATCCTCATAGAGATAAATCTCAAACTCGGTATGTATTCCTAAATAGAGGTACCACAAAATCATGGCGTTCTTAAAACAAACACTTGTTGTAACATCATCAAATCATGACGAAGTGATTGCATTATATGAAACTACTCGAAAATGTGTTTGGTTGAGATCAATGACACAAATCATTATTGATTCTTGTAGACTAGAATGCTATAAAAGACCAACAACTATCTTCACCAACAACTATATATGAAGATAATGCAGCTTGCATAATACAAATGAAAGAAGAGTATCAAAAGTGACAAAACAAAATATAAATGCTGACGAGGCGCCAAAGCCATAGACGGTCTAAGCAGTCATAAGTTTGATGGAAAAGAATGGTATGTTGGTAAGGCTCAAAAAAGACCGAAAGGGAATAAGAATTGAAACAAGGGTTTGAGCAAACCATGAAGGAGACTGTTGACAAATCACAGAGGCTAAACTTGTACATAAAAGATTTAGATGATACAGTTTCAGATGAACAAGATCTCGTAAAAGACAACCAGATTAAAATGAGATACGTTCAATCAACAACTCTGCTGATCTTTATACAAAAGCACTGTCAACCGCTGTTTTCAGAACACACGTTCACAATATTGGCATGAGGCAAGTTCAAAAAATGTGACGACTCAGCGATGTCTACTTGAGGGGGAGTCAACTCTATACTGCACTCTTTTTCCCTTGACTAAAGTTTTTATCCCACTGGGTTTTTCTTTAGCAAGGTTTTTAACGAGGCAGTACTAGTTGATCTTTAACGAAACAAAATTATCACCCAAGGGGGAGTGTTATGATATATGTACTAAAGTCAAATATGGATGATAATTCTGTTCACATACGCATGCAGAGGAATAGTTAATAGTTATTTGCACAGTAAACTTTGCATTATAAATAAGGCATCCATATTTACCATTCAAACTTGTACCTAACTTTCATAATATAGAAAGTTTTTGCCTCTTATCTTTATTCTTTATTCATATATACATATATTAAGAAGTCTTTGCTAAGATCAGCCATAAAGGTTGTTATAAACTACTATAATTATAACAAATAATCTCTACTATATATAATAACAAACAAAAAAATAGGTCATCAAAAAATAAAACTTCTAATCCTAGCCATTCATTCATAAACATTTATCTAATCTAAACCATTAAAATATCCATGTCATGATTATGACCTCATAATCTCATTGTTTAGCAAGAATCAGACTAAAATACCCTTCATGGTTAAAAAAGCACGGGAGAGATTGGATAAAATAGGGGTTATGAAGAAAGATTTTCATTATCAAACAAACAACCCTATTTTCCTCTCACAAAAAAAAAAAAAAAAAAAAAACACTCCGTCTTCAATTTTGATCGTGAATGATTTCTTCAACTACATAGAATCGTTTTGAGTTGAATAATATCATTGTTGGGATTGTTACAGGAGGCCAATTTCATTATTGTTTTTGAAACTATTTAGTTATGAATCCCAACCTACGATTTGTCGAAATTAATCAAGATAATTGAAACGAATATGGGTTATTGGTTTCAAAACTCCATGATGGTTTATATATTATTTAATAGCAGTATCAAGGTATTATTTTATTTCATTAATTACTCATAAATTAATATTTGATGCACCAATTTGAGGACTTCAATATATGAAGCAATGGAGGACTCAATCAAATGTGTACAGGTGTTAGTATTTTTACTATTATATCTTACCAATAGCTATATTCTATATCTAATATCTTAATTTTATTGATAGATTGCTGATAAAGTTTGAAGTGTCACAAATGATGAATGCAACCTTAGTAATGCCCGAGCTTGATAAATGCTCTTTCTGGCAACACAAAAGGTAATCTTTAAGGTGGGCTGGGAATTATGCATATTACGATTACTGTGTTTCTCGAGATGCAGATACACATGTTTAACATTGTATGATAATTTAATTATGGGCAGTGTATTTTAAGATATATTTGATGAAGACAACAAAATTGACAGTCTAAAACGGGATCTGATATTCATAAATAAAAAAAAACTGCCTACTGAGTTGGTCTCATTCCTCAAGTAAGGAAGCATCTTACATCGTGTGGTAGGTTAGGCTATTATGAGAAGATGACCAAATTATGGGACGAATATCAGGTATGTAGTATTTGATGCTTTTGATGCCTTTTTGAATCATCTATTTACCACCATATTGAGAGTTTACTGCTGTATTGAGAGATTTGACATAATTTTTTTACGTAATCTCTATATAAATTTCGTACATCGTTGTTTTTTACTGTCACCCAATTATGTCCAAATTCTTTAAAATAAAGGATATTAGTTGTAACATATATTTTATTGCTAAATGCTAAGTAGGGCTTTTGCAGTTATGATGCACTCTTCTGTTCAGTACAGCCTAGCACAAAATAATTGAATATTTGAAAGGGATAGTGTCAAATACTCTTTCTAATGGCTTTAGAGGTGACAAGATGGGCGGGTTGAGTGGGTTTGGTAACTGGTTGAAATGGGTCTTTTTACAGTATTTATTTATAGTGAGGAATTATGTTCTTCTAAAGATTTGTAATCTAAATTGAAAATCTCACCTTGAATTGTTTTTTTACTTGGTTTCTAACAGATATGAGTTTAGGGCAGGCTTCACCTTTGATCAAAAATAGTTTTAATTAAACTACATAGAAACAGGTCTTTTTATAGTTTTATCATGAGGAATTATGAATCTTCTAAAGATCCGTAATCTAAATTGCAAATCTCACCTTGAAATGTTTTCTTACTTTGATTCTAACAGACATGAGTTTAGGGCAGGCTGCACCTTTGATCAAAAATAGTTTGAATTAAACTACAAAGGTGACATCTCTTATAAGTAATATATCAGCAACAAATAAAGCCAGCAGGGGGACATGTTATCGCTCATGCAGCCACTATGAGCTTGATGTTAATGGAAGGCAAAGGTGAATAGTGTGCTTGCAGAGTTTTTGATGCACCAAACCTGAGTCGGAAGCAATATCTATACAAATAACTTATTTTCTGCTAAGTACGAATAACGGGTAATTTTTTTAGTACGATTTCTCCTAAGCTATCTGTTGTAAGTGAGGTTGCTCATTAAGTATGTTAAGAAATAAATAACAAGTTGATATCTGTACTCGGTTTATTTGTTACGTCTGTAAGTTCTTAGATTTTTTGCAGTAATTTAGTGTACTTAAGTTAAAGTTAAGTATGATAATTAACTATGAATTTTGTTTCAATATTGTACATATTAAAGGGACATCACTTAATCTATGTCTGAACGTGGGTTGATGCATTTTGCTGCTCATCCTCAGATCAGGCACACAACACAAACACTTTATGCTACCCATAAAATAAGCTCCAATGTAGGATATTAGATATTGGTTTTTATTTTCATGAGTTTATAAAATACAGTGTTTGTTGTTTTTGTTTGTATATTATTTACTTGATTTCAATTCAGTTGTTGTTCGAGCTCTCTTGCTAGATATGAGACTAATGAAAATTTGATGAAGAGGGTTTAGTAGACTGATTTTCAGGGCTGGTATGTTTGCCTTTTTAGTAGCCTGATTTCCTGACACCGTGCAGGTATAAAAAATTATGTCCAAAACTCATATCCAAACACCCCGACATTGAATTAGTTTTTATATTATTTTTAGCCTTCGAACCATTACATCTTGAAGTTAAAGTATTGGCTCTTATATGCGATATAAGTGAATAATTACCTAAATTTTTAATATCTAGGATTTGCTATGAAGCCATACATGAGATTTATCTAATTAACTATTAAAATGTTTCTATTTTTTTTGCAGACAATGTTTATTATTTGGCTATGCAACAAACAATTTCTTGATTGGATAGAAAACGAGTTAATATCTATACAACTTTGTCATCAAGCAAAACTACATGCAGTGAACGAGAAGTATATGCCATCGCCTCCCCTCTGCCATTCACATCAAACATTGACGTACCTACTGAATGTTTAGTTTATTGCTTCTTTGGTTTAGTTTGCAAGTTGAACTTTTCTAACCGTACTACTTAGTTGTCTACTCGAGTATTGATAATCATAAACCATTGTTTAAATACACAAGGAAGCTTCTACAAGCTTAGATAAGTTATAAGTAAACAAAATGTTAAGGTCTTTTTGTTAGAATAAGGTGTGTGAGATTTTGAGACATAACCTACTAATAGCATATGCTTGAACATTTTATCTCGAATTCCAAAAGTAGAGTTGTATTTATGCAACGTTCCATTTATGAATATTGTTGCTACTTAAAGTACATATTGTCACTTTCTTCTTTCCCTTGCTTTGTTCCTTACACACATATTTTGTCGTTTTATTGAGCTTCATTAGCAATGAAATAGAATTCTTTGGAACTTGACTATGGTTTCTTTATACTGTTAGCTTAAAAACTTAACATGCATATTTGGATAATATCAACTGATTGAGCACCCTGAGTTTTCTTTTTATCATGGGGACGTGGTGTTTGAGCTTCATAAATTGTGTCCTTACTGTGACGGGGCTTGAATATAGTATATTGAAGTGAAATGGGTAGCAGGTTTTACACCAATGGTACACATTTAATTCCTTTGTGTGTTCGTTATATGTCAACATAGGTAAAGACATATTCAGGGTTTGTTTATCAACTCTTTCAGTAAGTTTTTTCTCTTAGTTAATAAATGATCTATCTAATACTTTACAAGTATAACGGTTCAAAATATTTGGTTGTTTTTAATTAAAAGTTTTTAGACTTATAAGGTTTTATGCCATGAAAATACATCTGAGCTGTAGTCAACAATCCTTTTAAGCTCATTATTATCCTAAATATAAGGTTTGTTTAGAAAGTGGGTTGAAATTGTCACCTCTGATCAGCATTTTATGTCGACATTTCTTAGTGAGAATTTTCAAATTCGTTATACGTTTCTCAGAAGTGCATTATGTATTTAGAGAGCTAATACCGCTCAAATCTTTACATTTTGGCAGGGGCGTCATTGCTTCATAACGTAACCGAACGTGTTATGCGAGTGGAAATTGAGGATGCAAAATATGTTGCAGATGGTGGTGAGATATTGGGGAATTGGTAATGAAAATGTTCAAGAAGGATACCTTTGTTTTGTTGTCAATGTTTTGATTCGTCACATTGCATAGATACAGTTTAGCACCAAGGTAAATTTGCTTCTTACTATATCAAATATAGGTAAATTTCATTCATGTGATTAATCTGAACGAAAATCTTTGATGTGTATAGGGAAATAAGCTACAGTGATCAATCGATGGTAAGGAATTGGTCACGTATTTTGAACCGACATTTAAAGAAGGACGGTTGCTGGATATGTCCATGTTTAAAATCGGGGAACTTAATGTCCAAGTTGGATTTTTCCAACATGATTGTAAGGTCATTATCTTTTAATCATAATCATTCATTCATAAACTTTCATTTAATCAAAACCCTTAAAAATCCCATGTCATGATTATAACCTCATAAGCTTTAAGTTTAGCAATAATGAGACTAAAATACCCTTAAGATTAAAAAAAACACGGTGATCACACTCACCCGTAACATATTTTATTTTCATATTTTGTGGTGTAGTGTACCATTGCAGCAAGTAAGAATGTCGACTAGAAAAGATTATGGAGGCCTTTTTTGTACTAATGGATTGAAGTCTTAGTCACACGTACATTCATATACCACAAAAACATGATGCAACAAAAGCTAAAATGAGCATGGACTACTTCGGTGGGACTTAATGAACACGATGGGGATGCTGGCCGATGTCGTCTTTTGGACAGGTTCGTATATGTATATGTATTTGTATTGATATAACAACATTTAACTATTGTATGATCATGATTATAATTCATTTAGTTTGTATGGTTATATTCAATAAATAGAATAATCGTTGAGAAAGACGTATCGTTGGATGGCTAAAGAGCTACTACATCAATGAGGAATATGGTATTTTCAAGTCATTATCGTCTAGCAGATTTTTGAAATATGGTATTTTCAAGTGATTATGGCTCAAGAGTTACTACAATGGCGAGGAATATGGTAATTTTATGTACATGTTGGAATGACTTGAAACACATTTGTTTAATTTTATGAAATAAAAGTTAATATTATTGGTCTTCTTCGAGGTAATACAATAACACGTATTTGTATACGATGAAACAAACTCGTCCTTTGATGATTAACTTCTGAGGGATCGAGATTTTGTGAATATGTTTTGATTGATGATCGACAAGATGTCATTTGATGCAGGTAATGTGTTAAACATAATATATGTTCGCTAATGATAAATCATATTTGTTCCAGTTATAACTACTAACCGAACAAGAACTGTTAGCTATAAAGTTAAATGACACTTCTAGCTCCGCAACATATTTGACCCACTACACAATCCTTTCATATTGAGACCACTTGAAAATTTGTTAATAGTATTCCTCTTAAAATAGGGACAGTTTTTGTGTATGCAGTGGTTTGAGGTGTTGGATGGTCTATTGAGTGAAAGCTATTGGGTTAGCCTTCAATGGCACATTGCACAGTCCCACTATTTTGGGTTTGTTATACAGCTCATAGCTTGTGCATGGTTAGTTGAATTATATATAATTTATTACTTTATATAAGATCGTCTTTGTAAGAGGTTTAAATTTGACTTTTCATGTTTTGGGTGATATATACTACCTAAATATTATTCTGTATAAAGAGGATATGGACATATATAATTGGAGCCTTTCTGTGCTACTACTATTTTCATACCTTCATTCCATAACCACAGAATTTGGTATGTTTATAGGCTTGTGATGACTACTTACACAACTTACTTCTTGGCCATTACAGAATTTGTTATGTTTTTAGGATTGTGATGACTAATTACATAACTTCATATTTTATCTATTAAATTTCCATATTACGCTAAATGTATTCACAAGAATGAGTTGGTTAATTTTATGCTCTTAGGTAGCTAAACAACTAACGTTATTTTGTTGTAATAGTCAACGACACTAGCCTATATGATCTGATTCGTTTACTTCGTCTTATTCTTTTTTGTGTGTTACATGTGTTGCAAATTGATATAACCACCAAGTTTCATATAGTAACAATAAAATTGAAGCGGCATCGTGCAAAATTCATTATTTTATGTTTGATATAACCGGGGAAGTTTAAGAATAGGTGATGCAGCCATGGTAGTCTCAACAATATTCCATAATGCAAATTCGAAAACTAATAAATAATATATAAAATCATATCATTGGGACAATTCGATTTTTAATTTCTCTTAAAAAACCCCGCGAATTCGCGGGTCTTAAGCTAGTAATAATAATAATAATAATAATAATAATAATAATAATAATAATAATAATAATAATAATAATAATAATAATAATAATAATAATAATAATAATAATAATAATAATAATAATAATAATAATTTAGCAAGTCATATCTTTCGAATTTAATGTTGAAGATGATTCTATGGTAAATGAGAATTTATCAATGGAATTTGTGGATGCTGCTAATTCGTGCCTGGCATTTGCTTGTGATAGACCTGATATCTTAAGGATTGCAATACACAATTGTTTATACGTACATTGTTGTACATTGAACATATATTATATTATATTCACATATATTACACACACATACATGGGAGGGTTAAAAATGATCAAAATTGTAGAAATTACTATATCTTTTTTGTTTGCATTTTTGATCCACAGTGTTATGTCTTTCTACAAATGGATCGGCTTTGGCTGTATGTCTTTATCTCAATTGCTTCAAATGGTTGAAATATAAAAATAGATATAAGGGGAGTGGCCATCAACTGGATTTAAACTTGAAATCATAACTAATATGTAGATTTATTTTGTTACTTGAACGTCACCCATTTACAATAATGGTACTAAACATCATCCTATTGTAAGTATTACCAAAGGTGCACAACCCGTCCATCTTCTCACCATGCAATTGCTTTCGGCTCTGGTACGTTAGTGCTAAAAATCTTGTAACTAGTGCAGTTGGAACCTTTTAATATCAATGCAAGCTTGCATAGAATTGAATACCCCTCTAGCCATGAAACAAACAGAAGAGGTGAGGTGGGTGGTTCTTGATGAGTTTCGTAATCTATTCATGTGTATGTACAAACTAATTAAAATTAGTATATATTAAAGTTTTATTTAAGAACAGTTGAATGGATTAATTCTTCATGGTTTGGTTGCAAGTTTTAAAAAAATGAAGAACAAACAATTGGGCAATTTTGTCTTAACTAATTATCTTCAACATTGATAAATTATTATTATTAATATTATTATGGTGGCGATGAAGATGAAGATGGTGATGAAGATGATGAAGAGGATTATGAGTGAAATTTTAAGAAATTTCAGGGACCAATAATGTATTTTTGACTAATGGAGAGTCTAACAAAAGTTAAGGCAGGGACTAATTTGTGACGTTATTTGACATTTTAGGATGATTTATGCAGTTTTGTTAACAAATGGACGATTTGAACAAAAAACCATAAACACGAGGACGATTTGGGCAATTTTGTCTAGTAATAATAAATAATAGCAGTAATAGTTATTGTATTTACGCTACGGGTGTCTAATCGCCACATATACATATCAACAATTTTCTTAGTTTTTGCATGATAACAAACTCTAATGCAAAACAATTCCTTTCCGTATCCTCTAATAAAAGTATCCTTCTTATAAAAACTATAACGCTTAGAATCAGACCAAGGGCAAGCCCCAAACATGAATAGTTGAATCATAACTTCTCCTCTTCTCTTTACTACAATCTCAACCTGTATGACTATAGGACAAAGAGAACCGTCGGTATTCAAGGCATAAATTTTACCATTACAACAACTTAGGCTACGTAGTAATACACCATCATGTGTGATTCTCTTTAGTTGACTAGCGTATGACATTTCAATCCATCTCATCCTGCTTCTTTTACGATTTATCTGGCAAAAGACAAATTTAGATGCATCACATCTCGTTAATAGGAGGACGGAAGTGGGATCATCGGGAGGAGCCGTCAATAAACATTCATCGATAGATTCACCATCTCCATCTTTCAAAATCAGAGGGGGAAGACATACAATTTTCAAACTCATTGGGTTCCAAAGAGACCACGTAACATTATGCGGATGGTCTGCTAGAATCAACCAGCCATGTAAACAACCTCGGAAGCGTCTTCCGTAAAACTCGGGGATTTGAGATTGATATTTAATCAACGGGTCGTGTAGTGTCGACAAAAACTCTGTATCAATGCCATCTTCTTCTTCTTTGAAGTTCTCAACAATAAACCATGCATATTTTGAAGAAAAAGGAGGCAACTTTTCACATGATGCTGAACTGATATAAACCTGCTGATGCTGCTGCTGCTGCTGCTCCTCATCATGCTCCATCTAATAACAGTTTGATAACAATGACTTCAGTTAGTTTAAATGTTAATTTAATACTACAATCATCTAAATATCTAATCAGTGGGTTAAAGACTACATTTTTAATCCTTCCTAACAATACAGTACTAGATAGAATTACAGGCCAATGATTACAGAAAAGTTCAATAAACAGACTTGATCTTTATTATTTATTTTCACTTTTTTATTCAATAGATCAATTTATAGTTTATAAATCGAACTCATGGCTCAAAATTCATTACTAACTGAACCCAATTTACATACTTGGTGTGATAAAAGACTTGATTTTCATCAAATAAATTAGTAAATCCCTTTGAACCACCACCTAGAAGGCTACTGTTTGAGAACAAAAAAAAAATTAATAATAATAAATATTACAATAAATAAATATATAATACTCATTTATTCAGATGAACATATGTCAAAATCTTCTCCTGTAACAGATAACTCACCACCCAAAACGACTAAAATTGATTAATTGTTATAATTCAGTAGGCTTATAACTACCTTTAGTGGCCTGGTTCAATATATTCAAATTGAAAGAACCAACAAAAGAGAGATGTGTTGTAGAAGATATAGGAGAGAAAGAGGTTGAAGAGAGGTGTGATGTATTTAATGTATATGTATGTTTTTGTAACTTACATTATGCACATATATATAGTACAAATTTTACTATCCATATTTGACTAATTACCATCCATATTTAACTACTAAATTTACAACACTCCCCCTTGGATGGTAATTTTTTTAAAGAGCAATTAATACTGTCTCGTTAAAAACCTTGCTAAAGAAAACCCAGTGGGATAAAACTTTAGCTAAGGGAAAAAGAGTGCAGCATAGAGTTGACTCCTCCTCAAGTAGACAACGCTGAGTCGTCACATCTTTTGAACTTGCCTCATGCCAATATTGTGAACGTATGTTTTGAAAACAGCGATTGACAGTGCTTTGGTATAAAGATCAGGAGAGTTGTTGATTGAACGTATCTCATTTTAATCTGGTTGTCTTTTACGAGATCTTGAGTATATGAGAAGAATCTGAGATTTTCATCTGAAACTGTATCATCTAAATCTTTTATGTACAAGTTTGACCCATGTGATTTGTCTACAGTCTCCTTCATGGTTTGCTCAAACTGTTGTTTCAATTCCTATTCCCTTTCAGTCTTTTTCTGAGCCTTACCAATATACCATTCTTTTCCATCAAACTTATGACCGTTAAGACCGTTTATAGCTTTAGCGCCTCGTCAGCATTTATGTTTTGTTCTGTCATTTTTGATACTCTTCTTTCATTTGTACTATGTAAGCTGTATTATCTTCATAGATAGTTGTTGGGCTTTTATAGCGTTCTAGTCCACAAGAATCAATAATGATTTGTATCATTGATCTTAACTAAAATCATTCCTGAGTAGCTTCATGTAATGCAATCACTTCGGCATGATTTGATGATGTTGCAACAAGTGTTTGTTTTGAGAACGTCATGATATTGCTGTGCCTCCATTTAGGAATACATATCCAGTTTGAGATTCAGCTTTATGTAGATCAGATAAATAATCTGCATCTGTATAACCAAACAAATCTTGTTTCGAGTTGTTAGAATAAAATAATTATAAATCAGTAGTTCCCCGAAGGTATCAAACTATTTGTTTGATCCCATTCCAATGACTTTTGGTAGGGGCTGAGCTGAACCTTGTCAACAAATTAACTGCAAAAGAAATGTCAGATCTTGTATAATTTGTAAGATACATAAGAGCCCCAATTGCACTAAAATATGGAACTTCTGAACCAAGAAGATCTTCATGATCTTCTAGAGGATGAAATGGATTAGTATCAATATTAAGATCTAACAACCATATGAGTACTTAATGGTTTTTGTCTTGTCCATATTAAAATATTTTAAAATCTTTTCGGTATAAGTTGTTTGATGTATAAGTAAGTCATTAGTTATATGCTCAATATGTAAATCAACGTAATACTTGATTTTTTTTTATTTTAAAATCTTTCTTTAGAAGTTGAATGGCTTCATAGATTTCTTTATTTAAGATAATTGATATAAACAGCTATGATCACATATCCGAACATTGTTTTTATAAAACACACGTGCAAATAAGTTTATATGTATACCCTTTTCTTATCAAGTAGTAATTTAATCGATTATACCACATACGTCCCGATTGTATAAACCCATTTAGAAATCTTTGTGATTTAATGGAATATATTCCCTTGGGTTTTGCATTAGATGCTTATGATACCTTAACCCTTCAGGTATATTCATATATATATATCACTATTAAGTGATCCATACAGATAAGTAGTAACAACATCCATGAGATGCATTTAAATAACTACTAGGTTGATTAAGTATCTAATAAGTAATTGTATTCATTATAGGAGGATAAGTTTTTCTCCTAATTCATTTCTGGTCTTTGTGGGAAATCTTGAGTTACAAGTCTAGTTTTGCCTTGTAACTTCATTTTCACATTTCTTTTCGGATAAAAATTCATTTGTATCCCATTGTTTCACATCTTTAAAAGTGATAACGATTGATCCAAAAACTTTTCTTTTATTGAGCGATTCTAATTCAGCTCGTATTGCTCCTTTACGTTGAGTTCAATCACGTCTATTTTGATATTCAATGACAGATTTTGGTTCCAGATCATCATCTTTATTCATGATGTCATTGTAACATTATATGAAAATATCTCATCAAGATTTTTCATTTCATTTCAGTTTCATAATATTGCATAATTTATTGCAATTTATGTATTTACATTTATCAATATCCTCTGCAGAAGGAGTATTGATTTGTGGTTCTTCTTGAACACTTTCTTTTACCTCATTATCAGCTGATTTTCTTTTTCGAGGATTTTTATCTTTGGAACCAATTGGTCTCCCATGTTTCTGCCGTAGCAAAGACTCATGAGTGACATTATTGCCAGCTTTTGTAATTTCAATTCTAGCTGAAGCATTTACTGCTGGTATATATGATTTAGTCACTTATTTTTTGTATCTTTAAATGCATAAAGTAATTAATTTGCAAGTTCTTGCATATGCATTATATTTGAACTTTCTTTTCGTATTCTTTTGTGCGATGATCAATATTCCTTAATTGATGTTCACACCATGAAACATCATTTTATTTATATTTCATTTCTCCCCCTAATATAGGGAACAATGTTTCATTAAAGTGACAATCGACAAAACTTGTTGTAAAAAAAAAAAAATCACCCGTCATGGGTTCAATATATCTTATGATTGAAGATGTTTCATATCTAACATATATTTCAATCCTTCTTTGAGGAACCATTTGTTGTGGTTGTTCAATTAAAAATACACTGCACAACCAAATGTTCTAAGATGGAAAATATTTGGTCTCCACCAAAATTAAGTTGGTAATGGAGAATATTTATAACTTGCACTTGATTTAATGCGAATTAATGTCACATCATGTAAATTTACATGTCTCCATATAAATATTGAGAGTTTTGTACTCATTTCTAATTGTCTAGTTATTAGCTGTAAGCGTTTATCTATTTATTCAGCTAAACCAATTTTGTGTATGCACATGAGCAACTGGATGTTCAACAACAATCCTTGTAGACATATAATAATCATTAAATGCTTGAGATGTTAACTCACCAGCATTATCAAGTCTCATCCTTTTAATGGTGTAATCAGAATAATGTGTTCTTAATTTAATAATTTGTGCAAGAAACTTTGCAAATGCCATATTACGGCTTGATAACACACAAACATGAGACCATCCGATAGATGCGTCTATTAGAACCATGAAATATCAAAATGGTCCACATGATGGATGAATTGGTCCATATATATAACCTTGAATTCTTTCAAGAAACATTGGTGATTCTTTCTCAATATTCTTTTCACTAATCACCATATGTACTTTTCATTAATCACTATATGTGCTTTTCATCATATATCATTTTCACCATATGCGCTTTTAATCATATGCGCTGCGTTTTTCATCATATGCACTTTTAATCATATGCGCTTTTAATCATATGCACTGTGCTTTTAATCATATGCGCTTTTCATCATATGCGCTTCTGGTATATTTATATATGTATAATGTAAACCAGGACTAAGCCTTGGTAGTTTTTCAACCACATTCTTGTCGGTGATGCATAAATATTTCTCATTTTCTGTTATCATTTACTGATAATCATATCCATTATGATATATAATAGAGAAACTTAAACAATTTCTCTTTGATTTTGAGAGAAAACAAATCATTATTTACCAGAAAATTTGTACCATTTGGTAACATGAATTTTGCCTTTCTTTTTTATCAAGTTCGCAGGACCTGATATAGTATTAATAATTCTTTCAGTTGATTTCAAATTAATGAAATATTTCTTAGATTTGATTACAGTGTGTGTTACCACTATCTGCAATACATAGGTCTCTACCATTTAATTGATGTTGTATTTCAGCAAGATCATACTAAAACATCAAATAAGATAAGCAAATAATGAGTAATATTTTAGCAAAATAATCAAATTAATTTACCTGCAACCAAGTTTCAATCTGAAGTACATAAAAGATAACACTTAATAAACATATATATATTATGTATCTTTTAATAATGGTGACCCTAGTGATTACATTCGATCACTTATTTAAGATACAAAATTTTACTGTGCAAGTAGGTGAAATAGTAATGAAATATATTATCTAAATTTACTGTACATTTATCACTAGATCTAAATTCATTTGGATTCATGTGAAAATTGGTATCCGCCTTCTTTGACTTTAGTATCATAACAAGTTGAATTATTAGTATACATCTCGATATTTATTTTATGAGACATGTGTAGTGACCCGAACTTTTCCATGTTTATATATATTAATTGAGATTGATATTTATATGATTAAATGTTTCCAACATGTTAAGCAATCAAACTTGTTAAGACTTGATTAATTGAAATATGTTTCATATAGACAATTGACCACCCAAGTTGACCGGTGATTCACGGACGTTAAAACTTGTAAAAACTATACGATGACATATATATGGTTATATATATAGTTAACATGTTTTTATTATAAGTATGTATCTCATTAGGTATTTTAACAATGAGTTATATACATAAAAATGAGACTATTAATTTAAGAAACTCGAAAACGATATATATAACGATTATCGTTATAACAACGTCTTACTAGGTACATATGAATCATATTAAGATATTGATACACTTGGTTAATTATGTTAAATGATAAGTAAATATATTATTAAGTGTATTAACAATGAAATACATATGTAAAAATAAGACTACTAACTTAATGATTTCGAAACGAGACATATATGTAACGATTATCGTTGTAACGACATTTAACTGTATATACATCATACTGAGATATATTGTATATCATAATATCATGATAATATAACAATTTAACATCTCATTTGTTATAATAAACAATGGGCTAACAACATTCAACAAGATCGTTAACCTAAAGGTTTCAAAACAACATTTACATGTAACGACTAACGATGACTTAACGACTCAGTTAAAATGTATATACATGTAGTGTTTTAATATGTATTCATACACTTTTGAAAGACTTCAAGACACTTATCAAAATACTTCTACTTAACAAAAATGCTTACAATTACATCCTCGTTCAGTTTCATCAACAATTCTACTCGTATGCACCCGTATTCGTACTCGTACAATACACAGCTTTTAGATGTATGTACTATTGGTATATACACTCCAATGATCAGCTATTATCAGCCCATGTGAGTCACCTAACACATGTGGGAACCATCATTTGGCAACTAGCAGGAAATATCTCATAAAATTACAAAAATATGAGTAATCATTCATGACTTATTTACATGAAAACAAAATTACATATCCTTTATATCTAATCCATACACCAACGACCAAAAACACCTAAAAACACTTTCATTCTTCAATTTTCTTCATCTAATTGATCTCTCTCAAGTTCTATCTTCAAGTTCTAAGTGTTCTTCATATATTTTACAAGTTCTAGTTACATAAAATCAAGAATACTTTCAAGTTTGCTAGCTCACTTCCAATCTTGTAAGGTGATCATCCAACCTCAAGAAATCTTTATTTCTTACAGTAGGTTATCATTCTAATACAAGGTAATAATCATATTCAAACTTTGGTTCAATTTCTATAACTATAACAATCTTATTTCAAGTGATGATCTTACTTGAACTTGTTTTCGTGTCATGATTCTGCTTCAAGAACTTCGAGCCATCCAAGGATCCGTTGAAGCTAGATCCATTTTTCTCTTTTCCAGTAGATTTATCCAAGGAACTTAAGGTAGTAATGATGTTCATAACATCATTCGATTCATGTGACAACCCGGAAATTTCCAACCAAATTTAAACTTTAATCTTTATATGTTTCCAACACGATAAGCAATATTTGTTAATTTAAATTTCAAGAATTTTAAACTATGTTCATACATTCATTCAACCTCGACCAAGTTCCAACGATTCACGAACCATTAAACGAATATGATTATATATGTATATGTGTATATATATTATAACTTGAAACGTAAATAAAATATTAGATTAAATACTTTATATGATTGTATCTGTTTTAAAATGTTTATCAATGGAATTAGAAGATAAAATCAAATGATTGAATTATCAGATATATTAAATTATGATTACAAGTCTCTGTTGAAAGGCCCACGTTGATTTGAGAAATCTTTTCATTTTAACAATATTCGAAAAATGGTAAAGTGATTTATAAATATGAACAAATTGTCAATCATTGAGAACTAGACAAAGGATAGTGGAAGATTGAATCTCATAAAGACTCGATTGATCTATTTAGTTTCAAACGTACAAAAATGTTTTCAGTTTAAAAAGAACTTTATTATTAAAACGTATATAACTTTTATAAATATCTAGAACCACTTTTGACAACTCATTACTTAACTAGTATGATAAAGATAACGATATTTATATTTTATTTTATTAAATATATATAACGATTTAAATTAATATTATATATATTTATACGCGTATTATACGTACATAGTTTTATACTTTTACTATACTTTAACTTTACCTTTACTTTACTTTTACTTTACTTTAACTTTAATAATTTACTTTAATAATTCATACTTTAATAATTCACTTTAATAATTCATACTTTAATAATTCACTTTAATAATTCATACTTTAATAATTCACTTTAATAATTCATACTTTAATAATTCACTTTAATAATTCATACTTTAATAATTCACTTTAATAATTTAAAAATCTATTATAAATAGAATTCAATAGGTTTCATTATTTCATAGAAACTTGAAATATATTTCTCTAAACTCTCTCAATCGACTTACATATATATATATATTTACTCAGTATTATTTTAAGATATTATTAGTATACATAAAATACTACGACGAGGTCATGAGCGTATTATTTCAAAATGGATTTTTCGAGCTGGATAGAGCTAAGGAAAACATGGGTTATAGCTATGAAGGTGATGGGTATGGTTCATGGGTATGCTCGTGAGGTCAATATAGTGTTTATCATTTCCGTTGCGTCTACGTACCTTTCCTGCAATATTGAATCTCAATATTGATACGTGAGTACTCATAATTTAACTTTTACATACTAATAGTGTATCCCTGACTAGTGCTCGAGTATTTAGGATTATGCATGCTTGTACTTTTGATATTGCCCTTAGACAGGTTAGGTTGAATCTTGAATTAGTTACACTTGCGGTTGAGATAAGGTATAAGATATGCATGTCCTTGGAAAGCTAGCGAAAAATTAAGAACTTTTCCTTTAGATATCGAATGGTTTCGATGAACGGATTAGAAGTTATAATCAATTGAATTTTAGATATTTTTATTAAAAATGATTATTATTATCGTCGTTTTTATCGTCGTTCTAGTTTTATCTTATTATTATCATTATTATTATCTTTATCAATAAAAGGGATTTATCATTAAATTGTTATTTTTTTTATTTATTACTATCGTTATTATCGTTAAAGTTATAATTAGTATTATTATTATTATCCAATTATTATTATTATTATTATTATTATTATTATTATTATTATTATTATTATTAGTATTATTATTATTATTATTATTATTATTATTATTATTATTATCATTATTAATATATATATCATTATTTAAAAATGGTTATTGTTATTGTTATTATTATTATTACTATTACTATATTATCATTAGGATAATTATTAGTATTATCGTTAGTAATGTTATAGTAACTATCATTATTAATATTAGTGTAATTAAAACAAATATTTGTAACACCTAATTATTTTGATTACTATTATTATCATTATTAAGAACATGATATAAAAGACGATTAAAAGCTATTAAACGAAACGATTAGGAATAAATGAGTAAGAGTATCATGATGAAATTAAAATATTATAAGATATTGATTTAGATAAAATTATCGTTCTTATTATTTTTTATCATTACTATTATTATTAAAAGTATCGTTAGTATTAAAACTATCATTTTAACAAAAATTATCATTTTAATAGAAATATCATTGTTACTATAAAATATCATTATTGTTATTATTTTAAATAGAATTATTATTTTTAAAGATAATATTAAAAATTATCGTAAATATTAAAGTTATCATAATTAGAATTATCGTTTTATCATAATGTCATCTTAGTAATTATAAATATTGATATTTTTATAATAAGAATTATTATTACAAAATAATACAACTTTTACTTACTATCATTATAGATATTATTTTATCAAATAAATATGTGATACAAACATATTTTACTACGTGTAATAACTTACTTTAATAATATCTATCATATTATCTTTATGATATTAAATGAACCCTATAAATTTTATTACTTAATATATATAAAAGTATATTTTATTATATAAATTTAATATAAAATTTTATTTATTAATAAATAAATTATATTAGTTACTCTAATAAATTTTTTAAAAATATTTAAAAATATAAAACGACGATATTTAAACTATATATTAATCATGTATAGATTTTTGGAAATTATTTTGAGACAAATTTACTTTTGTTGACTTTTGCATATTAGTCTCGAGCATTAGGATTGTGGTACACTATGACTTGACCTAATTTGTTAGACAAATATTGACCAACACATAAATATATATAATTAATTTAGGTTCGTGAATCCGAGGCCAACCTTGCACTTGTTCAATGACGTTATATGTATTTTTACTACGAAATACAGTATGGTGAGTTTCATTTGCCTTTTTACCCTTTATATTTTTGGGCTGAGAATACATGCAATTTTTATAAATGATTTACAAAATAGACACAAGTACGTGAAACTACATTCTATGGTTGAATTATCGAAATCGAATATGCCCCTTTTTATTAAGTCTGGTAATCTAAGAATTAGGGAACAGACACCCTAATTGACGCGAATCCTAAAGATAGATCTATTGGGCCTAACAAACCCCATCCAAAGTACCGGATGCTTTAGTACTTCGAAATTTATATCATGTCCGAAGGAGGATCCCGGAATGATGGGGATATTCTTATATGTATCTAGTTAATGTCGGTTACCAGGTGTTCACCATATGAATGATTATTTTTGTCTCTATGCATGGGACGTATATTTATGAGAACTGGAAATGAAATTCTTGTGGTCTATTAAAATGATGGAAATAAATGATTATGATAAACTAATGAACTCACCAACCTTTTGGTTGACACTTTAAAGCATGTTTATTCTCAGGTGTTAAAGAAATCTTCCGCTGTGCATTTGCTCATTTTAAAGATATTACTTGGAGTCTTTCATAGCATATTTCGAAGAACGTTGCATTCGAGTCATTGAGTTCATCAAAGATTATTATTAAATCAATTTATAGTTGGATAGTGGATATTATGAAATGGTATGCATGCCTGTCAATTTTCGATGTAAAGAAAGTTTGTCTTTTAAAAATGAATGCAATGTTTGTAAAATGTATCATATAGAGGTCAAATACCTCGCAATGTAATCAACTATTGTGAATCGTTTATAATGTATATGAACGGGTCCTTTCAATTCATACATATAAAGCTATCTTATTCGAAGGTTTAAACTTGTAATCACTAGAACATAGTTTAGTTAATTCTAAACTTGTTCGCAAACAAAAGTTAATCATTCTAACTTGACTTTTAAAATCAACTAAACACATGTTCTATATCTATATGATATGCTAACTTAATGATTTAAAACCTAGAAACACGAAAAACACCGTAAAACCGGATTTACGCCGTCGTAGTAACACCGCGGGCTGTTTTGGGTTAGTTAATTAAAAACTATGATAAACTTTGATTTAAAAGTTGTTATTCTGAGAAGATGATTTTTATTATGAACATGAAACTATATCCAAAAATTATGGTTAAACTCAAAGTGGAAGTATGTTTTCTAAAATGGTCATCTAGACGTCGTTCTTTCGACTGAAATGACTACCTTTACAAAAACGACTTGTAACTTATTTTTCTGACTATAAACCTATACTTTTTCTGTTTAGATTCATAAAATAGAGTTCAATATGAAAACATAGCAATTTGATTCACTCAAAACGGATTTAAAATGAAGAAGTTATGGGTAAAACAAGATTGGATAATTTTTCTCATTTTAGCTACGTGAAAATTGGTAACAAATCTATTCCAACCATAACTTAATCAACTTGTATTGTATATTATGTAATCTTGAGATACCATAGACACGTATACAATGTTTCGACCTATCATGTCGACACATCTATATATATTTCGGAACAACCATAGACACTCTATATGTGAATGTTGGAGTTAGCTATACAGGGTTGAGGTTGATTCCAAAATATATATAGTTTGAGTTGTGATCAATACTGAGATACGTATACACTGGGTCGTGGATTGATTCAAGATAATATTTATCGATTTATTTCTGTACATCTAATTGTGGACAACTAGTTGTAGGTTACTAATGAGGACAGCTGACTTAATAAACTTAAAACATCAAAATATATTAAAAGTGTTGTAAATATATTTTGAACATACTTTGATATATATGTATATATTGTTATAGGTTCGTGAATCAACCAGTGGCCAAGTCTTACTTCCCGACGAAGTAAAAATCGGTGAAAGTGAGTTATAGTCCCACTTTTAAAATCTAATATTTTTGGGATGAGAATACATGCAGGTTTTATAAATGATTTACAAAATAGACACAAGTACGTGAAACTACATTCTATGGTTGAATTATCGAAATCGAATATGCCCCTTTTTATTAAGTCTGGTAATCTAAGAATTAGGGAACAGACACCCTAATTGACGCGAATCCTAAAGATAGATCTATTGGGCTTAACAAACCCCATCCAAAGTACCGGATGCTTTAGTACTTCGAAATTTATATCATATCCGAAGGGTGTCCCGGAATGATGGGGATATTCTTATATATGCATCTTGTTAATGTCGGTTACCAGGTGTTCACCATATGAATGATTTTTATCTCTATGTATGGGATGTGTATTGAAATATGAAATCTTGTGGTCTATTATTATTATTTGATATATATAGGTTAAACCTATAACTCACCAACATTTTTGTTGACGTTTTAAGCATGTTTATTCTCAGGTGATTATTAAGAGTTTCCGCTGTCGCATACTTAAATAAGGACGAGATTTGGAGTCTATGCTTGTATGATATTGTGTAAAAACTGCATTCAAGAAACTTATTTTGTTGTAACATATTTGTATTGTAAACCATTATGTAATGGTCGTGTGTAAACAGGATATTTTAGATTATCATTATTTGATAATCTAAGTAAAGCTTTTTAAACCTTTATTGATGAAATAAAGGTTATGGTTTGTTTTAAAATGAATGCAGTCTTTGAAAAACGTCTCATATAGAGGTCAAAACCTCGCAACGAAATCAATTAATATGGAACGTTTTTAATCAATAAGAACGGGACATTTCAGTTGGTATCCGAGCGTTGGTCTTAGAGAACCAGAATTTTGCATTAGTGTGTCTTATTGAGTTTGTTAGGATGCATTAGTGAGTCTGGACTTCGACCGTGTTTACTTGAAAAATGATTGCTTAACAAATTTTGTTGGAAACTATATATTTTTAACATGTGAATATTATGTGATATATTAATCTCTTAACGCGTTTGATATTATGTGATAGATGTCTACCTCTAGAAAAAGTCCCATTGACTCACCTAATAATAATGAAGAGTCAAATGTAAATTGGAATGATTCGTGGACTGATTCACAAGTTCCCGAAGAGGAACCGGAAGAAGAGTCGGAACCGGAAGAAGAATCGGAACCGGAAGAAGAATCGGAATCGGATGAAGAAGTAGAACCGGTGGGGGAAATAATAAAACGGTTAAGTAAAAGAAAATCATCAACCAACCAACCAAGGTTAATTATGGTCAATGGTGTTTCCGCCAAGGAAGCAAAATATTGGGAGGATTACCAATTCTCCGATGAATCGGATTCCGACGAGAATTTCGATGATGTTATAGAAATTACCCCAACTGAATTTAAAAAGGCAAAAGAAAATAATAAGGGAAAGGGCATAAAAATAGAGAAATCTAATTCCAACCCCGATGAACTTTATATGTATCGTCAACCCACGAAGTCCTTAAGTTGTAACAATGACCCGGGAACCTCTAAACCACCAGGTTTTTCTAAACCGTTGTGGAAAACGACAGTTAGTATTAGGGGAACATCATATATCCCTAGAAACTTGGCAAAACGAACCAAAACCGAAGAAGAAGAAATGAGCGAGTCGGAATAAGATAGTTGTATTCGTGTGGTGTAATATATGTAATATAGTGTGCTTATGCTTTATGATATATGTAAAAATTGCTTGTATTAATAAGTATTTTTTTATGAATCTAACTCTTGTCTATTTTACAGTTTAAAAACACAAAATGGATAGACAACCCAATATTTTAAGAGACCTACCCGGAGACATGATTGAGGAAATCTTGTCTAGAGTCGGTCAGAATTCCTCGGCACAACTATTTAACACGAGATCCGTTTGTAAGACATTCGAAGAACGTTCCAAGAATGTCTTGATTTATAAGAGACTTTCGTTTGAAAGATGGGGGATATCACATTGGGAAACCCATAAGTTACGATGTGTTTACTTTGACGCATATATTGCGGGGAACCCAAATGCTATTTTACGCAACGGGTTAAGAAATTATTTTGACTCAATATATCCGAATATTGGACTTCGTGATTTAGAAAAAGCGGCTAACATGCAACATAAAGAAGCATGCTATGCTTACGGATTAGTAATGTTCGCTTCTCACCAAAGTGAGAACAAGAACATCGGGCTACAACTATTAAACAAAACGTTTCCACAAGTGACGGAGTCGGTAATTGGGGTAAGAAATGAGGTTTTTAGATTGTTACGGGACTGTTGGACATATCGTAACCCTCGTCCTTTTGACGACGTTACAACACGCTGTCTTATCAACGGCCATAACGGTTATGTTCCACAAGACCAAGGATGGGAAGTAATCCTAGTAAAACTAGAATGCATGACTTGTTTCTGGACGTATGAATTACGTGTCTTTATTGCCTTTGCTGAACGACTTGTGTACTAGCTAGAATTATCTTCACAACTATCTTGTATCAAAGTTATTGTGTGCTATATTTCATGCTTTATGTAAAATAAGCGGTATTGTAAGTTTGTAAAATACTGTATAAAAGTTTGAACGCGAAATATTATTATAATCAGTTTTTCATATAGAATTGTAGTAGTTGAATTGTATATTAGCTACTAAGTAGGAACTTAACGGGTAGGTACTACCCGAATTTAAACTTATAAAACGCTAATATGAAGAAAAAGCTTTTATAAATGAGTTCATATTATGCTACGAAATACTATTAACTACTCTTAATATTATGTATGATTACCTTGTTCCATTTCACTATTTTGAAGGAAATGGCACCGACTACTCGACACACCGTGAATATGAATGAAGAGGAATTCCGTACTTTTCTAGCTTCAAACATAGCCGCAGTACAGGCTGCGCTACATACCAACAATAACCTTGGATCTAGCAGTACAGGAAATCGTGTAGGATGCACCTACAAAGAATTCACTGCCTGCAAACCTTTGGAATTTGATGGAACCGAAGGACCGATCGGATTGAAACGGTGGACCGAGAAGGTCGAATCGGTGTTTTCCATAAGTAAGTGTACTGAAGAGGACAAAGTGAAGTACGCTACGCATACCTTCACAGGTTCTGCGTTAACATGGTGGAATACCTATCTAGAGCAAGTGGGACAAGACGATGCGTACGCACTACCGTGGTCAGCATTCAAGCACTTGATGAACGAGAAGTACCGTCCCAGAACCGAGGTTAATAAGCTCAAGACAGAACTTAGAGGGTTACAAACCCAAGGATTTGATATTACCACGTACGAAAGACGATTCACAGAATTGTGCCTATTGTGTCCGGGAGCATTCGAAGATGAGGAAGAGAAGATCGACGCGTTTGTGAAAGGATTACCGGAAAGAATCCAAGAAGATATAAGTTCACACAAGCCCGCCTCTATACAACAGGCATGTAGAATGGCTCACAAACTAGTGAACCAGATTGAAGAAAGAATTAAAGAACAGACTGCTGAAGAGGCCAATGTGAAGCAAATCAAAAGAAAGTGGGAGGAAAACGGTGATAAGAATCACCAATACAACAACAACAGCAATTACAACAATAATCGCAACAATTATCCCAACAATCGCAACATCAATCGCAACTACAACAAACGGCCCAACAACAACAACAACAACAACAACAGCAACTACAACAATCATCCCAACAACAATAATAACCGCAACAACAACAACAATCAGAAGCAGCTATGCCAAAGGTGTGAAAAGTATCACTCGGGGTTCTGCACCAAATTTTGCAACAAGTGTAAAAGAAATGGTCATAGCGCGGCGAAGTGTGAGGTCTACGGACCAGGGGTTAATAGAACGAAAGGAACAAATGGTGTCGGAACGAGTAATGGCGGAGCAAGTAGTGTCGGAGCAAGTTATGCCAATGTAGTTTGTTATAAATGTGGAAAACCGGGCCACATTATTAGAAATTGCCCGAACCAGGAGAACACGAATGGACAAGGCCGCGGAAGAGTTTTCAATATTAATGCGGCAGAGGCACAGGAAGACCCGGAGCTTGTTACGGGTACGTTTCTTATTGACAATAAATCTGCTTACGTTTTATTTGATTCGGGTGCAGATAGAATCTATATGAGTAGAGATTTTTGTGCTAAATTAAGTTGTCCATTGACGCCTTTGGATAGTAAATTTTTACTCAAATTAGCAAATGGTAAATTAATTTCAGCAGATAATATATGTCGGAATCGAGAAATTAAACTGGTTAGCGAAACATTTAAGATTGATTTGATACCAGTAGAGTTAGGGAGTTTTGATGTGATAATCGGTATGGACTGGTTGAAAGAAGTGAAAGCAGAGATCGTCTGTTACAAAAATGCAATTCGCATTATACGAGAAAAAGGAAAACCCTTAATGGTGTACGGAGAAAAGGGTAACACGAAGCTACATCTTATTAGTAATTTGAAGGCACAAAAACTAATAAGAAAAGGTTGCTATGCTGTTCTAGCACACGTCGAGAAAGTACAAACTGAAGAAAAGAGCATCAATGATGTTCCCATTGCAAAAGAATTTCCCGATGTATTTCCGAAAGAATTAGCGGGATTACCCCCACATCGATCTGTTGAATTTCAAATAGATCTTGTACCAGGAGCTGCACCAATAGCTCGTGCTCCTTACAGACTCGCACCCAGCGAGATGAAAGAACTACAAAACCAATTACAAGAACTTTTAGAGCGTGGTTTCATTCGACCAAGCACATCACCGTGGGGAGCTCCTGTTTTGTTTGTCAAGAAGAAAGATGGTACATTCAGGTTGTGTATCGACTACCGAGAGTTGAACAAACTTACCATCAAGAACCGCTACCCACTACCGAGAATCGATGACTTATTTGATCAACTACAAGGCTCGTCTGTTTATTCAAAGATTGACTTACGTTCCGGGTATCATCAAATGCGGGTGAAAGAAGATGATATTCCAAAGACTGCTTTCAGAACACGTTACGGTCATTACGAGTTTATGGTCATGCCGTTTGGTTTAACTAATGCACCAGCTGTGTTCATGGACCTTATGAACCGAGTGTGTGGACCATACCTTGACAAGTTTGTCATTGTTTTCATTGATGACATACTTATTTACTCAAAGAATGACCAAGAACACGGTGAACATTTGAGAAAGGTGTTAGAAGTATTGAGGAAGGAAGAATTGTACGCTAAGTTTTCAAAGTGTGCATTTTGGTTGGAAGAAGTTCAATTCCTCGGTCACATAGTGAACAAAGAAGGTATTAAGGTGGATCCGGCAAAGATAGAAACTGTTAAAAAGTGGGAAACCTCGAAAACTCCGAAACACATACGCCAGTTTTTAGGACTAGCTGGTTACTACAGAAGGTTCATCCAAGATTTTTCCAGAATAGCAAAACCCTTGACTGCATTAACGCATAAAAGGAAGAAATTTGAATGGAATGATGAACAAGAGAAAGCGTTTCAGTTATTGAAGAAAAAGCTAACTACGGCACCTATATTGTCATTGCCTGAAGGGAATGATGATTTTGTGATTTATTGTGATGCATCAAAGCAAGGTCTCGGTTATGTATTAATGCAACGAACGAAGGTGATTGCTTATGCGTCTAGATAATTGAAGATTCATGAACAAAATTATACAACGCATGATTTGGAATTAGGAGCGGTTGTTTTTGCATTAAAGACTTGGAGGCACTACTTATATGGGGTCAAAAGTATTATATATACCGACCACAAAAGTCTTCAACACATATTTAATCAGAAACAACTGAATATGAGGCAGCGTAGGTGGATTGAATTGTTGAATGATTACGACTTTGAGATTCGTTACCACCCGGGGAAGGCAAATGTGGTAGCCGATGCCTTGAGCAGGAAGGACAGAGAACCCATTCGAGTAAAATCTATGAATATAATGATTCATAATAACCTTACTACTCAAATAAAGGAGGTGCAACAAGGAGTTTTAAAAGAGGGAAATTTAAAGGATGAAATACCCAAAGGATCGGAGAAGCATCTTAATATTCAGGAAGACCGAACCCGGTATAGGGCTGAAAGGATTTGGGTACCAAAATTTGGAGATATGAGAGAAATGGTACTTAGAGAAGCTCATAAAACCAGATACTCAATACATCCTGGAACGGGGAAGATGTACAAGGATCTCAAGAAACATTTTTGGTGGCCGGGTATGAAAGCCGATGTTGCTAAATACGTAGGAGAATGTTTGACGTGTTCTAAGGTCAAAGCTGAGCATCAGAAACCATCAGGTCTACTTCAACAACCCGAAATCCCGGAATGGAAATGGGAAAACATTACCATGGATTTCATCACTAAATTGCCAAGGACTGCAAGTGGTTTTGATACTATTTGGGTAATAGTTGATCATCTCACCAAATCAGCACACTTCCTGCCAATAAGAGAAGATGACAAGATGGAGAAGTTAGCACGACTGTATTTGAAGGAAGTCGTCTCCAGACATGGAATACCAATCTCTATTATCTCTGATAGGGATGGCAGATTTATTTCAAGATTCTGGCAGACATTACAGCAAGCATTAGGAACTCGTCTAGACATGAGTACTGCCTATCATCCATAAACTGATGGGCAGAGCGAAAGGATGATACAAACGCTTGAAGACATGCTACGAGCATGTGTTATTGATTTCGAAAACAGTTGGGATCGACATCTACCGTTAGAAGAATTTTCCCACAACAACAGCTACCATTCAAGCATTGAGATAGCGCCATTTGAAGCACTTTATGGTAGAAAGTGCAGGTCTCCGATTTGTTGGAGTGAAGTGGGGGATAGACAGATTACGGGTCTAGAGATTATACAAGAAACTACCGAGAAGATCATCCAAATTCAACAACGGTTGAAAACCGCCCAAAGTCGACAAAAGAGCTACGCTGACATTAAAAGAAAAGATATAGAATTTGAAATTGGAGAGATGGTCATGCTTAAAGATGCACCTTGGAAAGGCGTTGTTCGATTTGGTAAACGAGGGAAATTAAATCCAAGGTATATTGAACCATTCAAGATTATTGATCGTGTCGGACCAGTAGCTTACCGACTTGAGTTACCTCAACAACTCGCGACTGTACATAACACTTTCCACGTCTCAAATTTGAAGAAATGTTTTGCTAAAGATGATCTCACTATTCCGTTAGATGAAATCCAAATCAACGAAAAACTTCAATTCATCGAAGAACCCGTCGAAATAATGGATCGTGAGGTTAAAAGACTTAAGCAAAACAAGATACCAATTGTTAAGGTTCGATGAAATGCTCGTAGAGGACCTGAGTTCACCTGGGAGCGTGAAGATCAGATGAAGAAGAAATACCCGCATCTATTTCCAGAAGATTCGTCAACACCTTCAACAGCTTAAAATTTCGGGACGAAATTTATTTAACGGGTAGGTACTGTAGTGACCCGAACTTTTCCATGTTTATATATATTAATTTAGATTGATATTTATATGATTAAATGTTTCCAACATGTTAAGCAATCAAACTTGTTAAGACTTGATTAATTGAAATATGTTTCATATAGACAATTGACCACCCAAGTTGACCGGTGATTCACGGACGTTAAAACTTGTAAAAACTATACGATGACATATATATGGTTATATATATAGTTAACATGTTTTTATTATAAGTATGTATCTCATTAGGTATTTTAACAATGAGTTATATACATAAAAATGAGATTATTAATTTAAGAAACTCGAAAACGATATATATAACGATTATCGTTATAACAACGTCTTACTAGGTACATATGAATCATATTAAGATATTGATACACTTGGTTAATTATGTTAAATGATAAGTAAATATATTATTAAGTGTATTAACAATGAAATACATATGTAAAAATAAGACTACTAACTTAATGATTTCGAAACGAGACATATATGTAACGATTATCGTTGTAACGACATTTAACTGTATATACATCATACTGAGATATATTATATATCATAATATCATTATAATATAACAATTTAACATCTCATTTGTTATAATAAACAATGGGCTAACAACATTCAACAAGATCGTTAACCTAAAGGTTTCAAAACAACATTTACATGTAACGACTCAGTTAAAATGTATATACATGTAGTGTTTTAATATGTATTCATACACTTTTGAAAGACTTCAAGACACTTATCAAAATACTTCTACTTAACAAAAATGCTTACAATTACATCCTCGTTCAGTTTCATCAACAATTCTACTCGTATGCACCCGTATTCGTACTCGTACAATACACAGCTTTTAGATGTATGTACTATTGGTATATACACTCCAATGATCAGCTATTATCAGCCCATGTGAGTCACCTAACACATGTGGGAACCATCATTTGGCAACTAGCAGGAAATATCTCATAAAATTACAAAAATATGAGTAATCATTCATGACTTATTTACATGAAAACAAAATTACATATCCTTTATATCTAATCCATACACCAACGACCAAAAACACCTAAAAACACTTTCATTCTTCAATTTTCTTCATCTAATTGATCTCTCTCAAGTTCTATCTTCAAGTTCTAAGTGTTCTTCATATATTTTACAAGTTCTAGTTACATAAAATCAAGAATACTTTCAAGTTTGCTAGCTCACTTCCAATCTTGTAAGGTGATCATCCAACCTCAAGAAATCTTTGTTTCTTACAGTAGGTTATCATTCTAATACAAGTTAATAATCATATTCAAACTTTGGTTCAATTTCTATAACTATAACAATCTTATTTCAAGTGATGATCTTACTTGAACTTGTTTTCGTGTCATGATTCTGCTTCAAGAACTTCGAGCCATCCAAGGATCCGTTGAAGCTAGATCCATTTTTCTATTTTCCAGTAGATTTATCCAAGGAACTTAAGGTAGTAATGATGTTCATAACATCATTCGATTCATACATATAAAGCTATCTTATTCGAAGGTTTAAACTTGTAATCACTAGAACATAGTTTAATTAATTCTAAACTTGTTCGCAAACAAAAGTTAATCCTTCTAACTTGACTTTTAAAATAAACTAAACACATGTTCTATATCTATATGATATGCTAACTTAATGATTTAAAACCTGGAAACACGAAAAACACCGTAAAACCGGATTTACGCCGTCGTAGTAACACCGCGGGCTGTTTTGGGTTAGTTAATTAAAAACTATGATAAACTTTGATTTAAAAGTTGTTATTCTGAGAAGATGATTTTTATTATGAACATGAAACTATATCCAAAAATTATGGTTAAACTCAAAGTGGAAGTATGTTTTCTAAAATGGTCATCTAGACGTCGTTCTTTCGACTGAAATGACTACCTTTACAAAAACGACTTGTAACTTATTTTTCTGACTATAAACCTATACTTTTTCTGTTTAGATTCATAAAATAGAGTTCAATATGAAACCATAGCAAATTGATTCACTCAAAACGGATTTAAAATGAAGAAGTTATGGGTAAAACAAGATTGGATAATTTTTCTCATTTTAGCTACGTGAAAATTGGTAACAAATCTATTCCAACCATAACTTAATCAACTTGTATTGTATATTATGTAATCTTGAGATACCATAGACACGTATACAATGTTTCGACCTATCATGTCGACACATCTATATATATTTCGGAACAACCATAGACACTCTATATGTGAATGTTGGAGTTAGCTATACAGGGTTGAGGTTGATTCCAAAATATATATAGTTTGAGTTGTGATCAATACTGAGATACGTATACACTGGGTCGTGGATTGATTCAAGATAATATTTATCGATTTATTTCTGTACATCTAATTGTGGACAACTAGTTGTAGGTTACTAACGAGGACAGCTGACTTAATAAACTTAAAACATCAAAATATATTAAAAGTGTTGTAAATATATTTTGAACATACTTTGATATATACGTATATATTGTTATAGGTTCGTGAATCAACCAGTGGCCAAGTCTTACTTCCCGACGAAGTAAAAATCGGTGAAAGTGAGTTATAGTCCCACTTTTAAAATCTAATATTTTTGGGATGAGAATACATGCAGGTTTTATAAATGATTTACAAAATAGACACAAGTACGTGAAACTATATTCTATGGTTGAATTATCGAAATCGAATATGCCCCTTTTTATTAAGTCTGGTAATCTAAGAATTAGGGAACAGACACCCTAATTGACGCGAATCCTAAAGATAGATCTATTGGGCTTAACAAACCCCATCCAAAGTACCGGATGCTTTAGTACTTCGAAATTTATATCATATCCGAAGGGTGTCCCGGAATGATGGGGATATTCTTATATATGCATCTTGTTAATGTCGGTTACCAGGTGTTCACCATATGAATGATTTTTATCTCTATGTATGGGATGTGTATTGAAATATGAAATCTTGTGGTCTATTATTATAATTCGATATATATAGGTTAAACCTATAACTCACCAACATTTTTGTTGACGTTTTAAGCATGTTTATTCTCAGGTGATTATTAAGAGCTTCCGCTGTCGCATACTTAAATAAGGACGAGATTTGGAGTCTATGCTTGTATGATATTGTGTAAAAACTGCATTCAAGAAACTTATTTTGTTGTAACATATTTGTATTGTAAACCATTATGTAATGGTCGTGTGTAAACAGGATATTTTAGATTATCATTATTTGATAATCTAAGTAAAGCTTTTTAAACCTTTATTGATGAAATAAAGGTTATGGTTTGTTTTAAAATGAATGCAGTCTTTGAAAAACGTCTCATATAGAGGTCAAAACCTCGCAACGAAATCAATTAATATGGAACGTTTTTAATCAATAAGAACGGGACATTTCAACATGAATGAAGGTCTTTTGAGGGAATTCACAAATAAAGTATTACTTCCCATTAGAAAAGCCTTTTGATGAAATTTATATATATTTTTTTTAATAAAAATAAAAACCTTTTCCTATTTTCCATACTATTTTCCAACTTCACTATCAAAATATGAAATCTAGTGTCTGGGTCACAAAATTGCTTTGGAACTATGTTTGCCCGGTTATCATCTATAGAACAGTGGCGGAGCCAGAATTAAAAAAAATTGGTGTCATAAAATAATAACGAAATCTACCAAGTTATAAAAACTTAATTGACTAACTTGTATAAAATACAAACATAAAAAAAAATTTAAGTCACCGATGACATGTACACTATTTTTTTTCGTTAATAAATATGAGATCATAAATAATTACCTTGATTAAATTATAAAATAAAGCTTTGGTGTCCATAAGTCTACTTATGCATTGGATCAATTGGTGGACTCTAAATAAATTGGTAAATGTTTTCATAAGCCTTTATTAATAATAATTATGAAGGTTACATAAAGTTGAAATGTGAACTCGAGTTTGTTAAGATTTGTAAATGAATGCACAAATTGTGTAGTCATTTTCATTTCTTTTCAAGATGGTCCTACGAACCCATCCGTTTCTCGTACCTAACTCAAAAACTAATAATTGTTCATGATTTTAAACAACAATTGTAGGCCGACATCAAAATTTTAGTTCCACCACTAGAAGAGGAAAAGTTAGTGTTGATTACCCTAATTAGATCAATACTAATTTGTTACCTAAACGCATGTAAAGTACGAATATTATATTGAGAAGAAATTAGAGGACTATGCTAAAAATAATTAGATATTGTAGACAACAAATATGCATGATCTGTTAATGCACGGAAAAAAAAGGTACTTCAATTATTGATTGATATCATGATGTGTGCATTCACACTTGTTGTCCATAGACGTGATGTGTTTTCTTTCTCTTCGTTCATGATTTCTACCAATTCTTTTTTTTTAAAAGATAATATTTAATAAATAGGAGATAATTGTTGTAAGAATTATAAAAGCGAATTGGTAACATGGACTTTAATCTATTTTTATTTATAAAAGCAAAAATATATTAATTCAAATTGGAATTTGAGTTTAGTAGAAATACGATGATTAAAATAATAAACATATTATGCATAAATAATAAATTTAAGAATAAACATTAGTATGCATGAAATAAATAATGATTAATTGCATAAGTAATCATAAATGTTAGATAACATAAATATAAATGTTAGTGACGTTAATAAGATTAGATTACAGAAAAATAATTCAGGTGGTACAACCGACCATATATAACTTAAATAACATAAATATAAATGTTAGTGAAGTTAGTAAAAGTTAGATTACAGAAATATAATTCATGTGGTATAACCGACCATATATAACTTAAATAACATAAATATAAATGTTAGTGAAGTTAGTAAAAGTTAGATTACAGAAATATAATTCAGGCGGTATAACCGACCATATATAATTTAGGTGACAGAGCCAACCATATAATAAGAACAATACAAATGCACTAAGAACTTAATAAAAATTAGTAGTTCAAAATGTTAGTAGTCCAAAATTTGATATATTCGAGTCTGAAAATTATTAATAATTTCATACTTTGATTAGTGACTCGTGATCGTTTGAGATATCCTTTGATTACACTAAGCTTTTCGTGCTGATAACGTGTTATAATTCAGTAGGCTTATAACTACCTTTAGTGGCCTGGTTCAATATATTCAAATTGAAAGAACCAACAAAAGAGAGATGTGTTGTAGAAGATATAGGAGTGAAAGAGGTTGAAGAGAGGTGTGATGTATTTAATGTATATGTATGTTTTTGTAACTTACATTATGCACATATATATAGTACAAATTTTACTATTCATATTTGACTAATTACCATCCATATTTAACTACTAAATTTACAACATTAATAATGTAAACCAAAGCTGCCTAAATAATAACTAAGATTTACAATTCATCGCTGAAACTTCATCACAGCCCCAACTCGATTGACAAACTAAATAAAAATACTCAATCTTTATTATTTCTTTTTCTTTTTTTATTCAATAAATGAATTTATAGTTAATAAATTGAACTCATGGCTCAAAATTTATTACTAACTGAACCCAATTTACAAACTTGGTGTGATAAAAGACTTGATTGTTATCAAATAAATTAGTAAATCCCTCTGAACCACCAACTAAAAGGCTACTGTGTGATAACAAGAAAAATAATAAGATTACAATAAATCGAAGTCATAACTCAAATAACTTATTCTTTTTAGTAAATAATAAATCAATTTATAGGTTATAAATCGATCGAATTCATACCTCAAATATCACCGCAGCTGATAATATCGAACACTTCACTGAATTCTTCGTTTTAGGGTTAAGCTATGCGAAAATTGAGTAACGTTCTATTTTATAATTTATTATTCATAATTTACTTGCTCCCATTTTTTTTGTTTAATTAGTCTCATATTTTGTTTCTTTTTTTATTTTTATTTTTCCCAAAAAGCAACCTAATACAATTTTATTAATGAGGATTGATATATCAACCATAATTTTTAGTATATTCACCATAACTATGCATCAATAATTATTAGATTGTATTTTATAACATGATAATGCATATATAATTTATATACCATACAATGTAGTAAAAAAGGGTGGTAGATATTAGACCACCCTTTATTAATAATATTATTATGATGTACAGAATACAAATATATAAATACCACACTCGTCAAGTCCGCATAATTGACCGACTCTATATATATAAATTATATACAACGAAAAGAATATTTATAGTAAACAAAGCTGGAATATACAATTGCACTCATATTCCATTAGTCATTGCCCAGTCTAATTTGAGAGAATTAGAAGAAAAGATTATAGAAATTCGAGTTCTCTTTTGAATGCATATGGCAGATCTAGGGGTAGAAGTAGAAGCAGGACAAGATCTAAGAGAGATCCATCTCAGGGAAGAAACGTTGTTTGTTGGAATTGTCAGCAAGTCGTTCACTTTAGATCGCAGTGCCCGGGTGTGAAGGCGGGTGAGAACACAGCAGCGGTGATTAAAGATGCTTTGATTTGCCATGAGGATTTTCTTGACGAATCTTGGATTTTAGATTCGAGTTCCTCGTATCATGCGTCCCCTACATGAACTAGATGTTTAATTTTAGGCGGTATTCAGGTAAAGTTCGAGTTGCGGACGAGAATTTAATTGATATTGCAGGTATTGGTGATCTTGCTATAAAACACTTGGATTATATTTAGATCTTGAGAAATGTGAGATTCGTACCCAAACTTGCGAAAAGGTTAATTTCAATTGGGCAGTTGGATGATGAAATTTGTCATGTTTCGTTTGGAGAACAAAGTTGAAGAATGTCTAAAGGCGGTCGGACCATTACTTGTGGGGTGAAAATGGAAACCATGTATATGGTTGAGGAATGGCTAGATGAGCGAATAGGTGCTAAAAATCATAGCATGCTTGAACTTTCTGATTTTGTTGAGCGATCTTGTTTAAGTGAGAGCTCGGAAAGACTTGGAACTAGTGGGGAACCGGGTTTGAGTGGGAGTGTTGAGGCCACTAAATAGTTTGATCGATTAAGAAGCACTAGAGATTTCGAGACTTCAGTTAGATCACCTCCAATGGCAACTATGTTGTAATTGACTGGAAAAGATGAACGAGATATTCTTGTGGGAGTAATGTAACATCCCGTTTCCTCATACATGGTTTAAAGGTATGGATTTTACCTTGTAAACGTTTAATATTAACCGCGAACGATTTGTTTATAGTTTAAATCTTGAAAATGTGGAAAAATTGGTTTGATCAGGCCCTTCATCGCGTTTTGGGTGCACCCATCGCGTCTGGGTGTGTCGCGATACGCGACAAAGTGTTTTGAAACTCGACGACCTTAAAATCCCAGCTCCTGATCTACCTGTCGCGTTTTAGAGTGTTGTATCACGACCTGGCGCGTCACGGATCGCGACGGAGTGTGTTAAAATGTGATGGCTGAAAATCCTGGTTTCTGTTAATCTGTCGCGTTGTAAAAATACCTATCGCGTTTGGGTTATCGCATATCGCGATGGGGTGTCGCGGATCGCGACAGTGGTCGCTGAAATGACTTTTTAGCCATTTTAAATGACATCTTTTGGGGACATATTAGTCTTTTCACTTATGTCCGATTTTGGGGAGTCTAAAACTGGTTCAAGCTTATCTAAACCTCATTTATCACATTTCCATCTACCTAAATTAAATCTAGAGAGATAGTTGAGGTTTTAGAGTGAGAGAGCTCACTTTGGTGAAGAAGAAGGCCGAATCTCGCCCGAACCCAAGCTTTAAAGTTGTTCCCCACGTTACTAGCTATGTTGTGGTTGTATTGGTAAGTCTTAACTCTATGTTTTGAGTTTTAATTGGTTTATGGCTAGGGTTTTGTTTACTAGAGACTTGTATGACCCATTTGTTGATTAAATGGGCGAACTTGGGTTATATTGATGAAAGAAAACCCTAATAGCTTTAATCTAGGGTTTGGTCATATGAATTGAGGTTGTAAGTGTTAAATGGTGTTGTTAGTCACTATTACACTTGTAAATTGATGAAAGAATTGTTAATGAGTTAAGTTTGACGTTATTGTGAGTCTAAGTGTTAAAATGGGTAATGGTTGACCTAATTGGGTGAAATGGGTATGAAATACCCTAAGTTTGTGTTAGTTAGAGTTAGTAGACCTTAAATCACTAGCTTTAGTGATTAAAGATGAGTCTTGTCCATTTATGGGCGGTTTTGGTGTAATTGAGTTATTTAATGCAATTGGGTCATTGAATGCTCAAGTGTAAGTATTGTGGTTGGTTCCACAAATTGTGTATTGAATGTGTACTTAATGTATCAGGTACTTTTCTTTGAAGCATACGGAATTGTTTAAATCACCAACGACGTGTTAAGGTGAGTGGAATAATTATGCGTTTACGTATATAATGTATTTATTTGGGTAGTGTGAATGTGGTATTGTTGCGGTGTTCAAGAAACCACATTCTACGTAACGAATGGGATAGTCGTGGTGTTCAAGACACCACTCATTGATTTGATTGACATGTGGAATAGTCGCGGTGTTTAAGACAACACATTGTCATGGGAGTGGAATTGTCGCGGTGTTCAAGACACCACTCATTTGGTTGATTGACATGTGGAATTGTCGCGGTGTTCAAGACACCACATTGTCATGGGGGGTGAGTTCGTCACGGTGTTTAAGACATCACCCTCGGGATTAGTGAATACGCGGAGTAATGTACACTAATGGATGTTATGAACTCCGACGGTCTCTCAAGTATCGTTCCCTTGTTCGATTGGTTAACCATGGTTGTGTGAATTTGTATTTAGCATATTAAATTGTGAACCATATGCTATTGTTATTGCTAGCTTATTGTGAATCGCGGATAGTAGTTTATGCATGATGTTTGCATGGTTGTCGAATTGCTAGCTTGTATGCGGTATTGTGTTTGTGATTGAAAGTAAGTAGGTTATATATGCATGCGTATACTTATTGTACTCACTAAGTGTTAGCTTACCCCTCTCTTTGTTTATCTTTTTAGATGCAGGTGCGGAGAAGGGAAAGGGGGTTGTTGGATACTAGTTCCCCATGTTGGAATTGTGTTGAAGCTTTTGAAGCCGACCTAGCGTTTTGGGTAGTTTAGCCCCAAACCATGCTCGGGTGTAGTTTGGATTAAAACTATCATTTTAAGTGGGTCAACTTGTATTACATTTGATTAATGGCCTCCGTGCCTTTTGTAAACATTAAACTTGTGGTATTATTTTAATGGATCGTATGGAATGGTTTACATCACTGTATGGCGCGTAAATGTTTTAATTAATTATTAAAAAAAAATTACTCGTGTTTAATACGGGTTGGGTTGTTTCAAGTGGTATCAGAGCATGATCTAAGGGATTTAGGCGACTTGAGATAGGTGCCTAGACTTAGACTTTATTGTGTGTGCGCTTTATGCGGAACTTGTAGGACTTCGTGTTGGATCGGGAATCGTTAGTGCTTAGGTTTATGTGATCTAACCTTGCGCTATTTGTTTTGTGATGTAGTTGAAATCCATCAAGCGAGATAGATGTTGTACTAGCAAGTTAATGCGATATGCTCGCGTAGCAATGACTAGCTACCATTGTTACGGGTGCAAATTGTGTCAAACAAGCGATGTACGACGATTGTTGAGCAAGATGGGGCGGTAAGGTGTATATATATGTGTGTGTGTGTGTGTGTATATATATGTGTGTGTGTTATGTATTTTCGTTTCGATGTTTAACCTCATCCGTTTTATAGAATGAAGATGAGAAACGGACACGACACCGATAATGGGGGCACGAGCGAGGACCCCGAGTTCACGGCCAAGGTTGAGGCCATTTTGAAAAGTCATCATGCATCTTTCCTAGAAGATGTTAAGAAGATGTTTCTAGATATGATTGACGAGCAATTAGTCAACGTAGTAAAGGAGCAAATTAAAGTTGTCCTTCAAGAGGACAATGTTGGAAGACGAGACTTTTTCTATAAGAATTTCAAAGATGCTCAACCTCCTACTTTTGAGGGCGAACGGGACCCACTTAAGATTGCCCGATGGATCTCCAATATGGAGGGGGCTTTTCGTACTTGTGAATGCCCTTTTGATAAAAAGACAAGGTACGGTTGTAGCATGTTGAGGGGCGATGCCAAGTTATGGTGGGACGCAAAGATCCAAGTTTATGGTGAAGAACAATGCATGGAATTCACTTGGGATGAATTCAAGGCGGAATTTTTCGACGAATACCGAACTTCGGCCGATCTTACAAGGCTTAAGGACGAATTACGTTCCTTGAGGCAAGGGTCGATGGATTTGAACACTCTCAAATCCGTTTTCTTGTCCAAAACCCAATTTTGCCCGGAGTATGTCGGGAATGATAAAATGTTGAAGGAAGACTTCTATTGAATCTTGAACGATAGTTATCAAGAGAAGATTAGTGTAAATGTGGTGAAGAGTTTAGATGAGTTGTTCAATATGGCCAAAGGTTTTGAGGTGCTTGTGTTGAGAAAGAGTGGCTTTACTTTTGGCAAAAGGAAGTTTGAAGCTACTAGTCATTCGAACTTTTCAAACAAGAAGAACAAGAAGGGCTCCGAGAGTGTTGGTAGTGTGAAGAAAGGTGCTTCCGAAGATTTTCCTTATTCTTGTCACAATTGTGGACGAAAGGGGCATATGGCCCGTGATTGCACCAAACCATCTACTACAACCAAATTTACTTGTTACAATTGTGGTAAAGAAGGGCACCGAAGGCCGGAGTGTCCCGATTTGAATAATGATATTGTTAAGAGGTTGGAGAAGGCGGCGGGCATGGCAAAGGGGCGAAACTATTTGATGACCAATGATGAGGCCAAGCAATCCAATGAAGTTGTCTCGGGTACTTTCATATTTAACTCTAATCTGACAAGGATATTATTTGATAGCGATGCTAATTTGTCTTTTGTGTTGCCTCGATTTGTGTCTAAGCTTAACAAACCGCTAGCTAAGTTAATTCATCCAGTAGAAGTCAATATAGTGGATGGTAAGACGGTGCTAGGGATTGATGTGTGTAAGGATTGTAATGTTGTGTTTGGTACCGAAACGTTTAAAATTGATCTCATTCTGATGACTTTGGGTGAGTTCGATATTGTTGTGGGTATGGATTGGCTCGATCGTTATAGAGCCGATATTGCATGCCATGATAAGTTCATTCGGGTGAAGACCCCAAGTGGGGGAGAGTTGATTATTCATGGCGATAAACGAAGAAGACTCGTACCATTATGCACTTATGCACGGGCACGACGTTTTCTTAAGAGTGGTGGTATGGTTTTTCTCGCCCATGTAGTTGATACTCGTGATAAGCCACCATCCATTCGTGAAATTCCGGTGGTTAATGAATATGAAGACATTTTTCCGAATGAGTTACTGGGTGTTCCGGCGGAAAGACAAGTTGAATTTCGCATTGAGTTGGTTCCGGGTGCTACTCCCATTGCTAAAACTCCTTATCGTTTAGCGCTGACGAAAATGCAAGAGTTGTTAAATCAAACCCAAGAGTTGCTTGAAAAGGGTTTTATTCGATCGAGTTCCTCACCATGGGGTGCTTCGGTTTTGTTTGTGAAAAAGAAAGATGGTAATATGCGGATGTGCATCGATTACCGGGAGTTGAACAAAGTGACGATCAAGAATCGTTATCCATTGCCTCGGATTGACGATTTGTTTGACCAACTCCAAGGTGCAACGTATTTTTCTAAGATTGAATTACGGTCCGGCTATCACCAAGTGCGGGTCCGTGAGGAAGACATAGAGAAAACGGCTTTCCGAACTCGTTACGGGCATTTTGAGTTGTAGTTATGCCTTTTGGTCTTACGAATGCACCGGCGGCATTCATGGATCTAATGAACCGAGTGTGCCAACCTATGTTGGACAAGTCGGTAATTGTGTTCATTGACGACATACTTGTTTATTCTAAGAGTATGAAGGAACATGAACACCATTTGCGTGAAGTGTTGAAGACGTTGCGGAAGGAGAAGTTGTATGCTAAATTCTCCAAATGTGAATTTTGGCTAAGGGAAGTTCAATTCCTTGCACATATTGAGAATAAAGAAGGTATTTAAGTAGATATGGGAAAGATTGAGACGGTGAAGAGTTGGGGAAAACCGACTACGCCTACGGAAATTCAAAGTTTTATCGGATTGACCGGTTATTATCGTCGGTTTATCCAAGACTTTTCTAAAATTGCTTCTCCTTTGACGAAGTTGACGAGGAAGAACGTGAGGTTTAATTGAGAAAACGAGCAAGAAATTGCTTTCCAATTGTTAAAGGAGAAATTGTGTCAAGCTCCAGTGTTGGTATTACCGGAAGGGATTGAAGATATGACGGTATATTGTGATGCCTCATTAAATGGAATCGGGTGTGTTCTAATGCAAAGGGGTAAAGTCATCACTTATGCCTCTCGACAATTAAAGGAACACTAAAAGAGATACCCGACTCATGATCTCGAATTGGCGGCGGTGGTTCATGCGTTGAAAATTTGGCGCCACTACTTGTATGGTGTCAAGTGTACGATTTATTCGGATCATAAGAGTTTGAAGCATCTCTTTGATCAACGAGATTTGAATTATCGTCAACTGATGTTATGCGAGGTGTATACGAAATAGTTATATTTTTATTGCGAAATACTATTAAATACGATACAATTTTACACAAGTTATTTATTTATTTATAGAGTGGATATACCTAAACCTTGCTACAACACTATAGGCAGTGTACCTAATCCTAAAGTAGTGTAATTTTTAGTAAGTCCGGTTCGTTCCGCAGGGAGCTAGCTGAGTTTAACGCTATATTTATTTTAAACTATATTTGTATCAATATATATATAAGTAATATTATTATTATTATAAAAGGGGGTTTTTACCGTTTAATGACCGGTTTGTCGATTTTATGTTTTAAGTCACAATTAAAACCTAATGTAAAATATTAAATATAAATACAACTTAATTTAAAGCGTAAAGTAAATGACGATAATTAAAGTGCGATAAATAAAATGACGGTAAATAAAATTGCGATAATTAAAAGTACGATAATTAAAAGTGCGATGAGATATAAAATAAAGGAATTATGCTTATTTAAACTTTCGTAATCATGATGTTTGACGTGTTGATTTTAATTTATTACCATGGGTTAATTGTCCTTTGTCCTGAATTATTCGATATGTCCATCTGGTTTTGTCCATAATAGTCCATCGGTCATAATTATAAAGTGCGAGAGTCTTCGTCAAATTAACCTTATACCCGAAGTCAAATATTCCAACTAATTGGGGATTCGAACTATAACAAGGTCCTAATACTTTGTTTAATGAATACACCAGGTTATCGACTGCGTGTAATCCAAGGTTTTAATACTTTGTTAACAATTACACCAATTACCCTTGAATGTAATCCACCCCTGTTTTAATGAGTCCAGTGACTATTAATCTATCTCCGTGTCCAGTCAATGAACAATAATTCGTATTTATAAATATCCCACCCACCGTACCCGATTAAGCGTATGTGTTTATATATAGATACGTCAAATTGTAACCTTTATATTAATTTAACGAGGTATCGTTTAGTTAATATAAAGCCCATTAATAGCCCATAGTCTAATTTCCACAAGTGTCGATCTTTTTTGTCTAAACCCCAATTATGGTACAAAGCCCAATAACCCCGTCTTTAATATTTAGTCCAACATCATGATTACTTTGGCTTAAATAAGCATAATAATAACTTAGCTACGAGACATTAATTTAAAAAGGTTGAACATAACTTACAATGAGTATAAATCACGTAGTGTTACACGGACATAATTTCGACTTACAAACTTAAAACATTAGCCAACATAACCTTATTATTATTAAACTTAAATTATAATTATAATTATAAAATTTAAATATATATATCATATATGATATGAGAAAGAAAAAGAAAAAGGTGTCATAAATATATAGGCCCACTTTGAACTGTTGTGCTCCGCGACTGCGGTCCTTTTCTTCAGCACAGCTCTGCGACTGCGGAGCTTTGGATTCCAGCTCATCATGGTGAATTAAACGTGGGCTGCTTATAAATATAATATATAATAATATATATAATTAATTATATATTATATTATATTCTTGTAGTTGACTTGTAATTTTTGGTCCGTTGCATCGCACGTTGATAGTTGGTTCATGTCTCGGTTCCAGATTTTCGAACGTCCTTGCGTACTATTTAATATCTTGTACTTTGCGTTTTACGGCTTGTACCCTTGTAATTTCTAGACGTTTCTCATCAATAATTTGAACCACTTGGATTGTACTTTGTACTTTTTAGCTTTTTGGTCGTTTGCATCTTCAAATCGTCGAATCTGTCTTTTGTCTTCACCTTTTATTATTTAAACGAATATCACTCGTAAATAGAACAATTGCAACTAAAAGCTTGTCTTTCTTGAAGGATAATGCTATGAAATATGTGTTCTTTCATGGTTAGGATAAGTCTGACCATTTGGCGACCCTGTTTGATGCTGAGGTCCGTGGATTTCCAGCTGATTTTCGAGAAAACTTTTCAAGGTATTTCGTAAACTCTACAACTGGTCTGGACGACAACTTCCTGACCTAAATCAAGAAGCGCGTGTCTTTTTCTCGGAAGACTGTACTTCCTTATAAATTCTATTTATATTACAATAAACTGGGTAAAACTGATTAATATTGTCCAAAACAAAAGTATCTTTAATTATTTGTACAAAAATATGTGATATATGTTCTAAATAACTTGGTAAATTTTTCCCACACTTGGCTATTATTTTTCTTTCTTTGCCTTTTTATTCTCCTCTATTCCATTTTAAATGAATTCTAACATTTTGGGTTGTTTCTCAATTTATGTCCTTTACGAGGTAACGACAATTTCGGTATTAACACCTAGTTTTATCGTTCATAAATATGTATAAACATGATTTTGAGTTCATTTAATTGAAAATTTTTAAAAATTTTACTAGAAGTGGGTAGTCATTATATAAGACTAGGACTGTTCTTTATTATCAGAGAGCACTAGATTCTAATACAACTACTGCTTTACTAGTAAAATTTAACGGCGACTATTAAACCAAGTGTATAAGTCAAAATTTTTTAAAAACCGAAAGAATTTAATCCCTTCCCACACTTAAGATCTTGCAATGCCCTCATTTGCAAGAAATCAGTAACAATTTAAATTATTGAGGGTGATTAGCGTAGAAAAATGATTAAAATTTTACCAAAGTTTCCAAACATATTGGCGTTTGTTTTGAATGATAAATGGTGCACTTCATTTGTTCATTCCGTCTGTTGTTACATCACACCTTGTTTTTCGTTTTGTCGTCAAAATTATTAGCTTTTGCTGAACTTAATGCTAGTCTTTGAAAGTGCGATATTTTACCCTGTTTTGTACATGAGATAAACTACAAACATATATATATATATATATATATATATATATATATATATATATATATATATATATATATTTTTGAAGTTGGGTATATCACCCCACATTCAAAAATTATTAAAATCTAATAATAAAAGTTAGAAAATTATAAAAACTATTATAGTATCAAAAGAAGTATTAAAAGTATAAAATTACAAGTTACAAAATAAATAAAAATAGGCATAAAAGAAAATTAGGGTTGATGAGGATGGTTCCAGTAGGAATTCCATTCATAGCCGTAAGTGCTGTAGAATGCTTGAGCTGGGTCATATGTTGGGTACGGTGGTCGGGTCTGTGTAGTCCAGGGAGGAAATATGGGCATTTGAGTAGGAATGTAGTTTGTATTTATGTGTGCACAATGACTTATGATTTGGTTTTGATGATACTGCCAATCTTGAAATGCTCGTTGTCTAGCCATTTCATACTCATGTTGAGCCATAAAAATTTGCATTTTTATCATCTGATTCCCCCCTCCCATATTACCTTGCTGCTGATCTCTTTCGACCTGTGGATGATTACCATCATATGGTGCTGCAGCGTTATGTCGTTTCTTTAAAACCTTAGCATCATGATATACTTTCAAATCAATTGTATCACGGGGTTCTGATGCTGCAATTATTAATCCCCCTGACTTCTATCGACACCGAGATACTCAGCAATTAAAGTAACAAAGATACCACCTCCTACTATACTATTAGGCCGTATACCCCTAACCATAGCTGATAAATAATAACCCACACAATAAGGTATAATCACAGTGCTTTGTGGGTCTCAAATACACATGAGATAAAATAAATCATTTTCATTTACCTTCTCTTTGTTCCTACCTCGCTGTGTAATTGAGTTTGCTAAGAACCTATGGATTACTCTTAGTTCAGCTCTATCAATATCAGTATAAGAGTAATACCCCCCACGAAATCGGTTATGGCTAGTCATTCTACTCCATATTCCATTCATATCAAAATTTTCATCAACTATCCTACCATTAACTATCAACCTATGACAATCAGTAGATGCTAGTTCCTCAGGCGTATATATACACAAAGCCTGAGCCATATCTAGTAGAGACATATGATGCATCACACCTCCTAATAAAGATCTAATAAAACTCTGATCGGTTAAGCTAGCTACCCGATCATTTATTTCAAGACTACATAATAATTCCACACACCATTCTCTATATACATGCCTACGTATATTGAATAAATGTTCTCAATCTCTAAAAGTAGAATTACCATACCTTTGTGTAAGTAATTCTCTGATTGGATCGGCTAATCCCACTGTTTTTAACGGTTCCCAATCTATTACCCTGGGTACTTCAACATCATTAGACTGAAGGGTGTGTAAGTTCCTTTGATATTTTGGATATTCTATCCAAAATCTGTCAAACCTCAAGTTTGGGTGTAAATCTGCCTCATGGATATTTGAAAATGAAATGACTTGATGAGGTATATTTTGTCTGTATTGGTCGTTAATCTCCTGTTCGTCTGTATTCTCAGGAGGAGCATTGCGAGCCTGAGATGTGGATGAAGAATCACCCCTTTCAGTCTGCAAAACACATTAAACACAATTTTTGTGCATCCAAATATGCATTAGTGTTAGCAGAATCATAAATCAAAACAATCATAATGACATGTTTAATCCATATTAAACTTTATACGCATTTTCACAATATTAACAATTCTACACTTTTACAAATAAACATATATGAAAATGTATACAATGTTCCTTAGCATTTATCTTCTAAATCATGTCAAAAATAATCATTATAGCAATTAAACGATTTCCAAATGGCATTCATATCAATTAAATCGAGTTCATGCATTTTTGACTCAAAAAGTCCACTTTAATACTCAAAAATCATGTTTAGGATCAAAGTTTTGATCATTTAGCAACCTAAACATGTTACACTACTTAATTAAGCATTAACCATCAACAAAATTCGTCCATAACCCGTTTATATCAAAAAACCCCAATTTTACTCAAGAACACAAACCCTAGATTACTCAAAATTTGAAGTCTAAGGCTTCTAATCATGATAAATAGCATCAATCTAGGTTATACAAGCATAATATACAAATAATTTACGCACAATTAAGCTAGAAATCATCAAAATCAAATTAGGTAAAATTTTGCTTAAGAACGCTAAAAAATCCGAATTAAAGAGTGTTTAGATGTAGAAATTACCGATTTCCTTGAAAAACTTCTTGGCAAGTATCTCCTCATCATGATTTTATGAAAGATTTGATGGAAAATGGGTAAAATTCGTGTTTTTTAGAGATGTTTGTGTGTGTTTCTTCGCAGAAAAATGGGATGGTGAAGTGCTGAAACTGATCTGTCTCGACCAGTTATCTGGTCTGTGGTTTTTCTTAGCTCCGCGAGTGCGGATGTGGGGTCCCCAACAAGCTCCGCGAGTGCGGATTTTCTCTCTTTTTTTATAAAATTTTAATAATAAAACAATTAATTAAATTTAAAAAAAAAATTTCCTTTTTATTTAGGACGAGGTTGTTTCGGTACGTTTACCTAGTCCGTCCCTCGACAAAATTTTAAAATTTGTCATTTTAAAGCGATTGTTTTAAAAGCAAAGATTTTTGGATTTTTTTAATGTTTTTGGCATACTTTAAATCAATAAGATTAAAAATAATGAAAACAAAATTTCTCGCCCCGCCCTTGGGTAAAGAAATTTCGGTTCCATGACCTAGTCTTCAACTTACGACGAATTTTAGAAATCATATTTTTAACTTAATGAAATAAAGTAAATTTTGTTTTTAAATTCACACTAAACTTAAATTTAAAATGCATATTAAAATTTCATATAAATATTAATAATATTTATATATTTTAGTTTTACAAACTTATATTATAAATATTAGTTTTTAAAATATTTACAAACTTAAATATATTGATTTTAAAATTTTACAATATTAATTTTAAAAATATGGTAAAAATAAAATTAAAAATCTTTTTGGTCTTTTATCCCACTTTAATCAATCAAATATTATCAAAAATATACGCCCCTCTTTTGGGTAAAGTAATTTCGGCTATATTACCTAGTTCTACTCCTGACGATTTTTGAAATATTTTGAATTGATTGATTAAAGATATTTATACCTTATGAATAAACGGTAAATTTCGCAGTGATGTAATAAATTTTTGTATGATATCAATAATTTCGGTTTCGCATACTTAATTTTATTGAATATAAATTTAATACTTTATAGCGAACGATTCAGCGTTTATTATCAAAAGGTTAAAAGCAATAAAATAAAAAAAATAAAAACTGTACATACCTACCTGTGAGATTAAATTCTCAGAGACCTGCTTTAGTCGACTCATAGGAGAGTCATGTGATTTGGTTTTCCATAGCTACATAAGCGTAACCTCGATTTTTCAATAACTTTTCTTCTAAACATATGAACGGTCCTTCTCTGCATAGAGTAACAAATTCGGTATTTGAATATGTTTGATTGTTCGAACATTTACCTTCGTGTGACAATTTTCCGCATTTATGACATCTTTCAAGGTGTCGTGCTCTTCTTTTTGTTGCAGATTTTGATTTTCCTTTACCAAAATGTATCTTATTATGATTGTTCCTGAGTTCTTTTCTCACTTCGTCCATTTTGCCTCTTATGAATGATACCACTTCACTCGGAAGTGTGTCATTATTACGTTTAGTAATCAAAGCGTGTAGTAGTAGACCATGATTCAAATCAAAGGAATTCTTCATCTCGTAAAACCTAAAAAAAATAAAAATTCAGAATGGGGGGAGAAGACTAGTTCTTTAGGGTCTGCTAAGGAAAGACCATTCGGATTCCATTTTCGAGAACTACACGAAAACAGAAAATCTAACTCTAACAGAAATATATAATATCCTTAAAAAGACTTGATTCTCTCCAAACTTAGTTAGCTGTGGTGTTGAAATTGTGATTAACTTCATTGTTATCTTCAATTGGATCATCAACAACTTGCATATCTCTGACTTTGGCTTCAAGCCATTGATTGATTTCTTCTATAACATTCACAAATTCAATTAACATTGCCTTTTCTTTAGGCGACAAATTGGATACTAATCGGTTACATAACTTAAAGTTCCCCTTAATCCTAGCATCTTGAATACATTTATAAAGTTTCTTCGTTGAACTGTTAAAAACGGGTTCATCTAATTTCGTATCAATAACGGGGTTCTTTGTTATCGGGTTATCATTAGGTGTTTCTTCATCTTCCCCATACATAGGCGTTTTTATGGGTTCAACAGTTTTGGTTGGTGGAGATCTAAACTTTCGGTTCACAAAGGTAACCGATTTGTCACCATCCCTAAGTGTCATTCTACCTTCTCTTACATCAATGAATGCTTCGGTGGTTGCTAAAAATGGGCGACCTAAAATTAGAGGAATATCAAGGTCTTCCTCCATATTAATAACTATGAAGTTTGCAACAAAGGTCAAACTTCCCACTTTAACAAGTAAATTATTGGCTATTCCAACCGGGTGTTTAATGATTTGGTCAAATAATTGAACACCTATGCTGGTTGGTCTTAATTTACCCACACCTAATCTTTTGTATAAGGAAAGAGGCATAACATTTGCACTTGCTCCTAAATCTGCGAGTCTATTATATATAGCACCATCATTAAGCAAGCAAGAAATGATATATTCACCTGGGTCTCCTACTTTAGTAAGTAGAGTTGGTTTGTTAACCTTTTTCGGGTGATCTTTTCTTGGTTCTTTCACTTCTACTTGAACTTCTTGTTCACATTTTTCTTCGTTTCTTGGAATGGGAGGTTCGTATAGGAATTCTTATTCATCACTCCAATTTGAAGCTTCCCCGTCTTCCAATTTTGGTTTTTCATATGTTGTGGATAACATATTTATGTTTTCATTCTGAGGGTTTTCTTGGGTAGTGAAATTATGATTGACTTCATTGTCAACTTTCATTGGACCATGTATGTAATGTTTAACTCTGTGACCATTAACTTTAAATTCAATCTCATTTGAATTTATCAACTCTATTGTTCCATATGGGAAAACTCTTTTGACTATGAATGGTCCAGACCATCTTGATTTCAATTTTTCAGGAAATAGCTTGAATCTTGAATTGAAAAGAAGAACTCTATCCCCTTCTTTAAATTCTTTTAAACTTCTGATTCTTTTATCATGACATTTCTTCGTTCTTTCTTTATAGATTAACGAATTTTCATATGCTTCATGTCTTAATTCTTCTAATTCATTTAATTGACTTAACCGTAGACGTCCGGTCTTCATGCAAATCAAGATTACATGTCTTCAAAGCCCAAAATGCTTTGTGCTCAATTTCTACTGGAAGGTGACATGCTTTTCCGTAAACAAGTTTAAAAGGTGTGGTTCTAATTGGAGTTTTGTAGGCTGTTCTAAAATCCCAGAGTGCATCCTCCAATTTCATGGACCATTCCTTCGGATTTGATCCTACGATTTTCTCTAGAATACGTTTTAAAGCTCGGTTGGTATTTTCAACTTGTCCACTTGTTTGTGGATGATAAGCGGTTGAGATTTTATGAGGTACTCCATATCTTTTGAGAACTTTCTCAAGTTGATTATTACAAAAATGAGTATCCCGATCACTTATTAAAGCTTTCGGTGTTCCGAATCTTGCAAAAAGACGTTTTAAGAAGTTGACTACAACTCGTGCATCGTTAGTTGGGAGAGCTTGTGCTTCCGCCCATTTAGATACATAATCAATGGCAACAAGAATATAGAGATTATTATGAGATTTTGGAAATGGACCCATAAAGTCAATACCCCAAACGTGAAATACTTCACATACTTGAATGACATTTTGTGGCATTTCATCATGTTGACTTATTTTTCCGGCTCTTTGACAAGCATCACAGGATTTACAAAGAAGGTGTGCGTCTTTGGAAATTGTAGGCCAATAGAATCCAGCATCGTAAACTTTTCTTGCTGTAAGTTGAGGCCCATAATGCCCTCCTGTTGGTCCTGTGTGACAATGGTTTAAGATATGACTAGCTTCATCCCCGAATACACATCGACGTATTATTCCAACGGGACAACTTTTAAACAAATGTGGATCTTTCCAAAAATAGTGTTTCATATCACTAAAAAATTTCTTTCGTTTTCGGTACGACAACCCTTTTTCAAGGAATCCACATACTAAGTAGTTTGCATAGTCTGCAAACCATGTAATTTCATTATAATCGATCTTCAAAATATATTCATCAGGAAAGTTGTCTTGTATGGTCGATTCGTTTAGAACTTCTAATTAAGGATTTTTAAGACGAGAAAGATGATCAGCGGCGAGATTTTCTGCTCCATTATGATCATCGGCGAGATTTTCTGCTCCATTTTTGTCTCGAATTTCAATATCGAATTCTTGTAAGAGTAAGATCCAACGGATTAATCGTGATTTAGCATCTTGTTTTGAAAAGAAGTATCTAAGAGCAGAACGATCAGTATAGACCACCGTTTTTGCTAGAACGAGATATGAACGAAATTTGTCAAAAGCAAAGACAATAGCAAGGAGTTCTTTTTCAGTAGTTGTGTAATTCGTTTGTGCTCCTGGTAACGTCTTACTAGCATAATAAATAGGTTGAAATCGTTTTTCAATCCTTTGTCCTAAAACGGCTCCCATTGCAAAATCACTTGCATCGCACATGAGTTCAAATGGTAGATTCTAATTTGGAGTTATCATGGTGAGTTTTTCTTTAAGAATATTAAAAGATTTGATGCATTCATCCGAAAAGATGAATGGAGCATCCTTTTCAAGGAGTTTATTCATAGGAGTGGCAATTTTAGAAAAGTCTTTTATGAAACGTCGGTAAAAATCGGCATGCCCTAGAAAACTCCTAACTCCTCTAAAATTGGTGGGATGTGGAAGTTTAGCAATTACATCTACTTTAGCTCTATCCACTTCAATTCCTTCCTTTGAAATTTTATGACCAAGAACGATGCCTTCTCTAACCATGAAATGACATTTCTCCCAATTAAGTACTAGATTTGATTGCTCGCTTCTAATAAGCATTCGTTCAAGATTAACTAGACATGATTCAAATGTATCACCGAAGACTAAAAAATCATCCATGAAAACTTCCATGCATTCTTCTATCAAGTCGTGAAAAGTCACCATCATGCACCTTTGAAAGGTTGCAGGGGCGTTGCAATGTCCAAATGGCATGCGTTTGTAAGCAAAAGTACCATAAGGGCATGTGAATGTGGTTTTCTCTTGGTCCTCGGGTGCGATTGGAATTTGAAAGCATCCGGAGAAACCGTCAAGAAAACAATAGTAATTGTTCCCAGCTAATCTTTCCAACATTTGATCAATGAAAGGTAAGGGAAAGTGATCTTTTCAGGTGGCGTCATTTAATTTTCTATAATCAATTCAGACACGCCATCCTGTTACAGTCCTAGTAGGAATAAGCTCATTTTTTCATTTGTGATGACAGTCATGCCACCCTTCTTAGGTACACATTGAACTGGGCTTACCCATGGACTATCAGAGATTGGATAAATTAAACCTGCATCTAGCAGTTTAATAATTTCTTTCTTAACAACATCTTGCATATTAGAATTTAGTCTTCGTTGGCGTTGCACATCTGTTTTATGACCTTCTTCCATAAGGATTTTATGTGTGCAATACGAAGGACTTATACCTTTAATGTCACGAATCTTCCATGCAGTAGCTGGTTTATGAGCTTTTAACACAGGAATGAGTCGAGATTTTCCATTTTCAGTAAGAGAATACGATATTATTACAGGTAATTCAGATTCACCATGTAAATAAGCGTATTTCAAATGGTTTGGAAGTGGCTTTAACTCTAATATCGGTGGTTCTTCTAACGATGATTTATATCGATATCTGTCTTCCTCTTTTAACATTTAAAGTTCTTTTATTGTTGGTTCGTATTCATTAGCCATAAGTGTAGCTAACATTTCAGCTTCATCAATTGGTTTAGTTCCTTCTCCTAAAGAACATTCTCCTGTTCCTTGTAATTCTGGAAATTCTTGTAACAATTCTGCTTGTGAATCTATAGTTTGAATATAATAACATGTATCATCTGTAGATTGCGGTTGTTGCATGACTCTATCAACAGAAAAGGTAACACTCTCATCCTCTATACTTAAGGTCAGTTTCTTACCGAACACGTCTATTATTGCTTTGGCCGTGTTTAAGAATGGTCTTCCTAGTATGAGTGGAACTCGAGAATCTTCGTCCATGTCCAGAATAACAAAATCTACTGGAAATACTAAAGTACCAACTTTAACTAGCATGTTTTCCATTATTCCTCTAGGATATTTTACTGATCGATCGGCTAGTTATATGCTTATTCGTGTTGGTTTCAATTCTCCGAGGTCTAGTTTAGCGTATAGTGAATACGGCATTAAATTTATACTAGCACCTAAATCTGCCAATGCTTATATTGAACTAAGACTACCCAGAAAACATGGAATTATGAAACTTCCTAGATCAGAGAGTTTTTCTGGTAGCTTATTCAACAGCACTGCAGAACAATTAGCATTCATTGTAACAGCCGAGAGTTCTTCCATTTTCTTTCTATTTGTGATTAGATCTTTCAGAAATTTAGCATATCTATGCATTCCTGAAATCACATCAATGAAAGGAAGATTGACATTTATTTGTTTAAACATATCCAAGAATTTGGATTGCTCTACTTCAAGTCTTTCTTTTCTCATTTTACTTGGGTAAAGAAGTGGTGGTTGGTATGGTTTAACATAACGTTTAGCCTTAACTGTGTTATCCACATTAACCTTTTCAACTACTGAATCTAATTCCTTCTCTTGTTCAGGTTGTGGTGCCTGTGTAGTAGGAGTAGAGTCATCAGAAATTACAGGTATTTTAGGTGGTTTAAGTGTAATACCACTTCTCGTGGTAATGGCTTTAGCTGTTTCATTTCGGGGGTTAGCATTTGTATCGCTAGGTAAACTTCCCGGTTTTCTTTCACCTATCCACCTTGCTAGGTTACTTACTTCTTGTTCCAGATTTTGAATAGAAGCTTGTTGATTTCTAAATGCTTGAGCATTTTGTTCATTGGTTTGTTTCTGAGATGTGAAAAACTGCGTTTGAGATTCAACTAGCTTCGACATCATATCTTCTAAATTTGGATTTTTATCATCGGTTTGTGGTGGTTTATTTGGAAAAATAGGTCTTTGCTGATTGTAAGTATTGTTAGATACTTGTTGATTGCTAGGACCTTGTTGGTTGTTGTATGAAACATTACGGTTATAATTCTGATTTTGATTGTAGTTTGGTCTTGGCGGTTGATAATTATTCTGATAATTATTTCCAGGCCTTTGGTTTATGTATGAAACATTCTCTCTTTGTTCCATTGTTTGTTCAATACTGAGACAATCTTTTGTCAAATGTGGTCCTCCACACTGCTCACAACTAATTCGTATAGCATGAATATCTTTAGTCATCTTTTCCATTCGTCTTTCAAAAGCATCTAACTTTGCGGAAATGGAATAAAACTTATGGCTAGAATCGGCTCTAGCCGCTTTAGATGATCTAACGATGTCTTTTTCTTGATGCCACTCATGTGAGTGGGAAGCAGTGTTATCAATAATTTTGTAAGCTTCAGTTGCAGTTTTCTTCATAATGGAACCACCAGCTGCTATATCGATGTCTTTTCGTGTAGTAATATCGCATCCTCGGTAGAATATTTGTACTATTTGATAAGTGTCTAAACCATGTTGAAGACATCCTCTCAACAACTTTCCAAATCGTGTCCACGCTTCATATAGAGTTTCATTTGCCTTTTGTGTGAACGTAACAATTTCTCCTTGAAGTCTCACGGCTTTAGATGCCGGAAAGAATTGTTTAAGAAATTTTTCAGCTAAAACATCCCATGTATCAATCGCCCCTTCAGGTAACGATTCTAACCAATCTTTGGCTTCTCCTTTTAAAGTCCAGGGAAATAACATGAGATAGATCTGTTCATCCTCAACTTCTCTGATCTTAAATAGAGTACAAATCCTATTAAAGGTTCGAAGATGTTCGTTTGGATCTTCCTTCGGCGCACCACTAAATTGGCATTGATTAGTTACCATGTGTAGTATTTTTCCTTTGATTTCATAATCTGGCGCATTAATGTCTGATTGAGTAATTGCGTAACCTTGGCCAGTGCGTTTAGCCCTCATTCGGTCTTCCATACTTAGAGGTTCTAGATTTTCCATGATTGAATTTGTTGCATCTGAATCACTAGAGGATTCTGACTTAATAGTTTCTTCCTCGACAATCTCTGGATGAGTGATTTGTGGTTCAGGAGGAATGATTATTGGTTCAGGATCTCTGAATTGTCCATGAATATCCTCCGAATTCTCAATTGTGAGGTCGGGTTCAAAAAATGGATTATTGGAAATTTGAGTTGGAGTACTTGGTCGACTTGATGACGATTCTAAAGAAAAATCAACGACGACAATATTGGCTAAATGTCTTGATCGAGTTACAGGTGGTGAACGTATGAAAGGTGGTGAACGTTTTGCTCGGTGCATTCACTGAATATCCTATTAGTTATAAAGATAAAAATTATATAAGTTATCAAATTAATAGACTTTTCTGCTTTTGCCCACGTTTCGAATAGCCAAAAGATGAAGCAGGGAGCCAGGATCCTTTAAGTCAGAAAATCCACAACTCAGCCACTAACAAATCCGACTATTACTACGAAGCAGAAAATTTTGGATGTCTATCAATTCAACCGCTTAAAATAATTTTTTTTTTCGTCGAAGTTTAAAGAAAATTCTATGTCCTAAAAACTAGAGCGTAGAAATGAGAAAGAAGAAGAGTGCGTCGAAAAACATCGGAAAAAAAATAAAAAGGTTGAAAAATAATAATAAGAAAGTAAAGCGTCGAAACTTAAAAGTCTAAAAACTAAATATTAAAAATTACGTCTAAAGGAATTAAAGCTTAAAAGGAATTCTAAATCCAAAATGGCAATAACTTAATTAGGCACTAAAATTTATTAAATATTAAAGCGATAAGTGATGTCGTAAAACTTTAAAGCGTCTAAATCTTAATCTAAAGAAAAAGCACTTAAGGGATTTTACGGCAAAGCCTAGAAATCTAGAAATATAAAATAACTACGGTAAAAACTAAGTTTAAACTAAATACGAACGATAAATATACAAATTACAATTAAACGAAATAAAAAGATACAAAATATAAAAATAAAACTTAAAGTTATAAAAATACAATTTTTATAAAAATATTATTTTTATATTAATGTATAAAAGCAATGTTGTAAAAGTCGGCCGACTTGGCCGATGCGTCGTTTTTTTGGGTTCTCCGTCCCGTTTTTTTCTGAAAACGACTCAAAAGATGGTCAAAGCTAAAAGTTCGGTCAAAGTCTGTCTAAGACGGTCAAAGTTGGTCAAAAATGGTCAAAATCACTCAAAATTTCGTCAAGATGTGATATGTTATAAAATTAGGGTTTGTTTTTATTTTTTGGGCCGCTCTTTTCTCTGTGTCCTTATTAATTATGTACTCGGTAACATTAATTTAGTTTGAAGTTTGATTGTATTTAAATTCAAGTTCTTATTTAAGAAATTTATGGTACAATATCAACTATTTTATACATATATAAATATATATTTAAGAAACTAATAATAAAGTCAACGTTGGTCAACGACCGATGCATCGCCGACGCGTCCCCGACTCGGCCGACGCGTCCTTTTTAGGTCTCGACCGATACGTCCCCGACTCGCGACTTTTACAACCTTGTGTAAAAGTATTAATTTTATAAATTTGTAAAACTAATTAACACTTAAAACTTAAAATACAACTTTAATTAAACTATAACTAATTAATATTAAATATAAACCCTAATTAGGTTAATTAATAATAATAATAATAATAAAATTAAACTCTAAACCCGTAATTAATGATGTACCAGGTTGCAGCTGTCAGACAGCTCCGCGAGTGCGGATTTTAGCTGCCCAAAACCTCCGCGAGTGCGGAGTATGCAGATTCAAACGATTGCAGGCTCAAATTCGACAGGTTCAGCGTGTAATACATTTTTTTTTACTTTGATTTAATTTTCTGATTTTAAATTTTATAAAATATAACTTAAATAAAACTTATATTTTAAAAATTACTTATTAGTTTTCGCAACTAAAAATAAAAACTTTTTAATTTTAAACACTTAAAAATATAGATATATAAATATATATATATATTTTTTATGTTTTTATATTTTTGTTTTTTTTAAATAATAAACATATATTTTTACAAAAAATAACTTAAAAACTAATTTTTTTATAGCGTTTCGCTTCGGCGTTTGAGTATTCCCCGGCAGCGGCGCCAAAAATACTTGATGTTATGCGAGGTCTATACGAAATAGTTATATTTTTATTGCGAAATACTATTAAATACGATACAATTTTACACAAGTTATTTATTTATTTATAGAGTGGATATACCTAAACTTTGCTACAACACTATAGGCAGTGTACCTAATCGTAAATTAGTGTAGTTTTTAGTAAGTCCGGTTCGTTCCGCAGGGAGCTAGCTGAGTTTAACGCTATATTTATTTTAAACTATATTTGAATCAATATATATATAAGTAATATTATTATTATTATAAAGGGGGGGGGGGGGGGGGGTTTACCGTTTAATGACCGGTTTGTCGATTTTATGTCTTAAGTCATAATTAAAACCTAATGTAAAATATTAAATATAAATACAACTTAATTTAAAGCGTAAAGTAAATGATGATAATTAAAGTGCGATAATTTAAAGTGCGATAAATAAAATGACGGTAAATAAAATTGCGATAATTAAAAGTACGATAATTAAAAGTGCGATGAGATATAAAATAAAGGAATTATGCTTATTTAAACTTTCGTAATCATGATGTTCGATGTGTTGATTTTAATTTATTACCATGGGTTAATTTTCCTTTGTCCTGAATTATTCGATATGTCCATCTGGTTTTGTCCATAATAGTCCATCGGTCATAATTATAAAGTGCGAGAGTCTTCGTCAAATTAACCTTATACCCGAAGTCAAATATTCCAACTAATTGGGGATTCGAACTGTAACAAGTTCTTAATACTTTGTTTAATGAATGCACCAGGTTATCGACTGCGTGTAATCCAAGGTTTTAATACTTTGTTAACAATTACACCAATTACCCTTGAATGTAATCCACCCCTGTTTTAATGAGTCCAGTGACTATTAATCCATCCCCGTGTCCGGTCAAATGAACAATAATTCGTATTTATAAATATCCCGCCCACCGTACCCGATTAAGCGTATGTGTTTATATATAGATACGTCAAATTGTAACCTTTATATTAATTTAACGAGATATCGTTTAGTTAATATAAAGCCCATTAATAGCCCATAGTCTAATTTCCCCAAGTGTCGATCTTTTGTCTAAACCCCAATTATGGTACAAAGCCCAATAACCCCGTCTTTAATATTTAGTCCAACATCACGATTACTTCGGCTTAAATAAGCATAATAATAACTTAGCTACGAGACATTAATTTAAAAAGGTTGAACATAACTTACAATGAGTATAAATCGCGTAGTGTTACACGGATAGAATTTCAACTTACAAACTTAAAACATTCGCCAACATAACCTTATTATTATTAAACTTAAATTAAAATTATAATTATAAAATATATATATATATCGTATATGATATGAGAAAGGAAAAGAAAAAGGTGTCATGAAATCGATCAGAATGTGCGGCCTTTTATAGGCCCACTTTGAACTATTGTGCTCCGTGACTGCGATCCTTTTCTTCATCACAGCTCCGCGACTGCGGAGCTTTGGATTCCAGCTCATCATGGTGAATTAAACGTGGGCGGCTTATAAATATAATATATAATAATATATATAATTAATTATATATTATATTATATTCTTGTGCATAGTTGACTTGTAATTTTTGGTCCGTTACGTTGCACGTTGATAGTTGGTTCATGTCTCGGTTCCAGATTTTCGAACGTCCTTGCGTACTATTTAATATCTTGTACTTTGCGTTTTACGGCTTGTACCCTTGTAATTTCTAGACGTTTCTCATCAATAATTTGAACCACTTGGATTGTACTTTGTACTTTTTAGCTTTTTGGTCATTTGCGTCTTCAAATCGTCGAATCTGTCTTTTGTCTTCACCTTTTATTATTTAAACGAATGTCACTCGTAAATAGAACAATTGCAACTAAAAGCTTGTCTTTCTTGAAGGATAATGCTATGAAATATGTATTCGTTTTTAGCATTATCATCAACGTAGGTGGATGGATGTGGTAAAGGATTATGATTGTGAGATACTTTATCATCCGGGTAAGGCGAACGTGGTCGCGGATGCGTTAAGTCGAAAGAATCAACATCCGGCAATACGAGTAGGGTCGTTACGCATGATCATTACTAACGATTTTCTTGTAAAGCTTGGTGAGATTCAAATAGAAGCGTACGTTCACAACAAACACGAAGAGCGGATTGTGGGACAAACGGAGTCTATTACTTTAGGCCCGCATGGTTTGTTGTCTTTTCAAGGAAGAGTGTGGGTGCCTAAGATGGGTGGCTACCGACAAGTGCTACTTGATGAAGCACATAAGTCAAAGTATTCCATTCATCCGGGTGCTACAAAGATGTACTATGACTTGAAGAAAGAGTATTGGTGGCCCGACATGAAACATGATGTTGTTAAGTATGTTGAACAATGCGTCACGTGTTTGCAAGTTAAAGCCGAACACCAAAAGCCGTATGGTAAGTTACAACCATTGGAAGTTCCAAAATAGAAATGGGAGCACATTACCATGGACTTCGTTACCAAGTTACCAAATACGGCAAGAACCAATTTGATACAATTTGGGTGATAGTCGATCGATTGACGAAGAGTGCTTTGTTTCTCCCTATTCGGGAAACGATATCATCGGAGACCTTATCCAAGTTGTTTATAAAGGAGGTGATATCAAGACATGGGGTTCCTATATCTATTGTTTCGGATCGAGATACTCATTTCACTTCTCGGTTTTGGAATAAGTTTCATGAAGATATGGGTACTCAATTGAAAATAAACACGGTGTATTATCCTCAGACGGACGATCAAACCAAGCGTACAAATCAAACGTTAGAGGATATGTTAAGGGCGTGTGTTACCGATTTCGGTGGTAGTTGGGATGAGCACTTACCATTGGTGGAATTCTCGTACAATAATAGTTATCACACTAGTATTGGAATGCCACCTTATGAGATGCTTTATGGGCGTAGATGTCGAACCCTATTTGTTGGGGTGAAGTGGGTCAACGAGAAATCGGGAGTACTGATTTGGTTTTAGAGACGAATAGTAAGTTTGAGATGATTCGGGCTCGACTTAAAGCGGCGCAAGATAGATAAAAATCTTATGCCGATAAAGGAAGGCGAATGATTGAGTTTTAAGAAGGTAACATGGTGATGCTTAAGTTTTCGCCATGGAAGGGTGTTATTCGGTTTCGAAAAAGAGGAAAACTAGCTCCTCGGTTTATTGGTCCTTTCAAGATTTTGGCTCGCGTTGGTGAAGTTGCTTATCGACTAGAGTTACCCGAAGAACTTGCGGGAATTCATAACACATTTCATATTTCCCATCTCCGTAAGTGTCTTGCGGATGACTCGACTTGGGTACCATTAGACGAGATTACCTTGAATAACAAATTAGGGTATGTTGAAGAGACGATTGCAATCCTCGATGAGAAGGTTAAAATGTTACGACACAAAGAGGTTAGAACTTTCAAAGTGCAGTGGCGACATCGAAAGGGTTACGAGTTTACATGGGAATCCGAAGAGTTCATTTTGGTTTATCTTCCGGCTTGTCATGCGGCTTGGATCGCGAGTACGCGCTCTGATTCAAGTGGGGGAGATTTGTAACATCCCGTTTCCTCACACATGGGTTAAAGGTACGGATTTTACCTTGTAAACGTTTAATATTAACCGCGAACGATTTGTTTATAGTTTAAATCTTGAAAATGTGGAAAAAATGGTTTGATCAGGCCCTTCATCGCGTTTTGGGTGTACCCATCGCGTCTGGGTGTGTCGCGATACGCGACAAAGTGTTTTGAAATGTGACGACCTTAAAATCCCGCTCCTGATCTACCTGTCGCGTTTTAGAGTGTTGTATCGCGACCTGGCGCATTGCGGATCGCGACGGAGTGTGTCAACACGCGATGGCTGAAAATCCTAGTTTCTGTTAATCTATCGCGTTGTAAAAATACCTATCGCGTTTGGGTTATCGCGTATCGCGACGGGGTGTCGCGGATCGCGACAGTGGTCGCTGAAATGACTTTTTAGCCATTTTAAATGGCATCTTTTGGGGACATATTAGTCTTTTCACTTATGTCCGGTTTTAGGGAGTCTAAAACTGGTTCAAGCTTATCCAAACCTCATTTATCACATTTCCATCTACCTAAATTAAATCTAGAGAGATAGTTGAGGTTTTAGAGTGAGAGAGCTCACTTTGGTGAAGAAGAAGGCCGAATCTCGCCCGAACCCAAGCTTTAAAGTTGTTCCCCATGTTACTAGCTATGTTGTGGTTGTATTGGTAAGTCTTAACTCTATGTTTTGAGTTTTAATTGGTTTATGGCTAGGGTTTTGTTTACTAGAGACTTGTATGACCCATTTGGGGATATGGGCAAACTTGGGTTATATTGATGAAAGAAAACCCTAATAGCTTTAATCTAGGGTTTGGTCATATGAATTGAGGTTGTAAGTGTTAAATGGTGTTGTTAGTCACTATTACACTTGTAAATTGATGAAAGAATTGTTAATGAGTTAAGTTTGACTTAAATTGTGAGTCTAAGTGTTAAAATGGGTCAAATGGGTAATGGTTGACCTAATTGGGTGAAATGGGTATGAAATACCCTAAGTTTATGTTAGTTAGAGTTAGTAGACCTTAAATCACTAGCTTTAGTGATTAAAGATGAGTCTTGTCCATTTATGGGCGGTTTTGGTGTAATTGAGTTATTTAATGCAATTGGGTCATTGAATGCTCAAGTGTAAGTATTGTGGTTGGTTCCACAAATTGTGTATTGAATGTGTACTTAATGTATCAGGTACTTTGCTTTGAAGCATACAGAATTGTTTAAATCACCAATGACGTGTTAAGGTGAATGGAATAATTATGCGTTTAAGTATATAATGTATTTATTTGGGTAGTGTGAATTGAAATGTCCCGTTCATATTGATTATAAACGTTCCATATTAATTGATTTTGTTGCGAGGTTTTGACCTCTATATGAGACGTTTTTCAAAGACTGCATTTATTTTTAAAACAACCATAACCTTTATTTTATCAATAAAGGTTTTAAAAACATTACGTAGATTATCAAGTAATGATAATCTAAAATATACTGTTTACACACGACCATTACATAATGGTTTACAATAGAAATATATTACATCGACATATGTTTCTTGAATGCAGTTTTTACACAATATCATACAAACATGGACTCCAAATCTTGTCCTTATTTTAGTATGCAATAGCGGAAGCTCTTAGTATTCACCTGAGAATAAACATGCTTTAAACGTCAACAAAAATGTTGGTGAGTTATAGGTTTAACCTATATATATCAAATTGTAACAATAGATCACAAGATTTCATATTTCAATACACATCCCATACATAGAGATAAAAATCATTCATATGGTGAACACCTGGTAACCTACATTAACAAGATGCATATATAAGAATATCCCCATCATTCCGGGACACCCTTCGGATATGATATAAATTTCGAAGTACTAAAGCATCCGGTACTTTGGATGGGGTTTGTTAAGCCCAATAGATCTATCTTTAGGATTCGCATCAATTAGGGTGTTTGTTCCCTAATTCTTAGATTACCAGACTTAATAAAAAGGGGCATATTCGATTTCGATAATTCAACCATAGAATGTAGTTTCACGTACTTGTGTCTATTTTGCAAATCATTTATAAAACCTGCATGTATTCTCATCCCAAAAATATTAGATTTTAAAAGTGGGACTATAACTCACTTTCACAGATATTTCCTTCCTCGGAAATAAGACTTGGCCACGGATCGATTCACGAACCTATACAAATATGTACATATATATCAAAGTATGATCAAAATATAATTACAACCATTTTTATTATGTTTTAAAGATTTGAGTGTATTTAGTCAGCTGTCCTCGTTAGTAACCTACAACTAGTTGTCCACAGTTAGATGTACAGAAATAAATCGATATATATTATCTTGAATCAATCCACGACCCAGTGTATACACGTCTTAGGATAGATCACAACTCAAAGTATATATATTTTTGGAATCCACCTCAACCCTGTATAGCTAACTACAACATTACTTCATATAGAGTGTCTACGGTTGTTCCAAATAATATATATACATGGTTCGATATGATATGTCAAAACATTTGAATACGTGTCTATGGTATCCCAAGATTACATAATATATTATAATACATGTATAATACAATATAAGTTAGCTAGGATATGATTTGTATAGATTTGTTAAACATTTCCAGTAGCTAAAAAGATCAAAAATATCCAATCTTGTTTTACCCATAACTTCTTCATTTTAAATCCGTTTTGAGTGAATAAAATTGCTATGGTTTCATATTGAACTCTAATTTAAGAATCCAAACAGAAAAAGTATAGGTTTATGGTCTGAAATTTAAGTTACATGTCAATTACTAAAGATGTAGTCATTTCCGTCGAAAGAACAACATCTTGATGACCATTTTGAAAAACATACTTTCACTTTGAGTTTAACCAAGATTTTTGGATATAGTTTCATGTTCATATGAAAAATCATTTTCCCAGAAGAACAACTTTTAAATCAAAGTTTATCATAGTTTTTAATTATCCAAACCAAAACAGCCCCCGGTTTCACCACGACAGCGTATATCCGATTTTATGGTGTTCATCGTGTTTCCAGGTTTTAAATCATTAAGTTAGCATATCATATAGATATAGAAAATGTGTTTATTTGATTTTAAAAGTCAATTTATAAGGATTAACTTTTGTTTGCGAACAAGTTTAGAATTAACTAAACTATGTTCTAGTGATTACAAGTTTAAACCTTCGAATAAGATAGCTTTATATGTATGAATCAAATGATGTTATGAACATCATTACTACCTCAAGTTTTCTGGATAATACTACTGGAAATGAGAAAAATGGATCTAGCTTCAAAGGATCCTTGGATGGCTTGAATGTTCTTGAAGCAGAATCATGACACGAAAACAGTTCAAGTAAGATTTTCACTCGAAATAAGATTGTTATAGTTGTAGAAATTGAATCAAAGTTTGAATATGAATATTACCTTGAATTAGAAAGATAACCTACTGTAAATAACAAAGGTTACTTGATCTTAGATGATTACTTGGAATGGATTAGAAAGCTTGGAAGTAGACTTGCAAACTTGGAAGTATTCTTGATTTTTATGAAACTATACTTATGGAATTTATGAAGAACACTTAAAACTTGAAGATGGAACTTGAGGGAGATCAATTAGATGAAGAAAATTGAAGAATGAAAGTGTTTGTAGGTGTTTTTGGTCGTTGGTATATGGATTAGATATATGAATGATTACTCATATTTTTGTAATTTTATGAGATATTTCATGCTAGTTGCCAAATGATGGTTCTCACATGTGTTAGGTGACTCACATGGGCTACTAAGAGATGATCATTGGAGTGTATATACCAATAGTACATACATCTAAAAGCTGTGTATTGTACGAGTACGAATACGGGTGCATACGAGTAGAATTGTTGATGAAACTGAACGAGGATGTAATTGTAAGAATTTTTGTTAAGTAGAAGTATTTTGATAAGTGTCTTGAAGTCTTTCAAAAGTGTATGAATACATATTAAAACACTACATGTATATACATTTTAACTGAGTCGTTAAGTCATCGTTAGTCGTTACATGTAAATGTTGTTTTGAAACCGGTTAACGATCTTGTTAAATGTTGTTAATCCATTGTTTATTATATCAAATGAGATGTTAAATTTTTACATTATCATGATATTATGATATATAATATATCTTAGTATGATATATATACAGTTAAATGTCGTTACAACGATAATCGTTACATATATGTCTCATTTCGAAATCATTAAGTTAGTAGTCTTATTTTTACATATGTAGTTCATTGTTAATACACTTAATGATATATTTACTTATCATTTAACATAATTAACCAAGTGTATCAATATCTTAATATGATTCATATGTACCTAGTAAGACGTTGTTATAACAATAATCGTTATATATATCGTTTTCGAGTTTTTTAATTTAATAGTCTCATTTTTATGTATATAACTCATTGTTAAAATACCTAATGAGATACTTAATTATAATAAAATCATGTTAACTATATATATATATAACCATATATATGTCACCGTATAGTTTTTACAAGTTTTAACGTTCGTGAATCACCGGTCAACTTGGGTGGTCAATTGTCTATATGAAACCTATTTCAATTAATCAAGTCTTAACAAGTTTGATTGCTTAACACATTGGAAACATTTAGTCATGTAAATATCAATCTCAATTAATATATATAAACATGGAAAAGTTTGGGTCACTGCAGTACCTACCCGTTAAATAAATTTCGTCCCGAAATTTTAAGCTGTTGAAGGTGTTGACGAATCTTCTGGAAATAGATGCGGATATTTCTTCTTCATCTGATCTTCATACTCCCAGGTGAACTCAGGTCCTCTATGAGCAATCCATCAAACCTTAACAATCGGTATCTTGTTTTGCTTAAGTCTCTTAACCTCACGATCCATTATTTCGACGGGTTCTTCAATGAACTGGAGTTTTTCATTGATTTGGATTTCGTCCAACGGAATAGTGAGATCTTCTTTAGCAAAACATTTCTTCAAATACGAGACATGGAAAGTGTTATGTACAGCCGCGAGTTGTTGAGGTAGCTCCAGTTGGTAAGCTACTGGTCCGACACGATCTATAATCTTGAATGGTCCAATGTACCTTGGATTTAGTTTCCCCCGTTTACCAAATCGAACAATGCCTTTCCAAGGTGAAACCTTAAGCATGACCATTTCTCCAATTTCAAACTCTATATCTTTTCTCTTACTGTCCGCGTAGCTCTTTTGTCGACTCTGGGCGGTTTTCAATCGTTGTTGAATTTGGATGATTTTCTCGGTAGTTTCTTGTATTATCTCCGGACCCGTAATCTATCTATCCCCCACTTCATTCCAAAAAATCGGAGACCTGCACTTTTTACCATAAAGTGCCTCAAACGGCGCCATCTCAATACTAGAATGATAACTGTTGTTGTAGGAAAATTCTGCTAACGGTAGGTGTTGATCCCAACTGTTTCCGAAATCAATAACACATGCTCGTAGCATGTCTTCAAGTGTTTGTATCGTCCTTTCACTCTGCCCATCAGTTTGTGGATGATAGGCAGTACTCATGTCTAGACGAGTCCCCAATGCATGTTGCAATGTCTGCCAGAACCTTGAAACAAATCTACCATCCCTATCAGAGATAATAGAGATGGGTATTCCATGTCTGGAGACAACCTCCTTCAAATACAATCGCGCCAACTACTCCGTTTTGTCATCTTCTCTTATTGGCAGGAAGTGTGCTGACTTGGTGAGACGATCAACTATTACCCAAATAGTATCATAACCACTTGCAGTCCTTGGCAATTTAGTAATGAAATCCATGGTAATGTTTTCTCATTTCCATTTCGGGATTTCAGGTTGTTGTAGTAGACCTGATGGTTTCTGATTTTCAGCTTTGACCTTAGAACACATCAAACATTCTCCTACATATTTAGCAATATCGGATTTCATACCCGACCACCAAAAGTGTTTCTTGAGATCTTTATACATCTTCCCCACTCCGGGATGTATTGAATATCTGGTTTTATGTGCTTCTTTAAGTACCATTTCTCTCACATCTACAAACCTTGGTACCCAAATTCTATCAGCCCTATATTGGGTTCCGTCTTCCTGAATATTAATATGTTTCTCTGATCCTTTGGGTATCTCATTCTTCAACTTTACTTATTTTACAACCCCTTGTTGTGCCTCCTTTATTTGATTAGTAAGGTTAGTACGAATAATTATATTCATAGCTTTTACCCGTATAGGTTCTCTGTCCTTTCTACTCAAAGCGTCGGCTACCACATTCGCCTTCCCCGGGTGGTATCGAATCTCAAAATCATAATCATTCAACAGTTCAATCCACCTGCGTTGTCTCATATTCAGTTGCTTCTGATTAAATATATGTTGGAGACTTTTGTGGTCGGTATATATAATACTTTTGACCCCATATAAATAATGCCTCCAAGTCTTTAATGCAAAAACAACAGCGCCCAATTCCAAATCGTGAGTTGTATAGTTTTGCTCGTGAATCTTCAATTGTCTAGACTCATAAGCAATCACCTTCGTTCGTTGCATTAATACACAACCGAGACCTTGCTTTGATGCGTCAAAATAAATCACAAAATCATCATTCCCTTCAGGCAATGATAATATAGGTGCCGTAGTTAGCTTTTTCTTCAATAACTGAAACGCCTTCTCTTGTTCATCCTTCCATTCAAATTTCTTCCCTTTATGCGTTAATGCAGTCAAGGGTTTTGCTATTTTGGAGAAATCTTGGATGATCTTCTGTAGTAACCAGCCAATCCTAAAAATTGACGTATATGCTTCGGAGTTTTTGGGGTTTCCCACTTTTCAACAGTTTTGATCTTTGCCGGGTCCACCTAGATACCTTCTTTGATCACTATGTGACCGAGGAATTGAACTTCTTCCAACTAAAATGCACACTTTGAAAACTTAGCGTACATTTTTTCTTTCCTCAATACTTCTAGCACTTTTCTCAAATGTTCTTCGTGCTCTTGATCATTCTTTGAGTAAATAAGTATGTCATCGATGAAAACAATGACAAACTTGTCAAGATATGGCCCATACACTCGGTTTATAAGGTCCATGAACACAGCTGGTGCGTTAGTCAATCCAAACGGCATAACCATAAACTCGTAATGACCATAACACGTCCTAAAAGCAGTTTTTGGAATATCATCCTCCTTTACTCGCATTTGATGATATCTAGAACGTAAATCAATTTTTGAATAAACCGACGAGCCTTGTAGTTGATTAAATAAGTCGTCAATTCTAGGCAGTGGATAACAGTTTTTGATGGTAAGTTTATTCAACTCTCTGTAGTCAATACACAACCTAAATGTACCATCCTTCTTCTTGACAAACAAAACAGGAGCTCCCCATGGTGATGTGCTTGGTCGAATGAAACCACGTTCTAATAGTTCTTGCAGTTGGCTTCGCAGTTCTTTCATCTCGCTGGGTGCGAGTCTGTAAGGAGCACGAGCTATTGGTGCAGCTCCTGGTACAAGATCTATTTGAAATTCAACAGATCGATGTGGAGGTAGTCCCGGTAATTCTTTCGGAAATACATCGGGAAATTCTTTTGCGACGGGAACATCATTGATGCTCTTTTCTTTAATTTGTACTTTCTCGACGTGTGCTAGAACAGCATAGCAACCTTTTCTTATTAGTTTTTATGCCTTCAAATTACTAATAAGATGTAGCTTCGTGTTGCCCTTTTCTCCGTACACCATTAAGGGTTCTCCTTCTTCTCGTACAATGCGAATTGCATTTTTGTAACATACGATCTCTGCTTTCATCTCCTTCAGCCAGTCCATGCCAACTATTACATCAAAACTCCCTAACTCTACTGGTATCAAATCAATCTTAAATATTTCGCTACCCAGTTTAATTTCTCGATTTCGGCATATATAATCTGCTGAAATTAATTTACTGTTTGCTAATTCGAGTAAAAATTTACTATCCAATGTCGTCAACGGACAACTTAATTTAGCACAAAAATCTTTACTCATATAACTTCTATCCGCACCCGAATCAAATAAAACGTAAGCGGATTTATTGTCAATAAGAAACGTACCCGTAACAAGCTCCGGGTCTTCCTGTGCCTCTGCCGCATTAATATTGAAAACTCTTCTGCGGCCTTGTCCATTCGTGTTCTCCTGGTTCGGGCAATTTCTAATAATGTGGCCTGGTTTTCTACATTTATAACAAACTATATTGGCATAACTTGCTCCGACACTACTTGCTCCGCCATTACTCGTTCCGACACCATTTGTTCCTTTCGTTCTGTTAACCTCTGGTCCGTAGACCTCACACTTCGCCGCGCTATGACCATTTCTTTTACACTTGTTGCAAAATTTGGTGCAGAATCCCGAGTGATACTTTTCACACCTTTGGCATAGCTGCTTCTGATTGTTGTTGTTGTTGTTGCGGTTGTTATTGTTGTTGGGATGATTATTGTAATTGTTGTTGTTGGTGTTGTTGTTGTTGTTGTTTTGCCGTTTGTTGTAGTTGAGATTGAAGTTGTGATTGTTGGGATAGTTGTTGTTGTTTTGGTGACTCTTATCACCGTTTTCCTCCCACTTTCTTTTGACTAGCTTCACGTTGGCCTCTTCGGCCGCCTGTTCTTTAAGTCTTCCCTCAATCTGGTTCACTAGTTTGTGAGCCATTCTACATGCCTTTTGTATGGAGGCAGGCTCGTGTGAACTTATATCTTCTTGGATTCTCTCCGGTAACCCTTTCACAAACGCGTCGATCTTCTCTTCCTCATCTTCGAACGCTCTCGGACACAATAGGCACAATTCTGTGAATAGTCTTTCGTACGAAGTAATATCGAATCCCTGTGTTCGTAACCCTCTAAGTTCTGACTTGAGCTTATTGACCTCGGTTCTCGGACGGTACTTCTCATTCATCAAGTGCTTGAATGCTGACCACGGTAGCCCGTAAGCAGCATCTTGTCCCACTTGCTCCAGATAGGTATTCCACCATGTTAACGCAATATCTGTGAAGGTATGCGTAGCGTAGATCACTTTGTCTCCTTCAGCACACTTACTTATGGCAAACACCGATTCAACTTTCACGGTCCACCATTTCAATCCGATTGGTCCTTCGGTCCCATCAAATTATGAAGGTTTGCAGGCAGTGAATTCCTTGTAGGTGCATCCTACACGATTTCTTGCATCGTTAGCTGTATTGCTAGATTCAGAGTTATTGTTGGTATGTAGCGCGGCCTGTACTGCGGCTATGTTTGAAGCAAGAAAGGCACGAAATTCTTCTTCGCTCATATTCAAGGTGTGTCGAGTAGTCGGTGCCATTTCCTTCAAAATAGTCAAATGAAACAATTTAATCATACAGAATATTAAGAGTAGTCAATAGTATCTCGTAGCATAATATGAACTCATTTATAAAAGCTTTTTCTTCATATTAGCATTTTATAAGTTTAAATTCGGGTACTACCTACCCGTTAAGTTCATACTTAGTAGCTAATATACAATTCAACTACTACAATTCCATATGAAAAACTGATTATAATAATATATCACATACAAATATTCTTCAAACTTACAACTTCGTTATATTACATATAACATGAAATATAGTACACTATGATACATGACTGTTTTGAAGATAAATCTAGTTAATACGCAAGTTGTTCAGCAAAGGAAATAAAGACACGTAATTCATAAGTCCAGAAACAAGTCATGCATTCTGGTTTTACTAAGACGACTTCCCATCCTTGGTCTTGTGGAAAATAACCGTTATGACCATTAGCTAGGCAGCATGTTGTAATGTCATCAAAAGGACGAGGGTTTCGTAATGTCCAATAGCCCCGTAATAATCTAAAAACCTTGTTTCTCACCCCAACTACTGAATCTGTCACTTGTGGGAAAGTTTTATTTAAAAGCTGCAATCCGATGTTCTTTTTCTCACTTTGGTAAGAAGCGATCATCACTAACCCGTAAGCATAACATGCTTCTTTATGTTGCATGTTAGAAGCTTTTTCTAATTCACGAAATCCTCTGTTGGGATATGTTGAGTCAAAATAGGTTCTTAACCTGTAGCGTAAAATTGCATTTGGGTTCCCCGCATTTAATGCTTTAAAGAAAACACGGCGTAACTTACGGTCTCCCCAATGTGATATACCCCACCTATCAAAGGAAAGCCTTTTATAAACTAAGGCATTTCTGGAAAGTCTTTCAAATGTTTGACAAGTTAATTTCGCCATAACTAAATGTGCTGATGAATTCTGACCGACTATAGACAAGATTTCCTCAATCATATCCTCTGGTAGGTCTTCTAAAATATTCAGTTGTCTACCCTTAACGTCCATTTTGTTTTTATACTGTAAAATAGACAAGGATTAGATTCGTAATAACAAACAATACAAGCAATTTTTACATAGAACATAAAAGTACAAGCACACTACAATACATTTATTACACAACATGCTCACACCCCTCTAATCTGAATCACTGGTTTCTTCTTCTTCGGACTTGGTTCTTTTTCCTAATCTTCTAGGGATATATGATGTTCCTCTAATACGAGTCATCGTTTTCCACATTGGTTTAGAAAAACCTGGTGGTTTAGAGGTTCCCGGGTTATTGTCACGATATTGTAAATACGGGTGTTGACGGTACATATAAAGTTCATCGGGGTCGGAATCAGATTTCTCTATTTTGATGCCTTTTCCCTTATTATTTTATTTTGCCTCATTAAATTGGGTCGGGGTAATTTCTATAACATCATCGGAATCCTCATCAGGATTCGATTCATCGAAAAATTAGTAATTTTCCCAATATTTTGCTTCCTTAGCGGAAACACCATTGACCATTATTAACTTTGGTCCATTGGTTGAGGATTTTCTTTTATTTGACCAGTTTTCTGTGGTTCCTACTATTCCACCCTCCGGAACCTCTTCTTCTTCCGGTGAGTCAATGGGATTTTTGCTAGAGGTAGACATCTATCACATAATATCAAACATGTTAAGAGATTAATATATCATATAATATTTACATGTTAATAATATATAGTTTCCAACAAAAATGTTAAGCAATCATTTTTAAAGAAAACACGGTCGAAGTCCAGACTCACTAATGCATCCTAACAAACTCGATAAGACACACTAATGCAAATTTTCTGGTTCTCTAAAACCAACGCTCAGATACCAACTGAAATGTCCCGTTCATATTGATTATAAACGTTCCATATTAATTGATTTCGTTGCGAGGTTTTGACCTCTATATGAGACATTTTTCAAAGACTGCATTCATTTTTAAAACAATCATAACCTTTATTATATCAATAAAGGTTTTAAAAACATTACGTAGATTATCAAATAATGATAATCTAAAATATACTGTTTACACACGACCATTACATAATGGTTTACAATAGAAATATATTACATCGACATATGTTTCTTGAATGCAGTTTTTAAACAATATCATACAAACATGGACTCCAAATCTTGTCCTTATTTTAGTATGCAACAGCGGAAGCTCTTAGTATTCACCTGAGAATAAACATGCTTTAAACGTCAACAAAAATGTTGGTGAGTTATAGGTTTAACCTATATATATCAAATCGTAACAATAGATCACAAGATTTCATATTTCAATACACATCCCATACATAGAGATAAAAATCATTCATATGGTGAACACCTGGTAACCGACATTAACAAGATGCATATATAAGAATATCCCCCATCATTTCGGGAAACCCTTCGGATATGATATAAATTTTGAAGTACTAAAGCATCCGGTACTTTGGATGGGGTTTGTTAGGCCCAATAGATCTATCTTTAGGATTCGCGTCAATTAGGGTGTCTGTTCACTAATTCTTAGATTACCAGACTTAATAAAAAGGGGCATATTTGATTTCTATAATTCAACCATAGAATGTAGTTTCACATACTTGTGTCTATTTTGTAAATCATTTATAAAACCTGCATGTATTCTCATCCCAAAAATATTAGATTTTAAAAGTCGGACTATAACTCACTTTCACAGATATTTCCTTCCTCAGAAATAAGACTTGGCCACGGATCGATTCACGAACCTATACAAATATGTACATATATATCAAAGTATGATCAAAATATAATTACAACCATTTTTATTATGTTTTAAAGATTTGAGTGTATTAAGTCAGCTGTCCTCGTTAGTAACCTACAACTAGTTGTCCACAGTTAGATGTACAGAAATAAATCGATATATATTATCTTGAATCAATCCACGACCCAGTGTATACACGTCTCAGGCTAGATCACAACTCAAAGTATATATATTTTTGGAATCCACCTCAACCCTGTATAGCTAACTCCAACGTTACTGCATATAGAGTGTCTATGGTTGTTCCAAATAATATATATACATGGGTCGATATGATATGTCAAAACATTTGCATACCTGTCTATGGTATCCCAAGATTACATAATATATTAGAATACATGTATAATACAATATAAGTTAGCTAGGATATGATTTGTATATATTTGTTAAACATTTCCCGTAGCTAAAAAGATCAAAAATATCCAATCTTGTTTTACCCATAACTTCTTCATTTTCAATCCGTTTTGAGTGAATCAAATTGCTATGGTTTCATATTGAAATCTAATTTAAGAATCCAAACAGAAAAAGTATAGGTTTATAGTCAGAAATTTAAGTTACATGTCAATTACCAAAGAGGTAGTCATTTCCGTCGAAAGAACGACATCTTGATGACCATTTTAAAAACATACTTTCATTTTGAGTTTAACCAAGATTTTTGGATATAGTTTCATGTTCATATGAAAAATCATTTTCCCAGAAGAACAACTTTTAAATCAAAGTTTATCATAGTTTTTAATTATCCAACCCAAAACAGCCCCCGGTTTCACTACGACGGCGTATATCCGATTTTATGGTGTTCATCGTGTTTCCAGGTTTTAAATCATTAAGTTAGAATATCATATAGATATAGAACATGTGTTTAGTTGATTTTAAAAGTCAAGTTAGAAGTATTAACTTTTGTTTGCGAACAAGTTTAGAATTAACTAAACTATGTTCTAGTGATTACAAGTTTAAACCTTCGAATAAGATAGCTTTATATGTATGAATCGAATGATGTTATGAACATCATTACTACCTCAAATTTTCTGGATAAAACTACTGGAAATGAGAAAAATGGATCTAGCTTCAAAGGATCCTTGGATGGCTTGAAAGTTCTTGAAGCAGAATCATGACACGAAAACAGTTCAAGTAAGATTTTCACTCGAAATAAGATTGTTATAGTTGTAGAAATTGAATCAAAGTTTGAATATGAATATTACCTTGAATTAGAAAGATAACCTACTGTAAATAACAAAGGTTCCTTGATCTTAGATGATTACTTGGAATGGATTAGAAAGCTTGGAAGTAGACTTGCAAACTTGGAAGTATTCTTGATTTTTATGAAACTATACTTATGGAATTTATGAAGAACACTTATAACATGAAGATGGAACTTGAGAGAGATCAATTAGATGAAGAAAATTGAAGAATGAAAGCATTTGTAGGTGTTTTTGGTCGTTGGTATATGGATTAGATATAAAGGATATGTAATTTTGTTTTCATGTAAATAAGTCATGAATGATTACTCATATTTTTGTAATTTTATGAGATATTTCATGCTAGTTGCCAAGTGATGGTTCCCACATGTGTTAGGTGACTCACATGGGCTGCTAAGAGCTGATCATTGGAGTGTATATACCAATAGTACATACATCTAAAAGCTATGTATTGTACGAGTATGAATACGGGTGCATACGAGTAGAATTGTTGATGAAACTGAACGAGGATGTAATTGTAAGCATTTTTGTAAAGTAGAAGTATTTTGATAAGTGTCTTGAAGTCTTTCAAAAGTGTATGAATACATATTAAAACACTACATGTATATACATTTTAACTGAGTCGTTAAGTCATCGTTAGTCATTACATGTAAATGTTGTTTTGAAACCTTTAGGTTAACGATCTTGTTAAATGTTGTTAACCCATTGTTTATTATATCAAATGAGATGTTAAATTGTTACATTATCATGATATTATGATATATAATATATCTTAGTATGATATATATACAGTTAAATGTCGTTACAACGATAATCGTTACATATATGTCTCGTTTCGAAATCATTAAGTTAGTAGTCTTATTTTTACATATGTAGTTCATTGTTAATACACTTAATGATATATTTACTTATAATTTAACATAATTAACCAAGTGTATAAATATCTTAATATGATTCATATGTACCTAGTAAGACGTTGTTATAACAATAATCGTTATATATATCGTTTTCGAGTTTCTTAATTTAATAGTCTCATTTTTATGTATATAACTCATTGTTAAAATACCTAATGAGATACTTAATTATAATAAAATCATGTTAACTATATATATATAACCATATATATGTCATCGTATAGTTTTTACAAGTTTTAACGTTCGTGAATCACCGGTCAACTTGGGTGGTCAATTGTCTATATGAAACCTATTTCAATTAATCAAGTCTTAACAAGTTTGATTGCTTAACATGTTGGAAACATTTAGTCATGTAAATATCAATCTCAATTAATATATATAAACATGGAAAAGTTCGGGTCACTACATGAATGTGGTATTGTCGCGGTGTTCAAGACACCACATTCTACGTAACGAGTGGGATAGTCGCGGTGTTCAAGACACCACTCATTGATTTGATTGACTTGTGGAATAGTCGCGGCGTTTAAGACAACACATTATCATGGGAGTGGAATTGTAGCGGTGTTCAAGACACCACTCATTTGGTTGATTGACATGTGGAATTGTAGCGGTGTTCAAGACACCACATTGTCATGGGGGTGAGTTAGTCGCGGTGTTTAAGACATCACCCGGGGGATTAGTGAATATGCGGAGTAATGTACACTAATGGATGTTATGAACTCTGACGGTCTCTCAAGTACCGTTCCCTTGTTCGATTGGTTAACCATGGTTGTGTGAATTTGTATTTAGCATATTAAATTGTGAAACATATGCTATTGTTATTGCTAGCTTATTGTGAATTGTAGATAGTAGTTTATGCATGATGTTTGCATGGTTGTCGAATTGCTAGCTTGTATGTGGTATTGTGTTTGTGATTGCAAGTAAGTAGGTTATATATGCATGCGTATACTTATTGTACTCACTAAGCGTTAGCTTACCCCTCTTGTTGTTTATCTTTTTAGATGCAGGTGCGGAGAAGGGAAATGGGGTTGTTGGATACTAGTTCCCCATGTTGGAATTGTGTTGAAGCTTTTGAAGCTGACCTAACGTTTTGGGTAGTTTAGCCCCAAACCATGCTCGGGTGTAGTTTGGATTAAAACTATCATTTTTAAGTGGGTCGAACTTGTATTACATTTGATTAATGGCCTTCGTGCCTTTTGTAGACATTAAACTTGTGGTATTGTTTTAATGGATCGTATGGAATGGTTTACATCACTATATGGCGCGTAAATGTTTTAATTAATTATAAAAAAAATTTACTCGCTTTTAATACTGGTTGGGTTGTTTCAAGTTATTGGTATTATAACATCCGTACATTGGGAGTTGACTCGGGTTAAAGAATTATGTTCGTCTGAATTTATGCGCTTGTATGTGGTCAGTGTTCCAACGGTGAAAGGGAAAGCGGTAAGGTGGAGGATCAAGGATGTGGTGGTGTTCTCTCATGAGTATCTTGATGGTTGTGTCCACGTGTTTGTTCTACGAGGTAGTCTATTCTTTATTGGAAAGATAGATCGAGTAAATGGTTTTGTGTACGAATGTATCACTTGGGTGATGAGGTTGATAGAGTCGGGTCGGACTTCGACCCGGTATCTCACAGTCTAGTGAGATGATTGCCAGAAACAGAGAGGGTTTGGATTGTATTGATCCCAAGCGAGTAACAGTGATTCTATTGTAGCTCAGTTTAAAGGTGTCAAAAGTCTTCCTTCCCATGGCGTGGAAGTACGACGTGTCCTGGGTTTGTTTATCTGACAGTATTGTTTAAAAGGGGTTATGGTCAGGAAATCAAATTGTTGTTGTAGGATGATGTTTTAAGTTTAAGTTGTTTGTTGATTACATTTCTTGACAAGTTGAGGTGTTCTTTATCGAAAGCTGCTAGCTTGGTGGTTAGAGTGTGCGTATCTCAAGAAGCTTTCATGGCGGTATAGACGAGTATGTTCAAGAGTCGAAGTGTTGATCGAGTATGGGTTGATAAAATGGGCTATGTTTAGATCATCCTTCAAGTGGGAGATTGTTGGATGTGTGAAGGATATCAAAACAACAAGAAAAAGTGTGTTTTAGTGTTAAGGCACATCGTGGCTCATTAAGGCACGCCGGTTCGAAGGTTGCAATGCTGGCAGATTCGAAATCATGCTTTAAGCCGGCTCCTCCAGCCACGGCGCGGCTTAAGCCTATCCGGGAGTCTGACGAGGAAAAACGTGTTTTCTTGCTCTTTAAGTTGTTTCCTTTTTATTTTATGCCTATTTAAGGACCCTTATGTAACCCTAAACTGTACTTACGAAATTACTAATAAAATTCTCTCTGTTTGGCCATGGATTAAACCAATTCGTTTGAATTAAACGATTGGACATAATCACGTTAATTGCTTGTTCTTTACGTTTCTTGTTCTTATCTTTATTTGTGTTGGTGATTATTTGTTTGTTGCACGGTGAGTTGATAACTAGGGTTATCAAGTTCTTATTAGGGCTCACCTAGATTTCCTAACATATACATGGGAAGGTAAAAATAATCTTCGATACACAATTAATAATCAAAAACAAGAACCGGCCATTAAAGGGTTGGTTCTTTTACGAAAGTTGCTTCTTTTATCGTTGGGGACAAAAAAAGGATATGACGAAAATACCCCTGGTTACTATTAGTGAATAGTGAAACAGTGTTTTGTCACTATATATATAAATATCCATTCTTCCCTAGCCCGTTTATTTGCACTTTTGTCAAATATCAAGTGAAAATATCCTTTAGCGAATACAAACATAATAATGATACTTCAATTCATACATAAGTTGATTGATATTAATTGTTCAATTTGATTTTAGGAAATACAATGGCATTGGTCATTGGAGAAAAGAATCAATATCAATATATACATTAAAAGAGAGTCTCGATTAGCTAATAAATATCTTCAAAATCCCCTTAATTACCGTTAGATTAGAAAATTACATTACAATACCCCTTGATCCAACGACCGTTATCATCCACTAAAAATATTAGCTAATAAATCAATTTTACATATATTCCATCCTTAACATACCCTTACTCCTAAACCACACGGAGTGAAAAATAAGAAAGAATGGGTCAATGAACGAACGTTACATTCATCCAACACTCACAAAATTAAAACCCTAACTTCCTCTCCCAATCCCAAATTCTTTTTTTTTTTTTTTTGAACAGCAAGGAAAAATTTATTAATAAAAACCAAGAGATACATGATCAAAGCAATGAGCATATGAACTCATTACATACAGCAAACACGAAAATGAGACAGGAACAAACACGAACACGAGACTATTATACACACACTTGTTGCTAAGAAAGCAACTACATAATGCTAACTAAGGTAAGGAAAGATAAATATTTGAGCTTGAGATCCACATAAGCCAATCGAACTTTCTTCCTCGAGCTCTATTAGAAATCCACTCGAAGGAAATAGCTTGTATCTCATTGAGAACAACCGGCGCAATTTTTTTTTTACCTTGAAACACCTTGATATTGCGATTTGTCCAAATGAGATACGCACTAATCCATAACACGGGTTGCCATATCTTTTTGCCAATACCCGACATCACAAAACTCCCATTACCATTAAAGATTTCGAAGAGGCTGAAGTTAGAGAAATTGCCCGCGCCCCACCAATTGAAGACCCGCTCCCAAATGTCCATCGCGTGCTTACAAAAAATAAGAGAGTGCTCTACGGATTCTAAGTCATCATCGCATAGAGGACAACGAACACTATGGAGATCTATACCCCTTTTGTCTAATTCTAGCCTAACGGGGAGCCTCTTTTTTAGCGCCCGCCATGCGAAAATTTCGACTTTTTTGGGGGTGAGGTTGTTACGAAAGGTATCTTGATGTGTGATGCTGTCGACCAGGAGATTAGAGTCGATTTCGGATGCCAAAGCTCGAACACTGAACACCTCATTTGGAGCAAAACAACAGCTCCATTTATCTCAACTGATGGGATCAAATTCGAATGTTGCTAATAGGGATGTCAGCGCGTTTAATTCTTCTTGAACTCGACCTGATGGAGATCTTTTCCAATGCCAAACCGCTACACCGTTGCACATGCGATCCTTGATGGTGATATCGGGGAACTGATCTAGATGAAACACCCAATCCCAAATTCTACCCAAATCCTTTTTCTCCACAATTCTTACTGAAATCTGTAATAAGTCCATTTCCTTTTCACTTAAATTGATTTTATTAGGGTTTGTAGATACTAATCTTCGCAACACTGAATAATCGTGCTTGAAACGATGGAAGTTATCTGCAAAGGGAGAGTGTTTGAATGGTAAATTATTATTTTTTTGTTCTTTTTTTTGTAGTATAATAATCACTTGGAAGAAACACTACAGATTCAACATCAATGAAACTGAAAGAATAATTTCTTTGTTTACGATTTCTGATGTTAGCCTAATTTCGGGATGAAGAAGAAAAACCTAATTTTGAAAAAATATTTCTTTTATATTGAATTCGGTTCAACGTATTATACTTAATATAAATATTTTTTTGGAGCTGTAAATTGATTTGAAAAAATATGAATTTGATTCACTCTTGAATAGGAATACAAAAATGGGAACTCTTCTTTTGCTTATGTTAAATATTGAGGTATGATATATAATATTTCTTTTATATGATATGAAGTCAGAGGGAACTTGATAAGCTTTTGAGGTTATTGAATTCAATAGAGTTGATGCATACTATTATGCTAATCATTTTGAATCTAATGTTAGTAGAAACATGAAGTCATGGAATTATATGTTCATTTGTGTAAATGTGTGGAGTGAATGTCTGAGCCTCTAAGTTAGTGAACTTCACTTACATATCATTCTTTTGACTGTTCATCTCATAATCTCATATTGAACAAGGGCATGACGGATTTGTTATGGGAGAAGGGGATTGAGTATTATCATAAGTTGACGATGTTTCGTAATTATCTTATTATTTAATCCGTATTTGCTAGCTCGAATTATTATGTTTGTATGCCATCTGCCAAACACCCTTTTAGAAAGATTAGCTACAAGTATAAGTAATATGATCACACAATTTCTTTTAATCGGGAATGGCCTGTTACATTTATGTGTCATAACACACGTTAATGATTAATAGTGTTATGGTGTGTATGTATGTTGAATTAGAAGCTAATTATTGAAAAAAGTTGGAAGCTTGGGATGTTTGTTTTTTTAGAAATTAATTTTAGAGACTAATGTAGTGTTTTGTGGACAGTTCATTTTTTTCCCTTTTTATGCTTAACAGAGATTTTTGATTTCACAAATGATGTTATTTGGATGTTATATGTTCCGATTATATGTTATTTTGATTATGTTGTTTGGATTATAATCTGTTAATTTTCTTGGGTATTATTTGATTGATTCATACATGTTATAATCGTTGTATCATCAGTTTACCGTGATATAGGTGACTGCAAACAGATATGTGTTCACAGTGGTGCAACGTTTTGGTACGAAGAACGTTTAAGATCATCCAAAAAATCATGATCAGGTGTATGCCCGAGCATAAAGTTTTCCAGATCACTATTTTCAGTTTGCTTTTTAAAATCAGGTGTATGCTCGAGCAGATAACAAGACTTCCATACTCACAGAGTCACAGGTACCCCACACAAAAATGTTATAAACTTTTTAAAAATTGTATTTATTAATATTGGCTTCTTTATCGTGACAGACTATATAGGATGCGTCCAGAATTTCAGGAACTTGAAGAGTTTCGGTGATTCGAAAATTAACCGAATTATCGAGATTGTCAACCTGAAGTAAGTGTCAATTTGTCGTTATATACTAATAACCATTAATACTATTCAGATACCATGAGGAGCTTCAAAATACATGTTCATGAAGTTTGGTATTTAAGAACTTTATATATAGCTTCATCATACATGTGTATTTTATATACTGCACATTTATACACAATTAACAACTTGCAGTAATCACCATTTTGGATTCATATTGTGGAATGAAAGCACTTTGACATAGCAGTTAGCTCCTGCTTCTTCAACATCTACACAACCATCGGTACACATTAGTTGAAGGAAAAATTCAGTTAAAGGCGACACCAGCTGCGCACTATTACTTTAGCCCGAACATTGTAATTGATTTATTAACTAATAATTGATTTTACCACGGCACTCAGACGATTATAATTGATTTTAGGTGTAGTTGCTATTTGATTATTTCTGGGTATGTCATTGCGAGTTTGAAGTTTTTTAGAATTATATGTGTTTTTATTCCACTGGTCATGTCATTTGTTTGGAGATCAAGTTTTTCATTTGATAATTTTTGTTTTTTGAATCATACATACAGGGGTTTGGTCAAAGTTTCTAATTTACGGATTGTCCTTGTCATAAGAAACTAACTAAGGTTTCTCTTTCTCCATCTGAATGCAAGTCATTGGCGATATGGGAGATATTGAAACTTCATAATCGAAAATATTATGCTTCTGATTCGATCGATCGGGGCAAAGATGTTTGAATCATAAGGAGCTATTGTTGAATGAATCTGGTCAGTATGTTTTCCTAATTATATCTTCTACTGATCATATGAATGTGAGTTGCGAATGAATCCATGAAATCTTTCAATTACCCAATCGATTGAATCAAATTGCTTTTTGGATTAGCTAATTGATATTAGTGATGTATTAATATTTTCTTTATCTTTGGCAACCTTCCTCTATAATGGCTTCCTCGATATCAAACTGCAAATTTGATAGAGGCATAAAATAAGCTTCCAAGACATGATGGGAGGTGTGTAAGAAATGGTGCAATTATGGATGAAATGGTTCGAAAATATTTAAACAAATAATAAGCATAGCCATATATAATAATTTAAGAACAGTTCAAAATAGATCTTATATAATATTATGGGGTGATCACCTTAGATAATTTGGAATACGGTAGCTGCCCAAAGTGTTGTATGGATACACAATGGAGGAAAAATAGACGGCTGGTCCAATTACAGATGATTGTACCATGTAGGGTCGAATGCGTTCCTGGTAGCATAAGTATATTTCACCTTATGGATAGTCCAATTAATGATCATTCATTAACTAACCGATCTCGCATAACATTTTGCACTTCTTCCTGACTGCCTAGGTGTGTATTGAACCAGTAAAACGTGTCGAATTTTTCCACTTCTCTGTAATAGTTGTTGAAGTTTTATTTCAGGTGAATGCTGAGGGGATTCCGGCTACATGAACGCCCTTATTGGGTCAGACCTTCGATTACCATCTCTGATCGTAATGGTAATATAACATTTTTACTTTCATATATGATGTTTGTGCAATATAACATCTCTTGATAATTTTCTATGAATTCAGCCAAGAAATGTTTTAATTAATATACATTAATTTCATTATAGGAATCTTGTTTACAACAAGCAAGCATCCAAAAACAAAGAATCTTATGGTATCATATATGCATTTTTTCCCTGGATCCGTACCTAAGAAAACTGCTTCTTAAGCTCATAAGAATTGTGCCCAATATTTTCAGCCTGAAGATTTTTGGATTCGAGCTTCAACGAAAGGGATTGTGGTTTTTGCTCTACTTGGGGAGTGTGGCCTGATAGAGTTAACGGGCGACTTTAAGATCCAAATTCATGATCGCCAAGGAGATTTTTACTGGTTGGTTAATAATTAGCTATCCATTATATTATTATTTCATGAAAAATTGACATCTTACCATAAATATATCTGAAATTGGCATGTTTTGGTGACAACGCAAATTATTGGTTATATGTTTGATTTTTACTGCTTGGTTAAAAGTCATTTGTGCTTTTAAAGGATGTACTTTCTGTACCTATATGTCAAAAAGTGATAAAATTCATTGGTGCTTTACGATACTAATAATTTTAATATTTTGATTACATTATTTTTCAATTCAAATAATAGCAATAATGAAGAGTTTTTGTATTGTAATTGTTACTAAGGTTTTCATATACAATTGATATAGGTAGTTTACTATTTTTTTTTGTCGTTCATTACTATTACATCACAACTATCATTATCCAACATCGTCCTTATATCAACTCCTTAAAAGATACCCGCTAATTCGCGGGTCTTTAAATAGAAATTTTTGAATATTTTCCTAATTCAACACTTTTTAAATTTGACTTTTTACCCACATTAACACATTCAACCTGGTGTTGTGTTTCATATGACCGAATACATTTTTCTCAATCTGAATTGTTCAAGCCAGAACATTTTCCTACACCATACTTTCCATCCTACATCGTGATGACAACAAAAAATAAAAAATAATAATGACACATTACATGTCATGTATCATATACATCATATTATGAAAATTAATCAACATGTATTTACTTCTTTCAATAAAATGAATAAACAATCATTGTAGACATGCGTATTTGACTACAAAAAACGGATTAAAACCAATCATATTGGACGATAATGGGAATGATTCAAATACCACCAAGAATGTTGTTTATAAGAAAGTCTTGAGACGTATTTGACAGAGATGTAAATGTTCTATGGTTAAATATCCTTTGAATATTTTATGTACATTTCTAATTATATATACTTATACAAACTAAATTCATTTTGACCACTAATATATGCATAATGGATAAAAATGATTAACGTTGAGAGTTAATGGTTTAAGGTTTAGGAATTGCTATTTAGGATTTATGGTTTATGGTTTACAGTTTAAGATTTGGGGTTTAGGGTTAAGATTTTAGAATTTATGCTTTAAGGTTTAGGGATTAGTGTATAGGGTTTACAATTTAGTGATTAGGGGTTGGGGTTAAGGGTTTAGGGTTTAGAGTTTATGCTTTAGAGTTTAGGGTTTAGTTTTTAGAATTTATGGTATAGGGTTTAGGGTTTTATGGTTTATGGTTTAAGGTTTAGTGTTTAGGGTTTAGATATAGGGTTTAGGGTTTAGGGTTTGGTGTATAAGGTTTAGTGTATAGGGTTTAGGTTTTAGAGTTTAGGGTTTAGATTTTAGAATTTATGGTTTTGGGTTTAGGGAATAGGGTTTAGAGTTTAGGGTTTAGTGTGTAGGGTTAAGGGTTGGTGGTTTAGGGTTGATTTAGGGTTTAGGGTTTAGGCTTTATGGTTTAGGGTTTATATATAGGGTTTAGGGTTTAGAGTTTAGTGTATAGGATTTAGGGTTTAGTGTTTAGGGTTTATGGTTTAGACTTTAACGTTTAAGGTTTAGATTTTAGAATTTATGGCTTAGGGTTTAGAGTATAGGGTTGAAGGATTAGGGTTTAGTTTTTACAATTTATGGGTTAGAGTATAGATATAGGGTTTAAGGTTTAGTGTATATGATTTAGGGTTTCGGGTTTATGGTTTAGTGTATAGGGTTGTGGGTATAGGGTTTAAAGTTTAGGGTTTAGATTTTAGAATTTAAGGTTTAGGGTATAGGGTTTAGGGTATAGGGTTTAGAGTTTAGAGTTTAGGGTTTAGTGTGTAGGGTAAAGGGTTGGTGGTTTAGGGTTTTGGGTTGGTTTAGGGTTTAGGTTTTAGATATATGGTTTAAGGTTTAGAGTTTAGTGTATATGGTTTAAGGTTTAGTGTTTAGGGTTTATGGTTTACAGGTTAGGGTTTAGGGTTTAGGGTTTATATTTTAGAATTTATGTTTTAGGGGTTAGGGTATAGGGTTTAGGTTTTAGGGTTTAGGTTTATTGTTTAGGGTTTAGAGTTAAGGGTTTAGTATGTGTAAGGTTTAGGGTTTAGTGTATAGGGTTTAGGGTTTAGATTTTAGAATTTAAGGTTTAGAATTCGGGGAATAGGGTTTAGGGTTTAGAGTTTAGGGTTTGGGGTTTAGTGTGTAGGGTAAAGGGTTGGTGGTTTTGGGTTGGTTTAGGGTTTAGGGTTTAGATATAGGGTTTAGGGTTTAGAGTTTAATGTATAAGGTTTAAGGTTTAGTGCTTAGGGTTTATAGGTTAGGGTTTAGAATTTAGAATTTAAGGATTAGGGTTTAGGGTATAGGGTTTAGGTTTTAGGGTTTAGGGTTTATTGTTTAGGGTTTAGAGTTTAGGGTTTAGTATGTTTAAGGTTTAGATTTAGGGTTTAGGTTTTAGGCAGCGAGATATGTTGATTGAATTGTCGGTAGAAAATTAAGATCAGTAGGAGGAGTATTGGTACATAATATGTAGGAGGCCACAGATATATGCACAATATTTACTCTGGTAGAAGTTCTGAAAGGACAAAAGCATTAATAATATGTTTTATTAACTTATAAAGTATGAGATTATATCACGACCCGAAAAATTTCGACTAATTTTAAACCAAACTCTCGATACGATTTAATATTCTTGACACGATAAGAGAAATCTGTTATGTTGTTATTAGTTCATTATTAATGTTGATGTTAATATTAATCTATGTATTATAAATACTATTAATTCTAAAATAAGATGTATAGATATGAAAATTGGACACATATAACTTGTTATATCTTAATTACTACTTGTATTATTATTACCTTAAACATTTAAAATCATTATGTTTATTATCATTAATAATATTATGATTAGTATCATTTTTTTTCATTATTCATTATTAATATTAGTATTATTAAAATTAATAAAATTGTTGTTTTATTAGTTCTAGGGTAGAGGAAGGATTGTCTACGTCTCACCTCTCCCATACCCTACAAGTGTGGGATTGGGTATTGTTATTGTGTTATTGTTGTTTTTGTTAGTATTATTAGTACCTTAAATTTATTATTATTACTAATATTAACATCTTTATTATTATTATTAATAAATATATTAATTTATAAAGTTAAGTAAATATATATAAAAAGGATAAAAAATTTCGCATATCGCCTGTCTCCTAAATCGTTGCACATCACAATCATTGGTACAAATCCACTTTCTTTAAAATCGAATTTTTGCATTTGGATATATATATGTGATTGAATATTCTGTAAAATTTAATACATATATAGACTATGTGAATGGAACCGAATAAGTATACATCATTTTCCTATTTTATTTTTTTTGTTGACTATTTGTTAAACCCGTGATTATATTTGATAAAGTAATGTACTACTGTGTTTGATTGAAATTTAATTACTGTGCGCAAATGAATTATGAAATTACTATTGTTGTTGCTTTCATAGACTACCATTTATCGATCTTATATAGTAGAAGCTGAGCTGCTGGGCTGTTCTTAACAGATTGGGCCTGTTGAGCTGGAATTCATACTTGGGTTGCTGCATAATTTTTAAATGGTTAAGGTAGTATTAATATTATTTTTGTTATTATGATTATATTTACTAATATATGTATTAATTATCATGTGTTATTATTATTAAGATTATAGTTAAATTATTATTATTATTATTATTATTATTATTATTATTATTATTATTATTATTATTATTATTATTATTATTATTATTATTATTATTATTATTGTTATCACTAATATTATTATCATTCCTAGATTATCATTAAAATATATATATATATATATATATATATATATATATATATATATATATATATATATATATATATATATATATATATATATATATATATATATATATATATTATCATTAGTAATAAGATTATTATTATTATTATTATTATTAGGTATTAAGTATTATTATCAAAAGTATTGTTTTCATTATCAGTATTATTGATATTATTATTATTATTACGAAAGATTATTAATATTATTATTATTATCATTCCTATTAAAATTATCGTTTTTAAAAAGTATCATTTTTATTATCACTATTATTTTTATTATTATTATTATTATTATTATTATTATTATTATTATTATTATTATTATTATTATTATTATTATTATTATTATTATCACTATTATTGTTATTATTACAAATAGATATTTTTTTTTACAAAAATACATTATAAATATATTAATATTACACATTACTAGATTTCTATTATTAAAATGACATTAACTAAGCTATATATAAAATATATGAATATATATATTCTTATTATATATAAACCTTGAAATAAATTCCTATTTTTAATATATTATGATAAATGATAAATATAATATTATTAAACTACTCTAATATGTATTTACTATATTAATATTGATAAATGTATTATAGAAATAAATATTAACTACTTAAAGTATATAGGATAAATATAACTTATTTAGTAATACGATATGTAAATTGTTAATATATAAACTTGCTACTTGTTATTATATGTTTTAATATATATATAACTGATATAGGTTCGTGAATCCGATGCCAACTCTACACTTGTTAAATGTCGTCATATGTATTTTTACTACAAAATACATTAGGTGAGTTTCATTTGCTCCCTTTTTAATTGCTTTTGCAATATATATTTTTGGGCTGACATTACATGCGCTGCTTTTATAAATGTTTACAAAATAGACACAAGTACTTAAAAATATATTCTACGTTGAGTTGTACCACTGCCATATTTCCCTGTAGCTTGGTAACTACTATTTACATGGGTATTGTAAACGCGAATCCTGTTGATAGATCTATCGGGCCTGACAACCCCAACCGGACTGGACGACCAGTATTCAACGGTTGCACAGTACTTCGTTTCGGTGACTACACTTGGTACGGTGTAGTGAGATTTCATAATAAAGGGAATATGCGACGTGATTAAATGTTAAGTATGGTTACCAAGTGCTCAACCACTTAGAATGCTTTACATACACTTGCGAGTGTATTATGTTTATGATTATGAAATCTTGTGGTCTATTAAAATATTGAAATGATTGTTATGATAAACCTATGAACTCACCAACCTTTTGGTTGACACTTTTAAGCATGTTTATTCTCAGGTATGAAAAAAGTCTTCCGCTGTGCATTTGCTCATATTACTTGGAGTCATTCCTGCATATTTAGGACAGTACCTCGCAATGGGACCAAATGTTGATGATTTCATTCAGGTGGATAAGGACGGGTTGTTACAGTTGGTATCAGAGCTGTGGTCGTAGCGAACCAGGTCTTGCATTAGTGTGTCTAACTGATAGTTGTTAGGATGCATTAGCGAGTCTGGACTTCAACCTTAGCTGCATATTATAAGTATTGTTTATCATTCCTAGTGGAAAATTACCTGCTTATCATTCCTAAGTCTAGACACGACTTCCTGCACTTATTTGATAGATAGTTTATAGATAAATACATATCTTAGCGTATCTGTTACTGTAGACTTTATCTGACACGTTTCCTTAAATCCCTTCGTAATCTACGGGATCTTCTGTACTATATTTAGGTATTCTATACAATTAGAATATCATCCAATATCCGAAAGTCTTTTCATATCGAAAAATCCTTTATTCAATCGTACGCAATGGAACTCACCATTAGTTCAAGCCTCTCGAATTCCGATATGGAGTCCCACCTAAGCTCCGAAAGCAGCGTCACCAGAATGAATCAATCAATCAGCCATCCCCAATTTATCTGATGGGTTCGTAGTCGACTTAACCAATGGAGACGAGAAGAAGGCGATCCTTTTCACCCACCAACCTGTACCCTCGGCGAAGAACCCGAAACACTTACAGGTGAACCTGTTCGAAACACCATTTTCACCTTCAGTTCCCGAATATCTCGTCACGTTTATAATCTATCTAAAATTCTAAACCATATTCATCCGCTCGTTTCGATCGACAATCATCCCGGAATAATAGAAGAAGTCAACGAACTTCGCGCTCGAGTAATCAATCTGGAGAATATGGTGTAAAAGTTTACCAGCTTCAGCAACATCACCGGCACCAACAGTACCATCAATAACAGCACCAGTATCATCAACAATCCATGCCTCAATATCTCATTCTGTACCTCGAGCATAATCATCGTTCTACGTATTGTTCTATCTACTTTATCTTCGTTCTACATATCGTTCTACATCGATTATCTACGCTTTACGTATCGTTCTACCTCATTTATATTCGTTCGACATGACGATTATGTAATCTCTAATGTTTTAGAGATTATGAAATCTAGTACTAACGATAAATCAAATGAGTTTAATATCTTATTGACTCATTAAATCCATGATTACATCTGAAGAAAATATATATGCAAGTATATTTTCATAAAGATTGTAATTAAAAATTCTCTCGTACAAACTGTTAATGGTGAAAATATTTTAACGGGTAGGTAATACCCGAGAAATATTTAGATTTCACATTAATAAGTTACACCGTATACTCTTCAGTTCTGATTCGGCAGTCATTAACAATACTGCTCAAATCCGCATATATACGTATCCGTTCACCAAAGAACAACTATTTTCATATTGGATTTTGACTTCTCAGAATCCAACAAGTGGCATAATGAAGAAAACATTGGACAAAATAAAAAGTGTTAGAAACAAACAAATTAACTAAGATGAATTTGTTAAGAATCCACGCTAACTATTCCTAGCTAACTGTTCCTAGCTAACTGGTTACATTTTATTTATCGCAATTTACATTCTCGCAATTTACATTCTCGCAATTTACATTCTCGTAATTTCATTTATCGTCATTTAATTTCTGTTATTTATTTTTACTCACTTTAAATATCGGGACACGTATACAAGGTTTTGACATATCATATCGGCGCATCTATATATATTATTTGGAATAACCATAGACACTCTATATGCAGTAATGCGGGAGTTAGCTATACAGGGTTGAGGTTGATTCTACAATAATATATATAGTTTGAGTTGTGATCGAGTCTGAGACGTATACGGGTCATGATACATATTAATTAATTTGAATATTATATATTAAACTATATATGAATTGTTGAACTGTAACTGTGGACTATCGACTGTGGACTAATGACATTGGACAATTAAAATGAATTAAAATATTGATTATAACATATGAAACTAAACATTTCTTCAAGATTGCCACTTGATTTCATCTTAAACCTCATTGTATCTCGACGATTACAATCAGCGTTCAAATCTATCATGATTCTTAAAAACACCTCGATCGAGAGGATGAACCAGCCGCACTTCATCTACGAAAGAAAAGATTGATGCATATAGTTATGCACCTAAAAAAACCCTCGGAAACTGAGTAAACGTTTGACACGTATCTGTTCTAGTTCCTTTGACATTGTTATTACCGAAGATCGTTTTGCAATCCCTTTCCAAAGTAGCTAATTTTGTCACAGCTCCAGCAAGTCAACTCCGACTTTTCATTCGTGACAACCTATTATAACTGTGATATATATATATACGCGCTCTTTTATTGTTACCGCGAAACCTTTTATATTCCACCATATTACCATCAGCGTTTAATCATTTAAAAACACAATTCTCCTGAAAATGCTAATGAAGCAGCATGTTGTAGATGGTCTAAATGGCCAAGAGTTGGTGATAAGGAATGGAGTGTTGGGAACACTCAATAGAAAATTTAGTGCCGAAAAGAGGATTATGCGAAACTATGAAGGAAGCCGTGGACAAATCACAAAGAATAAGTTTGATTTCAAAGAATCCAGGTAATTCTTTATTCGATGAAATCTTTAGAGAATATCTTGCTCCAAAGTCATGATAAAATCTTCTTTATCAACCTTCGAACTTAGAAATTCCAAAATATCATCATAAAATATCTTCGATATTTCTGAGGAAAGTTTCATAAATATTCTTGTTCGAAATTATCTACCTCTTCGTGTTTTCTGTATTCCATTATATTGGAAACTTCTGTAAAATCTAAGTATGAATTATGAATGAATTGTGGAGAAGTATTGGGAATTGAAGCATGAGTTAGTATAATATAATGACACTTGGCCAACGTGATTATATTACAGTAAGTCATGCTAAATTTCTAATGGAACGTGATGATACACAGATCATACCGTCATTATATGCCATATTACACAACTCTTTCATTCTACTTAATCTCTAAGCATATCATGAAAATATATCCTTGATATTTCTGTCCTTCCGTAATTCCAACAGTTGTTAATAATTCGTGCTAATACAATTTCTTTTGATTAAAAGTATTTCTTTATATCCTTGAATTTTGGAAATCAACCGTGACTACGTCAATAGTTAAATCTCTATCTCAATCTTTTGTAACAGCTTCATTCGTACGCTTCACATAATCGAATCGTTTTATCTATATTACCCAATAATGATAAAACTCTATTTATCAACTCATTTTCGTCATGAAAACATTTCTATTGTTAGCCATGACGACCACACTCAAATTTCGGGACGAAATTTCTTTAACGGGTAGGTACTGTCACGACCCGGAAAATTTCGACTAATTTTAAACCAAACTCTCGATACGATTTAATATTCTTGACACGATAAGAGAAATCTGTTATGTTGTTATTAGTTCATTATTAATGTTGATGTTAATATTAATCTATGTATTATAAATACTATTAATTCTAAAATAAGATGTATAGATATGAAAATTGGACACATATAACTTGTTATATCTTAATTACTACTTGTATTATTATTACCTTAAACATTTAAAATCATTATGTTTATTATCATTAATAATATTATGATTAGTATCATTTTTTTTCATTATTCATTATTAATATTAGTATTATTAAAATTAATAAAATTGTTGTTTTATTAGTTATAGGGTAGAGGAAGGATTGTCTACGTCTCACCTCTCCCATACCATACAAGTGTGGGATTGGGTATTGTTATTGTGTTATTGTTGTTTTTGTTAGTATTATTAGTACCTTAAATTTATTATTATTACTAATATTAACATCTTTATTATTATTAATAAATATATTAATTTATAAAGTTAAGTAAATATATATAAAAAGGATCAAAAATTTCGCATATCGCCTGTCTCCTAAATCGTTGCACATCACAATCATTGGTACAAATCCACTTTCTTTAAAATCGAATTTTTGCATTTGGATATATATATGTGATTGAATATTCTGTAAAATTTAATACATATATAGACTATGTGAATGGAACCGAATAAGTATACATCATTTTCCTATTTTTTTTTTTTTGTTGACTATTTGTTAAACCCGTGATTATATTTGATAAAGTAATGTACTACTGTGTTTGATTGAAATTTAATTACTGTGCGCAAATGAATTATGAAATTACTATTGTTGTTGCTTTCATAGACTACCATTTATCTATCTTATATATATATATATATATATATATATATATATATATATATATATATATATATATATATATATATATGTGTGTGTGTGTATATATATATATATATATGTATATATATATATATATGTATATGTATATGTATATGTATATGTATATATATATATATGTATATGTATATGTATATGTATATATATATATATATATATATATATATATATATGCATTATATGGATTGCAAACACTACAACTGGATCATCGAGAACCATCACCATTTAAACCCATCACTTAATGTGTGCCGTCTTCATCGTGAACAACCCAACACAAACCAAGAACCACATACCTGAAAACAACTCGAACCTATAACCCATATGTTTCATTTTCTGTTGAACCGAGACCAAAAACATATGAACCATCACCTTCTTGATCAACCGATCCTTCCTCCTTTGAATTACCTTGCTGCGTCTGCTTCTAATTGCGTTTCTCTCCCATATATATATATATACAACACGTGATTATGAACAACAAATAACTTCGATACTACTACTACATCTATCAAACTTTGAGTTAAAACCGAACCCGTTATTAATCTATTTACTTCTATTCGATCAAGATCACTAAACCAACACTTTTCGGTTTAGTTTAATAAGGTGGCTGTTATAAACAAACGAGATTTACATACTTTTGAAAACTCATGTTTGTTGACCAAAACACACACATATACATGATCACAACCGTCACCACAAACCTTCTTTCTTCCCTTCTCTCTCTATCTCTCTTATCCGTTGAACCACCCTTCGATTCACCACTATCATCATCGTGGATATATTTCCTTTACACGAGCTGTTACTGTTACAGCTACACTGTGTCTGTCTCCCGTTAGAATAACTTCAAACTTGTGTAACCACTATCGACCTTCATCACCAAGAACACCCACAACTTCCATCATTTGAACACCCTGAGTTACTGTATCTTTCTGTTTCGTTTTCAGCACCAACAAGCCATCCTTCATCGTGTTTGGTTGCTACAATTATTTTTTTTGTTTTGGGTCGAGCAAACTCAAACCGAAATCTCCAACACCCACTACTACGTTCCTGGGTTATGCTTACTGCTGCTACTGCATATTTTTTTTTTTTGGTTCCTGCAAAGAATAATGATGATGAAATGATAAGGATGTGTGAGGATAAAGTGATTAAAAATAGCGATGATATAGCTGTCAAGTTTTAGGGTTAAAAGCAAATTCACGGTTGTAATAACTGATACTTTTTCAACTTAATGGACTAATAGGATATATGGGCCCTTGTAAGATTTGGGTTTTAATTTAAGAAGGGGAAAACAGACAGATAGAACGGGTTATAAAGATTTAGTTTAGGATTTATATCAGAAAAACTCGACAGAACAGATGGTTAAGGGTGTTACTGGGTTAACAGGAGGTCATGGGTTCGAGCCCAGGCGACTGCATGCATTTTTTTTTAAAAAAACAGTAGAAGCTGAGCTGCTGGGCTGTTCTTAACAGATTGGGCCTGTTGGGCTGGAATTCATACTTGGGTTGCTGCATAATTATTAAATGGTTAAGGTAGTATTAATATTATTTTTGTTATTATGATTATATTTACTAATATATGTATTAATTATCATGTGTTATTATTATTAAGATTATAGTTAAATTATTATTATTATTATTATTATTATTATTATTATTATTATTATTATTATTATTGTTATCATGAATATTATTATCATTCCTAGATTATCATTAATATATATATATATATATATATATATATATATATATATATATATATATATATATATATATATTATCATTAGTAATAAGATTATTATTATTATTATTAGGTATTAAGTATTATTATCAAAAGTATTGTTTTCATTATCAATATTATTGATATTATTATTATTATTACAAAAGATTATTAATATTATTATTATTATCATTCCTATTAAAATTATCGTTTTTAAAAAGTATCATTTTTATTATCACTATTATTTTTATCATTATTATTATTATTATTATTATTATTATTATTATTATTATTATTATTATTATCGTTATTATTATCACTATTATTGTTATTATTACAAATAGATATTTTTTTTTTACAAAAATACATTACAAATATATTAATATTACACATTACTAGATTTCTATTATTAAAATGACATTAATTAAGCTATATATAAAATATATGAATATATATATTCTTATTATATATAAACCTTGAAATAAATTCCTATTTTTAATATATTATGATAAATGATAAATATAATATTATTAAACTACTCTAATATGTATTTACTATATTAATATTGATAAATATATTATAGAAATAAATATTAACTACTTCAAGTATATAGGATAAATATAACTTATTTAGTAATACGATATGCAAATTGTTAATATATAAACTTGCTACTTGTTATTATATGTTTTAATATATATATAACTGATATAGGTTCGTGAATCCGATGCCAACTCTACACTTGTTAAATGTCGTCATATGTATTTTTACTACAAAATACATTAGGTGAGTTTCATTTGCTCCCTTTTTAATTGCTTTTGTAATATATATTTTTGGGCTGAGAATACATGCGCTGCTTTTATAAATGTTTACAAAATAGACACAAGTACTTAAAAATATATTCTACGTTGAGTTGTACCACTGGCATATTTCCCTGTAGCTTGGTAAGTACTATTTACATGGGTATTGTAAACGCGAATCCTGTTGATAGATCTATCGGGCCTGACAACCCCAACCGGACTGGACGACCAGTATTCAACGGTTGCACAGTACTTCGTTTCGGTGACTACACTTGGTACGGTGTAGTGAGATTTCATAATAAAGGGAATATGCGACGTGATTAAATGTTAAGTATGGTTACCAAGTGCTCAACCACTTAGAATGCTTTACATACACTTGCGAGTGTATTATGTTTATGATTATGAAATCTTGTGGTCTATTAAAATATTGAAATGATTGTTATGATAAACCTATGAACTCACCAACCTTTTGGTTGACACTTTTAAGCATGTTTATTCTCAGGTATGAAAAAAGTCTTCCGCTGTGCATTTGCTCATATTACTTGGAGTCATTCCTGCATATTTAGGACAGTACCTCGCAATGGGACCAAATGTTGATGATTTCGTTCAGGTGGATAAGGACGGGTTGTTACAGATTACAAAAGTTGAAATAATTTATTCTAACTACATTTACATGAGTCAAATATAAGTAATATATTATTTTGTTTTTGAAAATTTGCAGAAAGAAAAGAAAGAAGCAAAGAATATAGAAGCAGTTATGAAACACCGCAAAAAAAAAAAAAAAAAAAAAGATTCAAATTGTTATAATGACAATTGTAATTGTTAATTTCAAACTGTTATAATTAACATACAATTATATTTTTCTATTGTAGCTGTACTTCACTAAGATGGAAGAAAACGTTATACAACTGAAAAGGGAAATACAACAAAAAAAATGAAATACTATAAAGAGTACTTTTTTAATACATGTCCACCAAAAAATAGAAATTATACGAATTAATGACTTTCAATTCTCAATCCATTTACAATTATATTGCTAAAATATTATATCACATTTACAGGTTGCAGGAACCAAGACCTCAATTGTGGCACATCTTAATTTAATATAATTTATATATTTCGATCTTTTATAAAACAATACTATGTATACCTTATAAGTTTGTGTTTAAATATTTCCTGAAGATTCGATTAACTTTAGCAAAAAGTATAGTGATTGGTTTGCTGAACATCACCAACGTATATTACAATTACGTAGAAGATTGATTGGAGAATTCATTGAAGACGACATTCTACCGATTATCGAAAACATATTATCACATTTCCATAGCTTATTTAATATGAAAAAAATTGCTATTAAATTTGATGTCTTTAGTATTACATATGGTACTTGGATGTGTCCTACTCAGCGGTGTATAATGTGGATTAATGGATTACGTCCAACTGATATGCTACAGGCAAGTACACGAAACTATTTCTTTACCTTATTTATTATTATTGGTTTTATATTAACTACTTTTTCATATTTCAATTTCGAGATTAACATACATTAACTTAATCTTGATTGTGAAAGTTAATCAACAATCATATTGAAGTTTTTGGAACAAAAATTGAAAAAATGAAATATTTAACAGCTGAAATTACGAACGAAGAGATTGCACTTTCTACAAAATTTAGAGATTTAGAAGCCACAGTATCAAATACTTTAACAGGGAAAGATTTTGTAAATAAAGGAGATGAGACAACAATGTCAAGTTATCACAATTCTATGTCATTTTTAGTTGAAAAGCTTATTATTATGCACAACTTTATGGATGAGGTATACTAAATCATAAACTTCATACGTCTTCTAAATAATTAAAAATATTACAATATTATGCATTTTATTACAAATATAATGTTTCAATTCATTATAGGCTGACGAATTATGACAGAAGACTTTCTCATGGATGCACATAGTACTACAACAAGACAAAGAGTTATGGCATTCTTCAAAATTCATGATCATCTAAATAGAATAACTACATTGGCGAATATGTGGAAAAATACAACGAAGATTTGAGATAACCATCCATAATTCTTCATTTAATCGCCTAAAATTACATCACGATATCGGAGGTGATTTATTTAATTTGAATCAAAATTTTTATTTATTTATTTGTTAATACATTTTGAAACTTTAAAAATTTGAATCCCCTATAAAACATTTGGTTTAATGTTCATCATAGACTTAATAATGGTTCGTTAGTTTTTTTTTTCAAACGGCAGAAATTTTATTAGAAAAAATTAGCAAGACGCTAGAAAGGAACAGAACAACAAAAATACAACAATTACAAAGACGAAAGCGGAGATTGCAACCAAACGTTCCAATTACATTTTTTTCTTCTTCTAAACCATGCCATAATCCAATTGAAGCTTGAGGCCACTATGCTATCGATCACATGACTTTTCCTGAGAGATGTGTCTTTGAAGATGATGAGATGTGTCTTTGAAGATGATGCAGTTGCACAATCTCCAAATATTCCATAGCGTTGCATAGCGTTGCATAGTTCGTTAGTACATTTTGAAACTTTAATTTTAAGCCCCTAAAAAACATTTGGTTTAATGTTCAAATAGACATAATAATAGTTTTTTTAATTTATATATTTAATTTTATAGCTTAAATGAATATACCCTTCAAAAATCCCGCGAAATAGCGGGTCTTTAACTAGTATGATAATTAAATGATCACATGGGCTATACGATTAAAATTAAAATTATAACGAATAATAGACACTATTTTTTAGTTTGTCACATACTATTAGTCTATGTATATTTTATTGTATATTTAGTATGTTTTTATTTTTAGTATAGATCAATTCTTATACTAAAAATAAAGACATACTAAATATACAATAAAATATACATAGACTAATAGTATGTGATCAATTCTAGCCAATGGGGCTTTGCCTCATTGGTAACCATGCTTGCATGGTTTTCGAGGAGACCCGGTTCGAGTCTCACCAGGGGGTTTTCCCCACCTGCCCGTTTGGATGGTGGCGGTTTCCTCCTGAAAAGTGCAATGCGATGCGATATAACCACTAACCGTGCGATGAAAACTAACATGCCTTTCAAAAAAGAAAAAAAAAAAGTATAGATCAATTCTTGGTATGTATTTTTAGTAGGTAGCACAATTTACTCCTAAACATATGGAGTGTTTGTATTATATATAGGCTTTTGATTTGATGTAATGAGAAAGAGCATCCAAAATCATTTGATTATATGGTATCAAGAGCCAGATCTCTATTCTCTATCATATTCATCTTCTCTGATTTGTCCTTCATCTTGGACATTCTATTTTTACTTCGATCTTCTTTATCATCCTAAAGTACCGCTGCTTTTTATTTTTTATTTTGCTGAGAGCATTCGTTGTGTTGGGTTTACCTACACACATATGTAGATAATAGTCTTCAATATCAACCAAAAGCAATTGGTTGATTCATCATTCAAGTGCCAAAATTAATTGGTAACAAATTTATCCACCCTTTATTTGCTTTTCTAAAATACACGTGTAGTTCTCATAATTCTCCAACAAATTTGCATAGACAAATTGGAGTACAAAAGTTGCACGTGTAATTCTTATACCCATCTCATCTCATTATTTTGATTTAGAAAAAAAAATAAAAAAAAATCACCTTATATTGCTACGTGGCTGGTCAAATCAACAACATAAAGATTTTCTATCGTTTTGCAACTCGTACGAAAACCGCTTTTCGCTTTTCGCTTCTTGGGCTTTACGAAATTTCGAGCAACCAAATATTTATCCTTGGGCTTCTCATCAAGAGTCTGATAATTACATACCTTTTAATTGGGCCAGATATGGACATGACTGGGCCTACCCTCATTGGACTTGGCAGTGTAAGTCTAATTTATCTCAACAGCCCAAAAGTGATATGTTTTGTCATTCTCTTCCTCAGGCGTACAACACTGTTATTTCATCGAATGATGATAAGTGGTACACGGATACAGGGGCCAGTGCTCATCTAACCTCGGATTCAGGTAAACTCATACTAATTTTAATAAGAGCATTATACCATCAGTTATTGTCGGTGACGTTTTCACCATACCAGTATTAACATCTGGACACACCACATTACCCAATCCCTACCGATCACTACACCTCCACAATATCCTTGTTATGCCCAATATTGTGAAAAACTTAATTTCTGTCAAACAATTTAATAAAGATAATAAATCTACCATTGAATTTGACGAATTTGGGTTTTCTATAAAAGATGCCCGGACCAGACATACTCTCCTTCGATGTGACAGTGATGGTGACCTTTACCCTGTCACCACATCCAACATATCCAAGATTTCTCTGTTTACTTCAAGTCAACCTCTTTGGCACAATCGCTTAGAACACCCTGGCGATCATGTTCTTCAAACTTTAGTCTCTCGTGATTTCTTTAACTGTAATAAGCCTCCGACTAAAACTTTATACCATGCGTATCAACTTGGAAAACATGTTAGATTACCTTTTTCTCGTTCTACTTTTATTGTTTCCAAACCTTTCGAAATAATACATTCTGATTTATGGACAACTCCCGTTGTTGGTGTAGGTGGTTTTAAATATTACATGTTATTATTAGACCACTTTTCACATTTTCTATGGATATACCCTCTTCGCAAGAAATCTGACGCTTTTTCCAAATTTCTAAATTTTCACACATATGTTAAAAATCAATTCAACACAACAATCAAAGCCCTATAATGCGACCGATAATGCCTCTTTCCGTGATCTCTTTGTAACCCATGGCATTGAGTTTCGATTTTCATGTCCGCATACATCCCAACAAAATGGTATGTCAGAACGAATGATCCGCAGTATCAATAACAGTATTCACTCTCTCCTTTTTCATGCTCGCCTCCCACCAGAATATTGGGTTGAGGCACTTCATATGGCTACACACCTTCTCAACATTCTTCCATCTACTTCCATCTCAAATGATATACCTTTCAGTAGACTTTTCAACAAAAACCCTAAATTTTCTCATCTCCGTGTCTTTGGTTGCTTGTGTTATCCACACATTCCAACACCTCACAAACTAGCCATGAAATGTCCCGTTCATATTGATTATAAACGTTCCATATTAATTGATTTCGTTGCGAGGTTTTGACCTCTATATGAGACGTTTTTCAAAGACTGCATTAATTTTTAAAACAACCATAACCTTTTTTTTATCAATAAAGGTTTTAAAAACATTACGTAGATTATCAAATAATGATAATCTAAAATATACTGTTTACACACGACCATTACATAATGGTTTACAATAGAAATGTATTACATCGACATATGTTTCTTGAATGCAGTTTTTACACAATATCATACAAACATGGACTCCAAATCTTGTCCTTATTTTAGTATGCAACAGCGGAAGCTCTTAATATTCACCTAAGAATAAACATGCTTTAAACGTCAACAAAAATATTGGTGAGTTATAGGTTTAACCTATATATATCAAATCGTAACAATAGACCACAAGATTTTATATTTCAATACACATCCCATACATAGAGATAAAAATCATTCATATGGTGAACACCTGGTAACCGACATTAACAAGATGCATATATAAGAATATCCCAATCATTCCGGGACACCCTTTGGATATGATATAAATTTCGAAGTACTAAAGCATCTGGTACTTTGGATGGGGTTTGTTAGGCCCAATAGATCTATCTTTAGGATTCGCGTCAATTAGGGTGTCTGTTCCCTAATTCTTAGATTACCAGACTTAATAAAAAGAGGCATATTCGATTTCGATAATTCAACCATAGAATGTAGTTTCACATAATTGTGTCTATTTTGTAAATCATTTATAAAACCTGCATGTATTCTCATCCCAAAAATATTAGATTTTAAAAGTGGGACTATAACTCACTTTCACAGATATTTCCTTCCTTGAAAATAAGACTTGGCCACGGATCGATTCACGAACCTATTCAAATATGTACATATATATCAAAGTATGATCAAAATATAATTACAACCATTTTTATTATGTTTTAAAGATTTGAGTGTATTAAGTCAGCTGTCCTCGTTAGTAACCTACAACTAGTTGTCCACAGTTAGATGTACAGAAATAAATCGATATATATTATCTTGAATCAATCCACGACCCAGTGTATACACGTCTCAGGCTAGATCACAACTCAAAGTATATATATTTTTGGAATCAACCTCAACCCTGTATAGCTAACTCCAACATTACTGCATATAGAGTGTCTATGGTTGTTCCAAATAATATATATACATGGGTAGATATGATATGTCAAAACATTTGCATACGTGTCTATGGTATCCCAAGATTACATAATATATTAGAATACATGTATAATACAATATAAGTTAGCTAGGATATGATTTGTATAGATTTGTTAAGCATTTTCCGTAGCTAAAAAGATCAAAAATATCCAATCTTGTTTTACCCATAACTTCTTCATTTTAAATTCGTTTTGAGTGAATCAAATTGCTATGGTTTCATATTGAACTCTAATTTAAGAATCCAAACAGAAATAGTATAGGTTTATAGTCGAAAATTTAAGTTACATGTCAATTACTAAAGAGGTAGTCATTTCCATCGAAAGAACGACATCTTGATGACCATTTTGAAAAACATACTTTCACTTTGAGTTTAACCAAGATTTTTGGATATAGTTTCATGTTCATATGAAAAATCATTTTCCAAGAAGAACAACTTTTAAATCAAATTTTATCATAGTTTTTAATTATCCAACCCAAAACAGCCCCCGGTTTCACTACGACGGCGTATATCCGATTTTATGGTGTTCATCATGTTTCCAGGTTTTAAATCATTAAGTTAGCATATCATATAGATATAGAACATGTGTTTAGTTTATTTTAAAAGTTAAGTTAGAAGGATTAACTTTTGTTTGCGAACAAGTTTAGAATTAACTAAACTATGTTCTAGTGATTACAAGTTTAAACCTTCGAATAAGATAGCTTTATATGTATGAATCGAATGATGTTATGAACATCATTACTACCTCAAGTTTTCTGGATAAAACTACTGGAAATGAGAAAAATGGATCTAGCTTCAAAGGATCCTTGGATGGCTTGAAAGTTCTTGAAGCAGAATCATGACACGAAAACAGTTCAAGTAAGATTTTCACTCGAAATAAGATTGTTATAGTTGTAGAAATTGAATCAAAGTTTGAATATGAATATTACCTTGAATTAGAAAGATAACCTACTGTAAATAAAAAAGGTTCCTTGATCTTAGATGATTACTTGGAATGGATTAGAAAGCTTGGAAGTAGACTTGCAAACTTGGAAGTATTCTTGATTTTTATGAAACTATACTTATGGAATTTATGAAGAACACTTAGAACTTGAAGATGGAACTTGAGAGAGATCAATTAGATGAAGAAAATTGAAGAATGAAAGTGTTTGTAGGTGTTTTTGGTCGTTGGTATATGGATTAGATATAAAGGATATGTAATTTTGTTTTCATGTAAATAAGTCATGAATGATTACTAATATTTTTGTAATTTTATGAGATATTTCATGCTAGTTGCCAAATGATGGTTCCCACATGTGTTAGGTGAGTCAGATGGGCTGCTAAGAGCTGATAATTGGAGTGTATATACCAATAGTACATACATCTAAAAGCTGTGTATTGTATGAGTACGAATACGGGTGCATACGAGTAGAATTGTTGATGAAACTGAACGAGGATGTAATTGTAAGCATTTTGTTTAAGTAGAAGTACTTTGATATGTGTCTTGAAGTCTTTCAAAAGTGTAAGAATACATATCAAAACACAACATGTATATACATTCTAATGGAGTCGTTAAGTCTTCGTTAGTCGTTACATGTAAGTGTTGTTTTGAAACCTTTAAGTTAACGATCTCAATTAATGTTGTTAACCCAATGTTTATTATATCAAATGAGATGTTAAATTATTATATTATCATGATATTATGATGTATGAATATCTCTTAATATGATATATACATTAAAATATCGTTACAACGATAATCGCTACATATAAGTCTCGTTTCGTAATTCTTGAGTTAGTAGTCTTGTTTTTACATATGTAGTTCATTGTTAACACACTTAATGATATATTTAAATATCATTTTATCATGTTAAATATAGTGTATCAATATCTTAATATGATACATATGTATTTAGTAGACGTTATCATAACGATAATCGTTATATATATCATTTCGAGTTTCTTAACTTAGTAATCTCATTTCTTATGTATATCACACATTGTTAATATATTTAGTGAGATACTTACTCATCATAATCTTATGTCAACCATATATATATGTCTATATATACCACAACATGTAGTTTTAACAATTTTGTAACGTTCGTGAATCGCCGGTCAACTTGGGTGATCAATTGTCTATATGAAACTTATTTCATTTAATCAAGTCTTAACAAGTTTGATTGCTTAACACGTTGGAAACATTCAGTCATGTAAATATCAATCTCAATTAATATATATAAACATGAAAAAGTTCGGGTCACTACAGTACCTACCCGTTAAATAAATTTCGTCCCGAAATTTTAAGCTGTTGAAGGTGTTGACGAATCTTCTGGAAATAGATGCGGGTATTTCTTCTTCATCTGATCTTCACGCTCCCAGGTGAACTCGGGTCCTCTATGAGTATTCCATCGAATCTTAACAATTGGTATCTTGTTTTGCTTAAGTCTCTTAACCTCACGATCCATTATTTCGACGGGTTCTTCAATGAATTGAAGTTTTTCACTGATTTGGATTTCGTCCAACGGAATAGTGAGATATTCTTTAGCAAAACATTTCTTCAAATTCGAGACGTGGAAAGTGTTATGTACAGCCACGAGTTGTTGAGGTAGCTCCAGTTGGTAAGCTACTGGTCCGACACGATCTATAATCTTGAATGGTCCAATGTACCTTGGATTTAGTTTTCCCCGTTTACCAAATCGAACAACGCCTTTCCAAGGTGAAACCTTAAGCATGACCATTTCTCCAATTTCAAACTCCACATCTTTTCTTTTACTGTCCGCGTAGCTCTTTTGTCGACTCTGGGAGGTTTTCAATCGTTGTTGAATTTGGATGATTTTCTCGGTAGTTTCTTGTATTATCTCCGGACCCGTAATCTGTCAATCCCCCACTTCATTCCAACAAATCGAAGACCTGCACTTTCTACCATAAAGTGCCTCAAACGACGCCATCTCAATACTAGAATGATAACTGTTGTTGTAGGAAAATTCTGCTAACGGTAGGTGTCGATCCCAACTGTTTCCGAAATCAATAACACATGCTCGTAGCATGTCTTCAAGCGTTTGTATCGTCCTTTCGCTCTGCCCATCAGTTTGTGGATGATAGGTAGTACTCATGTCTAGACGAGTCCCCAATGCTTGTTGCAACGTCTGCCAGAACCTTGAAACATGAAATGTCCCGTTCTTATTGATTAAAAACGTTCCATATTAATTGATTTCGTTGCGAGGTTTTGACCTCTATATGAGACGTTTTTCAAAGACTGCATTCATTTTAAAAACAAACCATAACCTTTATTTCATAAATAAAGGTTTAAAAAGCTTTACGTAGATTATCAAATAATGATAATCTAAAATATCCTGTTTACACACGACCATTACATAATGGTTTACAATACAAATATGTTACATCGAAATCAGTTTCTTGAATGCAGTTTTTACACAATATCATACAAACATGGACTCCAAATCTTGTCCTTATTTTAGTATGCAACAGCGGAAGCTCTTAGTATTCACCTGAGAATAAACATGCTTTAAACGTCAACAAAAAATGTTGGTGAGTTATAGGTTTAACCTATATATATCAAATCGTAACAATAGACCACAAGATTTCATATTTCAATACACATCCCATACATAGAGATAAAAATCATTCATATGGTGAACACCTGGTAACCGACATTAACAAGATGCATATATATAAGAATATCCCCATCATTCCGGGACACCCTTCGGATATGATATAAATTTCGAAGTACTAAAGCATCCGGTACTTTGGATGGGGTTTGTTAGGCCCAATAGATCTATCTTTAGGATTCGCGTCAATTAGGGTGTCTGTTTCCTAATTCTTAGATTACCAGACTTAATAAAAAGGGGCATATTCGATTTCGATAATTCAACCATAGAATGTAGTTTCACGTACTTGTGTCTATTTTGTAAATCATTTATAAAACCTGCATGTATTCTCATCCCAAAAATATTAGATTTTAAAAGTGGGACTATAACTCACATTCACAGATTTTTACTTCGTCGGGAAGTAAGACTTGGCCACTGGTTGATTCACGAACCTATAAAAATATATACATATATATCAAAGTATGTTTAAAATATATTTACAACACTTTTAATATATTTTAATGTTTTAAGTTTATTAAGTCAGCTGTCCTCGTTAGTAACCTACAACTAGTTGTCCACAGTTAGATGTACAGAAATAAATCGATAAATATTATCTTGAATCAATCCATGACCCACTGTATACGTATCTCAGTATTGATCACAACTCAAACTATATATATTTTGGAATCAACCTCAACCCTGTATAGCTAACTCCAACATTCACATATAGAGTGTCTATGGTTGTTCCGAAATATATATAGATGTGTCGACATGATAGGTCGAAACATTGTATACGTGTCTATGGTATCTTAAGATTACCTAATATACAATACAAGTTGATTAAGTTATGGTTGGAATAGATTTGTTACCAATTTTCACGTAGCTAAAATGAGAAAAATTATCCAATCTTGTTTTACCCATAACTTCTTCATTTTAAATCCGTTTTGAGTGAATCAAATTGCTATGGTTTCATATTGAATTCTATTTTATGAATCTAAACAGAAAAGTATAGGTTTATAGTCGGAAAAATAATTTACAAGTCGTTTTTGTAAAGGTAGTCATTTCAGTCGAAAGAACGACGTCTAGATGACCATTTTAGAAAACATACTTCCACTTTGAGTTTAACCATAATTTTTGGATATAGTTTCATGTTTATAATAAAAATCATTTTCTCAGAATAACAACTTTTAAATCAAAGTTTATCATAGTTTTTAATTAACTAACCCAAAACAGCCCGCGGTGTTACTACGACGGCGTAAATCCGGTTTTACGGTGTTTTTTGTGTTTCCAGGTTTTAAATTATTAAGTTAGCATATCATATAGATATAGAACATGTGTGTAGTTAATTTTAAAAGTCAATTTAGAAGGATTAACTTTTGTTTGCGAACAAGTTTAGAATTAACTAAACTATGTTCTAGTGATTACGAGTTTAAACCTTCGAATAAGATAGTTTTATATATATGAATTGAATGATGTTATGAACATCATTACTACCTCAAGTGACAAGAAATGATCTAGCTTCAAAGGATCTTGGATGGCTTGAAAGTTCTTGAAGTAGGATCATGACACAAAAACAAGTTCAAGTAAGATTTTTACTCGAATTAAGATAGTTTATAGTTATAGAAATTGAATCAAAGTTTGAATATGAATATTACCTTGAATAAGAAAGATAACCTACTGTATATAACAAAGGTTTCTTGATCTTAGATGATTACTTGGAATGGATTAGAAAGCTTGGAAGTAAATTAGTAAACTTGAAGGGATTTTTGAAGTGTTCTTGAAGTGTTCTTCCTATGATGATTATAGCTTGATTCTTGAAGTGATTTTTGATGAAGATGATGATTAACTACTGGAAAAATACGTTCATAATAGTGTGTGTGTGTGTGTTGAGAGAGAATTAGAAAGAGAATTGGAAGTGAAATGGAGAGAATGATGAGTGGTAATTGGTGAGTGGTGAGTGGGGTTAAAAGGAGTTCTAGTTAGTTGAATAGCTCATGGTAGAAGTTAAAATTGATTAGTCATACATGACATAATCAAGAGTGGAATCCCATGCTAGTTCCTATTGGTATATACTCATAGTAAGTACATTTTGAAGCTGTGTATAATACGGGTAAGAATACGACTAGAATTCTTGATGAAAGAAAAGAATGAAAAAGTAACTGTAACCATTTTCGTTAAGTATGAGTGTTTTGATATATGTCTTGAAGTCTTCCAAAAGTATTTTAATACATCTAAATACACTACATGTATATACATTTTAACTGAGTCGTTAAGTCATCGTTAGTCATTACATGTAAGTGTTGTTTTGAAACCTTTAAGTTAACGATCTCAATTAATGTTGTTAACCCATTGTTTATTATATCTAATGAGATGTTAAATTATTATATTATCATGATATTATGATATATTAATATATCTTAATATGATATATATACATTTAAATGTCGTTACAACGATAATCGTTATATATATCTCGTTTCGAAATCCTTAAGTTAGTAGTCTTGTTTATATGTATATAACTCATTGTTAATATACTTATGGAGATACTTACTTATCATAATCTCATGTTAACCATATGTATATCCATATATATATCGTCATGTCGTTTTTACAAGTTTTAACGTTCGTGAATCGCCGGTCAACTTGGGTGGCCAATTATCTATATGAAACATATTTCAATTAATCAAGTCTTAACAAGTTTGATTGCTTAACATGTTGGAAACTTTTAATCATGTAAATATCAATCTCAATTAATATATATAAACATGGAAAAGTTCGCGTCACTACAGTACCTACCCGTTAAATAAATTTCGTCCCGAAATTTTAAGCTGTTGAAGGTGTTGACGAATCTTCTGGAAATAGATGCGGGTATTTCTTCTTCATCTGATCTTCATGCTCCCAGGTGAACTCGGGTCCTCTACGAGCATTCCATCGAACCTTAACAATTGGTATCTTATTTTGCTTAAGTCTTTTAACCTCACGATCCATTATTTTGACGGGTTCTTCGATGAATTGGAGTTTTTCGTTGATTTGGATTTCATCTAACTGAATAGTGAGATCTTCTTTAGCAAAACATTTCTTCAAATTCGAGACGTGGAAAGTGTTATGTACAGCCGCAAGTTGTTGAGGTAACTCAAGTCGGTAAGCTACTGGTCCGACACGATCAATAATCTTGAATGGTTCAATATACCTTGGATTTAATTTCCCTCGTTTACCAAATCGAACAACGCCTTTCCAAGGTGCAACTTTAAGCATGACCATCTCTCCAATTTCAAATTCTATATCTTTTCTTTTAATGTCAGCGTAGCTCTTTCGTCGACTTTGAGCGGTTTTCAACTGTTGTTGAATTTGGATGATCTTCTCGGTAGTTTCTTGTATAATCTCCGGACCCGTAATCTGTCTATCCCCCACTTCACTCCCACAAATCGGAGACCTGCACTTTCTACCATAAAGTGCTTCAAACGGCGCCATCTCAATGCTTGAATGGTAGCTGTTGTTGTAGGAAAATTCTGCTAATGGTAGATGTCGATCCCAACTGTTTCCGAAATCAATAACACATGCTCGTAGCATGTCTTCAAGCGTTTGTATCGTCCTTTCACTCTGCCCATCAGTTTGTGGATGATAGGCAGTACTCATGTCTAGACGAGTTCCTAATGCTTGCTGTAATGTCTGCCAGAATCTTGAAATAAATCTGCCATCCCTATCAGAGATGATAGAGATTGGTATTCCATGTCTGGAGACGACTTCCTTCAAATACAGTCGTGCTAACTTCTCCATCTTGTCATCTTCTCTTATTGGCAGGAAATGTTCTGATTTGGTGAGACGATCAACTATTACCCAAATAGTATCAAAACCACTTGCAGTCCTTGGCAATTTAGTGATGAAATCCATGGTAATGTTTTCCCATTTCCATTCCGGGATTTCGGGTTGTTGAAGTAGACCTGATGGTTTCTGATGCTCAGCTTTGACCTTAGAACACGTCAAACATTCTCCTACGTATTTAGCAACATCGGCTTTCATACCCGACCACCAAAAATATTTCCTGAGATCCTTGTACATCTTCCCCGTTCCAGGATGTATTGAGTATCTGGTTTTATGAGCTTCTCTAAGTACCATTTCTCTCATATCTCCAAATTTTGGTACCCAAATCCTTTCAGCCCTATACCGGGTTCCGTCTTCCCGAATATTAAGATGTTTCTCCAATCCTTTGGGTATTTCATCCTTTAAATTTCCCTCTTTTATAACTCCTTGTTGCGCCTCCTTTATTTGAGTAGTAAGGTTATTATGAATCTTTATATTCATAGATTTTACTCTAATGGGTTCTCTGTCCTTCCTGCTCAAGGCATCGGCTACCACATTTGCCTTCCCCGGGTGGTAACGAATCTCAAAGTCGTAATCATTCAATAATTCAATCCACCTACGCTGCCTCATATTCAGTTGTTTCTGATTAAATATGTGTTGAAGACTTTTGTGGTCGGTATATATAATACTTTTGACCCCATATAAGTAGTGCCTCCAAGTCTTTAATGCAAAAACAACCGCGCCTAATTCCAAATCATGCGTCGTATAATTTTGTTCGTGAATCTTCAATTGTCTAGACGCATAAGCAATCACCTTCGTTCGTTGCATTAATACACAACCGAGACCTTGCTTTTATGCGTCACAATAAATCACAAAATCATCATTCCCTTCAGGCAATGACAATATAGGTGCCGTAGTTAGCTTTTTCTTCAATAACTGAAACGCTTTCTCTTGTTCAACATTCCATTCAAATTTCTTCCCTTTATGCGTTAATGCAGTCAAGGGTTTTGCTATTCTGGAAAAGTCTTGGATGAACCTTCTGTAGTAACCAGCTAGTCCTAAAAACTGGCGTATGTGTTTCGGAGTTTTCGTGGTTTCCCACTTTTCAACAGTTTCTATCTTTGCCGGATCCACCTTAATACCTTCTTTGTTCACTATGTGACCGAGGAATTGGACTTCTTCCAACCAAAATGCACACTTTGAAAACTTAGCGTACAATTCTTCCTTCCTCAATACTTCTAACACCTTTCTCAAATATTCACCGTGTTCTTGGTCATTCTTTGAGTAAATAAGTATGTCATCAATGAAAACAATGACAAACTTGTCAAGGTATGGTCCACACACTCGGTTCATAAGGTCCATGAACACAGCTGGTGCATTAGTTAAACCAAACGGCATGACCATAAACTCGTAATGACCGTAACGTGTTCTGAAAGCAGTCTTTAGAATATCATCTTCTTTCACCCGCATTTGATGATACCCGAAACGTAAGTCAATATTTGAATAAACAGACGAGCCTTGTAGTTGATCAAATAAGTCGTTGATTCTCGGTAGTGGGTAGCGGTTCTTGATGGTAAGTTTGTTCAACTCTCGGTAGTTGATACACAACCTGAATATACCATCTTTCTTCTTGACAAACAAAACAGGAGCTCCCCACGGTGATGTGCTTGGTCGAATGAAACCACGCTCTAAAAGTTCTTGTAATTGGCTTTGCAGTTCTTTCATCTCGCTGGGTGCGAGTCTGTAAGGAGCACGAGATATTGGTGCAGCTCCTGGTACAAGATCTATTTGAAATTCAACGGATCGCTGTGGGGGTAATCCCGGTAATTCTTTTGGAAATACATCGGGAAATTCTTTTGCAATGGGAACATCATTGATGCTATTTTCTTCAGTTTGTACTTTATCGACGTGTGCTAGAACAGCATAGCAACCTTTTCTTATTAGTTTTTGTGCCTTCAAATTACTAATAATATGTAGCTTCGTGTTGCCCTTTTCTCCGTACACCATTAAGGGTTTTCCTTTTTCTCGTATAATGCGAATTGCATTTTTGTAACAAACGATCTCTGCTTTCACTTCTTTCAACCAATCCATACCGATTATCACATCAAAGCTCCCTAACTCTACTGGTATCAAATCAATCTTAAATGTTTTGCTAACCAGTTTAATTTCTCGATTCCGACATATATTATCTGCTGAAATTAATTTACCATTTGCTAATTCGAGTAAAAATTTACTATCCAAAGGCGTCAATGGACAACTTAATTTAGCACAAAAATCTCTACTCATATTGCTTCTATCCGCACCCGAATCAAATAAAACGTAAGCAGATTTATTGTCAATAAGAAACGTACCCGTAACAAGCTCCGGGTCTTCCTGTGCCTCTGCCGCATTAATATTGAAAACTCTTCCGCTGCCTTGTCCATTCGTGTTCTCCTGGTTCGGGTAATTTCTAATAATGTGGCCCGGTTTTCCACATTTATAACAAACTACATTGGCATAACTTGCTCCGACACTACTTGCTCCGCCATTACTCGTTCTGACACCATTTGTTCCTTTCGTTCTATTAACCCCTGGTCCGTAGACCTCACACTTCGTCGCACTATGACCATTTCTTTTACACTTGTTTCAAAATTTGGTGCAGAACCCCGAGTGATACTTTTCACACCTTTGGCATAGCTGCTTCTGATTGTTGTTGTTGTTGTGGTTATTATTGTTGTTGGGATGATTGTTGTAGTTGCTGTTATTGTTGTTGTTGTTGTTGTTGTTGGGCCGTTTGTTGTAGTTGCGATTGATGTTGCGATTGTTGGGATAATTGTTGCGATTATTGTTGTAATTGCTGCTGTTGTTGTATTAGTGATTCTTATCACCGTTTTCCTCCCACTTTCTTTTGACTTGCTTCACATTAGCCTCTTCAGCAGTCTGTTCTTTAATTCTTTCTTCAATCTGAATCACTAGTTTGTGAGCCATTCTACATGCCTGTTGTATGGAGGCGGGCTCGTGTGAACTTATATCTTCTTGGATTCTTTCCGGTAATCCTTTCACAAACGCGTCGATCTTCTCTTCCTCATCTTCGAATGCTCCCGGACACAATAGGCACAATTCTGTGAATCGTCTTTCGTACATGGTAATATCAAATCCTTGGGTTCGTAACCCTCTAAGTTCTGTCTTGAGCTTATTGACCTCGGTTCTGGGACGGTACTTCTCGTTCATCAAGTGCTTGAATGCTGACCACGGTAGTGCGTACGCATCATCTTGTCCCACTTGCTCTAGATAGGTATTCCACCATGTTAACGCAGAACCTGTGAAGGTATGCGTAGCGTACTTCACTTTGTCCTCTTCAGTACACTTACTAATGGCAAACACCAATTCGACCTTCTCGGTCCACCGTTTCAATCCGATCGGTCCTTCGGTTCCATCAAATTCCAAAGGTTTGCAGGCAGTGAATTCTTTGTAGGTGCATCCTACACGATTTCCTGTACTGCCAGATCCAAGGTTATTGTTGGTATGTAGCGCAGCCTGTACTGCGGCTATGTTTGAAGCTAGAAAAGTACGGAATTCCTCTTCATTCATATTCACGGTGTGTCGAGTAGTCGGTGCCATTTCCTTCAAAATAGTCAAATGGAACAAGTTAATCATACAGAATATTAAGAGTAGTTAATAGTATTTCGTAGCATAATATGAACTCATTTATAAAAGCTTTTTCTTCATATTAGCATTTTATAAGTTTAAATTCGGGTAGTACCTACCCGTTAAGTTCATACTTAGTAGCAAATATATAATTCAACTACTACAATTCTATATGAAAAACTGATTGTAATAATATTTCGCGTTCAAACTTTTATACAATATTTTACAAACTTACAATACCGCTTATTTTACATAAAGCATGAAATATAGCACACAATAACTTTGATACAAGATAGTTGTGAAGATAATTCTAGCTAGTACACAAGTCGTTCAGCAAAGGCAATAAAGACACGTAATTCATACGTCCAGAAACAAGTCATGCATTCTGGTTTTACTAGGACTACTTCTCATCCTTGGTCTTGTGGAAATAACTGTTATGGCCGTTGATAAGACAGCGTGTTGTAACGTCGTCAAAGGGACGAGGGTTACGTAATGACCAACAGTCTCGTAACAATCTAAAAACCTCATTTCTTACCCCAATTACCGACTCCGTCACTTGTGGGAACGTTTTGTTTAATAGTTGTAGCCCGATGTTCTTGTTCTCACTTTGGTGAGAAGCGAATATTACTAATCCGTAAGCATAACATGCTTCTTTATGTTGCATGTTAGCCGCTTTTTCTAAATCACGAAGTCCAATATTCGAATATATTGAGTCAAAATAATTTCTTAACCCATTGCGTAAAATAGCATTTGGGTTCCCCGCAATATATGCGTCAAAGTAAACACATCGTAACTTATGGATTTCCCAATGTGATATCCCCCATCTTTCGAACGAAAGCCTTTTATAAACCAAGGCATTCTTGGAACGTTCTTCGAATGTATTACAAAACTGATCTCGCCTTAAATAGTTGTGTCGAAGAATTCTGACCGACTCTAGACAAGATTTCATCAATCATGTCTCCGGGTAGGTCTCTTAAAATATTGGGTTGTCTATCCATTTTGTGTTTTTATACTGTAAAATAGACAAGAGTTAGATTCATAAAAAAAATACTTATTAATACAAGCAATTTTTACATATATCATAAAGCATAAGCACACTATATTACATATATTACACCACACGAATACAACTATCTTATTCCGACTGGCTTGTTTCTTCTTCTTCGGTTTTGGTTCGTTTTGCCAAGTTTCTAGGGATATATGATGTTCCCCTAATACTAGCTGTTATTTTCCACAACGGTTTAGAAAAACCTGGTGGTTTAGAGGTTCCCGGGTCATTGTTACAACTTAAGGACTTCGGGGGTTGACGATACATATAAAGTTCATCGGGGTTGGAATTAGATTTCTCTATTTTTATGCCCTTTCCCTTATTATTTTCTTTTGCCTTTTTAAATTCAGTTGGGGTAATTTCTATAACATCATCAGAATTCTCGTTGGAATCCGATTCATCGGAGAATTGGTAATCCTCCCAATATTTTGCTTCCTTGGCGGAAACACCATTGACCATAATTAACCTTGGTCGGTTGGTTGAGGATTCTATTTTACTTAACCGTTTTATTATTTCCCCCACCGGTTCTATTTCTTCTTCCGATTCCGATTCTTCTTCCGGTTTCGATTCTTCTTCCGGTTCCGACTCTTCTTCCGGTTCCTCTTCGGGAACTTGTGAATCAGTCCACGAATCATTCCAATTTACATTTGACTCTTCATTATTATTAGGTGAGTCAATGGGACTTGTTCTAGAGGTAGACATCTATCACATAATATCAAACGCGTTAAGAGATTAATATATCACATAATATTCACATGTTAAAAATATATAGTTTCCAACAAAATTTGTTAAGCAATCATTTTTCAAGTAAACACGGTCGAAGTCCAGACTCACTAATGCATCCTAACAAACTCGATAAGACACACTAATGCAAAATTCTGGTTCTCTAAGACCAACGCTCGGATACCAACTGAATTGTCCCGTTCTTATTGATTAAAAACGTTCCATATTAATTGATTTCGTTGCGAGGTTTTGACCTCTATATGAGACGTTTTTCAAAGACTGCATTCATTTTTAAAACAAACCATAACCTTTATTTCATAAATAAAGGTTTAAAAAGCTTTACATAGATTATCAAATAATGATAATCTAAAATATCCTGTTTACACACGACCATTACATAATGGTTTACAATACAAATATGTTACATCGAAATCAGTTTCTTGAATGCAGTTTTTACACAATATCATACAAACATGGACTCCAAATCTTGTCCTTATTTTAGTATGCAACAGCGGAAGCTCTTAGTATTCACCTGAGAATAAACATGCTTTAAACGTCAACAAAAATGTTGGTGAGTTATAGGTTTAACCTATATATATCAAATCGTAACAATAGACCACAAGATTTCATATTTCAATACACATCCCATACATAGAGATAAAAATCATTCATATGGTGAACACCTGGTAACCGACATTAACAAGATGCATATATATAAGAATATCCCCATCATTCCGGGACACCCTTCGGATATGATATAAATTTCGAAGTAGTAAAGCATCCGGTACTTTGGATGGGGTTTGTTAGGCCCAATAGATCTATCTTTAGGATTCGTGTCAATTAGGGTGTCTGTTCCCTAATTCTTAGATTACCAGACTTAATAAAAAGGGGCATATTCGATTTCGATAATTCAACCATAGAATGTAGTTTCACGTACTTGTGTCTATTTTGTAAATCATTTGTAAAACCTGCATGTATTCTCATCCCAAAAATATTAGATTTTAAAAGTGGGACTATAACTCACTTTCACAGATTTTTACTTCGTCGGGAAGTAAGACTTGGCCACTGGTTGATTCAAGAACCTATAACAATATATACATATATATCAAAGTATGTTTAAAATATATTTACAACACTTTTAATATATTTTGATGTTTTAAGTTTATTAAGTCAGCTGTCCTCGTTAGTAACCTACAACTAGTTGTCCACAGTTAGATGTACAGAAATAAATCGATAAATATTATCTTGAATCAATCCACGACCCAGTGTATACGTATCTCAGTATTGATCACAACTCAAACTATATATATTTTGGAATCAACCTCAACCCTGTATAGTTAACTCCAACATTCACATATAGAGTGTCTATGGTTGTTCCGAAATATATATAGATGTGTCGACATGATAGGTCGAAACATTGTATACGTGTATATGGTATCTCAAGATTACATAATATACAATACAAGTTGATTAAGTTATGGTTGGAATAGATTTGTTACCAATTTTCACGTAGCTAAAATGAGAAAAATTATCCAATCTTGTTTTACCCATAACTTCTTCATTTTAAATCCGTTTTGAGTGAATCAAACTGCTATGGTTTCATATTGAACTCTATTTTATGAATCTAAACAGAAAAGTATAGGTTTATAGTTGGAAAAATAAGTTACAAGTCGTTTTTGTACAGGTAGTCATTTCAGTCGAAAGAACGACGTCTAGATGACCATTTTAGAAAACATACTTCCACTTTGAGTTTAACCATAATTTTTGGATATAGTTTCATGTTTATAATAAAAATCATTTTCTCAGAATAACAACTTTTAAATCAAAGTTTATCATATTTTTTAATTAACTAACCCAAAACAGCCCGCGGTGTTACTACGACGGCATAAATCCGATTTTACGGTGTTTTTCGTGTTTCCAGGTTTTAAATCATTAAGTTAGCATATCATATAGATATAGAACATGTGTGTAGTTAATTTTAAAAGTCAAGTTAGAAGGCTTAACTTTTGTTTGCGAACAAGTTTAGAATTAACTAAACTATGTTCTAGTGATTACGAGTTTAAACCTTCGAATAAGATAGTTATATATATATATGAATCGAATGATGTTATGAACATCATTACTACCTCAAGTTTAGTAGGTAAACCTACTGGAAGTTACAAGAAATGATCTAGCTTCAAAGGATCTTGGATGGCTTGAAAGTTCTTGAAGTAGGATCATGACACAAAAACAAGTTCAAGTAAGATTTTTACTCGAATTAAGATAGTTTATAGTTATAGAAATTGAATCAAAGTTTGAATATGAATATTACCTTGAATAAGAAAGATAACATACTGTATATAACAAAGGTTTCTTGATCTTAGATGATTACTTGGAATGGATTAGAAAGCTTGGAAGTAAATTAGTAAACTTGAAGGGATTTTTGAAGTGTTCTTGAAGTGTTCTTCCTATGATGATTATAGCTTGATTCTTGAAGTGATTTTTGATGAAGATGATGATTAAATACTGGAAAAATACGTTCATAATAGTGTGTGTGTGTTGAGAGAGAATTAGAAAGAGAATTGGAAGTGAAATGGAGTGAATGATGAGTGGTAATTGGTGAGTGGTGAGTGGGGTTAAAAGGAGTTCTAGTTAGTTGACTAGCTCATGGTAGAAGTTAAAATTGATTAGTCATACATGACATAATCAAGAGTGGAATCCCATGCTAGTTCCTATTGGTATATACTCATAGTAAGTACGTTTTGAAGCTGTGTATAATACGGGTAAGAATACGACTAGAATTCTTGATGAAAGAAAAGAATGGAAAAGTAACTGTAACCATTTTCGTTAAGTATGAGTGTTTTGATATATGTCTTGAAGTCTTCCAAAAGTATTTTAATACATCTAAATACACTACATGTATATACATTTTAACTGAGTCGTTAAGTCATCGTTAGTCGTTACATGTAAGTGTTGTTTTGAAACGTTTAAGTTAACAATCTCAATTAATGTTGTTAACCCATTGTTTATTATATCTAATGAGATGTTAAATTATTGTATTATCATGATATTATGATATATTAATATATCTTAATATGATATATATACATTTAAATGTCGTTACAACGATAATCATTATATATGTCTCGTTTCGAAATCCTTAAGTTAGTAGTCTTGTTTATATGTATATAACTCATTGTTAATATACTTATGGAGATACTTACTTATCATAATCTCATGTTAACCATATGTATATCCATATATATATCGTCATGTCATTTTTACAAGTTTTAACGTTCGTGAATCGCCGGTCAACTTGGGTGGTCAATTGTCTATATGAAACATATTTCAATTAATCAAGTGTTAACAAGTTTGATTGCTTAACATGTTGGAAACATTTAATCATGTAAATATCAATATCAATTAATATATATAAACATGGAAAAGTTCGGGTCACTACAAAACAAATCTACCATCCCTATCAGAGATAATAGAGATGGGTATTCCCTGTCTGGAGACAACCTCCTTCAAATACAATCGAGCCAACTTCTCTATTTTGTCATCTTCTCTCATTGGCAGGAAGTGTGCTGACTTGGTGAGACGATCAACTATTACCCAAATAGTATCATAACCACTTGCAGTCCTTGGAAATTTAGTAATGAAATCCATGGTAATGTTTTCCCATTTCCATTCCGGAATTTCAGGTTGTTGTAGTAGACCTGATGGTTTCTGATGTTCAGCTTTGACCTTAGAACACGTCAAACATTCTCCTACATATTTAGCAATATCGGCTTTCATACCCGGCCACCAAAAGTGTTTCTTGAGATCTTTATACATCTTCCCCGCTCCGGGATGTATTGAATATCTGGTTATATGTGCTTCTTTAAGTACCATTTCTCTCACATCTCCAAACCTTGGTACCCAAATTCTATCAGCCCTATATCGGGTTCCGTCTTCCCGAATATTAAGATGTTTCTCTGATCCTTTGGGTATCTCATTCTTCAACTTTCCTTCTTTTACAACCCCCTGTTGCGCCTCCTTTATTTAAGTAGTAAGGTTAGTACGAATAATTATATTCATAGCTTTTACCCATATAGGTTCTCTGTCCTTTCTACTCAAAGCATCGGCTACCACATTCGCCTTCCCCGGTGAAATGTCCCGTTCTTATTGATTAAAAACGTTCCATATTAATTGATTTCGTTGCGAGGTTTTGACCTCTATATGAGACGTTTTTCAAAGACTGCATTCATTTTTAAAACAAACCATAACCTTTATTTCATAAATAAAGGTTTAAAAAGCTTTACGTAGATTATCAAATAATTATAATCTAAAATATCCTGTTTACACACGACCATTACATAATGGTTTACAATACAAATATGTTACATCGAAATCAGTTTCTTGAATGCAGTTTTTACACAATATCATACAAACATGGACTCCAAATCTTGTCCTTATTTTAGTATGCAACAGCGGAAGCTCTTAGTATTCACCTGAGAATAAACATGCTTTAAACGTCAACAAAAATGTTGGTGAGTTATAGGTTTAACCTATATATATCAAATCGTAACAATAGACCACAAGATTTCATATTTCAATACACATCCCATACATAGAGATAAAAATCATTCATATGGTGAACACCTGGTAACCGACATTAACAAGATGCATATATATAAGAATATCCCCATCATTCCGGGACACCCTTCGGATATGATATAAATTTCGAAGTACTAAAGCATCCGGTACTTTGGATGGGGTTTGTTAGGCTCAATAGATCTATCTTTAGGATTCGCGTCAATTAGGGTGTCTGTTCCCTAATTCTTAGATTACCAGACTTAATAAAAAGGGGCATATTCGATTTCGATAATTCAACCATAGAATGTAGTTTCACGTACTTGTGTCTATTTTGTAAATCATTTATAAAACCTGCATGTATTCTCATCCCAAAAATATTAGATTTTAAAAGTGGGACTATAACTCACTTTCACAGATTTTTACTTCGTCGGGAAGTAAGACTTGGCCACTGGTTGATTCACGAACCTATAACAATATATACATATATATCAAAGTATGTTTAAAATATATTTACAACACTTTTAATATATTTTGATGTTTTAACCTATAACTACTTGTCCACAGTTAGATGTACAGAAATAAATCGATAAATATTATCTTGAATCAATCCACGACCCAGTGTATACGTATCTCAGTATTGATCACAACTCAAACTATATATATTTTGGAATCAACCTCAACCCTGTATAGCTAACTCCAACATTCACATATAGAGTGTCTATGGTTGTTCCGAAATATATATAGATGTGTCGACATGATAGGTCAAAACATTGTATACGTGTCTGTGGTATCTCAAGATTACATAATATACAATACAAGTTGATTAAGTTATGGTTGGAATAGATTTGTTACCAATTTTCACGTAGCTAAAATGAGAAAAATTATCCAATCTTGTTTTACCCATAACTTCTTCATTTTAAATCCGTTTTGAGTGAATCAAATTGCTATGGTTTCATATTGAACTCTATTTTATGAATCTAAACAGAAAAGTATAGGTTTATAGTCAGAAAAATAAGTTACAAGTCGTTTTTGTAAAGGTAGTCATTTCAGTCGAAAGAACGACGTCTAGATGACCATTTTAGAAAACATACTTCCATTTTGAGTTTAACCATAATTTTTGGATATAGTTTCATATTTATAATAAAAATCATTTTCTCAGAATAACAACTTTTAAATCAAAGTTTATCATAGTTTTTAATTAACTAACCCAAAACAGCCCGCGGTGTTACTACGACGGCGTAAATCCGGTTTTACGGTGTTTTTCGTGTTTCCAGGTTTTAAATCATTAAGTTAGCATATCATATAGATATAGAACATGTGTGTAGTTAATTTTAAAAGTCAAGTTAGAAGGATTAACTTTTGTTTGCGAACAAGTTTAGAATTAACTAAACTATGTTCTAGTGATTACGAGTTTAAATCTTCGAATAAGATAGTTTTATATATATGAATCGAATGATGTTATGAACATCATTACTACCTCAAGTTTAGTAGGTAAACCTACTGGAAGTGACAAGAAATGATCTAGCTTCAAAGGATCTTGGATGGCTTGAAAGTTCTTGAAGTAGGATCATGACACAAAAACAAGTTCAAGTAAGATTTTTACTCGAATTAAGATAGTTTATAGTTATAGAAATTGAATCAAAGTTTGAATATGAATATTACCTTGAATAATAAAGATAACCTACTGTATATAACAAAGGTTTCTTGATCTTAGATGATTACTTGGAATGGATTAGAAAGCTTGGAAGTAAATTAGTAAACTTGAAGGGATTTTTGAAGTGTTCTTGAAGTGTTCTTCCTATGATGATTATAGCTTGATTCTTGAAGTGATTTTTGATGAAGATGATGATTAACTACTGGAAAAATACGTTCATAATAGTGTGTGTGTGTTGAGAGAGAATTAGAAAGAGAATTGGAAGTGAAATGGAGTGAATGATGAGTGGTAATTTGTGAGTGGTGAGTGGGGTTAAAAGGAGTTCTAGTTAGTTGACTAGCTCATGGTAGAAGTTAAAATTGATTAGTCATACATGACATAATCAAGAGTGGAATCCCATGCTAGTTCCTATTGGTATATACTCATAGTAAGTACGTTTTGAAGCTGTGTATAATACGGGTAAGAATACGACTAGAATTCTCGATGAAAGAAAAGAATGGAAAAGTAACTGTAACCATTTTCGTTAAGTATGAGTGTTTTGATATATGTATTGAAGTCTTCCAAAAGTATTTTAATACATCTAAATACACTACATGTATATACATTTTAACTGAGTCGTTAAGTCATCGTTAGTCGTTACATATAAGTGTTGTTTTGAAACCTTTAAGTTAACGATCTCAATTAATGTTGTTAACCCATTGTTTATTATATCTAATGAGATGTTAAATTATTATATTATCATGATATTATGATATATTAATATATCTTAATATGATATATATACATTTAAATGTCGTTACAACGATAATCGTTACATATATGTCTCGTTTCAAAATCCTTAAGTTAGTAGTCTTGTTTATATGTATATAACTCATTGTTAATATACTTATGGAGATACTTACTTATCATAATCTCATGTTAACCATATGTATATCCATATATATATCGTCATGTCATTTTTACAAGTTTTAACGTTCGTGAATCGCCGGTCAACTTGGGTGGTCAATTGTCTATATGAAACATATTTCAATTAATCAAGTCTTAACAAGTTTGATTGCTTAACATGTTGGAAACATTTAATCATGTAAATATCAATATCAATTAATATATATAAACATGGAAAAGTTCGGGTCACTACAGTACCTACCCGTTAAATAAATTTCGTCCCGAAATTTTAAGCTGTTGAAGGTGTTGACGAATCTTCTGGAAATAGATGCGGGTATTTCTTCTTCATCTGATCTTCATGCTCCCAAGTGAACTCGGGTCCTCTACGAGCATTCCATCGAACCTTAACAATTGGTATCTTGTTTTGCTTAAGTCTTTTAACCTCACGATCCATTATTTCGACGGGTTCTTCGATGAATTGGAGTTTTTCGTTGATTTGGATTTCATCTAACGGAATAGTGAGATCTTCTTTAGCAAAACATTTCTTCAAATTCGAGACGTGGAAAGTGTTATGTACAGCCGTGAGTTGTTGAGGTAACTCAAGTCGGTAAGCTACTGGTCCGACAAGATCAATAATCTTGAATGGTCCAATATACCTTGGATTTAATTTCCCTCGTTTACCAAATCGAACAACGCCTTTCCAAGGTGCAACTTTAAGCATGACCATCTCTCCAATTTCAAATTCTATATCTTTTCTTTTAATGTCAGCGTAGCTCTTTTGTCGACTTTGGGCGGTTTTCAACCGTTGTTGAATTTGGATGATCTTCTCGGTAGTTTCTTGTATAATCTTCGGACCCGTAATCTGTCTATCCCCCACTTCACTTCAACAAATCGGTGACCTGCAATTTCTACCATAAAGTGCTTCAAACGGCGCCATCTCAATGCTTGAATGGTAGCTGTTGTTGTAGGAAAATTCTGCTAATGGTAGATGTCGATCCCAACTGTTTCTGAAATCAATAACACATGTTCGTAGCATGTCTTCAAGCGTTTGTATTGTCCTTTCGCTCTGCCCATCAGTTTGTGGATGATAGGCAGTACTCATGTCTAGACGAGTTCCTAATGCTTGCTGTAATGTCTGCCAGAATCTTGAAATAAATCTGGCATCCCTATCAGATATAATAGAGATTGGTATTCCATGTCTGAAGACGACTTCCTTCAAATACAGTCGTGCTAACTCCTCCATCTTGTCATCTTCTCTTATTGGCAAGAAATGTGCTGATTTGGTGAGACGATCAACTATTACCCAAATAGTATCAAAACCACTTGCAGTCCTTGGCAATTTAGTGATGAAATCCATGGTAATGTTTTCCCATTTCCATTCCGGGATTTCGGGTTGTTGAAGTAGACCTGATGGTTTCTGATGCCCAGCTTTGACCTTAGAACACGTCAAACATTCTCCTACGTATTTAGCAACATCGGCTTTCATACCCGGCCACCAAAAATATTTCCTGAGATCCTTGTACATCTTCCCCATTCCAGGATGTATTGTGTATCTGGTTTTATGAGCTTCTCTAAGTACCATTTCTCTCATATCTCCAAATTTTGGTACCCAAATCCTTTCAGCCCTATACCGGGTTCCGTCTTCCCGAATTTTAAGATGTTTCTCCGATCCTTTGGGTATTTCATCCTTTAAATTTCCCTCTTTTAAAACTCCTTGTTGCGCCTCCTTTATTTGAGTAGTAAGGTTTTTATGAATCATTATATTCATAGATTTTACTCGAATGGGTTCTCTGTTCATCCTGCTCAAGGCATCGGCTACCACATTTTCCTTCCCCTGGTGGTAACGAATCTCAAAGTCGTAATCATTCAATAATTCAATCCACCTACGCTGCCTCATATTCAGTTGTTTCTGATTAAATATGTGTTGAAGACTTTTGTGGTCGGTATATATAATACTTTTGACCCCATATAAGTAGTGCCTCCAAGTCTTTAATGCAAAAACAACCGCGCCTAATTCCAAATCATGCGTCGTATAATTTTGTTCGTGAATCTTCAATTGTCTAGACGCATAAGCAATCACCTTCGTTCGTTGCATTAATACACAACCGAGTCCTTGCTTTGATGCGTCACAATAAATCACAAAATCATCATTCCCTTCAGGCAATGATGATATAGGTGTCGTAGTTAGCTTTTTCTTCAATAACTGAAACGCTTTCTCTTGTTCATCATTCCATTCAAATTTCTTCCCTTTATGCGTTAATGCAGTCAAGGGTTTTGCTATTCTGGAAAAGTCTTGGATGAACCTTCTGTAGTAAGCAGCTAGTCCTAAAAACTGGCGTATGTGTTTCGGAGTTTTCGGGGTTTCCCACTTTTCAACAGTTTCTATCTTTACCGGATCCACCTTAATACCTTCTTTGTTCACTATGTGACCGAGGAATTGAACTTCTTCCAACCAAAATGCACACTTTGAAAACTTAGCGTACAATTCTTCCTTCCTCAATACTTCTAACACCTTTCTCAAATGTTCACCGTGTTCTTGGTCATTCTTTGAGTAAATAAGTATGTCATCAATGAAAACAATGAAAAACTTGTCAAGGTATGGTCCACACACAAGGTTCATAAGGTCCATGAACACAGCTGGTGCATTAGTTAAACCAAACGGCATGACCATAAACTCGTAATAACCGTAACGTGTTCTGAAAGCAGTCTTTGGAATATCATCTTCTTTCACCCGCATTTGATGATACCCGGAACGTAAGTCAATCTTTGAATAAATAGACGAGCCTTGTAGTTGATCAAATAAGTCGTCGATTCTCGGTAGTGGGTAGCGGTTCTTGATGGTAAGTTTGTTCAACTCTTGGTAGTCGATACACAACCTGAATGTACCATCTTTCTTCTTGACAAACAAAACAGGAGCTCCCCACGGTGATGTGCTTGGTCGAATGAAACCACGCTCTAAAAGTTCTTGTAATTGGCTTTGCAGTTCTTTCATCTCGCTGGGTGCGAGTCTGTAAGGAGCACGAGCTATTGGTGCAGCTCCTGGTACAAGATCTATTTGAAATTCAACGGATCGATGTGGGGGTAATCCCGGTAATTCTTTCGGAAATACATCGGGAAATTCTTTTGCAATGGGAACATCATTGATGCTCTTTTCTTCAGTTTGTACCTTCTCGACGTGTGCTAGAACAACATAGCAACCTTTTCTTATTAGTTTTTGTGCCTTCAAATTACTAATAAGATGTAGCTTCGTGTTGCCCTTTTCTCCGTACACCGTTAAGGGTTTTCCTTTTTCTCGTATAATGCGAATTGCATTTTTGTAACAAACGATCTCTGCTTTCACTTCTTTCAACCAGTCCATACCGATTATCACATCAAAACTCCCTAACTCTACTGGTATCAAATCAATCTTAAATGTTTCGCTAACCAGTTTAATTTCTCGATTCCGACATATATTATCTGCTGAAATTAATTTACCATTTGCTAATTCGAGTAAAAATTTACTATCCAAAGGCGTCAATGGACAACTTAATTTAGCACAAAAATCTCTACTCATATAGTTTCTATCCGCACCCGAATCAAATAAAACGTAAGCAGATTTATTGTCAATAAGAAACGTACCCGTAACAAGCTCCGGGTCTTCCTGTGCCTCTGCCGCATTAATATTGAAAACTCTTCCGCGGCCTTGTCCATTCGTGTTCTCCTGTTTCGGGCAATTTCTAATAATGTGGCCCGGTTTTCCACATTTATAACAAACTACATTGGCATAACTTGCTCCGACACTACTTGCTCCGCCATTACTCGTTCCGACACCATTTGTTCCTTTCGTTCTATTAACCCCTGGTCCGTAGACCTCACACTTCGCCACGCTATGACCATTTCTTTTACACTTGTTGCAAAATTTGGTGCAGAACCCCGAGTGATACTTTTCACACCTTTGGCATAGCTGCTTCTGATTGTTGTTGTTGTTGCGGTTATTATTGTTATTGGGATGATTGTTGTAGTTGCTGTTGTTGTTGTTGTTGTTGTTGGGCCATTTGTTGTAGTTGCGATTGATGTTGCGATTGTTGGGATAATTGTTGCGATTATTGTTGTAATTGATGTTGTTGTTGTATTGGTGATTCTTATCACCATTTTCCTCCCACTTTCTTTTGACTTGCTTCACATTAGCCTCTTCAGCAGTCTGTTCTTTAATTCTTTCTTCAATCTGGTTCACTAGTTTGTGAGCCATTCTACATGCCTGTTGTATGGAGGCGGGCTCGTGTGAACTTATATCTTCTTGGATTCTTTCCGGTAATCCTTTCACAAACGCGTCGATCTTCTCTTCCTCATCTTCGAATGCTCCCGGACACAATAGGCACAATTCTGTGAATCGTCTTTCGTACGTGGTAATATCAAATCCTTGGGTTCGTAACCCTCTAAGTTCTGTCTTGAGCTTATTGACCTCGGTTCTGGGACGGTACTTCTCGTTCATGAAGTGCTTGAATGCTGACCATGGTAGTGCGTACGCATCATCTTGTCCCACTTGCTCTAGATAGGTATTCCACCATGTTAACTCAGAACCTGTGAAGGTATGCATAGCGTACTTCACTTTGTCCTCTTCAGTACACTTACTTATGGCAAACACCGATTCGACCTTCTCGGTCCACCGTTTCAATCCGATCGGTCCTTCGTGTAGTGACCCGAACTTTTCCATGTTTATATATATTAATTGAGATTGATATTTACATGATTAAATGTTTCCAACATGTTAAGTAATCAAACTTGTTAAGACTTGATTAATTGAAATATGTTTCATATAGACAATTGACCACCCAAGTTGACCGGTGATTCACGAACGTTAAAACTTGTAAAAACTATATGATGACATATATATGGATATATATATAGTTAACATGATACTATGATAAGTAAACATATCATTAAGTATATTAACAATGAACTACATATGTAAAAACAAGACTACTAACTTAATGATTTTTAAACGAGACATATATGTAACGATTATCGTTGTAAAGACATTTAATGTATATATATCATATTAAGAGATATTCATACATGATAATATCATGATAATATAATAATTTAAAATCTCATTTGTATTTTAAACATTGGGTTAACAACATTTAACAAGATCGTTAACCTAAAGGTTTCAAAACAACACTTACATGTAACGACTAACGATGACTTATCGACTCAGTTAAAATGTATATACATGTAGTGTTTTAATATGTATTTATACACTTTTGGAAGACTTCAATACACTTATCAAAATACTTCTACTTAACAAAAATGCTTAAAATTACATCCTCGTTCAGCTTCATCAACAATTCTACTCGTATGCACCCGTATTCGTACTCGTACAATACACAGCTTTTAGATGTATGTACTATTGGTATATACACTCCAATGATCAGCTCTTAGCAGCCCATGTGAGTCACCTAACACATGTGAGAACCATCATTTGGCAACTAGCATGAAATATCTCATAAAATTACAAAAATATGAGTAATCATTCATGACTTATTTACATGAAAACAAAATTACATATCCTTTATATCTAATCCATACACCAACGACCAAAAACACCTACAAACACTTTCATTCTTCAATTTTCTTCATCTAATTGATCTCTCTTAAGTTCTATCTTCAAGTTCTAAGTGTTCTTCATAAATTCTACAAGTTCTAGTTACATAAAATCAAGAATACTTTCAAGTTTGCTAGCTCACTTCCAATCTTGTAAGGTGATCATCCAACCTCAAGAAATCTTTGTTTCTTACAGTAGGTTATCATTCTAATACAAGGTAATAATCATATTCAAACTTTGATTCAATTTCTATAACTATAACAATCTTATTTCAAGTGATGATCTTACTTGAACTTGTTTTCGTGTCATGATTCTGCTTCAAGAACTTCGAGCCATCCAAGGATCCGTTGAAGCTAGATCCATTTTTCTCTTTTTTAGTAGGTTTATCCAAGGAACTTAAGGTAGTAATGATGTTCATAACATCATTCGATTCATACATATAAAGCTATCTTATTCGAAGGTTTAAACTTGTAATCACTAGAACATAGTTTAGTTAATTCTAAACTTGTTCGCAAACAAAAGTTAATCCTTCTAACTTGACTTTTAAAATCAACTAAACACATGTTCTATATCTATATTATATGCTAACTTAATGATTTAAAACCTGGAAACACGAAAAACATCGTAAAACCAGATTTACACCGTTGTAGTAACATCGCGAGCTGTTTTGGGTTAGTTAATTAAAAACTATGATAAACTTTGATTTAAAAGTTGTTATTCTGAGAAAATTATTTTTATTATGAACATGAAACTATATCCAAAAATTATGGTTAAACTCAAAGTGGAAGTATGTTTTCTAAAATGGTCATCTAGACGTCGTTCTTTCGACTGAAATGACTACCTTTACAAAAATGACTTGTAACTTATTTTTCCGACTATAAACCTATACTTTTTATATTTAGATTCATAAAATAGAGTTCAATATGAAACCATAGCAATTTGATTCACTCAAAACGGATTTAAAATGAAGAAGTTATGGGTAAAACAAGATTGGATAATTTTTCTCATTTTAGCTACGTGAAAATTAGTAACAAATCTATTCCAACCATAACTTAATCAACTTGTATTGTATATTATGTAATCTTGAGATACCATAGACACGTATACAATGTTTCGACCTATCATGTCGACACATCTATATATATTTCGGAACAACCATAGACACTCTATATGTGAATGTTGGAGTTAGCTATACAGGGTTGAGGTTGATTCCAAAATATATATAGTTTGAGTTGTGATCAATACTGAGATACGTATACACTGGGTCGTGGATTGATTCAAGATAATATTTATCGATTTATTTCTGTACATCTAACTGTGGACAACTAGTTGTAGGTTACTAACGAGGACAGCTGACTTAATAAACTTAAAACATCAAAATATATTAAAAGTGTTGTAAATATATTTTGAACATACTTTAATATATATGTATATATTATTATAGGTTCGTGAATCAACAGTGGCCAAGTCTTACTTCCCGACGAAGTAAAAATCTGTGAAAGTGAGTTATAGTCCCACTTTTAAAATCTAATATTTTTGGGATGAGAATACATGCAGGTTTTATAAATGATTTACAAAATAGACACAAGTACGTGAAACTACATTCTATGGTTGAATTATCGAAATCAAATATGCCCCTTTTTATTAAGTCTGGTAATCTAAGAATTAGGGAACAGACACCCTAATTGACGCGAATCCTAAAGATAGATCTATTGGGCCTAACAAACCCCATCCAAAGTACCGGATGCTTTAGTACTTCGAAATTTATATCATATCCGAAGAGTGTCCCGGAATGATGGGGATATTCTTATATATGCATCTTGTTAATGTCGGTTACCAGGTGTTCACCATATGAATGATTTTTATCTCTATGTATGGGATGTGTATTGAAATATGAAATCTTGTGGTCTATTGTTACGATTTGATATATATAGGTTAAACCTATAACTCACCAACATTTTTGTTGACGTTTAAAGCATGTTTATTCTCAGGTGAATATTAAGAGCTTCCGCTGTTGCATACTAAAATAAGGACAAGATTTGGAGTCCATGTTTGTATGATATTGTGTAAAAACTGCATTCAAGAAACTGATTTCGATGTAACATATTTGTATTGTAAACCATTATGTAATGGTCGTGTGTAAACAGGATATTTTAGATTATCATTATTTGATAATCTACGTAAAGCTTTTTAAACCTTTATTGATGAAATAAAGGTTATGGTTTGTTTTAAAATGAATGCAGTCTTTGGAAAACGTCTCATATAGAGGTCAAAACCTCGCAACGAAATCAATTAATATGGAACGTTTTTAATCAATAAGAACGGGACATTTCAGTTGGTATCAGAGCGTTGGTCTTAGAGAACCAGAATTTTGCATTAGTGTGTCTTATCGAGTTTGTTAGGATGCATTAGTGAGTCTGGACTTCGACCGTGTTTACTTGAAAAATGATTGCTTAATAAATTTTGTTGGAAACTATATATTTTTAACATGTGAATATTATGTGATATATTAATCTCTTAACACGTTTGATATTATGTGATAGATATCTACCTCTAGAATAAGTCCCATTGACTCACCTAATAATAATGAAGAGTCAAATGTAAATTGGAATGATTCGTGGACTGATTCACAAGTTCCCGAAGAGGAACCGGAAGAAGAGTCGGAACCGGAAGAAGAATCGGAACCTGAAGAAGAATCGGAACCGGATGAAGAAATAGAACCGGTGGGGGAAATAATAAAACGGTTAAGTAAAAGAAAATCCTCAACCAACCGACCAAGGTTAATTATGGTCAATGGTGTTTCCGCCAAGGAAGCAAAATATTGGGAGGATTACCAATTCTCCGATGAATCGGATTCCGACGAGAATTCCGATGATGTTATAGAAATTACCCCAACTGAATTTAAAAAGGCAAAAGAAAATAATAAGGGAAAGGGCATAAAAATAGAGAAATCTAATTCCAACCCCGATGAACTTTATATGTATCGTCAACCCCCGAAGTCCTTAAGTTGTAATAATGACCCGGGAACCTCTAAACCACCAGGTTTTTCTAAACCAATGTGGATAACGACGGCTCGTATTAGGGGAACATCATATATCCCTAGAAACTTGGCAAAACGAACCAAAACCGAACAAGAAGAAACGAGCGAGTCGGAATAAGATAGTTATATTCGTGTGGTGTAATATATGTAATATAGTGTGCTTATGCTTTATGATATATGTAAAAATTGCTTGTATTAATAAGTATTTTTTTATGAATCTAACTCTTGTCTATTTTACAGTATAAAAACATAAAATGGATAGACAACCCAATATTTTAAGAGACCTACTCGGAGACATGATTGATGAAATCTTGTCTAGAGTCGGTCAGAATTCCTCAGCACAACTATTTAAGGCGAGATCAGTTTGTAAGACATTCGAAGAACGTTCCAAGAATGCCTTGGTTTATAAAAGGCTTTCGTTCGGAAGATGGGGGATATCACATTGGGAAATCCATAAGTTACGATGTGTTTACTTTGACGCATATATTGCGGGGAACCCAAATGCTATTTTACGCAACGGGTTAAGAAATTATTTTGACTCAGTATATCCGAATATAGGACTTCGTGATTTAGAAAAAGTGGCTAACATGCAACATAAAGAAGCATGTTATGCTTACAGGTTAGTAATGTTCGCTTCTCACCAAAGTGAGAACAAGAACATCGGGCTACAACTATTAAACAAAACGTTCCCATAAGTGACGGAGTCGGTAATTGGGGTAAGAAATGAGGTTTTTAGGTTATTACGAGACTGTTGGTCATTACGTAAACCTCGTCCCTTTGACGACGTTACAACACGCTGTCTTATCAACGGCCATAACGGTTATGTTCCACAAGACCAAGGATGGGAAGTAGTCCTAGTAAAACCAGAATGCATGACTTGTTTCTGGACGTATGAATTACGTGTCTTTATTGCCTTTGCTGAACGACTTGTGTACTAGCTAGAATTATCTTCACAACTATCTTGTATCAAAGTTATTATGTGCTATATTTCATGCTTTATGTAAAATAAGCGGTATTGTAAGTTTGTAAAATATTGTATAAAAGTTTGAACGCAAAATATTATTACAATCAGTTTTTCATATAGAATTGTAGTAGTTGAATTGTATATTAGCTACTAAGTATGAACTTAACGGGTAGGTACTACCCGAATTTAAATTTATAAAACGCTAATATGAAGAAAAAGCTTTTATAAATGAGTTCATATTATGCTACGAAATACTATTAACTATTCTTAATATTCTGTATGATTAACTTGTTCCATTTGACTATTTTGAAGGAAATGGCACCGACTACTCGACACACCGTGAATATTAATGAAGAGGAATTCCGTACTTTTCTAGCTTCAAACATAGCCGCAGTACAGGCTGCGCTACATACCAACAATAACCTTGGATCTGGCAGTACAGGAAATCGTGGAGGATGCAACTACAAAGAATTCACTGCCTGCAAACCTTTGGAATTTGATGGAACCGAAGGACCGATCGGATTGAAACGGTGGACCGAGAAGGTCGAGTCGGTGTTTGCCATAAGTAAGTGTACTGAAGAGGACAAAGTGAAGTACGCTACGCATACCTTCACAGGTTCTGCATTAACATGGTGGAATACCTATCTAGAGCAAGTGGGACAAGATGATGCGTACGCACTACCGTGGTCAGCATTCAAGCACTTGATGAACGAGAAGTACCGTCCCAGAACCGAGGTCAATAAGCTCAAGACAGAACTTAGAGGGTTACGAACCTAAGGATTTGATATTACCACGTACGAAAGACGATTCACAGAATTGTGCCTATTGTGTCCAGGAGCATTCGAAGATGAGGAAGAGAAGATCGACGCGTTTGTGAAAGGATTACCGGAAAGAATCCAAGAAGATATAAGTTCACACGAGCCCGCCTCTGTCATAACCCGACCTTAACCATAAGGACGAATACAATAACATATGATTTCATCGCGAGGTATTGACCTCTATATGCGACATTTTTCAAAAACTGCATTCGTTTTTACAATACAAACCATAGCTTTTATTACAAATACAAGGTTTAAACAACTTAATAATGATTATCGTTTAGCGATAATCTTAGACTTACAAACTTTATATGTGATAATAACAATACGACCTCCAACATATTTTACATTACAAATCCTCCGATATGCAGTTTTATTTTTGACACAAATATGCATACTCAAGATCTTGCTTAAATTCAACATATTGCAGCGGAAGCTTTTAGTTATCACCTGAGAATAAACATGCTTAAAACGTTAACATAAAGTTGGTGAGATATAGGTTTAAAGCTGGCAGCGTTATGAATATAGACCACAAGATTTCATATATAAACGTTTTAATAAAAATATTCTAAGTTGTTGAGCACTTGATAACCATACTTAACATTTAATCAACGTCGCATATTCCCTTTATTATGAAATCTTACTACACCGTACCAAGTGTAGTCACCGAAACGAAGTACTGTGCAACCGTTGAATCCTGGTCGTCCAGTCCGGTTGGGGTTGTCAGGCCCAATAGATCTATCAACAGGATTCGCGTTTACAATACCTCATGTAAATAGTAGTTACCAAGTTACAGGGAAGTATGCCAGTGGTACAACTCAACGTAGAATATATTTTTTTTAATCACTTGTGTCCATAACGTAAATCATAAAATGCATGTATTCTCATCCCGAAATATTTAGAGTTTAAAAGTGGGACTATATACTCACTTTTGTCTTGAAGGTATTTAACTCGACTTGGTCTCCGATAGATATCACGAACCTAACCATATATATAATATATCAACATATTTTCTTTTCAAGTAATCGTTACATATATATATATATATATATATATATATATATATATATATATATATATATATATATATATATATATATATATATACTTTTAATACTTTTAATATTTTTTTAGTCCGTATTTAGCAGTCCGATGTTAGTGGTCCACAATTAGTTGCTTAAACAAAATAAATAAAGACCCCATCGTATTCGTGTTGATCAGAATTAATCTTGACCCATGGTACCATGTTGTCAAATGACGTGTTGCGTACATAAAGTACCGTGTTGTCAAATGACGTGTTGCATACAATCATGAGGTCTTATGATTAATCTTCTCGTGTTGTTTACGGGTGGTCCTGAAATATATAAAATAAAATCATAAGTAAATATATATTAAATATTACGTTAATTAGCCAAGATATGATTAACCCGATTTTGTCATAATATGATATATTACAGGTCTTGAAGTATTTTTAAAAATCAAATTAGAAGGATCTATTTAGTTTGCGAACAAGTTTGAAATCACTCAAACTATGTTCTTGTTGTTAAAATTTTATAACACAAAATAAAATAGCTATATAAATATGAATCGAATAAGGTTATGAATAAGGTTACTACCTCAAGTTACTTGGACAAAGCTACTGGAAAAGGTAAGAAAAATCTTGGAATCAAAAGAGTGGTGGAGTGGGATTGAAAGATTGGAAGTAATCTCCTTGAAATCGGATGACTATATTGATACGTTCTTGAGTAGGTAAATGAAGAGAGATTAGGGAGTGAATTAACTTGAAAGAAAATTGGAAATGAAATTGTATCTGTGTGTGTGCAAAATAGCATGATTATGGGATGGATATATAGGAGATTTAGTTTGTTTTCTTGCACAAAAGTCACACATGAGGTTAAATGGCTGGTTCCCACATGTAACATCATGTCTAGTGGCTGATCATTGAAGTTTATTGTTGGTATATACCAATAGTAAATACGTATAGAAGCTATGTATGATACGGTTACATATACCCTTGATATACTTGTAGAAATTTTGAGGAATCGGAACGAGAATTCAAATATGGACGGGTTTATAGCTGTAAAAGAGGCTCAAAACTGGGCTTTTATTTTTGGGTCAAACCGGGCCAAAATAAAATTTTAAGACATTTTTAATAAAGCAATGTTAGCCCAGCCAGGGGCTCTACCCCTTGGACCTCGCCAGGGGTTGCCACCCCTTGGACCCCGCTTATCAGGGGCGCTACCCCCGAACCCCCGTCATAATCAAGATAAGTTCAAACAAGTGTGCACTCCACACTTCCCCAAACTTGTTCGATATTTATCAAGATTATTTTGGTTACAAATTAATCGCATTACACTTAAATCATATTGGTAACATAGATCACCAACACATTATATATTGTAAGTATATATGTCAAAGAATGTTACATATAGTTATCGTTTTGATAACTTAAGTTAGTGGTCTCAAAGTATACTTATAACTCATTGTTTTTAGTTCACAATGAAATGTTAAACCATCCTTAAATCATGTTAAATATGTATAGATATATACATATACATAATCGTTTAATTATCGTGTGTTATATAGTTCGTGATATCATCGGTCAAATTGGACGGTCAAACGTTGTGTGAAACTCTTTTCAAAAACATAAGTCTCAACAGTTTGGATTGCTTATCATGTTGGTAAGGTTTATTTTATGTAAATATTAATCTCATAAGTATAAAACGATCGGAAAAATCCGGGTCGTTACAGTACCTACCCGTTAAATAAATTTCGTCCCGAAATTTTAAAGTTGTACCTATTTTGCGTTGTCCGGAAACAAATGTGGATACTTTTGTTTCATCTGATCCTCTCGTTCCCAAGTAAACTCGGGACCCCTTCGAGCATTCCAACGAACCTTAACGATTGGTATGTTGCTCTGCTTGAGCCGTTTAACTTCACGGTCCATGATTTCGACTGGTTCTTCTATGAATTGTAGTTTCTCATCGACTTGGATTTCTTCAAGAGGAATGGTGAGATCTTCCTTTGCAAGACATTTCTTGAGGTTTGAGACGTGAAATAAATTATGTACCCCGGTGAGTTGTTGTGGTAACTCGAGTCGATAAGCTACCGGTCCGATGCGTTCGATGATCTTGAACGGGCCTACATACCTTGGGTTCAGTTTACCCCTTTTTCCAAAACGTATTACACCTTTCCAAGGTGACACCTTTAGCATAACCATGTCACCGATCTAAAACTCTAATGGTTTCCTTCGGACATCGGCGTAGCTCTTTTGGCGACTACGGGCTGTTTTCAATCTCTCCTTGATTTGCACTATCTTCTCAGTAGTTTCATGGATGATCTCGGGACCAGTTAATTGTCGATCTCCTACTTCATTCCAACAGATAGGGGATCTACACTTCCTTCCATACAGTGCTTCGAATGGTGCAGCTTTAATGCTCGCATGATAACTATTATTATACGAGAATTCTGCTAATGGTAGATATTTATCCCATCCATTTCCAAAATTGTTCACACATGCCCTGAGCATGTCTTCAAGAGTCTGAATTGTTCTTTCACTCTGCCCGTCAGTTTGCGGATGGTATGCGGTGCTCATATCCAAACGGGTTCCCAGGGCCTCCTGTAGTGATTGCCAAAACTTTGATGTAAATCTACTATCACGATCAGATATAATGGAAATACGTATTCCATACATTGAAACAATTTCCTTTATGTATAATCGTAATAGTTTCTCCATTCTATCCGTTTCCTTTATAGGCAAGAAATGTGCAGATTTGGTGAGACAATCAACTATTACCCAAATGGTGTCATAACCCCAGGCAGTCTTAGGTAACTTTGTGATGAAATCCATGGTAATACCATCCCATTTCCATTCTGGGATTTATGGTTGTTGAAGTAACCCTGACGGCTTCTGATGTTCTGCTTTGACTTTGGAACAAGTTAAACATTCCCCAACATATGTTGCAACATCTGTCTTTAAATTAGGCCACCAATAATGTGTCTTAAGATCTTGATACATCTTTCCAACTCCAGGATGTATCGAGTATCTTGTATTATGTGCCTCATTCAATATCAACTTCCTTAATCCACTCAACTTCGGTACCCAAATACGGTTTGCAAAATATCGAATTCCGTCTTCCCGCATAACGAGTTGCTTCTCATACTTCTTCATTATTTCATTTCCTATGTTTTCTTTAGTAAGAGCTTCTCGTTGAGCCTCTTTGATTTGTGAGTTGAGATTCATGCGAATTTTTATGTTCATTGCTCGTACTCGAATTGGTTCTCGTTCCTTTCTGCTTAGAGCGTCGGCTACTACATTCGCTTTCCTGGGATGATAGCGAATCTCACAATCATAGTCGTTTATCAGCTCGACCCACCTACGTTGCCTCATATTCAGCTGTTTCTGATCGAAAATATGTTGAAGACTTTTATGATCAGTAAACACAGTGCATTTAACTCCATATAAATAGTGTCTCCATATCTTCAATGCAAACACTACTGCCCCCAATTCTAGATCATGCGTCGTATAATTCCGCTCGTGAATCTTCAATTGTCAACATGCGTATGCAATAACTTTCTTTCGTTGCATAAGGACGCAACCAAAACCTTGTCGCGAAGCGTCACAATATATCTCAAAATCATCGTTCCCTTCAGGTAACGATAAAATAGGTGCCGTGGTCAACTTCTTCTTGAGTAATTGAAATGCACTCTCCTGCTCAACGGTCCATTCGTACTTCTTCCCTTTTTGTGTTAACGCTGTCAATGGTTTAGCTATTCGGGAAAAATCTTGAATAAACCTTCTATAATAACCGGCTAAACCCAAAAATTGGCGTATCTGCGTTGGTGTCTTAGGAGTCTCCCATTTTTCAATGGCCTCAATTTTAGCTGGATCAACCTGAATTCCTTTGCTACTAACAACGTGGCCAAGAAATTGCACTTCTTTCAACCAAAATGCACACTTAGAAAATTTGGCGTATAACTGTTCTTTTCTTAACAATTCTAATACCAACCTTAAATGCTACTCATGCTCTTGCTCACTCTTGGAATAGATAAGAATATCGTCAATGAAAACGATAACAAACTTATCTAAATACGGACTACAAACTCGATTCATGAGGTCCATGAATACAGCTGGTGCATTAGTCAACCCAAACGGCATGACCAAAAATTCATAATGACCGTAGCGTGTCCGAAAAGCAGTTTTCAGAATATCTTCTTCTTTGACACGTAATTGATGATAGCCCGATCTTAAGTCGATTTTCGAGTACACACATGATCCTTGTAATTGATCAAACAAGTCATCAATTCTCGGTAGTGGATACCGATTCTTGATAGTTAACTTATTTAATTCACGATAATCTATACACATTCGGAAAGATCTATCTTTCTTCTTGACGAATAAAATCGGAGCTCCCCACGGTGAAGTGCTCGGTCGAATGAAACCGCGGTCCAGTAATTCTTGTAACTGGCTTTGTAACTCTTTCATCTCAGATGGTGCAAGTCTATATGGAGCACGAGCCACTGGTGCAGCTCCTGGTACTAGATCTATTTGAAATTCTACAGATCTAAATGGAGGTAATCCCGGCAACTCTTCAGGAAATACTTCAGGAAAATCTCTTGCCACAGGTACATCGTTGATGCTCTTTACTTTTTACTTCATTTCGACTTTATTAACATGTGCTAGGATAGCATAGCACCCTTTCTTCAAGCACTTTTGAGCTTTCAAACAACTAATGAGTTTTAGCTTTGAGTTACCATTCTCTCCATAAATCATTAATGGCGTTCTATCCTTACGAGGAATACGAATTGCCTTCTTGGCGCACACAACTTCAGCTCCTATTTTGGATATCCAGTCCATGCCGACTATTACATCAAAACTTCCTAATTCTACGGGTATCAAATCAATCTTAAATGTTTCTCCGGCTAAATTTATTTTACAATCACGGCAAATTTTATCGGCTTTAATTAGTTTACCATTAGCTAACTCAATCATGTACTTAGCATCTAGAGGTAATGATGAACAATTCAATTTAGCGTGAAAGTCTCTACACACGTAACTTCTATCGGCACCAGTATCAAATATAATAGATGCGGATAAGTTATTAATGGTAAACGTACCCGTAACAAGCTCCGGGTCTTCATACGCCTCCCTAGCATTAATAACAAATGCTCTTCCACGTGCAGTTCCGTTATTCTTCTCTGGATTCGGGCACTGACTCTTATAATGACCCTGTTTCCCACATCCATAACAAGTAACAGTGGCCAAGGCAGTTCTATTTGCATTGGTGGCAGGAGTCTTGGTACCATTTGTATTTGTAGCGGGAACCCTACAATCTTCAGCAAGATGACCTTTTCGATTACAATTGTTGCACACCACATTACAATAACCAGAGTGATGTTTGTGGCATCTGTTACATAAAGGATTTCGTCCCTTGTAACCTGAGTTCGAACCGCTACCTGCACCTTGCGTGGTTTCTTGTTTCTTGTTGGATTGTTGATGATTACCTTCCCACTTTCTTTTGTTTCCCGATGTCTTGACATCGGTGTTCTTATCCAGAATAATCTGGTCCATCAACTCGTTCGCCATGGTGATAGCTTCATGAATAGTCTTGGGTTTGGATGCTGTAACATTTGCCTTGACCTTTTTAGGCAAACCGTCTTTGTACAGTTCAATCTTCTGTTCTTCGGTTGGTACCAATTCGGGACATAGCAAAGCTAATTCCATGAATCGCTGATTGTAGGTGGTGAGTTCAGTACCAACAGATTTCAGGCTTCGTAATCCAGCTTCCAACTTCCTAACCTCGTTCCTTGGACAATATTCGTTGATTAGCATTGTTTTGAATTCTTCCCAAGGAGTATCATAAGCTACATCTCCTCCTACGGCCTTCACATAGTTTTTCCACAATGTGAGTGCACTATCTTGTAGGGTGCACGATGCATACTTGGTCATGTCCTTCTCAATACAACCACTAATTTTAAACACAGACTCAATCTTTTCGATCCACCGGGTTAAACCAACCGGTCCTTCTGTTCCACTGAATGATGAGGGCTTGCAACCTTGAAAAGTTTTGTAAGTGCACCCCACACGAGGATTTGGGTTAACTGCAGCACCTCTTGCAGCCTCAACCCATAACATTCTGTCGTTCACTCGCTGATTGATGAGTTCCTGGATTTCTTGTTCCGTCATTCGGTTCAATCGCGCCATAATCTTCAACAAGAATGAAAAAAAATAATTATTCACATGGAATATTATAGATGTAGTATGTATTTACAGTAAATCGTAGCTTATTAATAATATGAACCAGTTATTATTATAAAAGCCTTTTCTTCTTATTAGCGTTTTATAATTATATCTAGGGTAGTACCTACCCGTTAAAGTTCATACTTAATAGCTTAGTACGAAAATCAATTACTACCACCCAAATAATACTTAACCATGGAAAATTATTGCATTTCACACTTCACTATTTTACATATGCTTATCTTACATCAAACATTAAGCAAACCACACTAGTAATATTATTCAAAACATTATATGATCCCATGGTTTAAAACAACAGCGCATCTTTTAACCCAAAGTGTTTGTGTTCAAAGAAATCGCTTAAAGGTTATCCTGGTTGTCTCCCTGCGTTTTGGCTGAGGAACCGAAGAACTGGATGTCAGGATAGAACTAATAGGAATAGCGGGAATAGGTGTGGAAGTATCTGGTGGAGTTGGTGCCACAACATCCTCTCTAGACTCGGGATTTAGATTTTCCATTTCAGTAGCCTTTCGTTTCTTTCCTCGTTCGAACTTGTCTTTCGTAATTTCCTGTATTTCTTCCTCCTCAGGATCACTTTCCGGTTCCTCTTCAATTGATTCATCCGGAACTTGTGAGTCTTCCCCAAAGGTATCGTTTTCATCATCAGATAGATTAATGACTGGAACACCATCTGAAGAGTCTGGTTCGGAGTCGCTGAATGTGATAATAAGTTCTAAGCCAGACATCTATCACATAACAACTAGCACGTTAATACCACATAATATTTACATATTAATTTTTAACCAACAAGGATAAGCAATAGTTTTCGAAATCAAACACGGTCAAAGTCCAGACTCACTAATGCATCCTAACAAACTCGATAAGACACACTAATGCAAATTCTCTGGTTCTCTAAGACCAACGCTCTGATACCACATGTCATAACCCGACCTTAACCATAAGGACGAATACAATAACATATGATTTCATCGCGAGGTATTGACCTCTATATGCGACATTTTTCAAAAACTGCATTCATTTTTACAATACAAACCATAGCTTTTATTACAAATACAAGGTTTAAACAACTTAATAATGATTATCGTTTAGCGATAATCTTAGACTTACAAACTTTACATGTGATAATAACAATACGACCTCCAACATATTTTACATTACAAATCCTCCGATATGCAGTTTTATTTTTGACACAAATATGCATACTCAAGATCTTGCTTAAATTCAACATTTTGCAGCGGAAGCTTTTAGTTATCACCTGAGAATAAACATGCTTAAAACGTCAACATAAAGTTGGTGAGATATAGGTTTAAAGCTGGCAGCGTTATGAATATAGACCACAAGATTTCATATATAAACGTTTTAATAAAAATATTCTAAGTTGTTGAGCACTTGATAACCATACTTAACATTTAATCAACGTCGCATATTCCCTTTATTATGAAATATTACTACACCGTACCAAGTGTAGTCACCGAAACGAAGTACTGTGCAACCGTTGAATACTGGTCGTCCAGTCCGGTTGGGGTTGTCAGGCCCGATAGATCTATCAACAGGATTCGCGTTTACAATACCTCATGTAAATAGTAGTTACCAAGTTACAGGGAAGTATGCCAGTGGTACAACTCAACGTAGAATATATTTTTTTAATCACTTGTGTCCATAACGTAAATAATAAAATGCATGTATTCTCATCCCGAAATATCTAGAGTTTAAAAGTGGGACTATATACTCACTTTTGTCTTGAAGGTATTTAACTCGACTTGGTCTCCGATAGATATCACGAACCTAACCATATATATAATATATCAACATATTTTCTTTTCAAGTAATCGTTACATATATATATATATATATATATATATATATATATATATATATATATATATATATATATATATATATATATATATATATATATATATATATATATATACTTTTAATACTTTTAATATTTTTTTAGTCCGTAGTTAGCAGTCCGATGTTAGTGGTCCACAATTAGTTGCTTAAATAAAATAAATAAAGACCCCATCGTATTCGTGTTGATCAGAATTAATCTTGACCCATGGTACCATGTTGTCAAATGACGTGTTGCGTACATAAAGTACCGTGTTGTCAAATGACGTGTTGCGTACAATCATGAGGTCTTATGATTAATCTTCTCGTGTTGTTTACGGGTGGTCCTGAAATATATAAAATAAAATCATAAGTAAATATATATTAAATATTACGTTAATTAGCCAAGATATGATTAACCCGATTTTGTCATAATATGATATATTACAGGTCTTGAAGTATTTTTAAAAATCAAATTAGAAGGATCTATTTAGTTTGCGAACAAGTTTGAAATCACTCAAACTATGTTCTTGTTGTTAAAATTTTATAACACAAAATAAAATAGCTATATAAATATGAATCGAATAAGGTTATGAATAAGGTTACTACCTCAAGTTACTTGGACAAAGCTACTGGAAAAGGTAAGAAAAATCTTGGAATCAAAAGAGTGGTGAAGTGGGATTGAAAGATTGGAAGTAATCTCCTTGAAATCGGATGACTATATTGATACGTTCTTGAGTAGGTAAATGAAGAGAGATTAGGGAGTGAATTAACTTGAAAGAAAATTGGAAATGAAATTGTATGTGTGTGTGTGAAAAATAGCATGATTATGGGATGGATATATAGGAGATTTAGTTTGTTTTCTTGCACAAAAGTCACACATGAGGTTAAATGGCTGGTTCCCACATGTAACATCATGTCTAGTGGCTGATCATTGAAGTTTATTGTTGGTATATACCAATAGTAAATACGTATAGAAGCTATGTATGATACGGTTACATATACCCTTGATATACTTGTAGAAATTTTGAGGAATCGGAACGAGAATTCAAATATGGACGGGTTTATAACTGTAAAAGAGGCTCAAAACTGGGCTTTTATTTTTGGGTCAAACCGGGCCAAAATAAAATTTTAAGACATTTTTAATAAAGCAATGTTAGCCCAGCCAGGGGCTCTGCCCCTTGGACCTCGCCAGGGGTTGCCACCCCTTGGACCCCGCTTATCAGGGGCGCTGCCCCCGAACCCCCGTCATAATCAAGATAAGTTCAAACAAGTGTGCACTCCACACTTCCCCAAACTTGTTCGATATTTATCAAGATTGTTTTGGTTACTGTCATAACCCGTCCTTAACCATAAGAACGAGTTAGATAACGTATGATTTCATTGCGAGGTATTGACCTCTATATGCGACATTTTTAAAAGAACAACCGCATTTATTTTAAATTACAAACCATAACTCTTATTTTAATACAAGTTTTAGACAATATAAAGATGATTATCGTTTAGCGATAATCTTAGACTTACAAACTTTACATGTGATGATAACAATACGATTTCCAACATATTTTACATTACAAATCCTCCGATATGCAGTTTTATTTTTGACACAAATATGCATACTCAAGATCTTGCTTAAATTCAACATGTTGCAGCGGAAGCTTCTAATTATCACCTGAGAATGAACATGCTTAAAACGTCAACATAAAGTTGGTGAGATATAGGTTTAATGCCGGCAGCAATATATATATATATATATATATAGACCACAAGATTTCATATATAAACATTTTAATAAAAATATTCTAAGTGGTTGAGCACTTGATAACCATACTTAACATTTAATCACGTCGCATATTCCCTTTATTATGAAATCTTACTACACCGTACCAAGTGTAGTCACGAAATGAAGTACTGTGCAACCGTTGAATACTGGTCGTCCAGTCCGGTTGGGGTTGTCAGGCCCGATAGATCTATCAACAGGATTCGCGTTTACAATACCGCTGTAAATATTAGTTACCAAGCTATAGGGAAGTATGCCAGTGGTACAACTCAACGTAGAATATATTTTTCAGTTACTTGTGTCCATAACGTAAAACATAAAATACATGTATTCTCATCCCGAAATATTTAGAGTTTAAAAGTGGGACTATATACTCACTTTTGTCTTGAAGATATGTAATTTCGACTTGGTCTCCGATTGATATCACGAACCTATCCATATATAATATATCAATACCTTTTCTTTTTAAACAAACGTCACATATATAATACTTTTAATACTTTTAATAATTCCTTAGTCCGTAGTTAGCAGTCCGATGTTAGTAATTCAATTTTAATGGTTCATTTTTAGGTGTTTAATAAACCCCCAATGAAATAAATAAAAACCCCCATCGTATATGTATTGGTCGAGATTAATCTTGACCCACGGTACCGGTGTTGTCAAATGACGTGTTGCGTACATAAAGTACCGGTGTTGTCAAATGACGTGTTGCGTACAATCATGGGATCTTATGATTAATCTTCTCGTATTGTTTACGGGTGATCCTGAACCATATAAAATTAAATTATGAGTACATATATATAAAATATCATGTTATTTTAAAAAGATGTGATTTATTTAATTTTCTCCAATTATTTTCGTAGCTAAACTAGTCTTAGATATCCGATCTCGTTTTGGTCATAGTTTCTTCGTTACAACTCCGTTTTCGTTGATTCAACTTGCCACTTCCTTGGATCGAGTCCCTCTTTAAGACTATGAACTGTAAATACCTTAGTTTGTATTCGAAATCACAGGTCATAGGTCAAACTTTAGTGAAACTTATGAAGTTGATCATTTTCCATCATGTAAACAACCTTAAATGATTATTTTTCTAAAAATACTTATACTTTGAGTTAAATCATGAAATTTTTATGTGTTAACATATTCATAGTAAATATAAATTTTCCAGAAAATAAGCCTCCAATTCAAAGTTCAAAATAGTTTTTAATTATCCAACCCAAAACAGCCCCCGGTTGCACTCCGACGTCGTAAATTCAGTTTTTAAGGTGTTCTTTGAAAAACCAAGTTTTACCTTGTTAAGTTAGCATATATTTATGATATATTACAGGTCTTGAAGTATTTTAAAAGTTAAGTTAGAAGGATCTATTTAGTTTGCAAACAAGTTTGAAAACATTCAAACTATGTTCTTGTTGTTAAAATTTTATACCATAAAATAAGATAGCTATATATATATGAATCGAATAAGGTTATGAACAAAGTTACTACCTCAAGTTACTTGGACAAGATTGCTGTAAAAGAGGAGTAAAAACCTAGAACCAAAAGAGTGATGGAGTTGGATGAAAGATTGGAAGTAAACTTGTGTTCTTGAAAGGATTCTTGAAGTGTTTTTGTAAGGTTTTTCTTATGATGTTTAAGTGATGTTTTTATGGCTAGATCTTCATGGATACTAGCTGAATGGTTATGGAGTTTCTTAAGAGTGTGTTTTTGGTTAAAGAAATGAGGTAATAAAATTTGAAAATGGAAGATGTATTTAAGGCCATAAAAACATGATTAATGGAAAAACATGGACAAAATTTCATGTTGTATTTTTATGTAATTAGTCATACTAAACATCAAAAGTAGTTACCTTATACATAAGGCATGAACAAGAGAGTTACCTTATACATAAGGCATGAACAAGGGCTGGTTGGTGGTGATTTGATGTGTATATACCAATAGTAAATACGTATAGAAGCTAGGTATGATACGAGTACATATACTCTAGATATACGTATAGAAAATCTTGTGAAAAATGGAATGAGAATTCAAATATAGCTATCTTTTGTGAATATACTTATATTGTTTTATGTATTTAAGTCTTTAAAAGTGATTAAATACATTACATATACGGTATATGTATAAACATTATATGTTATAAGTATTTATGTCAAATAACGTTACGTATGGTTATCGTTTTGAAAACTTAAATTAGTAGTTTCAAAATATACTTATAACTTATTGTTATTAATACAAAATGAGATATTAAAATATCCTTAGATCATGTTAAATATGTATATATACATATATATACACAAACGTATAATTATCATATGTTATATAGTTCGTGATATCATCGGTCAAACTAGACGGTCAAACGTTGTATAAAACTCATTTCAAAAACATAAGTCTCAACAATTTGGATTGCTTATCATGTTGGTAAGGTTTAATTTATGTAAATATTAATCTTATAAGTATAGAACGATCGAAAAAGTGCGGGTCATTACAGTACCTACCCGTTAAATAAATTTCGTCCCGAAATTTTAAAATTGTACCTATTTTGCGTCATCGGGAAACAAGTGTGGATACTTTTGTTTCATCTGATCCGCTCATTCCCAAGTAAACTCAGGACCTCTTCGAGCATTCCAACGAACCTTAACGATCGGTATGTTGCTCTGCTTGAGCTGTTTAACTTCACGGTCCATGATTTCGATTGGTTCTTCGACGAATTGTAGTTTCTCGTCGACATGGATTTCTTCAAGAGGAATGGTGAGATCTTCCTTTGCAAGACACTTCTTAAGGTTTGAGACGTGAAAGGTATTATGTACTCCGGCGAGTTGTTGCGGTAACTCGAGTCGATAAGCTACCGGTCCAATGCGTTCGATGATCTTGAACGGGCCTACGTACCTTGGGTTCAATTTACCCCTTTTGCCGAAACGTATTACACCTTTCCATGGTGACACTTTTAACATAACCATGTCCCCAATCTGAAACTCTAATGGTTTCCTTCGGACATCGGCGTAGCTCTTTTGGCGACTACGGGCTGTTTTCAATCTCTCCTTGATTTGTACTATCTTCTCAGTAGTTTCATGTATGATCTCGGGACCAGTTAATTGTCGATCTCCTACTTCATTCCAACAGATAGGAGATCTACACTTCCTTTCGTACAATGCTTCGAATGGTGCAGCTTTAATGCTCGCATGATAACTATTATTATACGAGAATTCTGCTAATGGTAGATACTTATCCCATCCGTTTCCAAAATCGATCACACATGCCCTGAGCATGTCTTCAAGAGTCTGAATTGTTCTTTCACTCTGCCCGTCCGTTTGCGGATGATATGCGGTACTCATATCCAAACGAGTTCCTAGTGCCTCCTGTAGTGATTGCCAGAACTTTGAGGTAAATCTACTATCACGATCAGATATAATGGAAATAGGTATTCCATGCCTTGAAACAATTTCCTTTATATACAATCTTAATAGTTTCTCCACCCTATCCGTTTCCTTTATAGGCAAGAAATGTGCAGACTTGGTGAGACGATCAACAATCACCCAAATGGTGTCGTATCCCCAGGCAGTCTTTGGTAACTTTCGTGATGAAATCCATGGTAATACCATCCCATTTCCATTCTGGGATTTCTGGTTGTTGAAGTAACCCTGACGGCTTCTGGTGTTCTGCTTTGACCTTAGAACAAGTTAAACACTCCCCAACATATGTTGCAACGTCTGTCTTTAAATTAGGCCACCAATAACGTGTCTTAAGATCTTGGTACATCTTTCCAACTCCAGGATGTATCGAGTATCTTGTCTTATGTACCTCGTTCAATATCAACTTCCTTAATCCACCCAACTTCGGTACCCAAATACGACTTGCAAAATATCGAATTCCATCTTCCCGTATAACGAGTTGCTTCTCATACTTCTTCATTATTTCATTTCTTATGTTTTCTTTAGTAAGTGCTTCTCGTTGAACTTCTTTGATTTGTGAGTTGAGATTCATGCGAATTTTTATGTTCATCGCTCGTACTCGAATTGGTTCTCGTTCCTTTCTGCTTAATGCGTCAGCCACCACATTCGCTTTCCCGGGATGATAATGAATTTCACAATCATAGTCGTTTATTAACTCGACCCACCTACGTTGCCTCATGTTCAGCTGTTTCTGATCAAAAATATGTTGAAGGCTTTTATGATCAGTAAACACAGTGCATTTAACTCCATACAAGTAGTGTCTCCACATCTTCAATGCAAACACGACTGCTCCCAATTCTAGATCATGAGTCGTATAATTTCGCTCGTGAATCTTCAATTGTCGGGATGCGTATGCAATAACTTTCTTCCGTTGCATAAGAACGCAACCAAAACCTTGTCGCGAAGCGTCACAATATATTTCAAAATCATCGTTCCCTTCTGGTAATGATAAAATAGGCGCCGTAGTTAACTTCTTCTTCAGTAATTGAAATGCACTCTCCTACTCAGAGGTCCATTCATATTTCTTCCCTTTTTGCGTTAACGCTGTCAACGGCTTAGCTATTCGGGAAAAATCTTGAATAAACCTTCTATAATAACCGGCTAAACCCAAAAATTGGCGTATCTGCGTTGGTGTCTTAGGAGTCTCCCATTTTTCAATGGCTTCAATTTTTGCTGGATCAACCTGAATTCCTTTGCTACTAACAACGTGGCCAAGAAATTGCACTTCTTTCAACCAGAAAGCACATTTAAAAAATTTAGCATATAGCTGTTCTTTTCTCAACAAATCTAATATCAACCTTAAATGCTGTTCATGCTCTTGCTCACTCTTGGAATAGATAAGAATATCATCAATGAAAACGATAACAAACTTATCTAAATATGGACTACAAACTCGATTCATGAGGTCCATGAATACAGCTGGCGCATTCGTCAATCCAAACGGCATGACCAAAAATTCGTAATGACCATAACGTGTCCGAAAAGCAGTTTTCGGAATGTCCTCTTCTTTGACACGTAATTGATGATAACCCGATCTTAGGTCGATTTTCGAATAAACACATGATCCTTGCAGTTGATCAAATAAGTCATCAATTCTCGGTAGTGGATACCGATTCTTGATAGTTAACTTATTTAATTCACGATAATCTATACACATCCTAAAAGATCCATCTTTCTTCTTAACAAACAAAATTGGAGCTCCCCACGGTGAAGTGCTTGGTCGTATGAATCCACGGTCTAGTAATTCTTTTAACTGACTTTGAAGTTCTTTTAATTCGAACGGTGCAAGTCTATATGGAGCACGAGCCACTGGTGCAGCTCCCGGTACTAAATCTATTTGAAATTCTACAGATCTAAATGGAGGTAATCCCGGCAACTCTTCCGGAAATACTTCAGGAAAATCTCTTGCAACAGGCACGTCATTGATGCACTTCTCTTTTTCTTTCTTTTCGACTTTATTAACATGTGCTAAGATAGCATAGCACCCTTTCTTCAAGCACTTTTGAGCTTTCAAATAACTAATGAGTTTTAGCTTTGAGTTACCCTTCTCTCCATAAATCATTACTGGCGTTTTATCCTTACTAGGAATGCGAATTGCCTTCTTGGCACACACAACTTCAGCTCCTACTTTGGACATCCAGTCCATGCCGACTATTACATCAAAACTTCCTAATTCTACGGGTATTAAGTCAATTTTAAACGTTTCTCCGGCTAAATTTATTTCACAATCACGACAAATTTTATCGGCTTTAATTAGTTTACCATTAGCTAACTCAATCATGTACTTAGCATCTAGAGGTAATGATGAACAATTCAATTTAGCGTGAAAGTCTCTACACACGTAACTTCTATCAGCACCAGTATCAAATATAATAGATGCGGATAAGTTATTAATGGTAAACGTACCCGTAACAAGCTCCGGTTCTTCACATGCCTCTCTAGCATTAATAACAAATGCTCTCCCTCGTGCATGTCCGATATTCTTCTCTGGATTCGGGCACTGGCTCTTATAATGACCCTGTTTCCCACATCCATAACAAGTAACAGTAGCCAAAGCAGTTCTATTTGCATTAGTGGCAGGAGTCTTGGTACCATTTGTATTTGTAACGAGAGCCCTACAATCTTCAGCAAGATGACCCTTTCGATTACATTTGTTGCATACCACATTACAGTAACCAGAGTGATGTTTGTGGCATCGGTTGCATAAAGGACTTTGTCCTTTGTAACCAAAACCTGAACCACTACCCGCACCTTTTGTGGTTTCTTGTTTCTTAAAAGATTGTTGTTGGTTACCTCGATCATAATTTCCATTCCACTTTCTTTTATTACCTGATACCTTCACATCAGTATTGGATACTTTCTTATCCATGATGACCTGATCCATTAGCTCGTTTGCCATGGTTATAGCTTCATGAATTGTCTTAGGTTTCGATGCTGTAACATTTGCCTTGACCTTTTTGGGCAAACCATCTTTGTACATTTCAATCTTCCGTTCTTCGGTTGGAACCAATTCAGGACATAGCAAAACTAATTCCATGAATCGCTGATTGTAGTTGGTGATTTCAGTACCAACAACCTTCAGGCTTCGTAATTCATCTTCCAACTTCCTAACCTCGTTCCTTGGACGATACTCGTTGATTAACATTGTTTTGAATTCTTCCCAAGGAGTATCATAAGCTACATCTCCTCCTACAGCCTTCACATAATTTTTCCACCACGTGAGTGCACTATCTTGTAAAGTGCACGATGCATACTTGGTCATGTCCTTTTCAACACAACCACTTATTTTAAACACAGTCTCCATCTTTTCTATCCACCGGGTTAAACCGATCGGTCCTTCTGTTCCACTGAATGATGAGGGCTTGCAAGCTTGAAAAGTTTTGTAAGTGCACCCCACACGAGAATTTGGGTTAACTGCAGCACCTCTTGCAGCCTCGACCCATAACATTCTGTCGTTCACTCGCTGATTGATGAGTTCCTGGATTTCTTGTTCCGTCATTCGGTTCAATCGCGCGATATTCTTCTATAAGAATGAAAAGAAAATAATTATTCACATGGAATATTATAGATGTAGTGTATATTTACAGTACATTATAGCTTATTAATAATATGAACCAGGTATTATTATAAAAGCCTTTTCTTCTTATTAGCGTTTTATAATTATATCTAGGGTAGTACCTACCCGTTAATGTCCATACTTAATAGCTTAGTACAGAATCAATTACTACCATCTAAATAATACTTAACCATGGAAAATTATTGCATTTCACACTTCACTATTTTACATATGCTTATCTTACATCGAACATTAAGCAAACCACACTAATAATATTATACAAAACATTATATGATCCCATGGTTTAATACGGCAGCGCATCGTTTGGTCTATTTTCTAAGACGTTTAGGTTCAATGAATCGCCTAACGCTTATCCTAGCTGTCTGCCTATATTTTGGCTGTGGGACTGAAGAACTGGATGCCGGAATAGAACGAATAGGAATAGCGGGAATAGGGGTGGTAGTGTCTAGTGGAGTTGGTGCCACATCATCCTTACTAAACTCGGGATTTGAATTTTCTAATTCATTAGCCTTTCGTTTCTTTCCTAGTTCGAACTTGTCTTTCGTAATTTCCTGTATTTCTTCCTCGGGTTCACTTTCCTCCTCGGGTTCACTTTCCGGGTTCCCTATAGTTGGTTCATCCGGAATTTGTGAGTCTTCCCCAAAGATATTATTTTCGTCATCGGATAGGTTAATGACTGAAACGCCATCTGAAGATTCTGATTCGGAGTCGCTGAATGTGATAATAAGTTTCGAGCCCGACATCTATCACATAACAACTAACCCATTAGTACTACATAATATTTACATATAAATTTTAACCAACAATGATAAGCAATGGTTTTTAAATCAGACCCGGTCAAAGTCCAGACTTACTAATGTATCCTAACGACTTATCAGTTAGACACACTAATGCAAACCTGGTTCGCTAAGACCACCGCTCTGATACCACATGTCATAACCCGTCCTTAACCATAAGAACGAGTTAGATAACGTATGATTTCATTGCGAGGTATTGACCTCTATATGCGACATTTTTAAAAGAACAACCGCATTTATTTTACATTACAAACCATAACTCTTATTTTAATACAAGTTTTAGACAATATAAAGATGATTATCGTTTAGCGATAATCTTAGACTTACAAACTTTACATGTGATGATAACAATACGATTTCCAACATATTTTACATTACAAATCCTCCGATATGCAGTTTTATTTTTGACACAAATATGCATACTCAAGATCTTGCTTAAATTCAACATGTTGCAGCGGAAGCTTCTAATTATCACCTGAGAATGAACATGCTTAAAACGTCAACATAAAGTTGGTGAGATATAGGTTTAATGCCGGCAGCAATATATATATATAGACCACAAGATTTCATATATAAACATTTTAATAAAAATATTCTAAGTGGTTGAGCACTTGATAACCATACTTAACATTTAATCACGTCGCATATTCCCTTTATTATGAAATCTTACTACACCGTACCAAGTGTAGTCACGAAACGAAGTACTGTGAAACCGTTGAATACTGGTCGTCCAGTCCGGTTGGGGTTGTCAGGCCCGATAGATCTATCAACAGGATTCGCGTTTACAATACCGCTGTAAATATTAGTTACCAAGCTACAGGAAAGTATGCCAGTGGTACAACTCAACGTAGAATATATTTTTCAGTTACTTGTGTCCATAACGTAAAACATAAAATACATGTATTCTCATCCCGAAATATTTAGAGTTTAAAAGTGGGACTATATACTCACTTTTGTCTTGAAGATATGTAATTTCGACTTGGTCTCCGATTGATATCACGAACCTATCCATATATAATATATCAATACCTTTTCTTTTTAAACAAACGTCACATATATATACTTATAATACTTTTAATACTTTTAATAATTCCTTAGTCCGTAGTTAGCAGTCCGATGTTAGTAATTCAATTTTAATGGTTCATTTTTAGGTGTTTAATAAACCCCCAATGAAATAAATAAAAACCCCCATCGTATATGTATTGGTCGAGATTAATCTTGACCCACGGTACCGGTGTTGTCAAATGACGTGTTGCGTACATAAAGTACCGGTGTTGTCAAATGACGTGTCGCGTACAATCATGGGATCTTATGATTAATCTTCTCGTATTGTTTACGGGTGATCCTGAACCATATAAAATTAAATTATGAGTACATATATATAAAATATCATGTTATTTTAAAAAGATGTGATTTATTTAATTTTCTCCAATTATTTTCGTAGCTAAACTAGTCTTAGATATCCGATCTCGTTTTGGTCATAGTTTCTTCGTTACAACTCCGTTTTCGTTGATTCAACTTGCCACTTCCTTGGATCGAGTCCCTCTTTAAGACTATGAACTGTAAATAACTTAGTTTGTATTCGAAATCACAGGTCATAGGTCAAACTTTAGTGAAACTTATGAAGTTGATCATTTTCCATCATGTAAACAACCTTAAATGATTATTTTTCTAAAAATACTTATACTTTGAGTTAAATCATGAAATTTTTATGTGTTAACATATTCATAGTAAATATCAATTTTCCAGAAAATAAGCCTCCAATTCAAAGTTCAAAATAGTTTTTAATTATCCAACCCAAAACAGCCCCCGGTTGCACTCCGACGTCTTAAATTCAGTTTTTAAGGTGTTCTTTGAAAAACCAAGTTTTACCTTGTTAAGTTAGTATATATTTATGATATATTACAGGTCTTGAAGTATTTTAAAAGTTAAGTTAGAAGGATCTATTTAGTTTGCAAACAAGTTTGAAAACATTCAAACTATGTTCTTGTTGTTAAAATTTTATACCATAAAATAAGATAGCTATATATATATGAATCGAATAAGGTTATGAACAAAGTTACTACCTCAAGTTACTTGGACAAGATTGCTGTAAAAGAGGAGTAAAAACCTAGAACCAAAAGAGTGATGGAGTTGGATGAAAGATTGGAAGTAAACTTGTGTTCTTGAAAGGATTCTTGAAGTGTTTTTGTAAGGTTTTTCTTATGGTGTTTAAGTGATGTTTTTATGGCTAGATCTTCATGGATACTAGCTGAATGGTTATGGAGTTTCTTAAGAGTGTGTTTTTGGTTAAAGAAATGAGGTAATAAAATTTGAAAATGGAAGATGTATTTAAGGCCATAAAAACATGATTAATGAAAAACATGGACAAAATTTCATGTTGTATTTTTATGTAATTAGTCATACTAAACATCAAAAGTAGTTACCTTATACATAAGGCATGAACAAGAGAGTTACCTTATACATAAGGCATGAACAAGGGCTGGTTGGTGGTGATTTGATGTGTATATACCAATAGTAAATACGTATAGAAGCTAGGTATGATACGAGTACATATACTCTAGATATACGTATAGAAAATCTTGTGAAAAATGGAATGAGAATTCAAATATAGCTATCTTTTGTGAATATACTTATATTGTTTTATGTATTTAAGTCTTTAAAAGTGATTAAATACATTACATATACGATATATGTATAAACATTATATGTTATAAGTATTTATGTCAAATAACGTTACGTATGGTTATCGTTTTGAAAACTTAAATTAGTAGTTTCAAAATATACTTATAACTTATTGTTATTAATACAAAATGAGATATTAAAACATCCTTAGATCATGTTAAATATGTATATATACATATATATACACAAACGTATAATTATCATATGTTATATAGTTCGTGATATCATCGGTCAAACTAGACGGTCAAACGTTGTGTAAAACTCATTTCAAAAACATAAGTCTCAACAATTTGGATTGCTTATCATGTTGGTAAGGTTTAATTTATGTAAATATTAATCTTATAAGTATAGAACGATCGAAAAAGTGCGGGTCATTACAGTTACAAATTAATCGCATTACACTTAAATCATATTGGTGACATAGATCACCAACACATTATATATTGTAAGTATATATGTAAAAGAATGTTACATATAGTTATCGTTTTGATAACTTAAGTTAGTGGTCTCAAAGTATACTTATAACTCATTGTTTTTAGTTCACAATGAAATGTTAAACCATCCTTAAATCATGTTAAATATGTATAGATATGTACATATACATAATCGTATAATTATCGTGTGTTATATAGTTCGTGATATCATCGGTCAAATTGGACGGTCAAACGTTGTGTGAAACTCTTTTCAAAAACATAAGTCTCAATAGTTTGGATTGCTTATCATGTTGGTAAGGTTTATTTTATGTAAATATTAATCTCATAAGTATAAAACGATCGGAAAAATCCGGGTCGTTACAGTACCTACCCGTTAAATAAATTTCGTCCCGAAATTTTAAAGTTGTACCTATTTTGCGTTGTCCGGAAACAAATGTGGATACTTTTGTTTCATCTGATCCTCTCGTTCCCAAGTAAACTCGGGACCCCTTCGAGCATTCCAACGAACCTTAACGATTGGTATGTTGCTCTGCTTGAGCCGTTTAACTTCACGGTCCATGATTTCGACTGGTTCTTCTATGAATTGTAGTTTCTCATCGACTTGGATTTCTTCAAGAGGAATGGTGAGATCTTCCTTTGCAAGACATTTCTTGAGGTTTGAGACGTGAAATGAATTATGTACCCCGGTGAGTTGTTGTGGTAACTCGAGTCGATAAGCTACCGGTCCGATGCGTTCGATGATCTTGAACGGGCCTACATACCTTGGGTTCAGTTTACCCCTTTTTCCAAAACGTATTACACCTTTCCAAGGTGACACCTTTAGCATAACCATGTCACCGATCTGAAACTCTAATGGTTTCCTTCGGACATCGGCGTAGCTCTTTTGGCGACTACGGGCTGTTTTCAATCTCTCCTTGATTTGCACTATCTTCTCAGTAGTTTCATGGATGATCTCGGGACCAGTTAATTGTCGATCTGCTACTTCATTCCAACAGATAGGGGATCTACACTTCCTTCCATACAGTGCTTCGAATGGTGCAGCTTTAATGCTCGCATGATAACTATTATTATACGAGAATTCTGCTAATGGTAGATATTTATCCCATCCATTTCCAAAATCGATCACACATGCCCTGAGCATGTCTTCAAGAGTCTGAATTGTTCTTTCACTCTGCCCGTCAGTTTGCGGATGGTATGTGGTGCTCATATCCAAACGGGTTCCCAGGGCCTCCTGTAGTGATTGCCAAAACTTTGATGTAAATCTACTATCACGATCAGATATAATGGAAATAGGTATTCCATGCATTGAAACAATTTCCTTTATGTATAATCGTAATAGTTTCTCCATTCTATCCGTTTCCTTTATAGGCAAGAAATGTGCAGATTTGGTGAGACGATCAACTATTACCCAAATGGTGTCATAACCCCAGGCAGTCTTAGGTAACTTTGTGATGAAATCCATGGTAATACCATCCCATTTCCATTCTGGGATTTATGGTTGTTGAAGTAACCCTGACGGCTTCTGATGTTCTGCTTTGACTTTGGAACAAGTTAAACATTCCCCAACATATGTTGCAACATCTGTCTTTAAATTAGGCCACCAATAATGCGTCTTAAGATCTTGATACATCTTTCCAACTCCAGGATGTATCGAGTATCTTGTCTTATGTGCCTCATTCAATATCAACTTCCTTAATCCACCCAACTTCGGTACCCAAATACGGTTTGCAAAATATCGAATTCCGTCTTCCCGCATAACGAGTTGCTTCTCATACTTCTTCATTATTTCATTTCCTATGTTTTCTTTAGTAAGAGCTTCTCGTTGAGCCTCTTTGATTTGTGAGTTGAGATTCATGCGAATTTTTATGTTCATTGCTCGTACTCGAATTGGTTCTCGTTCCTTTCTGCTTAGAGCGTCAGCTACTACATTCGCTTTCCCGGGATGATAGCGAATCTCACAATCATAGTCGTTTATCAGCTCGACCCACCTACGTTGCCTCATGTTCAGCTGTTTCTGATCGAAAATATGTTGAAGACTTTTATGATCAGTAAACACAGTGCATTTAACTCCATATAAATAGTGTCTCCATATCTTCAATGCAAACACTACTGCCCCCAATTCTAGATCATGCGTCGTATAATTCTGCTCGTGAATCTTCAATTATCGAGATGCGTATGCAATAACTTTCTTTCGTTGCATAAGGACGCAACCAAAACCTTGTCGCGAAGCGTCACAATATATCTCAAAATCATCGTTCCCTTCAGGTAACGATAAAATAGGTGCCGTGGTCAACTTCTTCTTGAGTAATTGAAATGCACTCTCCTGCTCAACGGTCCATTCGTACTTCTTCCCTTTTTGTGTTAACGCTGTCAATGGTTTAGCTATTCGGGAAAAATCTTGAATAAACCTTCTATAATAACCGGCTAAACCCAAAAATTGGCGTATCTGCGTTGGTGTCTTAGGAGTCTCCCATTTTTCAATGGCCTCAATTTTAGCTGGATCAACCTGAATTCCTTTGCTACTAACAACGTGGCCAAGAAATTGCACTTCTTTCAACCAAAATGCACACTTAGATAATTTGGCGTATAACTGTTCTTTTCTTAACAATTCTAATACCAACCTTAAATGCTGCTCATGCTCTTGCTCACTCTTGGAATAGATAAGAATATCGTCAATGAAAACAATAACAAACTTATCTAAATACGGACTACAAACTCGATTCATGAGGTCCATGAATACAGCTGGTGCATTAGTCAACCCAAACGGCATGACCAAAAATTCATAATGACCGTAGCGTGTCCGAAAAGCAGTTTTCGGAATATCTTCTTCTTTGACACGTAATTGATGATAGCCTGATCTTAAGTTGATTTTCGAGTACACACATGATCCTTGTAATTGATCAAACAAGTCATCAATTCTCGGTAGTGGATACCGATTCTTGATAGTTAACTTATTTAATTCATGATAATCTATACACATTCGGAAAGATCCATCTTTCTTCTTGACGAATAAAATCGGAGCTCCCCACGGTGAAGTGCTCGGTCGAATGAAACCGCGGTCCAGTAATTCTTGTAACTGGCTTTGTAACTCTTTCATCTCAGATGGTGCAAGTCTATATGGAGCACGAGCCACTGGTGCAGCTCCTGGTACTAGATCTATTTGAAATTCTACAGATCTAAATGGAGGTAATCCCGGCAACTCTTCAGGAAATACTTCAGGAAAATCTCTTGCCACAGGCACGTCGTTGATGCTCTTTACTTTTTCCTTCATTTCGACTTTATTAACATGTGCTAGGATAGCATATCACCCTTTCTTCAAGCACTTTTGAGCTTTCAAACAACTAATGAGTTTTAGCTTTGAGTTACCCTTCTCTCCATAAATCATTAATGGCGTTCTATCCTTACGAGGAATACGAATTGCCTTCTTGGCGCACACAACTTCAGCTCCTATTTTGGACATCCAGTCCATGCCGACTATTACATCAAAACTTCCTAATTCTACGGGTATCAAATCAATCTTAAATGTTTCTCCGGCTAAATTTATTTTACAATCACGGAAAATTTTATCGGCTTTAATTAGTTAACCATTAGCTAACTCAATCATGTACTTAGCATCTAGAGGTAATGATGAACAATTCAATTTAGCGTGAAAGTCTCTACACACGTAACTTCTATCGGCACCAGTATCAAATATAATAGATACGGATAAGTTATTAATGGTAAACGTACCCGTAACAAGCTCCGGGTCTTCATACGCCTCCCTAGCATTAATAACAAATGCTCTTCCACGTGCAGTTCCGTTATTCTTCTCTGGATTCGGGCACTGACTCTTATAATGACCCTGTTTCCTACATCCATAACAAGTAACAGTGGCCAAGGCAGTTCTATTTGCATTGGTGGCAGGAGTCTTGGTACCGTTTGTATTTGTAGCGGGAACCCTACAATCTTCAGCAAGATGACCTTTTCGATTACAATTGTTGCACACCACATTACAATAACCAGAGTGATGTTTGTGGCATCTGTTACATAAAGGATTTCGTCCCTTGTAACCTGAGTTCAAACCGCTACCTGCACCTTGCGTGGTTTCTTGTTTCTTGTTGGATTGTTGATGATTACCTTCCCACTTTCTTTTGTTTCCCGATGTCTTGACATCGGTGTTCTTATCCAGAATAATCTGGTCCACAAACTCGTTCGCCATGGTGATAGCTTCATGAATAGTCTTGGGTTTGGATGCTGTAACATTTGTCTTGGGTTTGGGTTTAAAAGTGGGACTATATACTCACTTTTGTCTTGAAGGTATTTAACTCGACTTGGTCTCCGATAGATATCACGAACCTAACCATATATATAATATATCAACATATTTTCTTTTCAAGTAATCGTTATATATATATATATATATATATATATATATATATATATATATATATATATACTTTTAATACTTTTAATATTTTTTTAGTCCGTAGTTAGCAGTCCGATGTTAGTGGTCCACAATTAGTTGCTTAAATAAAATAAATAAAGACCCCATCGTATTCGTGTTGATCAGAATTAATCTTGACCCATGGTACCTGATAAGGCTAAAAAGGAACATATATTTCATAGCATTATCCCCCAAGAAAGACAAGATTTTAGTTGCAATTGTTCCATTTTCAAGTAATATTCGTTTATATTAAATAAGTGCGAAGACAAAAGGCGAAAACGACGAATTGAAGACACAAAGGTCCAAAAAGCTCAAAAGTACAAGATACAATCAAAAAGGTTCAAATTATTGATGAAGAACGTCTAAAAATGACAAGAGTACAAGTTACAAAACGCAAAGTACACGATATAAAATTGTACGAAAGGGCGTTCGAAAATCCGGAACCGAGGCATGAACCAACTTTCAACGCTCGACGCAACGGTGTAAAAATTATGAGTCAACTATGCACAAGAATAAAATATAATATTTAAATAATTCATAATAAGAATAATATTAAATAATAAAAAGTTGTTAATTGAGCATAGTTCAGGGGTCGTAAATGAAAATTTAATTTCATATTTTGCCTATAAAAGGCGATGATTTACGTTCAATATAGGATAACTTTTTCTATCCTCTTTTTATCTATATATCGATCAAATATCTATATCTAATATCCAATATCTATCTTTATAATTCTCTATCATAATGTTAATGTAATCAGATATAACAATAATCTTAATTTTAATTTTAAATTATGATAATAATAAGATTTATGATAGAGATCGTTTGAGTGTGTAAGTCGAAATTCTGTCCGTGTAACGCTACGCTATTTTTAATCATTGTAAGTTATGTTCAACCTTTTTACATTAATGTCTCGTAGCTAAGTTATTATTATGCTTATTTAAAACGAAGTAATCATGATGTTGGGCTAATTACTAAAATTGGGTAATTGGGCTTTGTACCATAATTGGGGTTTGGACAAAAGAACGACACTTGTGGAAATTAGACTATGAGTTATTAATGGGCTTTATATTTGTTTAACTAAATGATAGTTTGTTAATGTTAATATAAAGATTTACAATTGGGCGTCCCTATAAATTACCATATACACTCAATCGGACACGATGGGTGGGGTATTTATATGTACGAATAATCGTTCATTTAACCGGACACGGGAATGGATTAATAGCCACTAGAATAATTAAAACAGGGGTGAAATTATGTACAAAGACACTTGGTATAATTGATAACAAAATATTAAAACCTTGGGTTACACTCAGTCGACATCCTGGTGTAATTATTAAACAAAATATTAAAATCTTGTTACAGTTTAAGTCCCCAATTAGTTGGAATATTTAACTTCGGGTATAAGGATAATTTGACTAGGACACTCGCACTTTATATTTATGACTGATGGACTGTTATGGACAAAAACCAGACGGACATATTAAATAATCCAGGACAAAGGACAATTAACCCATGGGCATAAAACTACAATCAACACGTCAAACATCATGATTACGGAAGTTTAAATAAGCATAATTCTTTTATTTCATATTTAATTTCCTTTATTTTATATTTAATTGCACTTCTAATTATCGCATTTTTATTGTTATTGTATTGCACTTTTAATTATCGTACTTTTTAATTACTGCAAGTTTATTTTATCGCACTTTTATTATTCGCAATTTCATTATCGTTATTTACTTTATGCTTTAATTTAAGTCTTGTATTTATTTTTAATTTGGTTTTAACTGCGACTAAAATTTTAAAATCGACAAACCGGTCATTAAACGGTAAAAACCCCCCTTTTATAATAATAATACTACTAGTACATATATATATATATATTTGTATTTTTACAAATATTGTGTGTAAAAAATATAGTGTTAAACTTCACGAGCTCCCTGTGGAACGAACCGGACTTACTAAAAACTATACTATAATACGATTAGGTACACTGCCTATAAGTGTTGTAGCAAGGTTTAAGTATATCCACTCAATAAATAAATAAATAATTTGTGTAAAATTGTATCGTATTTAATAGTATTTCCTGCTAAAATTAATAACTATTTTGTATACACCCCCTACAACATCAGTACCATGTTGTCAAATGACGTGTTGTGTACATAAAGTACCGTGTTGTCAAATGACGTGTTGCGTACAATCATGAGGTCTTATGATTAATCTTCTCGTGTTGTTTACGGGTGGTCCTGAAATATATAAAATAAAATCATAAGTAAATATATATTAAATATTACGTTAATTAGCCAAGATATGATTAACCCGATTTTGTCATAATATGATATATTACAGGTCTTGAAGTATTTTTAAAAATCAAATTAGAAGGATCTATTTAGTTTGCGAACAAGTTTGAAATCACTCAAACTATGTTCTTGTTGTTAAAATTTTATAACACAAAATAAAATAGCTATATAAATATGAATCGAATAAGGTTATGAATAAGGTTACTACCTCAAGTTACTTGGACAAAGCTACTGGAAAAGGTAAGAAAAATCTTGGAATCAAAAGAGTGGTGGAGTGGGATTGAAAGATTGGAAGTAATCTCCTTGAAATCGGATGACTATATTGATACGTTCTTGAGTAGGTAAATGAAGAGAGATTAGGGAGTGAATTAACTTGAAAGAAAATTGGAAATGAAATTGTATGTGTGTGTGTGCAAAATAGCATGATTATGGGATGGATATATAGGAGATTTAGTTTGTTTTCTTGCACAAAAGTCACACATGAGGTTAAATGGCTGGTTCCCACATGTAACATCATGTCTAGTGGCTGATCATTGAAGTTTATTGTTGGTATATACCAATAGTAAATACGTATAGAAGCTATGTATGATACGGTTACATATACCCTTGATATACTTGTAGAAATTTTGAGGAATCGGAACGAGAATTCAAATATGGACGGGTTTATAACTGTAAAAGAGGCTCAAAACTGGGCTTTTATTTTTGGGTCAAACCGGGCCAAAACTCGACCCCAGCCAGGGGCTCTGCCCCTTGTACCTCGCCAGGGGTTGCCACCCCTTGGACCCCGCTTATCAGGGGTGCTGCCCCCGAACCCCCGTCATAATCAAGATAAGTTCAAACAAGTGTGCACTCCACACTTCCCCAAACTTGTTCGATATTTATCAAGATTATTTTGGTTACAAATTAATCGCATTACACTTAAATCATATTGGTGACATAGATCACCAACACATTATATATTGTAAGTATATATGTCAAAGAATGTTACATATAGTTATCGTTTTGATAACTTAAGTTAGTGGTCTCAAAGTATACTTATAACTCATTGTTTTTAGTTCACAATGAAATGTTAAACCATCCTTAAATCATGTTAAATATGTATAGATATGTACATATACATAATCGTATAATTATCGTGTGTTATATAGTTCGTGATATCATCGGTCAAATTGGACGGTCAAACGTTGTGTGAAACTCTTTTCAAAAACATAAGTCTCAACAGTTTGGATTGCTTATCATGTTGGTAAGGTTTATTTTATGTAAATATTAATCTCATAAGTATAAAACGATCGGAAAAATCCGGGTCGTTACAGCCTCCATACAACAGGCATGTAGAATGGCTCACAAACTAGTGAACCAGATTGAAGAAAGAATTAAAGAACAGACTGCTGAAGAGGCCAATGTGAAGCAAGTCAAAAGAAAGTGGGAGGAAAACGGTGATAAGAATCACCAATACAACAACAACAGCAATTACAACAATAATCGCAACAATTATCCCAACAATCGCAATATCAATCGCAACTACAACAAACGGCCCAACAACAACAACAGCAACTACAACAATCATCCTAACAACAATAATAACCGCAACAACAACAACTATCAGAAGCAGCTATGCCAAAGGTGTGAAAAGTATCACTCGGGGTTCTGCACCAAATTTTGCAACAAGTGTAAAAGAAATGGTCATAGCGCGGCGAAGTGTGAGGTCTACGGACCAGGGGTTAATAGAACGAAAGGAACAAATGGTGTCGGAACGAGTAATGGCGGAGCAAGTAGTGTCGGAGCAAGTTATGCCAATGTAGTTTGTTATAAATGTGGAAAACCGGGCCACATTATTAGAAATTGCCCGAACCAGGAGAACACGAATGGACAAGGCCGCGGAAGAGTTTTCAATATTAATGCGGCAGAGGCACAGGAAGACCCGGAGCTTGTTATGGGTACGTTTCTTATTGACAATAAATCTGCTTACGTTTTATTTGATTCGGGTGCTGATAGAAGCTATATGAGTAGAGATTTTTGTGCTAAATTAAGTTGTCCATTGACGCCTTTGGATAGTAAATTTTTACTCGAATTAGCAAATGGTAAATTAATTTCAGCAGATAATATATGTCGGAATCGAGAAATTAAACTGGTTAGCGAAACATTTAAGATTGATTTGATACCAATAGAGTTAGGGAGTTTTGATGTGATAATCGGTATGGACTGGTTGAAAGAAGTGAAAGCAGAGATCGTTTGTTACAAAAAATGCAATTCGCATTATACGAGAAAAAGGAAAACCCTTAATGGTGTACGGAGAAAAGGGCAACACGAAGCTACATCTTATTAGTAATTTGAAGGCACAAAAACTAATAAGAAAAGGTTGCTATGCTGTTCTAGCACACGTCGAGAAAGTACAAACTGAAGAAAAGAGCATCAATGATGTTCCCATTGCAAAAGAATTTCCCGATGTATTTCCGAAAGAATTACTGGGATTACCCCCACATCGATCCGTTGAATTTCAAATAGATCTTGTACCAGGAGCTGCACCAATAGCTCGTGCTCCTTACAGACTCGCACCCAGCGAGATGAAAGAACTGCAAAGCCAATTACAAGAACTTTTAGAGCGTGGTTTCATTCGACCAAGCACATCACCGTGGGAAGCTCCTGTTTTGTTTGTCAAGAAGAAAGATGGTACATTCAGGTTGTGTATCGACTACCGAGAGTTAAACAAACTTACCATCAAGAACCGCTACCCACTACCGAGAATCGATGATTTATTTGATCAACTACAAGGCTCGTCTGTTTATTCAAAGATTGACTTACGTTCCGGGTATCATCAAATGCGGGTGAAAGAAGATGATATTCCAAAGACTGCTTTCAGAACACGTTACGGTCATTACGAGTTTATGGTCATGCCATTTGGTTTAACTAATGCACCAGCTGTGTTCATGGACCTTATGAACCGAGTGTGTGGACCATACCTTGACAAGTTTGTCATTGTTTTCATTGATGACATACTTATTTACTCAAAGAATGACCAAGAACACGGTGAACATTTGAGAAAGGTGTTAGCAGTATTGAGGAAGGAAGAATTGTACGCTAAGTTTCCAAAGTGTGCATTTTGGTTGGAAGAAGTTCAATTCCTCGGTCACATAGTGAACAAAGAAGGTATTAAGGTGGATCCGGCAAAGATAGAAACTGTTGAAAAGTGGGAAACCCCGAAAACTCCGAAACACATACGCCAGTTTTAAGGACTAGCTGGTTACTACAGAAGGTTCATCCAAGACTTTTCCAGAATAGCAAAACCCTTGACTGCATTAACGCATAAAGGGAAGAAATTTGAATGGAATGATGAACAAGAGAAAGCGTTTCAGTTATTGAAGAAAAAGCTAACTACGGCACCTATATTGTCATTGCCTGAAGGGAATGATGATTTTGTGATTTATTGTGACGCATCAAAGCAAGGTCTCGGTTGTGTATTAATGCAACGAACGAAGGTGATTGCTTATGCGTCTAGACAATTGAAGATTCACGAACAAAATTATACGACGCATGATTTGGAATTAGGCGCGGTTGTTTTTGCATTAAAGACTTGGAGGCACTACTTATATGGGGTCAAAAGTATTATATATACCGACCACAAAAGTCTTCAACACATATTTAATCAGAAACAACTGAATATGAGGCAGCGTAAGTGGATTGAATTGTTGAATGATTACGACTTTGAGATTCGTTACCACCCGAGGAAGGCAAATGTGGTAGCCGATGCCTTGAGCAGGAAGGACAGAGAACCCATTCGAGTAAAATCTATGAATATAATGATTCATAATAACCTCACTACTCAAATAAAGGAGGCGCAACAAGGAGTTTTAAAAGAGGGAAATTTAAAGGATGAAATACCTAAAGGATCGGAGAAGCATCTTAATATTCAGGAAGACGGAACCCGGTATAGGGCTGAAAGGATTTGGGTACCAAAATTTGGAGATATGAGAGAAATGGTATTTAGAGAAGCTCATAAAACCAGATACTCAATACATCCTGGAACGGGGAAGATGTATAAGGATCTCAAGAAACATTTTTGGTGGCCGGGTATGAAAGCCGATGTTGCTGAATACGTAGGAGAATGTTTGTCGTGTTCTAAGGTCAAACCTGAGCATCAGAAACCATCAGGTCTACTTCAACAACCCGAAATCCCGGAATGGAAATGGGAAAACATTACCATGGATTTCATCACTAAATTGCCAAGGACTGCAAGTGGTTTTGATACTATTTGGGTAATAGTTGATCGTCTCACCAAATCAGCACACTTCCTGCCAATAAGAGAAGATGACAAGATGGAGAAGTTAGCACGACTGTATTTGAAGGAAGTCGTCTCCGGACATGGAATACCAATCTCTATTATCTCTGATAGGGATGGCAGATTTATTTCAAGATTCTGGCAGACATTACAGCAAGCATTAGGAACTCGTCTAGACACGAGTACTGCCTATCATCCACAAACTGATGGGCAGAGCGAAAGGACGATACAAATGCTTGAAGACATGCTACGAGCATGTGTTATTGATTTCGGAAACAGTTAGGATCGACATCTACCGTTAGCAGAATTTTCCTACAACAACAGCTACCATTCAAGCATTTAGATGGCGCCGTTTGAAGCACTTTATGGTAGAAAGTGCAGGTCTCCGATTTGTTGGAGTGAAGTGGGGGATAGACAGATTACGGGTCCGGAGATTATACAAGAAACTACCGAGAAGATCATCCAAATTCAACAACGGTTGAAAACCGCCCAAAGTCGACAAAAGAGCTACGCTGACATTAAAAGAAAAGATACAGAATTTGAAATTGGAGAGATGGTCATGCTTAAAGTTGCACCTTGGAAAGGCGTTGTTCGATTTGGTAAACGAGGGAAATTAAATCCAAGGTATATTGGACCATTCAAGATTATTGATCGTGTCGGACCAGTAGCTTACCGACTTGAGTTACCTCAATAACTCGCGGCTATACATAACACTTTCCACGTCTAGAATTTAAAGAAATGTTTTGCTAAAGAAGATCTCACTATTCCGTTAGATGAAATCCAAATCAACGAAAAACTTCAATTCATCGAAGAACCCGTCAAAATAATGGATCGTGAGGTTAAAAGACTTAAGCAAAACAAGATACCAATTGTTAAGGTTGGATGGAATGCTCGTAGAGGACCTGAGTTCACCTGGGAGCATGAAGATCAGATGAAGAAGAAATACCCGCATCTATTTCTAGAAGATTCGTCAACACTTTCAACAGCTTAAAATTTCAGGACGAAATTTATTTAACGGGTAGGTACTGTAGTGACCCGAACTTTTCCATGTTTATATATATTAATTGAGATTGATATTTACATGATTAAATGTTTCCAACATGTTAAGCAATCAAACTTGTTAAGACTTGATTAATTGAAATATGTTTCATATAGACAATTGACCACCCAAGTTGACCGGTGATTCACGAATGTTAAAACTTGTAAAAACTATATGATGACATATATATGGATATATATATAGTTAACATGATACTATGATAAGTAAACATATCATTAAGTATATTAACAATGAACTACATATGTAAAAACAAGACTACTAACTTAATGATTTTTAAACGAGACATATATGTAACGATTATCGTTGTAAAGACATTTAATGTATATATATATCATATTAAGAGATATTCATACATGATAATATCATGATAATATAATAATTTAAAATCTCATTTGATATTATAAACATTGGGTTAACAACATTTAACAAGATCGTTAACCTAAAGGTTTCAAAACAACACTTACATGTAACGACTAACGATGACTTAACGACTCAGTTAAAATGTATATACATGTAGTGTTTTAATATGTATTTATAAAATTTTGGAAGACTTCAATACACTTATCAAAATACTTCTACTTAACAAAAATGTTCATCCAAGACTTTTCCTACAATTACACCCGTATTCGTACTCGTACAATACACAGCTTTTAGATGTATGTACTATTGGTATATACACTCCAATGATCAGCTCTTAGCAGCCCATGTGAGTCACCTAACACATGTGGGAACCATCATTTGGCAACTAGCATGAAATATCTCATAAAATTACAAAAATATGAGTAATCATTCATGACTTATTTACATGAAAACAAAATTACATATCCTTTATATCTAATCCATACACCAACGACCAAAAACACCTACAAACACTTTCATTCTTCAATTTTATTCATCTAATTGATCTCTCTCAAGTTCTCTCTTCAAGTTCTAAGTGTTCTTCATAAATTCTACAAGTTCTAGTTACATAAAATCAAGAATACTTTCAAGTTTGCTAGCTCACTTCCAATCTTGTAAGGTGATCATCCAACCTCAAGAAATCTTTGTTTCTTACAGTAGGTTATCATTCTAATACAAGGTAATAATCATATTCAAACTTTGATTCAATTTCTATAACTATAACAATCTTATTTCAAGTGATGATCTTACTTGAACTTGTTTTCGTGTCATGATTCTGCTTCAAGAACTTCGAGCCATCCAAGGATCCGTTGAAGCTAGATCTATTTTTCTCTTTTCCAATAGGTTTATCCAAGGAACTTAAGGTAGTAATGATGTTCATAACATCATTCGATTCATACATATAAAGCTATCTTATTCGAAGGTTTAAACTTGTAATCACTAGAACATAGTTTAGTTAATTCTAAACTTGTTCGCAAACAAAAGTTAATCCTTCTAACTTGACTTTTAAAATCAACTAAAAACATGTTCTATATCTATATGATATGCTAACTTAATGATTTAAAACCTGGAAACACGAAAAACACCGTAAAACCGGATTTACGCCGTTGTAGTAACACCGCGGGCTGTTTTGGGTTAGTTAATTAAAAATTATGATAAACTTTGATTTAAAAGTTGTTATTCTGAGAAAATTATTTTTATTATGAACATGAAACTATATCCAAAAATTATGGTTAAACTCAAAGTGGAAGTATGTTTTCTAAAACGGTCATCTAGACGTCGTTCTTTCGACTGAAATGACTACCTTTACAAAAATGACTTGTAACTTATTTTTTCCGACTATAAACCTATACATTTTATATTTAGATTCATAAAATAGAGTTCAATATGAAACCATAGCAATTTGATTCACTCAAAACGGATTTAAAATGAAGAAGTTATGGGTAAAACAAGATTGGATAATTTTTCTCATTTTAGCTACGTGAAAATTGGTAACAAATCTATTCCAACCATAACTTAATCAACTTGTATTGTATATTATGTAATCTTGAGATACCATAGACACGTATACAATGTTTCGACCTATCATGTCGACACATCTATATATATTTCGGAACAACCATAGACACTCTATATGTGAATGTTGGAGTTAGCTATACAGGGTTGAGGTTGATTCCAAAATATATATAGTTTGAGTTGTGATCAATACTAAGATACGTATACACTGGGTCGTGGATTGATTCAAGATAATATTTATCGATTTATTTCTGTACATCTAACTGTGGACAACTAGTTGTAGGTTACTAACGAGGACAGCTGACTTAATAAACTTAAAACATCAAAATATATTAAAAGTGTTGTAAATATATTTTGAACATACTTTGATATATATGTATATATTGTTATAGGTTCGTGAATCAACCAGTGACCAATTCTTACTTCCCGACGAAGTAAAAATCTGTGAAAGTGAGTTATAGTCCCACTTTTAAAATCTAATATTTTTGGGATGAGAATACATGCAGGTTTTATAAATGATTTACAAAATAGACACAAGTACGTGAAACTACATTCTATGGTTGAATTATCGAAATCGAATATGCCCCTTTTTATTAAGTCTGGTAATCTAAGAATTAGGGAACAGACACCCTAATTGACGCGAATCCTAAAGATAGATCTATTGGGCCTAACAAACCCCATCCAAAGTACCGGATGCTTTAGTACTTCGAAATTTATATCATATCCGAAGGGTGTCCCGGAATGATGGGGATATTCTTATATATATGCATCTTGTTAATGTCGGTTACCAGGTGTTCACCATATGAATGATTTTTATCTCTATGTATGGGATATGTATTAAAATATGAAATCTTGTGGTCTATTGTTACGATTTGATACATATAACTTAAACCTATAACTCACCAACATTTTTTGTTGACGTTTAAAGCATGTTTATTCTCAAGTGAATACTAAGAGCTTTCGCTGTCGCATACTTAAATAAGGACGAGATTTGGAGTCCATGCTTGTATGATATTGTGTAAAAACTGCATTCAAGAAACTTATTTTGTTGTAACATATTTGTATTGTAAACCATTATGTAATGGTCGTGTGTAAACAGGATATTTTAGATTATCATTATTTGAAAATCTACGTAAAGCTTTTTAAACCTTTATTGATGAAATAAAGGTTATGGTTTGTTTTAAAATGAATGCAGTCTTTGAAAAACGTCTCATATAGAGGTCAAAACCTCGCAACGAAATCAATTAATATGGAACGTTTTTAATCAATAAGAACGGGACATTTCACTTCGGTTTCATCAAATTCCAAAGGTTTGTAGGCAGTGAATTCTTTGTAGGTGCATCCTACACGATTTCCTGTACTGCCAGATCCAAGGTTATTGTTGGTATATAGCGCAGCCTGTACTGCGGCTATGTTTGAAGCTAGAAAAGTACGGAATTCCTCTTCATTCATATTCACGGTGTGTCGAGTAGTCGGTGCCATTTCCTTCAAAATAGTCAAATGGAACAAGTTAATCATACAGAATATTAAGAGTAGTTAATAGTATTTCGTAGCATAATATGAACTCATTTATAAAAGCTTTTTCTTCATATTAGCGTTTTATAAGTTTAAATTCGGGTAGTACCTACCCGTTAAGTTCATACTTAGTAGCTAATATACAATTCAACTACTACAATTCTATATGAAAAATTGATTGTAATAATATTTCGCGTTCAAACTTTTATACAATATTTTACAAACTTACAATACCGCTTATTTTACATAAAGCATGAAATATAGCACATAATAACTTTGATACAAGATAGTTATGAAGATAATTCTAGCTAGTACACAAGTCGTTCAGCAAAGGCAATAAAGACACGTAATTCATACGTCCAGAACCAAGTCATGCATTCTGATTTTACTAGGACTACTTCCCATCCTTGGTCTTGTGGAACATAACCGTTATGGCCGTTGATAAGACAGCGTGTTGTAACGTCGTCAAAGGGACGAGGGTTATGTAATGACCAACAGTATCGTAATAACCTAAAAACCTCATTTCTTACCCCAATTACCGACTCCGTCACTTGTGGGAACGTTTTGTTTAATAGTTGTAGCCCGATGTTCTTGTTTTCACTTTGGTGAGAAGCGAACATTACTAACCCGTAAGCATAACATGCTTCTTTATGTTGCATGTTAGCCGCTTTTTCTAAATTACGAAGTCCTATATTCGGATATACTGAGTCAAAATAATTTCTTAACCCGTTGCGTAAAATAGCATTTGGGTTCCCCGCAATATATGCGTCAAAGTAAACACATCATAACTTATGGATTTCCCAATGTGATATCCCCCATCTTTCGAACGAAAGCCTTTTATAAACCAAGGCATTCTTGGAACGTTCTTCGAATGTCTTACAAACTGATCTCGCCTTAAATAGTTGTGCCGAGGAATTCTGACCGACTCTAGACAAGATTTCATCAATCATGTCTCCGGGTAGGTCTCTTAAAATATTGGGTTGTCTATCCATTTTGTGTTTTTATACTGTAAAATAGACAAGAGTTAGATTCATAAAAAAAATACTTATTAATACAAGCAATTTTTACATATATCATAAAGCATAAGCACACTATATTACATATATTACACCACACGAATACAACTATCTTATTCCGACTCGCTCGTTTCTTCTTGTTCGGTTTTGGTTCGTTTTTCCAAGTTTCTAGGGATATATGATGTTCCCCTAATACGAGCCGTCGTTGTCCACATTGGTTTAGAAAAACCTGGTGGTTTAGAGGTTCCCGGGTCATTGTTACAACTTAAGGACTTCGGGGGTTGACGATTCATATAAAGTTTATCGGGGTTGGAATTAGATTTCTCTATTTTTATGCCCTTTCCCTTATTATTTTCTTTTGCCTTTTTAAATTCAGTTGGGGTAATTTCTATAACTTCATCGGAATTCTCGTCGGAATCCGATTCATCGGAGAATTGGTAATCCTCCCAATATTTTGCTTCCTTGGCGGAAACACCATTGACCATAATTAACCTTGGTCGATTGGTTGAGGATTCTCTTTTACTTAACCGTTTTATTATTTCCCCCACCGGTTCTATTTCTTCTTCCGGTTCCGATTCTTCTTCCGGTTCCGATTCTTCTTCCGGTTCCGACTCTTCTTCCGGTTTCTCTTCGGGAACTTGTGAATCAGTCCACGAATCATTCCAATTTACATTTGACTCTTCATTATTATTAGGTGAGTCAATGGGACTTGTTCTAGATGTAGACATCTATCACATAATATCAAACACGTTAAGAGATTAATATATCACATAAAATTCATATGTTAAAAATATATAGTTTCCAACAAAAATGTTAAGCAATCATTTTTAAAGAAAACACGGTCGAAGTCCAGACTCACTAATGCATCCTAACAAACTCGATAAGACACACTAATGCAAATTTTCTGGTTCTCTAAGACCAACTCTCTGATACCAACTGAAATGTCCCGTTCTTATTGATTAAAAACGTTCCATATTAATTGATTTCGTTGCGAGGTTTTGACCTCTATATGAGACGTTTTTCAAAGACTGCATTCATTTTTAAAACAAACCATAACCTTTATTTCATAAATAAAGGTTTAAAAAGCGTTACGTAGATTATCAAATAATGATAATCTAAAATATCCTGTTTACACACGACCATTACATAATGGTTTACAATACAAATATGTTACATCGAAATCAGTTTCTTGAATGCAGTTTTTACACAATATCATACAAACATGGACTCCAAATCTTGTCCTTATTTTAGTATGCAACAGCGGAAGCTCTTAGTATTCACCTGAGAATAAACATGCTTTAAACGTCAACAAAAATGTTGGTGAGTTATAGGTTTAACCTATATATATCAAATCGTAACAATAGACCACAAGATTTCATATTTCAATACACATTCCATACATAGAGATAAAAATCATTCATATGGTGAACACCTGGTAACCGACATTAACAAGATGCATATATATAAGAATATCCCCATCATTCCGGGACACCCTTCGGATATGATATAAATTTCGAAGTACTAAAGCATCCGGTACTTTGGATGGGGTTTGTTAGGCCCAATAGATCTATCTTTAGGATTCGCGTCAATTAGGGTGTCTGTTCCCTAATTCTTAGATTACCAGACTTAATAAAAAGGTGCATATTCGATTTCGATAATTCAACCATAGAATGTAGTTTCACGTACTTGTGTCTATTTTGTAAATCATTTATAAAACCTGCATGTATTCTCATCCCAAAAATATTATATTTTAAAAGTGGGACTATAACTCACTTTCACAGATTTTTACTTCGTCGGCAAGTAAGACTTGGCCACTGGTTGATTCACGAACCTATAACAATATATACATATATATCAAAGTATGTTTAAAATATATTTACAACACTTTTAATATATTTTGATGTTTTAAGTTTATTAAGTCATCTGTCCTCGTTAGTAACCTACAACTACTTGTCCACAGTTAGATGTATAGAAATAAATCGATAAATATTATCTTGAATCAATCCACGACCCAGTGTATACGTATCTCAGTATTGATCACAACTCAAACTATATATATTTTGGAATCAACCTCAACCCTGTATAGCTAACTCCAACATTCACATATAGAGTGTCTATGGTTGTTCCGAAATATATATAGATGTGTCGACATGATAGGTCGAAACATTGTATACGTGTCTATGGTATCTCAAGATTACATAATATACAATACAAGTTGATTAAGTTATGGTTGGAATAGATTTGTTACCAATTTTCACGTAGCTAAAATGAGAAAAATTATCCAATCTTGTTTTACCCATAACTTCTTTATTTTAAATCTGTTTTGAGTGAATCAAATTGCTATGGTTTCATATTGAACTCTATTTTATGAATCTAAACAGAAAAGTATAGGTTTATAGTCGGAAAAATAAGTTACAAGTCATTTTTGTAAAGGTAGTCATTTCAGTCGAAAGAACGACGTCTAGATGACCATTTTAGAAAACATACTTCCATTTTGAGTTTAACCATAATTTTTGGATATAGTTTCATATTCATAATAAAAATCATTTTCTCAGAATAACAACTTTTAAATCAAAGTTTATCATAGTTTTTTAATTAACTAACCCAAAACAGCTCGCGGTGTTACTACGACGGCGTAAATCCGGTTTTACGGTGTTTTTCGTGTTTCCAGGTTTTAAATCATTAAGTTAGCATATAATATAGATATAGAACATGTGTGTAGTTAATTTTAAAAGTCAAGTTAGAAGGATTAACTTTTGTTTGCGAACAAGTTTAGAATTAACTAAACTATGTTCTAGTGATTACGAGTTTAAACCTTCGAATAAGATAGTTATATATATATGAATCGAATGATGTTATGAACATCATTACTACGTCAAGTTTATTAGGTAAACCTACTGGAAGTGACAAGAAATGATCTAGCTTCAAAGGATCTTGGATGGCTTGAAAGTTCTTGAAGTAGGATCATGACACAAAAACAAGTTCAAGTAAGATTTTTACTCGAATTAAGATAGTTTATAGTTATAAAAATTGAATCAAAGTTTGAATATGAATATTACCTTGAATAAGAAAGATAACCTACTGTATATAACAAAGGTTTCTTGATCTTAGATGATTACTTGGAATGGATTAGAAAGCTTGGAAGTAAATTAGTAAACTTGAAGGGATTTTTGAAGTGTTCTTGAAGTGTTCTTCCTATGATGATTATAGCTTGATTCTTGAAGTGATTTTTGATGAAGATGATGATTAACTACTGGAAAAATACGTTCATAATAGTGTGTGTGTGTTGAGAGAGAATTAGAAAGAGAATTGGAAGTGAAATGGAGTGAATGATGAGTGGTAATTTGTGAGTGGTGAGTGGGGTTAAAAGGAGTTCTAGTTAGTTGACTAGCTCATGGTAGAAGTTAAAATTGATTAGTCATACATGACATAATCAAGAGTGGAATCCCATGCTAGTTCCTATTGGTATATACTCATAGTAAGTACGTTTTGAAGCTGTGTATAATACGGGTAAGAATACGACTAGAATTCTTGATGAAAGAAAAGAATGAAAAAGTAACTGTAACCATTTTCGTTAAGTATGAGTGTTTTGATATATGTATTGAAGTCTTCCAAAAGTATTTTAATACATCTAAATACACTACATGTATATACATTTTAACTGAGTCGTTAAGTCATCGTTAGTCGTTACATGTAAGTGTTGTTTTGAAACCTTTAAGTTAACGATCTCAATTAATGTTGTTAACCCATTGTTTATTATATCTAATGAGATGTTAAATTATTATATTATCATGATATTATGATATATTAATATATCTTAATATGATGTATATACATTTAAATGTCGTTACAATGATAATCGTTACATATATGTCTCGTTTCGAAATCCTTAAGTTAGTAGTCTTGTTTATATGTATATAACTCATTGTTAATATACTTATGGATATACTTATCATAATCTCATGTTAACCATATGTATATCCATATATATATATCGTCATGTCGTTTTTACAAGTTTTAACGTTCGTGAATCGCCGGTCAACTTGGGTGGTCAATTGTCTATATGAAACATATTTCAATTAATCAAGTCTTAACAAGTTTGATTGTTTAACATGTTGGAAACATTTAATCATGTAAATATCAATCTCAATTAATATATATAAACATGGAAAAGTTCGGGTCACTACACCCAGGTGGTATCGAATCTCAAAATCATAATCATTCAACAGTTCAATCCACCTGCGTTGTCTCATATTCAGTTGCTTCTGATTAAATATATGTTGGAGACTTTTGTGGTCGGTATATATAATACTTTTGACCCCATATAAATAATGCCTCCAAGTCTTTAATACAAAAACAACATCACCCAATTCCAAATCGTGAGTTGTATAATTTTACTCGTGAATCTTCAATTATCTAGACGCATAAGCAATCACCTTCGTTCGTTGCATTAATACACAACTGAGACCTTGCTTTGATGCGTCACAATAAATCACAAAATCATCATTCCCTTCAGGCAATGACAATATAGGTGCCGTAGTTAGCTTTTTCTTCAATAACTGAAACGCCTTCTCTTGTTCATCCTTCCATTCAAATTTCTTCCCTTTATGCGTTAATGCAGTCAAGGGTTTTGCTATTTTGGAGAAATCTTGGATGAATCTTCTGTAGTAACCAGCCAATCCTAAAAATTGACGTATATGCTTCGGAGTTTTTGGGGTTTCCCACTTTTCAACGGTTTCGATCTTTGCCGGGTCCACCTGGATACCTTCTCTGTTCACTATGTGACCGAGGAATTGAACTTCTTCCAACCAAAATGCACACTTTGAAAACTTAGCGTACAGTTTTTCTTTCCTCAATACTTCTAGCACTTTTCTCAAATGTTCTTCGTGCTCTTGATCATTCTTTGAGCAAATAAGTATGTCATCGATGAAAACAATGACAAAATTGTCAAGATATGGCCCACACACTCGGTTCATAAGGTCCATGAACACTTTGAAAATTAGTCAATCCAAACGGCATAACCATAAACTCATAATGACCATAACGCGTCCTAAAAGCAGTTTTTGGAATATCATCCTCCTTTACTAGCATTTGATGATATCCAGAACGTAAATCGATTTTCGAATAAATCGACGAGCCTTGTAGTTGATCAAATAAGTCGTCAATTCTCGGCAGTAGATAATGGTTTTTGATGGTAAGTTTATTCAACTCTCTGTAGTCAATATACAACCTAAATGTACCATATGAATGATGGGGATATTCTTATATATGCATCTTGTTAATGTTGGTTACCAGGTGTTCACCATATGAATGATTTTTATCTCTATGTATGGGAGGTATATTGAAATATGAAATCTTGTGGTCTATTATTATGATTTGATATATATAGGTTAAACCTATAACTCACCAACATTTTTGTTGACGTTTTAAGCATGTTTATTCTCAGGTGATTATTAAGAGCTTCCGCTGTCGCATACTTAAATAAGGACGAGATTTGGAGTCCATGCTTGTATGATATTGTGTAAAAACTGCATTCAAGAAACTTATTTTGTTGTAACATATTTGTATTGTAAACCATTATGTAATGGTCGTGTGTAAACAGGATATTTTAGATTATCATTATTTGATAATCTACGTAAAGCTTTTTAAAACCTTTATCTATGAAATAAAGGTTATGATTTGTTTTAAAAATGAATACAGTCTTTGAAAAACGTCTCATATAGAGGTCAAAACCTCGCAACGAAATCAATTAATATGGAACGTTTTTAATCAATAAGAACGGGACATTTCAGTTGGTATCCGAGCGTTGGTCTTAGAGAACCAGAATTTTGCATTAGTGTGTCTTATCGAGTTTGTTAGGATGCATTAGTGAGTCTGGACTTCGACCGTGTTTACTTGAAAAATGATTGCTTAACAAATTTTGTTGGAAACTATATATTTTTAACATGCGAATATTATGTGATATATTAATCTCTTAACGCGTTTGATATTATGTGATAGATGTCTACCTCTAGAACAAGTCCCATTGACTCACCTAATAATAATGAAGAGTCAAATGTAAATTGGAATGATTCGTGGACTGATTCACAAGTTCCCGAAGAGGAACCGGAAGAAGAGTCGGAACCGGAAGAAGAATCGGAACCGGAAGAAGAATCGGAACCGGATGAAGAAATAGAATCGGTGGGGGAAATAATAAAACGGTTAAGTAAAAGAAAATCCTCAACCAACCGACTAAGGTTAATTATGGTCAATGGTGTTTCCGCCAAGGAAGCAAAATATTGGGAGGATTACCAATTCTCCGATGAATCGGATTCCGACGAGAATTCCGATGATGTTATAGAAATTACCCCAACTGAATTTAAAAAGGCAAAATAAAATAATAAGGGAAAGGGCATAAAAATAGAGAAATCTAATTCCAACCCCGATGAACTTTATATGTATCGTCAACCCCCGAAGTCCTTAAGTTGTAACAATGACCCGGGAACCTCTAAACCACCAGGTTTTTCTAAACCAATGTGGATCACGACGGCTCGTATTAGGGGAACATCATATATCCCTAGAAACTTGGCAAAACGAACCAAAACCGAAGAAGAAGAAACGAGCGAGTCGGAATAAGATAGTTGTATTCGTGTGGTGTAATATATGTAATATAGTGTGCTTATGCTTTATGATATATGTAAAAATTGCTTGTATTAATAAGTATTTTTTTATGAATCTAACTCTTGTCTATTTTACAGTTTAAAAACACAAAATGGATAGACAACCCAATATTTTAAGAGACCTACCCGGAGACATGATTGATGAAATCTTGTCTAGAGTCGGTCAGAATTCCTCGGCACAACTATTTAAGGCGAGATCAGTTTGTAAGATATTCGAAGAACGTTCCAAGAATGTCTTGGTTTATAAGAGACTTTCGTTTGAAAGATGGGGGATATCACATTGGGAAACCCATAAGTTACGATGTGTTTACTTTGACGCATATATTGCGGGGAACCCAAATGCTATTTTACGCAACGGGTTAAGAAATTATTTTGACTCAATGTATCCGAATATAGGACTTCATGATTTAGAAAAAGCGGCTAACATGCAACATAAAGAAGCATGCTATGCTTACGGGTTAGTAATGTTCGCATCTCACCAAAGTGAGAAAAAGAACATCGGGCTACAGGTATTAAACAAAACGTTTCCACAAGTGACGGAGTCAGTAATTGGGGTAAGAAATGAGGTTTTTAGATTGTTACGGGACTGTTGGACATTACGTAACCCTCGTCCCTTTGACGACGTTACAACACGCTGTCTTATCAACGGCCATAACGGTTATGTTCCACAAGACCAAGGATGGGAAGTAATCCTAGTAAAACTAGAATGCATGACTTGTTTCTGGACGTATGAATTACGTGTCTTTATTGCCTTTGCTGAACGACTTGTGTACTAGCTAGAATTATCTTCACAACTATCTTGTATCAAAGTTATTGTGTGCTATATTTCATGCTTTATGTAAAATAAGCGGTATTGTAAGTTTGTAAAATATTGTGTAAAAGTTTGAACGCGAAATATTATTATAATCAGTTTTTCATATAGAATTGTAGTAGTTGAATTGTATATTAGCTACTAAGTATGAACTTAACGGGTAGGTACTACCCGAATTTAAACTTATAAAACGCTAATATGAAGAAAAAGCTTTTATAAATGAGTTCATATTATGCTACGAAATACTATTAACTACTCTTAATATTCTGTATGATTAACTTGTTCCATTTAACTATTTTGAAGGAAATGGCACCGACTACTCGACACACCGTGAATATGAATGAAGAGGAATTCCGTACTTTTCTAGCTTCAAACATAGCCGCAGTACAGGCTGCGCTACATACCAACAATAACATTGGATCTAGCAGTACAGGAAATCGTGTAGGATGCACCTACAAAGAATTCACTGCCTGCAAACCTTTGGATTTGATGGAACCGAAGGACCGATCGGATTGAAACGGTGGACCGAGAAGGTTGAATCGGTGTTTGCCATAAGTAAGTGTACTGAAGAGGACAAAGTGAAGTACGCTACGTATACCTTCACAGGTTCTGCGTTAACATGGTGGAATACCTATCTAGAGCAAGTGGGACAAGATGATGCATACGCACTACCGTGGTCAGCATTCAAGCACTTGATGAACGAGAAGTACCGTCCCAGAACCGAGGTCAATAAGCTCAAGACAGAACTTAGAGGGTTACGAACCCAAGGATTTGATATTACCACGTACGAAAGACGATTCACAGAATTGTGCCTATTGTGTCCGGGAGCATTCGAAGATGAGGAAGAGAAGATCGACGCGTTTGTGAAAGGATTACCGGAAAGAATCCAAGAAGATATAAGTTCACACGAGCCCGCCTCCATACAACAGGCATGTAGAATGGCTCACAAACTAGTGAACCAGATTGAAGAAAGAATTAAAGAACAGACTGCTGAAGAGGCCAATGTGAAGCAAGTCAAAAGAAAGTGGGAGGAAAACGGTGATAAGAATCGCCAATACAGCAACAACAGCAATTACAACAATAATCGCAACAATTATCCCAACAATCGCAACTACAACAAACGGCCCAACAACAACAACAGCAACTACAACAATCATCCCAACAACAATAATAACCGCAACAGCAACAACAATCAGAAGCAGCTATGCCAAAGGTGTGAAAAGTATCACTCGGGGTTCTGCACCAAATTTTGCAACAAGTGTAAAAGAAATGGTCATAGCACGGCGAAGTGTGAGGTCTACGGACCAGGGGTTAATAGAACGAAAGGAACAAATGGTGTCGGAATGAGTAATGGCGGAGCAAGTAGTGTCGGAGCAAGTTATGCCAATGTAGTTTGTTATAAATGTGGAAAACCGGGCCACATTATTAGAAATTGCCCGAACCAGGAGAACACAAATGGAGAAGGCCGCGGAAGAGTTTTCAATATTAATGCGGCAGAGGCACAGGAAGACCCGGAGCTTGTTACGGGTACGTTTCTTATTGACAATAAATCTGCTTACGTTTTCTTTGATTCGGGTGCGGATTGAAGCTATATGAGTATAGATTTTTGTGCTAAATTAAGTTGTCCATTGACGCCTTTGGATAGTAAATTTTTACTCGAATTAGCAAATGGTAAATTAATTTCAGCAGATAATATATGTCGGAATCGAGAAATTAAACTGGTTAGCGAAACATTTAAGATTGATTTGATACCAGTAGAGTTAGGGAGTTTTGATGTGATAATCGGTATGGACTGGTTGAAAGAAGTGAAAGCAGAGATCGTTTGTTACAAAAATGCAATTCGCATTATACGAGAAAAAGGAAAACCTTTAATGGTGTACGGAGAAAAGGGCAACACGAAGCTACATCTTATTAGTAATTTGAAGGCACAAAAACTAATAAGAAAAGGTTGCTATGCTGTTCTAGCACACGTCGAGAAAGTACAAACTGAAGAAAAGAGCATCAATGATGTTCCCATTGCAAAAGAATTTCCCGATGTATTTCCGAAATAATTGCCGGGATTACCCCCACATTGATCCGTTGAATTTCAAATAGATCTTGTACCAGGAGCTGCACCAATAGCTCGTGCTCCTTACAGACTCGCACCCAGCAAGATGAAAGAACTACAAAGCCAATTACAAGAACTTTTAGAGCGTGGTTTCATTCGACCAAGCACATCACCGTGGGGAGCTCCTGTTTTGTTTGTCAAGAAGAAAGATGGTACATTCAGGTTGTGTATCGACTACCGAGAGTTGAACAAACTTACCATCAAGAACCGCTACCCACTACCGAGAATCGACGACTTATTTGATCAACTACAAGGCTCGTCTGTTTATTCAAAGATTGACTTACGTTCCGGGTATCATCAAATGCGGGTGAAAGAAGATGATATTCCAAAGACTGCTTTCAGAACACGTTACGGTCATTACGAGTTTATGGTCATGCCGTTTGATTTAACTAATGCACCAGCTGTGTTCATGGACCTTATGAACCGAGTGTGTGGACCATACCTTGACAAGTTTGTCATTGTTTTCATTGATGACATACTTATTTACTCAAAGAATGACCAAGAACACGGTGAACATTTGAGAAAGGTGTTAGAAGTATTGAGGAAGGAAGAATTGTACGCTAAGTTTTCAAAGTGTGCATTTTGGTTGGAAGAAGTTCAATTCCTCGGTCACATAGTGAACAAAGAAGGTATTAAGGTGGATCCAGCAAAGATAGAAACTGTTGAAAAGTGGGAAACCCCGAAAACTCCGAAACACATACGCCAGTTTTTAGGACTAGCTGGTTACTACAGAAGGTTCATCCAAGTCTTTTCCAGAATAGCAAAACCCTTGACTGCATTAACGCATAAAGGGAAGAAATTTGAATGGAATGATGAACAAGAGAAAGCGTTTCAGTTATTGAAGAAAAAGCTAACTACGGCACCTATATTGTCATTACCTGAAGGGAATGATGATTTTGTGATTTATTGTGACGCATCAAAGCAAGGTCTCGGTTGTATATTAATGCAACGAACGAAGGTGATTGCTTATGCATCTAGACAATTGAAGATTCACGAACAAAATTATACGACGCATGATTTGGAATTAGGCGCGGTTGTTTTTGCATTAAAGACTTGGAGGCACTACTTATATGGGGTCAAAAGTATTATATATACCGACCACAAAAGTCTTCAACACATATTTAATCAGAAACAACTGAATATGAGGCAGCGTAGGTGGATTGAATTGTTGAATGATTACGACTTTGAGATTCGTTACCACCCGGGGAAGGCAAATGTGGTAGCCGATGCCTTGAGCAGGAAGGACAGAGAACCCATTCGAGTAAAATCTATGAATATAATGATTCATAATAACCTTACTACTCAAATAAAGGAGGCGCAACAAGGAGTTTTAAAAGAGGGAAATTTAAAGGATGAAATACCCAAAGGATCGGAGAAGCATCTTAATATTCGGGAAGACGGAACCCGGTATAGGGCTGAAAGGATTTGGGTACCAAAATTTGGAGATATGAGAGAAATGGTGCTTAGAGAAGCTCATAAAACCAGATACTCAATACATCCTGGAACGGGGAAGATGTACAAGGATCTCAAGAAACATTTTTGGTGGCCGGGTATGAAAGCCGATGTTGCTAAATACGTAGGAGAATGTTTGACGTGTTCTAAGGTCAAAGCTGAGCATCAGAAACCATCAGGTCTACTTCAACAACCCGAAATCCCGGAATGGAAATGGGAAAACATTACCATGGATTTCATCACTAAATTGCCAAGGACTGCAAGTGGTTTTGATACTATTTGGGTAATAGTTGATCGTCTCACCAAATCAGCACACTTCCTACCAATAAGAGAAGATGACAAGATGGAGAAGTTAGCACGACTGTATTTGAAGGAAGTCGTCTCCAGACATGGAATACCAATCTCTAATATCTCTGATAGGGATGGCAGATTTATTTCAAGATTCTGGCAGACATTACAGCAAGCATTAGGAACTCGTCTAGACATGAGTACTGCCTATCATCCACAAACTGATGGGCAGAACGAAAGGACGATACAAATGCTTGAAGACATGCTACGAGCATGTGTTATTGATTTCGGAAACAGTTGGGATCGACATCTACCGTTAGCAGAATTTTCCTACAACAACAGCTACCATTCAAGCATTGAGATGGCGCCGTTTGAAGCACTTTATGGTAGAAAGTGCAGGTCTCCGATTTGTTGGAGTGAAGTGGGGGATAGACAGATTACGGGTCCGGAGATTATACAAGAAACTACCGAGAAGATCATCCAAATTCAACAACGGTTGAAAACCGCCCAAAGTCGACAAAAGAGCTACGCTGACATTAAAAGAAAAGATATAGAATTTGAAATTGGAGAGATGGTCATGCTTAAAGTTGCACCTTGGAAAGGCGTTGTTCGATTTGGTAAACGAGGGAAATTAAATCCAAGGTATATTGGACCATTCAAGATTATTGATCGTGTCGGACCAGTAGCTTACCGACTAGAGTTACCTCAACAACTCGCGGCTGTACATAACACTTTCCACGTCTCAAATTTGAAGAAATGTTTTGCTAAAGAAGATCTCACTATTCCGTTAGATGAAATCCAAATCAACGAAAAACTTCAATTCATCGAAGAACCCGTCAAAATAATGGATCGTGAGGTTAAAAGACTTAAGCAAAACAAGATACCAATTGTTAAGGTTCGATGGAATGCTCGTAGAGGACCCGAGTTCACCTGGGAGCATGAAGATCAGATGAAGAAGAAATACCCGCATCTATTTCCAGAAGATTCGTCAACACCTTCAACAGCTTAAAATTTCGGGACGAAATTTATTTAACGGGTAGGTACTGTAGTGACCCGAACTTTTCCATGTTTATATATATTAATTGAGATTGATATTTACATGATTAAATGTTTCCAACATGTTAAGCAATCAAACTTGTTAAGACTTGATTAATTGAAATAGGTTTCATATAGACAATTGACCACCCAAGTTGACCGGTGATTCACGAACGTTAAAACTTGTAAAAACTATATGATGCCATATATATGGTTATATATATAGTTAACATGATATTATGATAAGTAAACATATCATTAATTATATTAACAATGAACTACATATGTAAAAACAAGACTACTAACTTAATGATTTTGAAACGAGACATATATGTAACGATTATCGTTGTAACGACATTTAATGTATATATATCATATTAAGAGATATTCGTACATCATAATATCATGATAGTATAATAATTTAAAATCTCTTTTGATATTATAAACATTGGGTTAACAACATTTAACAAGATCGTTAACCTAAAGGTTTCAAAACAACATTTACATGTAACGACTAACGATGACTTAACGACTCAGTTAAAATGTATATACATGTAGTGTTTTAATATGTATTCATACACTTTTGAAAGACTTCAAGACACTGATCAAAATACTTCTACTTAACAAAAATGCTTACAATTACATCCTCGTTCAGTTTCATCAACAATTCTACTCGTATGCACCCGTATTCGTACTCGTACAATACACAGCTTTTAGATGTATGTACTATTGGTATATACACTCCAATGATCAGCTCTTAGCAGCCCATGTGAGTCACCTAACACATGTGGGAACCATCATTTGGCAACTAGCAAGAAATATCTCATAAAATTACAAAAATATGAGTAATCATTCATGACTTATTTACATGAAAACAAAATTACATATCCTTTATATCTAATCCATACACCAACGACCAAAAACACCTACAAACACTTTCATTCTTCAATTTTCTTCATCTAATTGATCTCTCTCAAGTTCTATCTTCAAGTTCTAAGTGTTCTTCATATATTCTACAAGTTCTAGTTACATAAAATCAAGAATACTTTCAAGTTTGCTAGCTCACTTCCAATCTTGTAAGGTGATCATCCAACCTCAAGAAATCTTTGTTTCTTACAGTAGGTTATCATTCTAATACAAGGTAATAATCATATTCAAACTTTGATTCAATTTCTATAACTATAACAATCTTATTTCAAGTGATGATCTTACTTGAACTTGTTTTCGTATCATGATTCTGCTTCAAGAACTTCTAGCCATCCAAGGATCCGTTGAAGCTAGATCCATTTTTCTCTTTTCCAGTAGGTTTATCCAAGGAACTTAAGGTAGTAATGATGTTCATAACATCATTCGATTCATACATATAAAGCTATCTTATTCGAAGGTTTAAACTTGTAATCACTAGAACATAGTTTAGTTAATTCTAAACTTGTTCGCAAATAAAAGTTAATCCTTCTAACTTGACTTTTAAAAATCAACTAAACACATGTTCTATATCTATATGATATGCTAACTTAATGATTTAAAACCTGGAAACACGAAAAACACCGTAAAACCGGATTTACGCCGTCGTAGTAACACCGCGGGCTGTTTTGGGTTAGTTAATTAAAAACTATGATAAACTTTGATTTAAAAGTTGTTATTCTGAGAAAATGATTTTTATTATGAACATGAAACTATATCCAAAAATTATGATTAAACTCAAAGTGGAAGTATGTTTTCTAAAATGGTCATCTAGACGTCGTTCTTTCGACTGAAATGACTACCTTTACAAAAACGACTTGTAACTTATTTTTCCGACTATAAACCTATACTTTTTCTGTTTAGATTCATAAAATAGGGTTCAATATGAAACCATAGCAATTTGATTCACTCAAAACGGATTTAAAATGAAGAAGTTATGGGTAAAACAAGATTGGATAATTTTTCTCATTTTAGCTACGTGAAAATTGGTAACAAATCTATTCCAACCATAACTTAATCAACTTGTATTGTATATTATGTAATCTTGAGATACCATAGACACGTATACAATGTTTCGACCTATCATGTCGACACATCTATATATATTTCGGAACAACCATAGACACTCTATATGTGAATGTTGGAGTTAGCTATACAGGGTTGAGGTTGATTCCAAAATATATATAGTTTGAGTTGTGATCAATACTGAGATACGTATACACTGGGTCGTGGATTGATTCAAGATAATATTTATCGATTTATTTCTGTACATCTAACTGTGGACAACTAGTTGTAGGTTACTAACGAGGACAGCTGACTTAATAAATTTAAACATCAAAATATATTAAAAGTTTTGTAAATATATTTTGAACATACTTTGATATATATGTATATATTGTTATAGGTTCGTGAATCAACCAGTGGCCAAGTCTTACTTCCCGAGGAAGTAAAAATCTGTGAAAGTGAGTTATAGTCCCACTTTTAAAATCTAATATTTTTGGGATGAGAATACATGCAGGTTTTATAAATGATTTACAAAATAGACACAAGTAAGTGAAACTACATTCTATGGTTGAATTATCAAAATCGAATATGCCCCTTTTTATTAAGTCTGGTAATCTAAGAATTAGGGAACAGACACCCTAATTGACGCGAATCCTAAAGATAGATCTATTGGGCCTAACAAGCCCCATCCAAAGTACCGGATGCTTTAGTACTTCGAAATTTATATCATATCCGAAGGGTTTCCCAGAATGATGGGGATATTCTTATATATGCATCTTGTTAATGTCGGTTACCAGGTGTTCACCATATGAATGATTTTTATCTCTATGTATGGGAGGTGTATTGAAATATGAAATCTTGTGGTCTATTATTATGATTTGATATATATAGGTTAAACCTATAACTCACCAACATTTTTGTTGACGTTTTAAGCATGTTTATTCTCAGGTGATTATTAAGAGCTTCCGCTGTCGCATACTTAAATAAGGACGAGATTTGGAGTCCATGCTTGTATGATATTGTGTAAAAACTGCATTCAAGAAACTTATTTTGTTGTAACATATTTGTATTGTAAACCATTATGTAATGGTCGTGTGTAAACAGGATATTTTAGATTATCATTATTTGATAATCTACGTAAAGCTTTTTAAAACCTTTATCTATGAAATAAAGGTTATGATTTGTTTTAAAAATGAATGCAGTCTTTGAAAAACGTCTCATATAGAGGTCAAAACCTCGCAACGAAATCAATTAATATGGAACGTTTTTAATCAATAAGAACGGGACATTTCAAAAACTCCCTAACTCTACTGGTATCAAATCAATCTTAAATATTTCGCTGCCCAGTTTAATTTCTCGATTCCGGCATATATAATCTGCTGAAATTAATTTACCGTTTGCTAATTCGAGTAAAAATTTACTATCCAACGGCGTCAATGGACAACTTAATTTAGCACAAAAATCTCTACTCATATAGCTTCTATCCGCCCGAATCAAATAAAACGTAAGCATATTTATTGTCAATAATAAACGTACCCGTAACAAGCTCCGGGTCTTCATGTGCCTCTGCCGCATTAATATTGAAAACTTTTCCGCGGCCTTGTCCTTTCGTGTTCTCCTAGTTCGGGCAATTTTTAATAATGTGGCCCGGTTTTCCACACTTATAACAAACTACATTGGCATAACTTGCTCCGACACTACTTGCTCCGCCATTACTCGTTCCGACACCATTTGTTCCTTTCGTTCTGTTAACCCCTGGTCTTTAGACCTCACACTTCGCCGCGCTATGACCATTTCTTTTACACTTGTTGAAAAATTTGGTGCAGAACCCCGAGTGATACTTTTCACACCTTTGGCATAGCTGCTTCTGATTGTTGTTGTTGTTGTTGCGGTTGTTATTGTTGTTGGGATGATTGTTATAGTTGTTGTTGTTGTTGTTGTTGTTGTGCCGTTTGTTGTAGTTGCGATTGATGTTGCGATTGTTGGGATAGCTGTTGTTGTTTTGGTGACTCTTATCACCGTTTTCCTCCCACTTTCTTTTGACTAACTTCACGTTGGCCTCTTCGGCCGCCTATTCTTTAATTCTTCCCTCAATCTGGTTCACTAGTTTGTGAGCCATTCTACATGCCTTTTGTATGGAGACAGGCTCGTGTGAACTTATATCTTCTTGGATTCTCTCCGGTAACCCTTTCACAAATGCATCGATATTCTCTTCCTCATCTTCGAACGCTCTCGGACACAATAGGCACAATTCTGTGAATCGTCTTTCGTACGAAGTAATATCGAATCCATGTGTTCGTAACCCTCTAAGTTCTGACTTGAGCTTATTGACCTCGGTTCTGTGACAGTACTTCTCGTTCATCAAGTGCTTGAATGTTGACCACGGTAGCGCGTAAGCAGCATCTTGTCCCACTTGCTCTAGATAGGTATTCCACCATGTTAACGCAATACCTGTGAAGGTATGCGTAGCGTACTTCACTTTGTCTCCTTCAGCACACTTACTTATGGCAAACACCGATTCAACTTTCTCGGTCCACCGTTTCAATCCGATTGGTCCTTCGGTCCCATCAAATTCTGAAGGTTTGCAGGCAGTGAATTCCTTGTGGGAGCATCCTACACGATTTCTTGCGCCATTAGCTGTATTGCTAGATTCAGAGTTATTGTTGGTATGTAGCTGGCCTGTACTGCGGCTATGTTTGAAGCAAGAAAGGCACGAAATTCCTCTTCGCTCATATTCAAGGTGTGTCGAGTAGTCGGTGCCATTTCCTTCAAAATTGTCAAATGAAACAATTTAATCATACAGAATATTAAGAGTAGTCAATAGTATCTCGTAGCATAATATGAACTCATTTATAAAAGCTTTTTCTTCATATTAGCGTTTTATAAGTTTAAATTCGGGTACTACCTACCCGTTAAGTTCATACTTTGTAGCTAATATACAATTCAACTACTATAATTCCATATGAAAAACTGATTATAATAATATATCACATACAAATATTCTTCAAACTTACAACTTCGCTATATTACATATAACATGAAATATAGTACACTATGATACAGGATAGTTTTGAAGATAAATCTAGTTAATACGCAAGTTGTTCAGCAAAGGAAATAAAGACACGTAATTCATAAGTCCAGAAACAAGTCATGCATTCTGGTTTTACTAAGACGACTTCCCATCCTTGGTCTTGTGGAAAATAACCGTTATGACCATTGGCTAGGCAGCATGTTGTAATGTCGTCAAAAGGACGAGGGTTTTGTAATGTCCAACAGCCCCGTAATAATCTAAAAACCTTGTTTCTTACCCCAACTACTGAATCCGTCACTTGTGAGAAAGTTTTATTTAAAAGCTACAATCCGATGTTCTTTTTCTCACTTTGGTAAGAAGCGAACATCACTAACCCGTAAGCATAACATGCTTCTTTATGTTGCATGTTAGAAGCTCTTTCTAATTCACGAAATCCTATGTTGGGATATGTTGAGTCAAAATAGGTTCTTAACCCGTAGCATAAAATTGCATTTGGGTTCCCCGCATTTAACGCTTTAAAGAAAACACGGCGTAACTTAAAGTCTCCCCAATGTGATATACCCCACCTATCAAAGGAAATCCTTTTATAAACTAAGGCATTTCTGGAAAGTCTTTCAAATGTTTGACAAGTTAATTTCGCCATAACTAAATGTGCTGAAGAATTCTGACCGACTCTAGACAAGATTTCCTCAATCATATCCTCTGGTAGGTCTTCTAAAATATTCGGTTGTCTACCCTTAACGTCCATTTTGTTTTTATACTGTAAAATAGACAAGGATTAGATTCGTAATAACAAACAATACAAGCAATTTTTACATAGAACATAAAAGTACAAGCACACTACAATACATTTATTACACAACATGCTCACACCCCTCTAATCTGAATAACTGGTTTCTTCTTCTTGGGACTTGGTTCTTTTTCCTAATCTTTTAGGGATATATGATATTCCTCTAATACGAGTCGTCGTTTTCCACATTGGTTTAGAAAAACATGGTAGTTTAGAGGTTCCCGGGTTATTGTCACGATATTGAAAATACGGGTGTTGACGGTACATATAAAGTTCATCGGGGTCGGAATTAGATTTCTCTATTTTGATGCCTTTTCCCTTATTATTTTCTTTTGCCTCATTAAATTGGGTCGGGGAAATTTCTATAACATCATAGGATTCCTCATCAGGATCCGATTCATCGGAAAATTGGTAATTTTCCCAATATTTTGCTTCCTTAGCGGAAACTCCATTGACCATTATTAACTTTGGTCCATTGGTTGAGGATTTTCTTTTATTTGACCGGTTTTCTGTGGTTCCTACTATTCCCCCCTCTGGAATCTCTTCTTCTAGTTCCTCTTCTTCTGGTTCCTCTTCTTCCGGTTCCTCTTCTTCCGGTTCCGTTTCCTCTTCTTCCGGTTCTTCGGGAACTTGTGAATCTTGCCAATATATTTTCGACTCTTCGTTATTATTAGGTGAGTCAATGGGATTTGTGCTAGAGGTAGACATCTATCACACAATATCAAACATGTTAAGAGATTAATATATCACATAATATTTACATGTTAATAATATATAGTTTCCAACAAAAATGTTAAGCAATCATTTTTAAAGAAAGCACGGTCGAAGTCTAGACTCACTAATGCATCCTAACAAACTCGATAAGACACATTAATGCAAATTTTCTGGTTCTCTAAGACCAACGCTCGGATACCAACTGAAATGTCCCGTTCATATTTAAACGTTCCATATTAATTGATTTCGTTGCAAGGTTTTGACCTCTATATGAGACGTTTTTCAAAGACTGCATTCATTTTTAAAACAACCATAACCTTTATTTTATCAATAAAGGTTTTAAAAACATTGCGTAGATTATCAAATAATGATAATCTAAAATATATTGTTTACACACGACCATTACATAATGGTTTACAATAGAAATATATTACATCGACATATGTTTCTTGAATGCAGTTTTTACACAATATCATACAAACATGGACTCCAAATCTTGTCCTTATTTTAGTATGCAACAGTGAAAGCTCTTAATATTCACCTGAGAATAAACATGCTTTAAACGTCAACAAAAATGTTGGTGAGTTATAGGTTTAACCTATATATATCAAATCGTAACAATAGACCACAAGATTTCATATTTCAATACACATCCCATACATAGAGATAAAAATCATTCATATGGTGAACACCTGGTAACCGACATTAACAAGATGCATATATAAGAATATCCCCATCATTCCGGGACACCCTTCGGATATGATATAAATTTCGAAGTACTAAAGCATCCGGTACTTTGGATGGGGTTTGTTAGGCCCAAAAGATCTATCTTTAGGATTCGCGTCAATTAGGGTGTATGTTCCCTAATTCTTAGATTACCATACTTAATAAAAAGGGGCATATTCGATTTCGATAATTCAACCATAGAATGTAGTTTCACGTACTTGTGTCTATTTTGTAAATCATTTATAAAACCTGCATGTATTCTCATCCCAAAAATATTAGATTTTAAAAGTGGGACTATAACTCACTTTCACAGATATTTCCTTCCTCGAAAATGAGACTTGGCCACGGATCGATTCACGAACCTATACAAATATGTACATATATATCAAAGTATGATCAAAATATAATTACAACCATTTTTATTATGTTTTAAAGATTTGAGTGTATTAAGTCAGCTGTCCTCGTTAGTAACCTACAACTAGTTGTCCACAGTTAGATGTACAGAAATAAATCGATATATATTATCTTGAATCAATCCACGACCCAGTGTATACACGTCTCAGGCTAGATCACAATTCAAAGTATATATATATTTGGAATCAACCTCAACCCTGTATAGCTAACTCCAACATTACTACATATAGAGTGTCTATGGTTGTTCCAAATAATATATATACATGTGTCGATATGATATGTCAAAACATTTGTATACGTGTCTATGGTATCCAAAGATTACATAATATATTAGAATACATGTATAATACAATATAAGTTAGCTAGGATATGATTTGTATAGATTTGTTAAACATTTCCCGTAGCTAAAAAGATCAAAAATATCCAATCTTGTTTTACCCATAACTTCTTCATTATAAATCCGTTTTGAGTGAATCAAATTGCTATGGTTTCATATTGAACTCTAATTTAAGAATACAAATAGAAAAAGTATAGGTTTATAGTCAGAAATTTAAGTTACATGTCAATTACTAAAGGGGTAGTCATTTCCGTCGAAAGAACGACATCTTGATGACCATTTTGAAAAACATACTTTCACTTTGAGTTTAACCAAGATTTTTGGATATAGTTTCATGTTCATATGAAAAATCATTTTCTCAGACGAACAACTTTTAAATCAAAGTTTATCATAGTTTTTAATTATCCAAACCAAAACAGCTCCCGGTTTCACTACGACAGCGTATGTCCGATTTTATGGTGTTCATCGTGTTTCCAGGTTTTAAATCATTAAGTTAGCATATCATATAGATATAGAATATGTGTTTAGTTGATTTTAAAAGTCAAGTTAGAAGGATTAACTTTTGTTTGCGAACAAGTTTAAATTAACTAAACTATGTTCTAGTGATTACAAGTTTAAACCTTCGAATAAGATAGCTTTATATGTATGAATCAAATGATGTTATGAACATCATTACTACCTTAAGTTTTCTGGATAAAACTACTGGAAATGAGAAAAATGGATCTAGCTTCAAAGGATCCTTGGATGGCTTGAAAGTTCTTGAAGCAGAATCATGACACGAAAACAGTTCAAGTAAGATTTTCACTCGAAATAAGATTGTTATAGTTGTAGAAATTGAATCAAAGTTTGAATATGAATATTACCTTGAATTAGAAATATAACCTACTGTAAATAACAAAGGTTCCTTGATCTTAGATGATTACTTGGAATGGATTAGAAAGCTTGGAAGTAGAGTTGCAAACTTGGAAGTATTCTTGATTTTTATGAAACTATACTTATGGAATTTATGAAGAACACTTAGAACTTGAAGATGGAACTTGAGAGAGATCAATTATATGAAGAAAATTGAAGAATGAAAGTGTTTGTAGGTGTTTTTGGTCGTTGGTGTATGGATTAGATATAAAGGATATGTAATTTTGTTTTCATGTAAATAAGTCATGAATGATTACTAATATTTTTGTAATTTTATGAGATATTTCATGCTAGTTGCCAAATGATGGTTCCCACATGTGTTAGGTGACTCACATGGGCTGCTAAGAGCTGATAATTGGAGTGTATATACCAATAGTACATACATCTAAAAGCTGTGTATTGTACGAGTACGAATACGGGTGCATACGATGGAATTGTTGATGAAACTGAACGAGGATGTAATTGTAAGCATTTTTGTTAAGTAGAAGTACTTTGATATGTGTCTTGAAGTCTTTCAAAAGTGTAAGAATACATATCAAAACACAACATGTATATACATTCTAATGGAGTCGTTAAGTCTTCGTTAGTCGTTACATATAAGTGTTGTTTTGAAACCTTTAAGTTAACGATCTCAATTAATGTTGTTAACCCAATGTTTATTATATCAAATGAGATGTTAAATTATTATATTATCATGATATTATGATGTATGAATATCTCTTAATATGATATATACATTAAAATATCGTTACAACGATAATCGTTACATATAAGTCTCGTTTCGTAATTCTTGAGTTAGTAGTCTTGTTTTTACATATGTAGTTCATTGTTAACACACTTAATGATATATTTAAATATCATTTTATCATGTTAAATATAGTGTATCAATATCTTAATATGATACATATGTATTTAGTAGACGTTATCATAACGATAATCATTATATATATCATTTCGAGTTTCTTAACTTAGTAATCTCATTTCTTATGTATATCACACATTGTTAATATATTTAGTGAGATAATTACTCATCATAATCTTATGTCAACCATATATATATGTCTATATATACCACAACATGTAGTTTTTACAATTTTGTAACGTTCGTGAATCGCCGGTCAACTTGGGTGATCAATTGTCTATATGAAACTTATTTCATTTAATCAAGTCTTAACAAGTTTGATTGCTTAACACGTTGAAAACATTTAGTCATGTAAATATCAATCTCAATTAATATATATAAACATGGAAAAGTTCGGGTCACTACAAGCCAAACGTTCCAGTCCTTGCATCTTTCTTGGCTATCCATGCAATCATTGTGGGTACCGTTTCCTTGATCTTGAAACCAAAAAGATTATAATCACACATCATGTCACTTTCGATGAAACTATCTTTCCCTTTGGTTCCATGCAACCAAACTCATCTCCATCATATTCATTTCTCGATATTCCTAATGAGTTCCAACCACACCCACACTGAAATGTCCCGTTCTTATTGATTAAAAACGTTCCATATTAATTGATTTCGTTGCGAGGTTTTGACCTCTATATGAGACGTTTTTCAAAGACTGCATTCATTTTTAAAACAAACCATAACCTTTATTTCATAAATAAAGGTTCAAAAAGCTTTACGTAGATTAAATGATAATCTAAAATATCCTGTTTACACACGACCATTACATAATGGTTTACAATACAAATATGTTACATCGAAATCAGTTTCTTGAATGCAGTTTTTACACAATATCATACAAACATGGACTCCAAATCTTGTCCTTATTTTAGTATGCAACAGCAGAAGCTCTTAGTATTCACCTGAGAATAAACATGCTTTAAACGTCAACAAAAATGTTGGTGAGTTATAGGTTTAACCTATATATATCAAATCGTAACAATAGACCACAAGATTTCATATTTCAATACACATCCCATACATAGAGATAAAAATCATTCATATGGTGAACACCTGGTAACCGACATTAACAAGATGCATATATAAGAATATCCCCATCATTCCGGGACACCCTTCGGATATGATATAAATTTTGAAGTACTAAAGCATCCGGTACTTTGGATGGGGTTTGTTAGGCCCAATAGATCTATCTTTAGGATTTGCGTCAATTAGGGTGTCTGTTCCCTAATTCTTAGATTACCAGACTTAATAAAAAGGGGCATATTCGATTTCGATAATTCAACCATAGAATGTAGTTTCACGTACTTGTGTCTATTTTGTAAATCATTTATAAAACCTGCATGTATTCTCATCCCAAAAATATTAGATTTTAAAAATGGGACTATAACTCACTTTCACAGATTTTTACTTCGTCGGGAAGTAAGACTTGGCCACTGGTTGATTCACGAACCTATAACAATATATACATATATATCAAAGTATGTTCAAAATATATTTACAACACTTTTAATATATTTTGATGTTTTAAGTTTATTAAGTCAGCTGTCCTCGTTAGTAACCTACAACTAGTTGTCCACAGTTAGATGTACAGAAATAAATCGATAAATATTATCTTGAATCAATCCACGACCCAGTGTATACGTATCTCAGTATTGATCACAACTCAAACTATATATATTTTGGAATCAACCTCAACCCTGTATAGCTAACTCCAACATTCACATATAGAGTGTCTATGGTTGTTCCGAAATATATATAGATGTGTCGACATGATAGGTCGAAACATTGTATACGTGTCTATGGTATCTCAAGATTACATAATATACAATACAAGTTGATTAAGTTTTGGTTGGAATAGATTTGTTACCAATTTTCACGTAGCTAAAATGAGAAAAATTATCCAATCTTGTTTTACCCATAACTTCTTCATTTTAAATTCGTTTTGAGTGAATAAAATTGCTATGGTTTCATATTGAACTCTATTTTATGAATCTAAATAGAAAAAGTATAGGTTTATAGTCGGAAAAATTAGGTTCAAGTCGTTTTTGTAAAGGTAGTCATTTCAGTCGAAAGAACGACGTTTAGATGACCATTGTAGAAAACATACTTCCACTTTGAGTTTAACCATAATTTTTGGATATAGTTTCATGTTCATAATAAAAATCATTTTCTCAGAATAACAACTTTTAAATCAAAGTTTATCATAGTTTTTAATTAACTAACCCAAAACAGCCCGCGGTGTTACTACGACGGCGTAAATCCGGTTTTAAATCATTAAGTTAGCATATAATATAGATATATAACATGTGTTTAGTTGATTTTAAAAGTTAAGTTAGAGGGATTAACTTTTATTTGCGAACAAGTTTAGAATTAACTAAACTATGTTCTAGTGATTACAAGTTTAAACCTTCGAATAAGATAGCTTTATATGTATGAATCGAATGATGTTATGAATATCATTACTACCTCAAGTTCCTTGGATAAACCTACTGGAAATGAGAAAAATAGATCTAGCTTCAATGGATCCTTGGATGGCTTGAAAGTTCTTGAAGCAGAATCATGACACGAAAACAATTTCAAGTAAGATTTCCACTCGAAATAAGATTGTTATAGTTATAGAAATTGAATTAAAGTTTGAATATGATTATTACCTTGTATTAGAAAGATAACCTACTGTAAGTAACAAAGGTTTCTTGATCTTGGATGATTACTTGGAATGGATTTAGAAAACTTGGAAGTAAACTTGCAATCTTGGAAGTATTCTTGATTTTATGAAACTAGAACTTTTGGACTTTATGAAGAACACTTAGAACTTGAAGATAGAACTTGAGAGAGATCAATTAGATGAAGAAAATTGAAGAATGAAAGTGTTTGTAGGTGTTTTTGGTCGTTGGTGTATGGATTAGATATAAAGGATATGTAATTTTGTTTTCATGTAAATAAGTCATGAATGATTACTCATATTTTTGTAATTTTATGAGATATTTCATGCTAGTTGCCAAATGATGGTTCCCACATGTGTTAGGTGACTCACATGGGCTGCTAAGAGCTGATCATTGGAGTGTATATACCAATAGTACATACATCTAAAAGCTGTGTATTGTACGAGTACGAATACGGGTGCATACGAGTAGAATTGTTGATGAAACTGAACGAGGATGTAATTGTAAGCATTTTTGTTAAGTAGAAGTATTTTAATAAGTGTCTTGAAGTCTTTCAAAAGTGTATGAATACATATTAAAAAACTACATGTATATACATTTTAACTGAGTCGTTAAGTCATCGTTAGTCGTTACATGTAAATGTTGTTTTGAAACCTTTAGGTTAACAATCTTGTTGAATGTTGTTAACCCATTATTTATTATAACAAATGAGATGTTAAATTGTTATATTATCATGATATTATGATATATAATATATCTTAGTATGATGTATATACAGTTAAATGTCGTTACAACGATAATCGTTACATATATGTCTCGTTTCGAAATCATTAAGTTAGTAGTCTTATTTTTACATATGTATTTCATTGTTAATACACTTAATAATATATTACTTATCATTTAACATAATTAACCAAGTGTATCAATATCTTAATATGATTCATATGTACCTAGTAATACGTTGTTATAACGATAATCGTTATATATATCGTTTTCGAGTTTCTTAAATTAATAGTCTCATTTTTATGTATATAACTCATTGTTAAAATACCTAATGAGATACATACTTATAATAAAATCATGTTAACTATATATATAACCATATATATGTCATCGTATAGTTTTTACAAGTTTTAACGTTCGTGAATCACCGGTCAACTTGGGTGGTTAATTGTCTATATGAAACCTATTTCAATTAATCAAGTCTTAACAAGTTTGATTGCTTAACATGTTGGAAACACTTAATCATGTAAATAAAAATTTCATTTAATATATATATAAACATGGAAAATTTCGGGTCACTACACACACCACCACGACACCAATAACCCCATCATTCCTCCTGCTTCTACTTCGGTTTCTGCTTACGCTAACCTTGATCCTCCTTCTATCGATGATGTCGCTTCTACTGATATTTCGACCTCTATTCCATCCACCTCGGCTGAAAGTATGTCTGGTTTGACCACCCCCACTCCATCAACCCAAAATCAACACCCCATGCTCACCCGAGCCAAAACCGGAATCCATAAACCCATCACTCGCTTAAACCTAAATGTTAACACTCCACCCGATATTCCTAAATCTCACATCCAAGCCCTTCACGACCCTAACTGGAAACGGGCAATGCTTGATGAGTATAATGCTTTAATTAAAAATGGTACTTGGGTTCTGGTTCCGAGACCTTCAGGTGTTAATATTGTGAGATCTATGTGGTTATTCAAACGTAAGTTACACTCTGATGGCACTTTAGACAGGTACAAAACTCGTTTGGTGGCTAATGGCAAAAACCAACGACCTGGTATTGATTGTGGTGAGACTTTTAGTCCGGTGGTAAAACCAGCAACTATTTGGGCTGTTCTTAGCCTATCCGTTTCTCGACACTGGCCGATTCATCAACTAGATGTCAAGAACACTTTTTTACATGGTGATCATACAGATACTGTCTACATGCATCAACCTCCAGGGTTTCATGATCCGACAAAACCAGGTTATGTATGTCATCTTCGCAAATCATTATATGGTCTCAAGCAGGCTCCTCGTGCTTGGTTTCATAGATTTGCTCAGTATACTCTTCGTGTTGGTTTTCAACATAGCCGTTGTGATTCATCGTTGTTTATTTAGCGACATGGAACTCATACTGCTTATTTACTACTATACATAGATGATATTATTCTTACTGCTTCGTCCACCTCTCTCCTACAAAAGATTATAACCTCTCTTGGCAAGGAGTTCACCATGACTAATCTTGGACCGCTTAATTATTTTTTGGGGATATCTGCTACTCGTACTACACAGGGCATGTTTGTGTCTCAACAGAAATATGCACTCGATATTTTGGACAGGGCTGATATGTCTAATTATAAGCCTTGCAGCACTCCTGTTGATACACAATCCAAACTTGGACCTGATGGGCCTCCGATCACCGATCCCACTTTATATCGCATTTTAGCTGGTGCACTTCAATATTTGACATTTACTCGACCTGACATTACGTATGCTGTTCAACAGTTGTGTTTGTTCATGCATGACCCACGAGAGCCTCACTTTGGTGCTCTTAAACATGTATTACGTTATGTTCGTGGGACAGTTCATAATGGGCTTATGATATTTCCTTCATCCACCACAAAACTCGTCGCTTACTATGATGCAGATTGGAGAGGCTGCCCCAACACTCGTCGCTCTACATCCGGGTATTGTGTATTCCTTGGAGATAATATTTTATCATGGTACTCTAAAAGACAGGCAACCATCTCCCGCTCAAGTACCGAAGCTGAATATCGAGCGGTTGCCAATGCTGTTGCTGAGACATGTTGGCTACGTAACTTACTTTGCGAACTTCACTCACCACTTTCTCATGCCATTTGTTTTATTGTGATAATGTAAGTGCGGTTTACCTTTCTACCAACCCCGTCCAACATCAACGCACCAAACACATTGAGATCGACATACATTTCGTGCGTGATAAGGTTGCTACAGGGGACATTCGTGTGCTTCACGTCCCTACTACTTCTCAGTATGCTGATATTTTTACGAAGGGATTACCTACTCAATTATTTGCAGATTTCAAATTCAGCTTGAACGTCGGTTCTTTACCTCCCGTTCTAACTGCGGGGGCGTATTAGTCTATGTATATTTTATTGTATATTTAGTATGTCTTTATTTTTAGTATAGATCAATTCTTGGTATGTATTTTTAGTAGGTAGCATAATTTACTCCTAAACATATGGAGTGTTTGTATTATATATAGGCTTTTGATGTAATGAGAAAGAGCATCCAAAATCATTTGATTATAAAACAAAAGTCAGACTTATTACATTTCTTTGCACTTGACCCTTACAAATATGACTAATGATTTTAAATTCGAATAAATGGTATGGCATTAGGGAAATGTTTAGCTTTCAATTGTAAGTACTCTTTAACAGGCAATGATTTAAAACATGGGGTCCGAAACCTAGATGAAGGAGCAACCATTGACTCAACCGAAGGTCCATAAAAGTAGGCAACCGATATCCGATGTTTCAATTGGTTCACCATGGCTCGATGATTAAGAACCGGAAATTTTGCATTAGAGAATATATGCAAGAGGTCACCTGCACTCACCACAAACGCATCTTCAACGGGTTGCACCAAACTCCACCCTAGCCCTTCAATAAAGACCTCTAGACCATTTGTGTTACTTTGGTGTAGAAGGGTTAATAGAAGGGAGTCCGTGTGCGGTCCAAGTCCGATGGCTTGATTAGGGTTAGGACAAGATGGGTAGGAGTTAAGTTGAAGTGCACCTTGTGAGTCATGAGTTGAAGCAGCCCAATTAAGTTCTTCTTGTGTTACATCTAGTGTATGAAGGATTAGAAGCATGAGGTTGTGAGCAAGTTGTTTCATTTGTTTCTGATAGTCGTCCATTGCATCACTACATCAATTAAAGAAAACTAGTAATTAGTTAGCTAGCTACAAGATTAAATATGTAAGATTTGTTAGCCAACTTGCATTTATTGCAACTCCAAAGAAATAAGTTTCGAATTAAGGGTGTGAATAACGAATTATATGAATCGGTGATCATTTTCTACTCTTTCCCATCTTAGGATCCAACCCATTCTCCAAAAAATGCTACTTTGAACAATTAGTTTTTGCAAAAATAACAAAAGCCCAAATACTAGACTGTCTTGAAATATTTTAAATAATTATGACCCTCTATTCATCTAAATAACTAATGTTTCGCTTTCAAAGGAAATTTTATTGTTACAAAAATATACGAGTGATTATCCATACAACACTAAAATTTAATGATACACCACTAAACATTTTTGCTCCATAATTTTGTAAAGAAAAACCCTCCTTGTATAGATAAGTTTTAGTGATGGATAAATTTTTCTTCAAAATATATTATAACTGATTGTGTCATTTGTCAGGCCCAATTCATAAACCCTCAAACCCATTTCAATAGCGTATTCAGCCTAGCCCAAAACATAGGAAAAAGTAAAGGAAATTGGGCAAAATGCCCTCAAAGTCTTTAACAAAATGCCCTTAAAAATCAAAATTGCAAATGCCCCCAACCACACATGACGCACCACGCATGATGTGCGCATACTCGTGCGTGATGCGTGTTTCCGAGATATTCATCGAGACAACCCTTTTAGCTCTTAAACACGCACCAAAAACCACGCAACACGGACCGTGCGTGGTGATGGTGCTTGGTGTTTGGTGCTTGGTGCATAGTGTTTGGTCCATTCAAAGTTCTGACATTTTGGCACCAAACACTAAACACCACGCACCGTCAGTGTTACTTGTTGTGTGGTGAGAGTTTGCGAGGAAATATGTCTGTCTCGTTGAATATCTCATACACACGCATCACACACGGCCTTGCACGCATCGTGCGTGGTGGGTGATACTTGGACAGGGAGCATTTCCTGTGATTCGGAATTTTTGAAGACATAATGTTAAACACCTCAAAAATGGGGGATTTTTACCAATTTCCCATAAATAAAAAGGTGTATTGGTCTCTTCGGATTAAGCAATTCAACTACTTATTGGACTGATTCGTTAAACAAATTTTCATAACTCGGTTTCGAACGGGTAGACAATCAATTTTTAAATATTTTGTGTTTTCTTTTATAAAGTTTTATAACACTTTTCAAACAAAGATAATTTTGGCAATTTCTCTAATACTAGATGGTTCTTAATTAATGGTATGGATGTACATGTTATATGATTTAAATTATGAGGGCTATGTCATATGTGCATTTCAAGTGTTTGAATAAATCTACAAGATTTCAAACTTACCAAAAACTTTGGTAATCATGTGGCCAAAGAGTCTTAGCATCATCAACACAAGAACCCATGATGGTGTACCCTTCATGCCAAAGAGCCTTAGGGTAGAACGCGGCCATCCTAGCCGAACCATAGCCAACAGATCCACTAGGAGATCTCAACACCTTTCGCTTTTGCTGAGTCGGGAGGCTAAAAAACCTCCGAGCCTCATACTCGACCTTTTTGACCAACTTTGAATTTACCCCATGGTTAATGACTTGAAACATGCCCCACGTTTCACATGCTTGACCAATGAGATCCAACGCGTTAGGATCATTAAGATTAATAACCGGTATCAATGAATATTGAGGATTTTGGGTTAGAACAATTTGATGGGATTCATGATCGGATTGAGACCATATATGAGACTTTGGGACCTCGTTGATCGAGTCGAAGTCAAGAGGGGTGATGTGGTTAGAGGAGTTATGATCATCTCTACAAGCTTCTGAGAGAGTGGTCATGATCATAAGAGTTCTTGAACCACTTGTATGGTAAATGTAGCAAGATATCAAAAATGAAGGTTTGCACAAGTTGTATTGGATCGGATCTTGGTTTATTCATCATAATTATATAATATACAAAGCATATATTAATCTAAGAAAAGTTAATTGGTGCAGCTAGCGACACTAAGTGTACTATAAACTTGACTAATGATACTCCCTTAATAAATAAAACATATAAACGGGTAAAGTTTTTCTTATTCATGTCATTTAGAGAGAAGTTTTTTTTATTCATGTCATTTAGAGAGAGTTAATATTTTTAGTCAGATTACGTAGCCAAAACGAGTTAATTTTTTATGTTTTCCAACCCTTTCCTAACCATCTCAAAATGTGCGACGTTTGAGGTTTGAAGGTGAGATTATTGTGAGGATATTACAAGATAACCCAGTTTGACTGCGTAAAATTGAGTAAAAACTATTTGCCTTTCGCGTAATATGAATAAAAAAACCAAATTCATCTACCTTTTGTAAGGATACGAGGACGTCTACCACTAGGTAATCTAGTAATGATTAATGATTAGGCAATGAGTCCACAGTAATCCCAATACTAATTCAGCTATTCCGAGCCTATAAATGGGATCCGAACCAATTTCCATTCCACTCTTGTTCGATTATATTATATATATATTTTCGGTGAAAAAGGAGAATTTATATATGATAAAAATGATAAAAATAATGTCCTTAAATTAAAATTGGTATAAATATAAATGTTGTTGGACGGTGTTAGTGTTATTTTATTAATGCAAATGGGGTGTGAAGTAAGCAAATTTTGGAGTGAGTGACGTCTTGAGGTGAAGTTAGATGCCTTAAGCCAGTTGTTAACTATGGAACGCAACTTATGATAATTACAATATAAATTATTTGGTCATTTTATTATTCTAAAGTATTTGAGTAGGTTGAACATTATTTAACATTAGCATAATAAAGAAGACAAGATTCGTAAACACATGTCGAATATAATATATATAGTTGATATCGTTCATGATTGAGTACTTCAAAATCATAGAAAAATTGTAACAAATTAATAAATGCATATATGATTTGATTTAAAAGGGAAAACAGTTGTATTATAGGGTAAATAAGCAAATGGAAGATTGACATAGCCATATAGTCAAGTTTTCTCTGCTCAGACCAAGCAGTAGATTTCCAGTTTTTCACAAAAGAGGTACATGGTCTAATTGCGTTATTTCGTGATCGTTTCTGACCCTTTCTCTGGCCAACTTAAAATGTGTACCGGTGAGGTTTGAACTTGTGATACAGCTAATGGACCAGAAAAGAATATAAGCCCAACAAGGAGAAGTAACACAAGCCCAATTAAAGACAAATGGCACAAAAGGAAAGTGGGCTACCTGCTTGGACTGAAGATTATCAAATGAATTAGTTAATAACAGAATTAGAGTAATTGTACAAGTGTCATTGTATGATAGGTCGATTAAGAAACTTCTTACGAGATTATCGGGATGCTATGCAAATCACTAGATAAACAGAAATTTTATAATTAGCCAAATCTGTAACTAACAATTTAGTATACAACTTACATAATTACATGGTGTGGCTATGAGTAATGCCTGTTGACATTTTTTTGTCGATTACTAGCATAAGGGTGACAATTTGGATATTACTTGTACTCGTGAACAGCCATCTAAATCTTCATAAATTTGCTTCAGTTACTAAAATGGATATTGATTAAATAAATAAATAAATAACGGGGAGCGACTACTCTAGGTCGTTATAAAATTTGCTCCAGTTACTAAAATGGATATTGTTTATTCTGTTGATCCTCTAAAAAGATCAAATGTAGTATAGAGCTATATAACAGATGGACCCCGATAAACTCTTCATACAATGCCCCTTCTTCTTTGATTATATCTGCATTCAAATAAACAAAATAGACTCCTCATTGTTCGGTCACTATGAACCAGAGAAGCAGAGCACATCCAACTCCTTCAAATTTCTTAAAAAATGGTTTGTAAAATTAAATCTTAATAACAAAACCGCTCTCTCAAATTATTATCATTATTTTTTTGTTAGCCAAACAATATCCAGAACAGAGTAAATAGTTAACAAAAAAAGATAAAAAGTCCTAAGATATGTTAGTTCCTTGAGACTTTGCAACCCATTTACATTAAGAAACATACATCCATCATCCATGGATTGGGTATGTAAAATGCAGAATCTAACATCAAGGTGTGAGAAGGAGAAATGTGAGGATTGACATAAAATTTCCCAAGGTCCCAGTATACATATACGTTGAACGGCGGGGTGATTTGAATAATAGGTGTTGACTTGTTTCAAGAACCAATTGTATGCTTCAGAATCACATTTACACATACATAATAATATCACTCTATACCTTAAAAGATATACCTTAAAAGAGAGTTATTATTAAATAATAAATTATTGAGAAACCTTCTTAATCACCGTTGGATTAAAATATTACTTTACAAGTGGAAGTATCGATTTTAACAGGTTCATTGGAAATCACTTCAATTAATATTAGGTTTTCTTATGTTGAAACTGCAGATTGGCGCATCGAGATTTTATCAGAATCACTATTTTGGTGTATCAATTGTCTAATTCAAATAAATTTGTTTGTCATATAGGTAATAAGATTACCTTAATTTAATTTCTTCATGCAGTAGAGCTACTCCTTCTGCAAATCGATTTTGTAACAAATAAACAACTTATTTTATTTGTGCTGTAATTTTATTAGGTATAGGTATAGGTATATGTATGTTTTGAGTATTCATCTCCATTCAAACTTTCTATCTTCCATCTTCAAGGTTAGTCAAGGTTACTAATTCATGCTCAAAAAGTTATCTTGATGTTTCTTGCTCATGATATTGATATAGATTGTGATTACTCGTCTGTTCATGTGAACTATTAAGTGCATATTCAGAGTGCATATCAAGTGTTCTATGAAATGCCTAAGTGATCAACAACGAGGTAAATCTTTAATTCGGATTTTCTGTTATTAGTTTATGTTTAGAGTGTTTTAAACTAACCATTTAGCTTCATTTTGTTATTTTTAATTTTAATATATTAGATACATTAATCTGTATGTATATCTTCATTAGTACTCTGTTATTTAAGTATTTAAATATATGCATAAGTGAAGTTGAACAACAAGGGTATTAGTTAGAGTTGATTTTTTCAAGGTGGAAGAATTTTTTATATGTATAAGCGATAATCATATCATATGTAAGAATATAGATATGAGTAACTAATACGAGATGCAATATGATGAGTAGCTTTTTGTCAAAATATAACAAATAAGGTAGTGATCGGTGGATGACTTACTTCTGATGATTATTATTGTTTTATTGTTATTGGTTATTAGTTATAGTTATTGTGGTACTTAGCTAAATGATTTGTTGATGATTAGTTTGTGGTATGTGTTGTTATATTTGAGATTGATAAGGGCATATGAATATGGATTTTGTTGGCACAACTGGACATACAATTGGTATTAAAAGACCATGCTTTCATGCTGAAAAAGTCTTTTATCTTAACTAATAGTCTCTTTGATAACGACTATTTTATGGTAATCAATTATGTTAAAAGATCACAAATTTTTCAATTTTCATTACTGATATCAGTTCATTTTCCAAGTTTAATGCGATTTTAGGTATCTGCATGCATGATCTACACACCTTTTTCTTCTTCTATGAATAAACAAACTCCAAAGTTTTCAGGAGTTTTAACTTTTCAGCAGCAATCTATCGATGTTGAAATTCCAAAAGTCCACAATTTAAAAAAAGATTTGATTCTAGAATTGGTGTTGCTTCATCTTCTCAAGGTTCAAGTCCTACTTTCAACTCAGGTGTCTTATGATTGTGAAGAGTTCCTCACAAATACACAAATACAATTGATGATTTTGTTACACTACAAAGGTATTACATTTTAAACTGGATAATTTAAGAAAGTTCACTTCGTTCTAAAGTTATAAAGTTGTTGCTGCATCTAAGTAATCAACTATCAACTATCTATCTTAATGCATATAGTATTCAATGTCTTAACTGTTGTTTAGGATTCTTTCGATGAGTGCAAATATTCTCATGACTGGATGAAATTCATTAGGCCATCTAGTTATTGTACTATACTTTTGAAGGTGTACATGTCGTGAATATTGAAAGATGAAGCTATTATAAGTTTTTAATTTTAGTGATGCAATCAACTTTCTATAACATGTTTAGGCATTGTAACCTGTAATAAGATTGATCGTGGCAATTTGATACAATTTTTCATGGGTCATGGTTGGTTCTTTCATTTAGAAAGGCAATTACACACACCACTATCATGAGTACATACACCAATCAATGATGATGATACATGTGATTATATATAGCTTAAGTTTATATGTACTTCTATGTTTATGTTTAATGTCAGTGAATTATTCAAGTTCGATAAATGATAGTGCAGTTAGGACGCTGCATAGGGTGAAAATGCTTTTGCAATTATCTATAAAGGCATGAGGTTTTTTCCTGTTTAGCTTATCGTGGGAGGCTGTTTTTTTATAACTTGGATGTAAGCGGCATAAGAGATGTATCCCATCATAATTACCTAACATAAATACATCATAAGCGCCTAACATAAGGTGATAAGGGTGGATGTTTTATGATCAAGTTATAATTGTAATGAATGTTGATGTTTGATTGTTGATTCTGTTTTGTATATGGCTCATTGAGTTTATGATATTTTTCAACTTCTCCTTTCCATTCGGGTTTTGTATGTTTTTTTTGTATGAACAGAATGAATAGTTTAAACTTAATATTAAGAATTGCTAATTTGTGCAAATAGCTATGGTTGAATTCACTGATAGATATTCTTTAGACTTGTGTTCATGGGCTTCTTTGATTGTCATGTCTCTTGATTAATTCACAAGTCAATAATTTTAATATTATAAAGTAGATTCTCTGCAGAAAACTCGTGAATTCACGAGTCATTAATTCCTTGATATGTCTGATGTTTTTTCTCTTTATTATTATTTTAGTGTTTAATTATAAATTTGTTTCAGTTGTCTTTTAAGTTCTTATTATTCATGTTGCTTATAGCATTGGTATAGTAAAGATTTTCTTCTAAGAATGTTAGCATACTTTTTGTTGATATAGCTGTTATGTAAAACAACATCGTTTTTGATTAAATGTAATATTTCTACATTTATAACTTTAATGGGCATCTTTTTTCTTAAAAAGTGCAACTTCATTTTTGTTACTGTATAAACTAATTATATTTAGTTATTAGACTTTTTGTTGTTTACTACCATATGCCAGTTCTGTTGCTACATCTTTTGTTGTAAAAATATACCTAACTAATGATAGTTTCTAATCTCGGCTATGAAGGTATTAATCAAGCTAGGGTCCATCCATTTTGATTCTAACAACTTCTTGATTTGGATAACGGGGTCAACAGTCTTTTAGGTTGAAATGGGTCATGGGTCAAATGGGTCTAAACCATAATTGTTCAATCCAGAACATTTTCCTACATCATACTTTTCATCCTGCATTGTGATGACAAAAAAAAAAAAAAAAAACAAATGACATATTACATTTGTCATGTAGCACATACATCATATTACAAAAATTATTACAAAAATTATTAATATGTATTTACTTCTTTCAATAAAATGAATACACAATCATTGCAAACATGCGTATTTGACTACAAAGAATGGATTAAAACCAATCATATTGGACGATAATGAGAATGATTCAAATATCACCAAGAATGTTGTTTATAAGAAAGTCTTGAGACGTATTTGATTGAGATGTAAATGTTCTATGGTTAAATATCCTTTGAATATTTTTTGTACATCTCTAATTATATTATATATATACTTATAGTACAAACGAAATTCAAATTCATTTTGACAACTAATATAAGCTTAATGGATAAAAAGGATTAACGTTGAGAGTTAATGGTTTAAGGTTTAGGAATTGCTATTTAGGGTTTACGATTTATGGTTTACGGTTTATAGTTTAAGATTTAGGTTTTGGGGTTAAGATTTTAGAATTTATGTTTTAGGGTTTAGGGTTTAGCGTACAGGGTTTACAGTTTAGTGTTTAAGGTTTAGGGATTAGGGTTAAGGGTTTATGGTTTAGAGTTTAGGGTTTAGAGTTTAGGCTTTAGAGTTTATGTTTAGTTTTTAGAATTTATGGTATAGAGTTTAAGGTTTAGGGTTTAGGGTTTTACAGTTTATGGTTTAGGGTTTAGTGTTTAGGGTTTAGATATAGGGTTTAGGGTTTAGTGTATAGGGTTTAGGTTTTGGAGTTTAGGGTTTAGGGTTTAGATTTTAGAATGTATGGTTTAGGTTAGAGTTTATGGTTTAGGTGTATGGTTTAGGGATTAGGGTTTAGGGTGTGTGGTTTAGGGGTTAGGGTTTATTTAGGGGTTAGGGTTTAGGGTTTTAGGGTTTATGGTTTAAGGGTTAGAGTTTTGTAACATCCCGTTTTCCCGTACATGTCTAAAGGTATATATTTTATCGTTAGTACACTTATAACTCGTTCATTTATGTGATGAAATAAATAAAGTGTTAGTTGATGCGTAAATGTATATACACACACATATATATATATATATATATATATATATATATATATATATATATATATATATATATATATATATATATATATATATATATATATATATATATAAATAATTGAGAACGCGCGCATGTATAAGCATATGCATGAGCTTTGATGGCGTTAAGTCGGGCGAGGCCTTAGGATGAGGTCTAGTGTATATGAGAAGCGAGAACGAAGCTTAAAAGTCGTGTAAATCTTTGTGAGTTTAAAATGGCGAAAAGTGGTCAGGTGGCGGCAAACGTCGCGCCGCGGAGTCCTTTGTCGCGCCGCGACATTTAACACGAACCAGCTTCAGGGGGAGGATTAAAACAGCTCGAGAAACCTTTGTATCTCCGCGCCGCGGAGAGGATTGTCGCGTCGCGACATATAAAGCGAATCAAAGTCAGTAGGGGAAACAAGCATTTCAAATTTTTATGTACATTGCCGCGCCGCGACATATGGTGTCGCGCCGCGACACACTGGGTGAACTGGTTCCGGTTTTAGTTTTTAAAAAATGAGATTTAGGGGTAGTTTGGTAATTTCGCGTGTGGATCTGATGGAGACTTTAAGTTTCAACCACTTATCTCATTTATTTCATTTTCATTTCTCTTTTCTTTCCTTTTTCTCTTCCAAAACACAAAACCCATTTAGATTAAAAGTGAGTTTCGAAGGTGAAGACTTGTGATTCGATCTTTGGAGCAAATAGGAAATTTGTTCTCCTCGTTCATAGCTACGACTTGATAGTGTTGGTAAGTCTTAATTCCATATTTTGAGTTTTAGTTAAATTATGGCTAGGGTTTGGCCATTTGAGACTTGTATGACCCATTTGGGGTTGAAATGGGTGAATTTGGGTTATATTAACGAAAGAAAACCCTAAATAGCTATAACCTAGGGTTTGGTCTTATGATTTGAGGTTGTAAGTGTTAAATGGTGTTGTTAGTCACTATTACACTTGTAAGTGATGAAAGATTAGTGAATGGGTTAAGATTAACCAAATTGTAGGTTTAAGTGTTAAAATGGGTCAAATGAGTCATGGTTGACCTAATTGGGTGAAATGGGTGTGAAAATACCCTAGATGGTGTTAGTTGTGGATATTGGACTATAATCACTAGCTTTTAGTGATATATATATTGTGTCTTGGCCATTAATGGGCGGTTTTGGTATAAATGAGTCATTTAATGCAAACGGGTCATTAAATGCTCAAGTGTGAATGTTGGTGTTTGGTCCAACTAGTTGTGTATTGAATGTGTACTTATGTATTAGGTACTTTGCTTTGAAGCATATGGAAGTGTTTGATCATCACCGACGTGTTAAGGTGAGTGGAATAATTATATGCGTGCACATATGATGTATTTATTTGTGTAGTTGAGTTGTGAAGTGTCGACGTGTTAAGACACCACTTCTCACGTGGCGAGTGAAGTGTCGATGTGTTAAGATACCACTCGGGAGTGAAGCATCGACGTGTTAAGATGCCACTCCGAGGGATGTAACGAGTGAAGTGTCGACGTGTTAAGACACCACTCGGGGTGAAGTGTCGACGTGTTAAGACACCACCCGGGGTGAAGTATCGACGTGTTAAGATGCCTCCCGTGGGGTTAGTGTACGACGTGTTAAGTGCACTAATGGATGTTATGAACTCCGGCGGTCTTTTAAATACCGTTCCTTTGTACGATTGGTTAACAATGGTTGTGTGTTGTAGTATAGCATATTATATTGTTCAAGTTATATGCTTTTGTTATGCTAGCTTGTGTGGTCGACGGTTTAATAATATACTTGTGATGGTATGATTATTTATATTGCTAGCATGTATGCGGTAAATGCGTAAGTGATTGCAAGTAAGTAGGTTGTATATGTATTTGTATAATTGTTGCACTCACTAAGCATTAGCTTACCCCTCTCGTTGTTTATCTTTTTAGATGCAGGTGCGGATAAGGAAAAAGGGGTTGTTAGGCACTAGGTGTCCCTTGTTGATGCTTGTCGAAGCTTTTGAAGTTGGCCTAGTGTTTTGGGTAGTTTAGCTCCAAACCATGCTCGAAGTGTTGTTTGGTTTAAAACTATCATTTGTGAATGGGTCAAACTTGTATTACATTTGTTAAGGGCCTTCGAGCCGTTTGTAAACATTTAACTTGTGATATTGTTTAAATGGGTTATATGTAACCGTTTAATTGGGCGCTAATGGTTTATTATTATAAAAAAAAAATATTTATCGTATGGAATACGGGTTAGGTTGTTTCAAGTGGTATCAGAACATGGTCTAAGGGATTTGGGCGACTTGAGATAGGTGCCTAGACTTAGACTTATTTGTGTATGCGCTTTATGCGGGACTTGTAGGAGACGGGTCGGACCGGGTTGAGTTAGTGCATAGGTTTATGTGAACTAACTTTGCGCTACTTGTTTTGTGTTATATTTGCAATCATCAAGCGAAATAGGCGTTGTACTAGCGAGTTAATGCGACGTGCTCGCGTAGCAATGACTAGCTACCATTGTTACGGGTTCAAGTCGTGTCAAACAAGTGATGTACGACGAATGTTGAGCAAGATGGGACGGTGTGGTATATAATTCGTGTCGTCTCTTTTCGTTTCGTTGTTTAATCTATTCCGTCTTATAGAATGAAGATGAGAAACGGGCATGATATTACTAGTGAGGACTCCGAGTTCACGGCCAAGGTTGAGGCCATTTTGAAAAGGCATCATGAGGGTTTTCTCGAGGACGTTAAGAAAATGTTTCTAGATACGATTGATGAGCAATTAGTCAATGTAGTAAAGGAACAAGTCAAGGTTGTCCTTCAAGAGGATAACGTTGGAAGGCGGGACTTTTTCTACAAAAATTTCAAGGATGCTCAACCTCCTACTTTTGAGGGCGAAAGAGACCCACTTAAGAGTGCCCGGTGGATCTCCGATATGGAGGGGGCTTTTCGTACTTGTGAATGCCCTCTTGATAAAAGGACAAGGTATGGTTGTAGCATGTTGAGAGCTGACGCTAAATTGTGGTGGGATGTGAAAATCCAAGTTTATGGTGAAGAACAATGTATGGATTTTACTTGGGAAGAGTTTAAGGCGGAGTTTTTCCAAGAGTACCGAACTTCGGCCGACCTTACTAGACTTAAGGACGAGTTGCGTTCCTTGAGGCAAGGGTCGATGGATTTGAACACTCTTAAATCCGTTTTCTTGTCAAAAATCCAATTTTGCCCGGATTATGTCGGGAATGATAAAATGTTGAAGGAATACTTCTATCGAATCTTGAATGACAATTATCAAGAAAAGATTAGTGTGAACGTGGTGAAAAGCTTTGATGAGTTGTTTGATATGGCCAAAGGTTTCGAGTCGCTCATCTTGAGAAAGAGTGGCTTTACTTTTGGCAAGAGGAAGTTTGAAGCTACTAGTCATTCGAACTTTTCAAACAAGAAGAACAAGAAGGGCTCCGAGAGTGTTGGTAGTGTGAAGAAGGGTGCTTCCGGAGATTTTACTTATGCTTGCTACAATTGTGGGCAAAAGGGGCACATGGCTCGTGAGTGCCCGAAACCATCACCCACAACCAAGATCACTTGTTTTAATTGCGGTAAAGAAGGGCATAAGAGGCCGGAGTGTCCCGATTTGCGCAATGATAATGTTAAGCGACTAGAGAAAGCGGCGGGTACGGCTAGGGGTCGCAACTATTTAATGACGAATGATGAAGCCAAGCAATCTAACGAAGTTGTCTCAGGTACTTTCATGGTTAACTCTAATCCGGCAAGGATTCTATTTGATAGCGGTGCTAATTTGTCTTTTGTGTCGCCTCGATTTGTGTCTAAGCTTAATAAACCGTTAGCCAAGTTAAGTCGACCGGTAGAAGTCGAAATAGCGGATGGCAAGACGGTGCTAGTGGTTGTTGTGTGTAAAAATTGTAATGTTGTGTTTGGTACCGAAACGTTTAAAATTGATCTCATTCCGATGACTTTGGGTGATTTTGATATTGTTGTTGGTATGGATTAGCTCGATCGTAATAGAGCCGATATTGCATGCCATGATAAATTCATTCGTGTGAAGACCCCAAGTAGGGGAGAGTTAATTATTCACGGCGATAAACAAAGAAGACTTGTGCCGATATGCACTTATGCACGGGCACGTCGTTTCCTTGTTAGTGGCGGCATGGCTTTTCTTGCCCATGTTGTTGATACTCGTGATGAGCTACCATCCATTCGTGAAATTCCAGTGGTTAGCGAATTTGAAGACGTTTTTCCGGATGAGTTACCGGGTGTTCCGGCGGAAAGACAAGTTGAATTTCGCATTGAGTTGGTTCCGGGGGCTACCCCCATTGCTAAAACTCCTTATCGTTTAGCACCGACGGAAATGTAAGAGTTGTTAAATCAAACCCAAGAGTTACTTGAAAAGGGTTTTATTCGACCGAGTTCCTCGCCGTGGGGTGCTCCGGTTTTGTTTGTGAAAAAGAAAGATGGTAGTATGCGGATGTGCATCGATTATCGGGAGTTGAACAAAGTGACGATCAAGAATCGTTATCCATTGCCTTGGATTGACGATTTGTTCGACCAACTCCAAGGTACAACGTATTTTTCTAAGATTGACTTACGGTCCGGCTATCACCAAGTGCGGGTCCGTGAGGAAGACATAGAGAAAATGACTTTTCGAACGCGTTACCGGCATTTTGAATTTGTAGTTATGCCTTTTGGTCTTACGAATGCACCGGCGGCATTCATGGATCTTATGAACCGAGTGTGCCAACCTATGTTGGACAAGTCGGTGATTGTGTTCATTGACGACATACTTGTCTATTCGAAGAGTATGAAGGAACATGAACATCATTTGCGTAAAGTGTTGAAGATGTTGTGGAAGGAGAAGTTGTATGCTAAATTCTCCAAATGTGAATTTTGGCTAAGGGAAGTGCAATTCCTTGGCCACATTGTGAATAAGGATGGTATTCAAGTAGATCCGGGGAAGATAGAGACGGTGAAGAATTGGGGAAAACCGACTACGCCTACGAAAATTCGAAGTTTTCTCGGATTAGCCGGTTATTATCGTCGGTTTATTCAAGACTTTTCTAAAATTGCTTCTCATTTGACGAAATTGACTAGGAAGAACGTGAGGTTCAATTGGGAAAACGAACAAGAAATTGCTTTCCAATTATTAAAAGAGAAATTGTGTCAAGCTCCGGTGTTGGTATTACCGGAAGGGATTGATGATATGACGGTTTATTGTGATGCCTCCTTAAATGGGCTCGGGTGTGTTCTAATGCAAAGAGGTAAAGTCATCGCTTATGCCTCTCGACAATTGAAGGAACACGAAAGGAGATATCTGACTCATGATCTTGAATTGGCGGCGGTGGTTCATACGTTAAAAATTTGGCGCCACTACTTGTATGGTGTCAAGTGTACGATTTATTCGGATCATAAGAGTTTGAAACATCTTTTCACTCAACGAGATTTGAATTATCGTCAACGTAGGTGGATAGATGTGGTGAAAGATTATGATTGTGAGATACTTTATCATCCGGGTAAGGCGAATGTTGTCGCGGATGCGTTAAGCCGAAAGAGTCAACATCCGGCATTACGATTGGGATTGTTACGTATGATTATTAGTATCGATTTTCTTGTAAAGCTTGGTGAGATTCAAATAGAAGCGTATGTTCACAACAAGCATGAGGAACGAATCGTGGGGCAGACGGAGTTCATTACTTTAGGCCTGCATGGTTTGTTGTCTTTTCAAGGAAGAGTGTGGGTGCCTAAGATGGGTGATTACCGGCGGGTGCTACTTGATGAAACACATAAGTCAAAGTATTCCATTCATCCGGCGCGACGAAAATGTACCTTGATTTGAAGAAAGAGTATTGGTGGCCCGGTATGAAACGTGATGTTGTCAAGTATGTTGAACAATGTGTCACGTGTTTGCAAGTCAAAGCCGAACACCAAAAGCCGTACGGTAAGTTGCAACCTTTGGAAGTTCCAAAATGGAAATGGGAGCACATTACCATGGACTTCATTACCAAGTTACCAAAGACGGCGAGAACTCAATATGATACGATTTGGGTGATAGTTGATAGATTAACGAAGAGTGCTTTGTTTCTTCCCATTCGGGAAACGATATCGTCAGAGACTTTGTCCAAGTTGTTTATCAAGGAGGTGATATCGAGACATGGGGTTCTTATATCTATTGTTTCGGATCGAGATACTCGTTTCACTTCTCGGTTTTGGAATAAATTTCATGAAGATATGGGTACTCAATTGAAATTGAGCACGGCGTACCATCCTCAAACGGACGGTCAAACCGAACGTACGAATCAAACATTAGAGGATATGTTACGAGCGTGTATTATTGATTTCGGTGGTAGTTGGGATGAGCACTTACCATTGGTGGAATTCTCGTACAATAATAGTTACCACAATAGTATTGGAATGCCACCTTATGAGATGCTTTATGGGCGTAGGTGTCGAACTCCTATTTGTTGGGGTGAAGTGGGACAACGAGAAATCGGGAGTACCGATTTGGTCCTAGAGACGAATAGTAAGATTGAGATGATTCGGGCTCGACTTAAGGCAGCGCAAGATAGACAAAAATCTTATGCCGATAAAGGTAGACGAACGATCGAATTTCAAGAAGGTGACATGGTGATGCTTAAGGTTTCTCCATGGAAGGGTGTTTTCCGGTTTCGAAAGCGAGGAAAGTTAGCTCCTCGGTTTATTGGTCCTTTCAAGGTTTTGGCACGCGTTGGTGAGGTTGCTTATAGACTAGAGTTGCCCGAAGAGCTTGCGGGGATTCATAATACGTTTCATGTTTCCCATCTCCGTAAGTGTCTTACGGATGACTCGACTTGGGTGCCGTTAGATGAGATTGCGTTGAACAACAAATTAGAGTATGTTGAAGAGCCGATTGCAATTCTTGATGAGAAGGTTAAGATGTTGCGAAACAAGGAAGTTAGAACTTTCAAAGTGCAATGGTGACATCGAAAGGGTTCCGAATTTACGTGGGAATCCGAAAGTTTGTTTTGGTTCATCTTCCGGCTTGTCATGCGGCTTGGATCGCGAGGACGCGCTCCGATTCAAGTGGGGGAGAGTTGTAACATCCCGTTTTCCCGTACATGTCTAAAGGTATATATTTTATCGTTAGTACACTTATAACTCGTTCGTTTATGTGATGAAATAAATAAAGTGTTAGTTGATGCGTAAATGTATATACACACACACACACACATATATATATATATATATATATATATATATATATATATATATATATATATATATATATATATATATATATATATATATATATATATATATATATAATTGAGAACGCGCGCATGTATAAGCATATGCATGAGCTTTGATGGCGTTAAGTCGGGCGAGGCCTTAGGATGAGGTCTAGTGTATATGAGAAGCGATAACGAAGCTTAAAAGTCGTGTAAATCTTTGTGAGTTTAAAATGGCGAAAAGTGGTCAGGTGGCGGCAAACGTCGCGCCGCGGAGTCCTTTGTCGCGCCGCGACATTTAACACAAACCAGCTTCAGGGGGAGGATTAAAACAGCTCGAGAAACCTTTGTATCTCCGCGCCGCGGAGAGGATTGTCGCGCCGCGACATATAACGCGAATCAAAGTCAGTAGGGGAAACAAGCATTTCAAATTTTTATGTACATTGCCGCGCCGTGACATATGGTGTCGCGCCGCGACACACTGGGTGAACTGGTTCCGGTTTTAGTTTTTAAAAAATGAGATTTAGGGGTAGTTTGGTAATTTCGCGTGTGGATCTGATGGAGACTTTAAGTCTCAACCACTTATCTCATTTATTTCATTTTCATTTCTCTTTTCTTTCCTTTTTCTCTTCCAAAACACAAAACCCATTTAGATTAAAAGTGAGTTTCGAAGGTGAAGACTTGTGATTCGATCTTTAGAGCAAATAGGAAATTTGTTCTCCTCGTTCATAGCTACGACTTGATAGTGTTGGTAAGTCTTAATTCCGTATTTTGAGTTTTAGTTAAATTATGGCTAGGGTTTGGCCATTTGAGATTTGTATGACCCATTTGGGGTTGAAATGGGTGAATTTGGGTTATATTGATGTGCAACGAGGTATATATAAAATAGATATAGAAATCCTATTAATTACGCTACAATTTACACAAGTTATTTAATTATTTAATGAATGGATATACCTAAACCATGCTACACACTTATAGGCAGTGTACCTAATCGTAGAGTAGTGTAGTTTTTAGTAAGTCCGGTTCGTTCCACAGGGAGCCTTATTGTGTCTATAAAAACATAAGTTTATATATATATAATATAAGTTTATATATAATATAGTATTATTATTATTATAAAAAGGGGGTTTTTACCGTTTAACGACCGGTTTGTCAAATTTTTAGTTTTTGCGATAATGTAAATTGCGATAAAATAAATTGCTAGTAAATAAAATAGCGATGAAATATGAAATAAAAGAATTATGTTTATTTAAACTTTCGTAATCATGATGTTTGACGTTTTGGTTATATATTATTACCCCGGGTTAATTGTTCTTTTTTCTGGTTTATTTGATATGGCTATCTGGCTTTTGCCCATAATAGTCCATCGCTCATAAATATAAAATGCGAGTGTCCTCGTCAAATTACCCTTATACCCGAAGTCAAATAGTCCAACTAATTAAGGATTTAAACTGTGACGCAGTTATCACTTCTGTCAACAATTACACCAGTTATCACTGTATATAATCTACCCCTGTTTTAATTAGATATGATTATTAATTTACCCACTTAATCAGTTTGAATACTCAATTACCCAACCCGAATAATTAATTAAATGATTATAATAGACTCCGTATGAACGTCACTAAATAGGACAACCATAATCATTATTTAATTATTAGGCTAATTAAATTGAAGATAGGTTCGACAGACTCCAATGAGTTATCACTCGATTAGACAATACCCCCCATCTATTAATAGTCCATAGTCCAATGTCCACAAGTGTCGGTCTTTGTTCAAACATTAATTATGGTCCAAAGTCCAATAACCCGGTCTTAATATTTAGTCTAACATCACGATTACTTCGGCTCAAATAAGCATAATAATGATTTAGCTACGAGACATTAAAGTAAAAAGGTTGAACATAACTTACAATGAGTATTAATCGCGTAGTGTTACACGGACAGAGTTTTGACTTACAAAACCTTAAAACATTTGTTACAATAACCTTATTATTAAAATTAACTTAAATTAAAATTATAACTTGAATATAAATTAGAAATAGAGAAAGGAAAAGAGATTAAAAATCTCTGGTGTTTCTGGTGTACTAAAATCGGCCGAAAAGTGATCAATTTATAGACTTGGTCAGACTTTTGGCCCCATGCGATCGCATGGCTGTGATGCCCAAATCCCATGCGATCGCATAGAGGGCTGCTCCAGCTCATATTGTTTTGTATTTTAGTTTGTCGACATATTATTTAAATATATAATATATATATAATTTATATTAATTATATATATATTATATTATATTTTTGTGCATAGTTGACTTGTACTTTCAGCTCCATTGAGTTGTACGTTATTTCTCGATTTAAGTTCCAGTTTCGGATTTTCAAACGTCTTTTTGTACGCTGAGATATCTTGTACTTTGCGTTCCGCGACTTGTACTTTTATAATTTTTAGACGTTATTCATCAATAATTTGAACCTCTTGGATTGTAACTTGTACTTTTTAGCTTTTTGGCCATTTGCGTCTTCAAATCGTCGATTCTGCCTTTTGTCTTCACCTTTTATTATTTAAACGAATATCACTTGTAAATAGAACAATTGCAACTAAAAGCTTGTCTTTCTGGAAGGATAATGCTATGAAATATATGTTCGTTTGTAGCATTATCAAATATTCCCACACTTGAGCGTTACTTGTCCTCAAGCAATATAGAACTTGAATCACACTAATCACTTCTTTATTCTTCATACTTTATACATAAGTGATTTTGATACGGCGGTATAAACAATGATAGTAATGTTGTGGTTTACAGTCCCACATGACTATAAAAATTTAGATCCTTTAGGAAATAGGATCTTTATGAAAACATTTGATCTTTTGAAAATTCAAGCTAGATTTTACCCTAGACAGGTTTTCCGGAATAACCCTTCACCGGTGTTTGCAAAATATTTTTGTGGATTGTGGGTTTCAGATTTTAAAATTTTAGCTCAAAACTTGCGATTTTGTGTCACCCACTTGCTAACCTTGTATTAGGAAAGCACACGTCCAGTCTACTTGTCCCGTATATTACCTTTCGGTAAACGACCGTCCGGTTGTAAAGGAAAGCGATGAACAAGCAACTGTTAAGGCGATGTCTAATGACATGCGTATGATTATGGTCTAAAACGTGTCGGATGCAATTACTATCCTTCGTAGGAGCAATAGTAAAGATCACCCTATAGTTTTTTGGTCTGGCACAAGGTCCTGTCTTCGACCATGCTATGAAACCACCGTTCTTACGGTTGACACTCGATTTGGTTCAGGTGACCTAATGAATTCTAATGAAATCTTAGGATTTTACGTTCAATGGTAATGAACGTATTGAAAATGGGTTTTTCAGAAAACAAATAGGTTTTAGTTTTGATCAAAATATTTTCTCGTTCAAGCTCGAGTTTAGATATCATTGAATTCCATGAGTTTGAATTCTCAATCTTTAAGGTCAATCTCAAGGATTGAGTAATATCAGGCTTAAAAACTGATTTTTAATCTTTAAGGAGATTATCCTTTCTGGGGGTCTGATTCATTAGTTTTATCCAGCTAATTTGCACGGCGCCCTCCCCATTTTACGAGACATATCCTCTCATGGTTAGGATAAGTCTGACCACTTGGCGACCCTGTTTGATGCTGAGGTCCGTGGATTTCCTGCTGATTTTAGAGATGACTTTTCTAGATTTTTCGTCAACCTACAGCTGGTATGTACGACAACTTCTTAACCAAAATCAAGAAGCGCGTGTCTTTTTCGGAAGACTTTACTTCCTATAATGATGGAATTGATTCATCGTGTAGATCCATCTTTCTCATATATTTATATTTTACAGTAAACCGGGTAAAACTGATTAATATCGTCCAAAGCAAAAGTACCTGCAATAATCTTGTACAAAAATGTGTGAAATATGTTTTAAATAACTTGGTAATTCTTCCCACACTTAGCTTTTGTTTATGTTTTTCTTTGCCTTTTTATTCTCGTCTATTCCTTTCTTAAATGAATTCTAGTATTTAAAGTTGTTTCTCAATTTATGTTCTTTTTGAGATAACGATAATTTCGGTTTTATCACCTAGTTTTATCGTTCATAAATATGTATAAACATGATTTTGAATTCATTTAATTGAAAAATTTTCAAATTTTCATAAAATTTGGCAATTAAACTTAGTGTATTAATAATATGTTTAACCGAAAGAATTTAATCCCTCCCCACACTTAAGATCTTGCAATGTCCTCATTTGCAAGAAATCAGTAAAAATTTAAATTCATGAGGGTGATTAGCGTAGAAAATGATTAAAAGTTTACCAAAGTTTCCAAACATATTTGTTCATTCCGTCATTTGTTATATCACATTTGTCTTTCGTCTTGTCGTCAAAATTAGTAGCTTTTGCTGAACTTAATGCCAGTCTTTGAAAATGCGTTGTTTTACCCTGTTTTGTACAATTGACAATATACATACAATACAAATATAAACATGTAATAATTTGAAATGGAACTTAGAATCCCACTTTCAAATTATAAATAATATATGAACATAATAAAAATAAAAGTTTTAAATACTACAAAATAGAAAATATATCAAATATTTAAACATAATAAGAAGAAAATGTTAGAAACATAAATAATAAACAATGGAACAGATAATCAATTTGGATACGGATTCCATTTCATGTTGTCCTCCGGGTTCCATTGTTGGTGATACGTATCCTGGTAGGCTTGGTTCGGGTCATAAACGTTATAGGGTGGTCTCATGTCGGGTTGAAATGGTGGATAGTATGCAGGTTGAGTTGGAACGTAGTTCTGTGGTACCTGATATGATAGATGGCTCATGATTTGGTGCTGATGAACGTCCCATCTATCATGCTGTCGCTGCCTTGAATGCTCGTACTCATCTGCAGCTCTCCACTGAACATACTGATTATGCCGCATATCGGCATTCATTTCCACCTCATCTATCCGCTGATATATATCAATATAACTATCTCGAACGACTTCCCTAATATCAGCTGCTTCCTCCATTTCCTCGTCTGAGCCCCTTTCTACCTGCGGTCTGCTACCCTGATATGGCACAGCCCTATTTTGTCTACGTGACAGTACCTGTGCCCCCTGATAAACCGCAAGACCTATAGGTTCGGTTTGTTCTGCAACCTCTATCATTGGACCCCCTTGAAACCTATTAACCCCCAAATATTCTCCTATCAGAGTGACAAATATACCACCCCTTATTATACCGCCTTCCTGTATACCGTCTGCAACTTTCGACAAATAATATCCAACACAATAGGGGATATTGACAAAGCCTCTTGGGTCTCTAATACACTTAAGGTAAAACAAATCATGCAACGTAATCTTTTCCTTATTTTTACCTCGTTGTGTAATAGAGTTCGCTAAAAACCTATGAATTATGCGAAGCTCTGCCCTGTCAATATCTAAATAGAAGTGTTTGCTACCCCTCTTAAACACATTAAATTTTGACATTCTCCTCCAAATGGCGTTAGCGTCAAAATTTCTATCTGCCCTATCACCTTCATAAATCAAAGCTGTACAATCAGGTGATAATAAATCAGCAGGGGTGTAAATTTGTAAAGCCCTAGCCATGTCCATTAGGGACATCCTGTACATCCTACCTCCAAGTAAAAATCTAAGAAAAGATCTATCTTCTAACATAGATACCTCAGTATTAATTACAATGGTGCTCATCAATTCAACGCACCATTCTTTATATACCGGCCTACGTATGGTAAACAACCGCTCCCAATCATGAAATAAAGAGTTACCATACCTTTGGATCAGCAGGTTCCTAACCGGGTCGGCTAGGTGAACCGTCTCTAGAGGCTCCCAATCTATTACCCTCGGTACTTCCACATTCTTCCTGTAAAGCTTATGTTTGTTGCGTTGGTACCTCGGATATTCTATCCAGTATCGTTCAAATCTCAGATTGGGGTGTAATTCCTCTTCATGAACGATTGGATGGAGTATCAATTCATGTGGCTGAAACTGTCGGTATTCATTAGAGAATTGTGGTTGTGGCTCATAGTATGGTACGTGTTGATCAAAATGTTGTTGTTCTTGTTGTTACTGAGGTTGTGGTTCTAATTGTGGTTCAGGTTGTTGGTCAGGTCCTTGGTATTGTCCTGAAGATGATCCAGCTCCATCGGTATGTGTATTTCTCTGCAAAACACATTAGACACAAAATTTTATGCATCCAAATAATGCATTAGTGTTAGCAAAATAACAAATTAAAACAATTATAATAACATGTTTAATCACAATTGAACCTATACACATTTTCATAAATTTAACATTTCTACACTTTTTCAAATAAGCATATATGAAAATGTATATGGTGTTTATAAGCATTTATCTTCTAAAATATGTCAAAATAATCATTATAGTAATTTAAACAAGTTCCAAATGGCATTTAGATCAAAATAACATAGTTCATGCATTTTTGACTAGAAAAGTCAACAATCTTGCTCAAAAATCATGTTTAGGATCAAAGTTTGGATCATTTAGTAACCTAAATATGTTACACTACTTAATTTAGCATGAATTCACAACGAAAATCGGCCATAACCCCTTTATATCAAAAAGCCCCAAATTGCTCAAGAACACTAACCCTAGATTTCTAAAAATTTTGAAGTTTAAGGCTCCAAATCATGACAAATAGCATCAATCTAGGTTATACAAGCAATATATACTAACAATTTAACTATAAACAAGCTAGAAATCATCAAAATTAAATTAGGTAAAAATTGTTCATAATTACTAAAAATCCGAATTTGAAGAGTTTAGGGGTGAAATAGTTACCTTTTTCTTCCCAAATCCAAGGAAAGGCATGTTTGTAGCGGATTGTAGCAACAATTTTGATGAAATTTGGTGAAAAATTGAGAGAGTTTGTGTGTGTGTTTGTGTTTGTGTGTGTGTGTTTTATGAGACAGAAGCAGAGACCAGCGAGTTTATCATTCTGCCCAGAAATTGGTCCCCATGCGATCGCATGGGGTTCCAGTGCATTTTCCATGCGATCGCATGGAGTGCCTGGTTTTTTTTTTATATATAAAAACCTTTACTTAATTAAAACAAATAAATAAATAATTTTAAAATTTTGTTTTTCCTTGGTATTTAGAGTGAGGTCGTTTCGGTACGTTCACCTAGTTCGTCCCTCAACAAAATTTCAAAATTTGTCATTTTAAAGCGATTGTTTTAAAAACAAAGATTTTTGGCTTTTTTAATATTTTTGGCATACTTTATATCAATAAGATTAAAAATAATGATAACAAAATTTTTCGTCCCTCCCTCGGGTAAACCAATTTCGGTTCAAGACCTAGTGTTTAACTTACGACGAATTTTAGAAATCATATTTTTAACTTAATAAAATAAAGTAAATTTTGTTTTTAAAATCACACAAAACTTAAGTTTAAAATGCATATTAATAAAATATAAATATTTTTATACATTAAATTTTATAAATTTTAAAATACTATATTAAAATAAAATAGTTATATATTAATTATAAAAAGAAGGAAAAATAAAAATAAAAATCTTTTTGGTCTTTTATCCCACTTTAAGCAATCAAATATTAACAAAAATATACGTCCTTCTAAAGTAATTTCGGCTATATTACCTAGTTTTACTCCTGGCGAATTTTTGAAATATTTTTAATTGATTGATTAAAGATATTTATACCTTATGAATAAACGGTAAATTTCGCAGTGATGGATTAAATTTTTGTATTGATATTAGTAATTTCGGTTTGTTATACCTAATTTTAATGAATATCAATTTAATACTTTATAGCGATAATTTAGCGTTTAAAAACAAAAGGTTAAAAGCATAAAATAAATAAAAACTTACCTTTGAAGCTTATTAAACCATGGCTGATATCAAATGCATGCTTCATCTTGTAAAACCTAAAAAAAAAAATTCAGAATGGGGGAAGAGGACTAGTTCTTTAGGGTCTGCTAGTAGAAAAGACCAATCGAATTCCATTCTCGGAATTACACAAAAACAGAATATCTAACTTCTAGATAGCATGAAATTATCTTTAAAACTTTTGAATCTCCCCACACTTAGTTAGCTGTGGTGTTGAAATCGTGATTAACTTCATCGTCAACTTCCATCAGACCATCATTAACTTGCATATCTGTGATTTTTGTTTTAAGCCATTGGTCGGTTTCTTTTGTAATCTTCACAAAATCAACTAATTTCTCTTTTTCTTTTGATGACAGATTGGATACTAATCGGTTACATAACTTAAAGTTCCCCTTAATCCTAGCATCGTGAACTCGTTTATAAAGCTTTTTCATTGAACTGTTAATAACGAGGTAATCTAATTTCGTATCATTATTGGGGTTCTTTGTTATCTGGTCATCATTAGGTGTTACTTCATCTTCCCCACATTTAGGCGTTTTAACATTGTTAAGCACTACCGTTGGAGTTATTGGTTCAACGTTTTGGTTGGTGGAGATCTAGATTTTTGACCCACAAAGGTGATCGATTTTTCACCATCATTAAGTGTCATTCTACCTTCTCTTACATCAATTAACGCCTTGGTGGACGCTAAGAATGGTCAACCTAAAAGTAGAGGAAAGTTTGAGTCCTCTTCTATGTCTATGATAACAAATTCGACTAGAAAGGTTAAATTACCTACTTGAATGGGTAGGTTGTCAGCAATTCCAACTGGGTGTCTAATGGTTTGGTCAAAGAATCGAACACTCATTTTTGTTGGACTTAACCCTCCTACATCTAACTTCTTATATAATGAAAGAGGGATAATACTCACACTTGCACCTAGATCTGCTAGTGCATTATACATGACACAATCACTAAGTAAACAAGGAACAATAAATTCACCCGGATCACCCGACTTAGGTGGAAATTCCGGTGGAATATTATTCAATGGTTCTATTTTTACGGCTTTGGTTTCTTGTTCTTGCTTACTCTTCCTCTTCCTTTTCGAGGTATCACCAACACAAACTTTATTACCTATTTCTTGCTCATATTCAACTTTTATTGAAAATGGAATAGGTTATTTGTATGGTGCATATATTGGTTTTTCAAAACCTGGTGGTGGTGTGATTTTTTCATCGTCTGAAATCTTTTCCTCTTTTATTTCTGGTTTTTCAGAATTCGTTGAAACCATGTTAACATTTTCATTCCGAGGATTTATTTTAGTATTACTTGGTAACTTTCCTTGTTTCCTTTCACTCATCAGGCCCGCTAGAGTACCTACTTGTTTTTCTAGATTTAAAATGGAAGTTTGTTGAGTTCTAAATGACTGATCAAACCTTTCATTTGTTTGGGTTTGAGATGTAATAAATTGTTTTTGAGATTCAACTAACTTTAATACCATTTCTTCCAGGTTTGACTTTTTCTTTTCAGTTTGTTGTGGTTGTTTATATAAGCCTGGCCTTTGTTGATTGAAAGTGTTGTTTTGATTATTATTGTTATTGTTGGGTCCATTTGGATTGTAATGAATGTTTTGACTTCGGTTTAGGTTTTGCCTTGGCTGTTGATAATTATTTTGATAATTATTTCCCTGCCTTTGGTTTATGTAGGAAACATTCTCACGTTGTTCCATCATTTGCTCGACATTACAATCCTTCGTTAAGTGTGGTCCACCGCATTGCTCACAACTGATTTGTATTGCGTGAATATCTTTAGTCATCTTTTCCATTCGTCTTTCAAAAGCATCTATTTTTGCGGAAACAGAATCAAAGTCATGGCTAGAATCGCCTCTAGCCGCGTTGGATGAATGTAAGATATCTTTCTCTTGGTGCCACTCATGAGAGTGGGAGGCTATTTTATCAATAATCTTGTGAGCTTCGGTTGCGGTTTTCTTCATAATGGAACCACCGGTAGCTGTGTCGATGTCTTTTCTTGTAGCGATGTTGACGCCTTTATAGAATATTTGAACTATTTGAAAAGTGTCTAAACCGTGTTGAGGACATCCTCTCAACATCTTTTCGAATCTTGTCCATGCCTCAAATAACGTTTCATTTGGCTTTTGCGCGAACGTGGCAATTTCTCCTTGAAGTCTCACGGCTTTAGATGCCGGAAAGAATCTTTGAAGAAATTTCTCCACTAAGGCATCCCATGTATCAATTGCTCCTTCTGGTAATGATTTTAACCAGTCTTTAGCTTCCCCAATTAAAGTCCAAGGGAACAACATAAGATAGATCATTTCATCTTCAATTTCTCGGATTTTAAATAAAGTACAAATTCTATTAAAGGTTCGAAGATGTTCGTTTGGATCTTCTTTTGCTGTACCACCGAATTGGCATTGATTAGTAACCATGTGTATAATTTGTGCTTTGATTTCAAAATTTGGTGCAGTAACTTCTGGTTGAGTAATGGCATGACCTTGGCCCGTACGTGTGGCTCTCATTCGGTCTTCCATAGTTTGAGGTTCTAGATCTTCCATATTTTGACTAGTTGAATCCGAAGCACTAGAAGATTCTGATTTAACGGTTCCTTCTTCGACAAACTCCGTTTGAATAAATTGTGGTTCAGGAGGAATGTTTAATAGTTCAGGATCTTGGAATTGTCCCTGAATATCCTCCGGGTTCTCAATTGCGAAGTCGGGTTCAAAAAATGGATTATCAGAAATTTGAATTGAAGTACTTGTTCGACTAGATGATGATTCTAAAAATTCAATGGCAGCAATATTTGCTAGATGCCTTGATCGAGTTACAGGTGGTGAACGTACGAAAGGTGGTGAACGTTTCGCTCGGTACATTCACTGAATATCCTATTAGTTATAGAATTAAAAATTATATAAGTTATCAAATTAATAGACTTTTCTGATTTTGTCCACGTTTCGAATAGCCAAATGATGCAGCAGGTAGCCAGGACCCTTTAAATCGGAAGTCCACAACTCGCCACTAACAAATCCAACTATTACTACGAACCAGAAAATTTGGATGCCTATCAATTTAATTGCTTACAATAATTTTCCGACGAAATTTAAAGAAAATTCTAAGTCCTAAAAACTAGAGCGTAGAAATGAAAAAGAAAAAGCTCGTCGAAAAACGTTGAAAATTTAAAAATAAGAAAAAAAACGTCGAAACTTAAAAGTCTAAAAACTAAATCTAATAAGTTTGCGCCTAAATGTATTAAAACTTAAAAATGCAAATCTATATGAAAGACGACAATTAAAAAGCACTAAAATCTATAAACTTAAAGTGGCGTCGCAAGATTCTAAAGCGCCTAAATCTTAATTCTAAGGAAAAAGCACTTAAGGGATTTTACGGCGAAGTCTAAAATTTTAGAAATATAAAATTACTACGGCAAATACTAACTTAAAACTAATTACGAACGACAATTATTAAAAATTACGAATAAACGATAAAAATACAAATTATAAAAATAAACTGAAGTATTAAAAATACAATTTTTATAAAAATATTATTTTTATATTATTTATTTTATAGAAGTATTTAATTTTTATAATTTAAAACTAATTAAAACTTAAAAATACAAATTAGTTAAAACTAAAACTAAATAATAATATAATAAAACCCTAAATTATTATTAATTATTTTAATTATAAATTAATTAACCCTAATTCGATGGGCTGAGGTTTCAGGTCTGTCAAATCACTCCATGCAATCGCATGGAGTTTGTGAACTAATTCCATGCATTCGCATGGAGTTGGTTACAGGCCGAATGTTTGGGCCTGCTACAGTGCTGGGCCGATTACTTTTTTATTTATTTTAATTTTTGGTTTTTAATTTTTAGTTTTTAATTTTCAAAACTTAATTTAATTAAAAATACAAACTTAAATATTTTTTTTTTTCACTTTAACCACAAAGTTCCCCGGCAGCGGCGCCAAAAATACTTGATGTGCAACGAGGTATATATAAAATAGATATAGAAATGCTATTAATTACGCTACAATTTACACAAATTATTTAATTATTTAATGAATGGATATACCTAAACCTTGCTACACACTTATAGGCAGTGTACCTAATCGTAGAGTAGTGTAGTTTTTAGTAAGTCCGGTTCGTTCCACAGGGAGCCTTATTGTGTCTATAAAAACATAAGTTTATATATATATATAATATAAGTTTATATATAATATAGTATTATTATTATTATAAAAAGGGGGTTTTTACCGTTTAACGACCGGTTTGTCAAATTTTTAGTTTTTGCAATAATGTAAATTGCGATAAAATAAATTGCTAGTAAATGAAATAGCAATGAAATATGAAATAAAAGAATTATGCTTATTTAAACTTTCGTAATCATGATGTTTGACGTTTTGGTTATATATTATTACCCCGGGTTAATTGTTCTTTGTTCTGGTTTATTTGATATGGCTATCTGGCTTTTGCCCATAATAGTCCATCGGTCATAAATATAAAATGCGAGTGTCCTCGTCAAATTACCCTTATACCCGAAGTCAAATAGTCCAACTAATTAAGGATTTAAACTGTGACGCAGTTATCACTTCTATTAACAATTACACCAGTTATCACTGTATATAATCTACCCCTGTTTTAATTAGATATGATTATTAATTTACCCACTTAATCAGTTTGAATACTCAATTACCCAACCCGAATAATTAATTAAATGATTATAATAGACTCCGTATGAACGTCACTAAATAGGACAACCATAATCATTATTTAATTATTAGGCTAATTAAATTGAAGATAGGTTCGACAGACTCCAATGAGTTGTCACTCTATTAGACAATACCCCCCATCTATTAATAGTCCATAGTCCAATGTCCACAAGTGTCGGTCTTTGTTCAAACATTAATTATGGTCCAAAGTCCAATAACCCGGTCTTAATATTTAGTCTAACATCACGATTACTTCGGCTCAAATAAGCATAATAATGATTTAGCTACGAGACATTAAAGTAAAAAGGTTGAACATAACTTACAATGAGTATTAATCGCGTAGTGTTACACGGACAGAGTTTTGACTTACAAAACCTTAAAATATTTGTTACAATAACCTTATTATTAAAATTAACTTAAATTAAAATTATAACTTGAATATAAATTAGAAATAGAGAAAGGAAAAGAGATTAAAAATCTCTGGTGTTTTTGGTGTACTAAAATCGGCCGAAAAATAATCAATTTATAGACTTGGCCAGACTTTTGGCCCCATGCGATTGCATGGCTGTGATGCCCAAATCCCATGCGATCGCATGGAGGGCTGCTCCAGCTCATATTGTTTTGTATTTTAGTTTGTCGACATATTATTTAAATATATAATATATATATATAATTTATATTAATTATATATATATATTATATTATATTCTTGTGCATAGTTAACTTGTACTTTCAGCTCCGTTGAGTTGTACGTTATTTCTCGATTTAAGTTCCGGTTCCGGATTTTCAAACGTCTTTTTGTACGCTGAGATATCTTGTACTTTGCATTCCGTGACTTGTACTTTTATAATTTTTAGACGTTATTCATCAATAATTTGAACCTCTTGGATTGTAACTTGTACTTTTTAGCTTTTTGGCCATTTACGTCTTCAAATCGTCGATTCTGCCTTTTTTCTTCACCTTTTATTATTTAAACGAATATCACTTGTAAATAGAACAATTGCAACTAAAAGCTTGTCTTTCTGGAAGGATAATGCTAGAAAATATATGTTTGTTTGTAGCATTATCATATATTAACGAAAGGAAACCCTAAATAGCTATAACCTAGGGTTTGGTCTTATGATTTGAGGTTGTAAGTGTTAAATGGTGTTGTTAGTCACTATTACACTTGTAAGTGATGAAAGATTAGTGAATGGGTTAAGATTAACCAAATTGTAGGTTTAAGTGTTAAAATGGGTCAAATGAGTCATGGTTGACCTAATTGGGTGAAATGGGTGTGAAAATACCTTAGATGGTGTTAGTTGTGGATATTGGACTATAATCACTAGCTTTTAGTGATATATATTGTGTCTTGGCCATTAATGGGCGGTTTTGGTATAAATGAGTCATTTAATGCAAACGGGTCATTAAATGCTCAAGTGTGAATGTTGGTGTTTGGTCCAACTAGTTGTGTATTGAATGTGTACTTATGTATTAGGTACTTTGCTTTGAAGCATACGGAAGTGTTTGATCATCACCGACGTGTTAAGGTGAGTGAAATAATTATATGCGTGCATATATGATGTATTTATTTGTGTAGTTGAGTTGTGAAGTGTCGACGTGTTAAGACACCACTTCTCACGTGGCGACTGAAGTGTCTATGTGTTAAGACACCACTTGGGAGTGAAGCATCGACGTGTTAAGATGCCACTCCGAGGGATGTAACGAGTGAAGTGTCGACGTGTTAAGACACCACTCGGGGTGAAGTGTCGACGTGTTAAGACACCACCCGGGGTGAAGTATCGACGTGTTAAGATGCCACCCGTGGGGTTAGTGTACGATGTGTTAAGTGCACTAATGGATGTTATGAACTCCGGCGGTCTTTTAAATATCGTTCCTTTGTACGATTGGTTAACGATGGTTGTGTGTTGTAGTATAGCATATTATATTGTTCAAGTTATATGCTTTTGTTGTGCTAGCTTGTGTGGTCGAAGGTTTAATAATATACTTGTGATGGTATGATTATTTATATTGCTAGCATGCATGCGGTAAATGCGTAAGTGATTGCAAGTAAGTAGGTTGTATATGTATTCGTATAATTGGTGCACTCACTAAGCATTAGCTTACCCCTCTCGTTGTTTATCTTTTTAGATGCAGGTGCGGATAAGGGAAAAGGGGTTGTTGGGCACTAGGTGTCCCTTGTTGATGCTTGTCGAAGCTTTTGAAGTTGGCCTAGTGCTTTGGGTAGTTTAGCCCCAAACCATGCTCGAAGTGTTGTTTGGTTTAAAACTATCATTTGTGAATTGGTCAAACTTGTATTACATTTGTTAAGGGCCTTCGAGCCGTTTGTAAACATTTAACTTGTGATATTGTTTAAATGGGTTATATGTAACCGTTTAATTGGGCGCTAATGGTTTGTTATTATAAAAAAAAAATTATCGTATGGAATATGGGTTGGGTTGTTTCAAGTTTAGAGTTTATGGGTTAGAGTTTAGAGTTTAGGGGTTAGGGTTGGGGGTTTAAAGGTTAGGGTTTAATGTTTAGGGTTAGGGTTGAGTTCTTTGGTCACCAAAATCGATAAAAAAAATATTATTTATTAAAGGGGTATTTCTTTCAAATTACTTAATCACCTTCAGATTCCTTGACCACTTTAATCACTAAATGAACATGTAATCTAATTCCTTGGAAAATAATTCCTTCAAAATGCAATTCCCTTAGTGTATTTCATTCCATCAAAAAATATTTCGCGAGCCAAACGGGGCCTTAGATATTTCAATATGTGAAGGTCATACTCCGACAAAGTATTTATAGTATATACCCAATTATTGATGATATTTTAAGTAGTCACAAAGGCACAAGCCAAGTATGAAGTAATATGTCCCATAACATTCTGTCAAATTTACAATGTCCCATTTTTTCCTAGCTTTGTGTATTATAATGATAATAGTATGTATTATAGGTGTCGTTTTAACCCATACTATCTATTTGAGTGCTTTTAAAATTAAAGATGAGTGTAAAGTGTAGCTAATGATTTAAATATGCAGAATTATAGTGTTCGGTAAAAACTTATTTAGACGAGCGAATAGATACAACTTGCTTTGTGCAGCCATTGTGAAACTCTTTCAAGTAGATCTTTGAAACTGGAATGTGAAAATTATAGAAAATCAACCGAAACACTAAGAAATATGTTTAGAGATTGTGATTCTTTTATTCTATCAATTGTGTGATATGTAACTAAATAAAATATACATATAGTTTTAAAATGTGATACTTCACTACATCAGATTTCTATCAAGATCCCACCAATTCGCGACTATTACTCCACAATATAATGTTTCAACGGTGTTAAATTTGAATTTCCTTACACTATTCTAGCTTATTTCAAGTTCAACATATCACTTATCAAATACTCCGTAATGTGTAATAATCAATAATTAATCCTCAATAACTTAGCCCGATTATACTTTACTATAACAAATTCTTTTAAAGAATCCCGCGAATTCACGGGTCTTTAACTAGTTACATACATAATATTATCATTATCAGTGTCGTCCAAATCTCAGAATTACTCGCTGAGTACTCAGTTTTTTGAGAGTACTAATGTAATATCCTATAAAACTAAAAGAGTATAAAACTCATTATACACATATTACATATTTAAAGAATAACTATCCTAAATTATTAGAAAATAAAGTTAACATAAGTTGTAACTAACATAAGTTGTAAATTAGATTAGTTTCTCATATGATTAATTAATTTTTAAGTCTTGTCTTTTAATAAATTTAGAGTCTAGAACTTTCAATTTGGATTATTATTTTTATCATAAATTTAATACATGTCAACATTCATGAAGACCCTTGAATTCCTTAACATTGTAACATACTAGTAACTAGCTTTTAAAAACTCTTTTACTTACAAGTTAATCACCATTTATGTACAGCTAATGACCTTTTATTATATAACCTTCCATCACACTTAAGACTACATCTACACATAAAAATTCTTAAGTTCTCTCTTTTTCTCTCATGCTTTTCTAGCACAAAATTCTACACTTTTTACTTATCAATTTTTTAAGAATTTGATTCATTTTGGTGGAAAAACAATGTGGTTTTGGTGTTAAGTATTAAGGTAATACATCTATATTTTGCTTTACATTATCAAGAGTATATTAACATATTATAAGCTCTATAATCTTAAAATAAAATCACTTAAAAATCATGTAAAACTTATGTTAACATTTCATAGTTTTGGTGGTTAAATCACAACCAATTAATTGGGTTTATAAACAAACTTATAATTTTGTGATAATAAGAATTACATATATAAAATCGTATGGTAATACCATTAAACAAAGGATATTACATACTCTTACTAGAATGTGTTTTATGCTCATACGCGTGTATTCATTAGATTTGGCTCGGTGATGACATCCTTTTGGGGGTAATTTGTTCTCCTCGGAATTTCGTCATTCAACATAAGGTACGGATATTCTAGATTTTAGATGGTACTAGGATCATTTCGGTATATTCTCCTCTCAAATCTTTGTTTGAATCACGTATAATATTATTGTATGACATGCTTATTTAAAAATTCGTTATGTTTGTTAGTCTATAAATTGTTTTATGATTTTTCTCATTTTTGATGTACTAACGAGGTTGCTAATTGTGTTTGATAATTGAGGAATCATAATATTTTGATCTTTAGAAATAGTGTCAAAACCGTGTCTCAAAATTCAACCAAAACAGCCCAGAAAAATCAGCCCCTGAAACTGTCGCAAATAGTCACATAGTTGTCGTGAACAGCCTGAAACTATCGCGAAACAGCCTGAAACTATCGCGAAACAGTCTGAAACTGTTGTGAAACAGCTGTCTAGAAACTGTCACGAAATTAGTTCCAGAAACAGTCCCAGAAACAGTCCCGAACAGCCCGAAAACAGCTCTGAAATGTTCCAAACATCTCAGTAATGAACGTGTGTGTGTGTGGTGAGTGGTATGGTGATTCGTATCGAGTGTCCCTCATTCCACATGGCTTTACATATCCCTTCAGTCCCGTTTAAGTTGTTAATTCGTTAAGGGTTCAAATATTATGTAATGTGACTCGTGACAAAAGTTAGACCGAATGGTTGGGGTGACACGTGATTTTATATTAAGCAACATATTATTTTATATAACATTTTAAGCGTTGGTCAAGCGTAAAATATTTAAGCGCATTTTATTAATTCTTTTTAAACATGTTGATATCGGCTAAAAAGTCAGGTTTTCACCCCGGTATTAAGACCCAAAAACAATAAAGTTCCAAACTTTATCGCCAAAATACCCGCTTCGTCTATTAAATTTGAAGAACAAGTGATTACGAAGACGGTGCAAAAAGAATCAAGAGAATCGGAGCTAAAACGAAGATTCTAGAGCGAAACCGGTGAAAGATAAGAAATCGAGTTACGATCCAGTGAATTCAGCAAACCAGGGCAGGCTAAACGGCTTGTCAAACGGCCGGCCACTAGGAAAAATGGCCTGCCACATGACCAAGGCAAACGGGCACAAGAAAAGGGCTACCTGGCAAACGGCCTCAGCAAACAGCCTGTCAAACGGCCTGCCAAACGGTCTGCCAGTCGTTTGCAGGCAAATTTCAAGTCTATTTAAAGGGTCTTTGTTGTAATGGCCCGTCCAAATCTATATGGACGAATACAATAACATTTGGTCCCATTGCGAGGTTTTGACCTCTATATGATACGTTTTACAAACACTTGCATTCGTTTTTAAAAGACAACTTTCATTACAACGATAGTTGACAAGTATGCATACCATTTTACAATATAACCAAACTTTAAATGACTTAATCTATCATTTACTTAATAATATAATCTTTTTGAACTCAACGACTCAAATGCAACGTCTTTAGAAATATGCCAAGAATGACTCCACGTAATATCTTTAATTTGAGCAAATGCACAGCGGAAGATTTCTTTCATACCTGAGAATAAACATGCTTAAAAGTGTCAACCAAAAGGTTGGTGAGTTCATTAGTTTATCATAAACAATCATTTCCATAAGTTTTAATAGACCACAAGATTTCATTTTTCAATATCATTTCCATAATCATTATACAGGCATTTCGCAATCTGCATAAAGATAAAATCATTCATATGGTGAACACTTGGTAACCGAACTAACAGGATGCATATAGAATATCCCCCGCATACAGGCATTTCGCAATCTGCATGCTATATACCGGCCGTCGCAATCAGTATATATCAATCGAAGTACTAAAGCATTTGTATCCCGAATGGGACGTGTCAGGGTCCATAGATCTATCTTTAGGATTTGCATCAATTAGGGGCCATTTCCCTAATTCTTAGGCTACCAAACTAACAAGGGGCGATATTCGGTATTCGTAATTCAACCATAGAATATAGTTTAAGTACTTGTGTCCATTTCGTAAAACAGTTTATAAAACAGCGCATGTATTCTCAGCCCAAAAATATAATAAAAGGGAATAATGAAACTCACTTTAACAGATTTTCAATTCGTCGAAAATCAGACTTAGCCACAGATCGATTCACGAACCTATAACAAATATATACATATATATCAAAGTATGATAAATATATTCAAATCATATTTTTTTTTTACGTGTTGATGATTTAAGTTGTCAAGTTAGCAGTCCAACGTTAGTAGTCCAATGTTAGTAGTCCAATGTTAGCAGTCCAACGTTAGTAGTCCATATATATAGTTCAATACATCACCATGGAATAATCAAGACGTATTGTAAATATAATGTCTAAGACTCAATCACAACCCATTATACAACTATTGTCTTTGAAGTTATCTCGACGTGTTGTGTACATGTGTCTTACGATTTATCTGACGTATTGTAAATATATTGTCTAAGAATCAATCACGACCCATTGTACAACTATTGTCTTTGAAGTTATCTCGACATGTTGTGTACATGTGTCTTACGATTTATCTGACGTATTGTAAATATATTGTCTAAGGTTTAATCACGACCCACTGTACAAACTGTTGTCTTTGAAGTTATCTCGACGTATTGTGTACATGTGTCTTACGATTAACCAAGACTAGTATAGTATAAGGAAATATGTATAAATACATGTATAATACAAGAAAAGTTAGCTAGGACATGGTTAGTATAGATTTTTGCAAAATAATCCCGTAGCTATTTTGATGATTTCTAACCAATCTTGTTTTGCCCATTTCTTCTTCGTTATAAATCGGTTTTGAGTGATTCAAATTTCTATGGTTTCGTAACGAACTGTAGTATTTAGAACTAAACTGAAAAAGTAGTGGTTTATAGTCGGAGTTACAGGTTACAAGTCCATATTTGAAAGATGTAGTCATTTCCGTCGAAAGAACGTCATCTTGATGACCATTTTGAAAAAAACATACTTCTACTTTGAGTTTAACCATAATTTTTGGATATGTTATCATGTTTATATGAAATATAATTTTCCCAAAATACAAATCTTTAAATCAAAGTCTAAGATAGTTTTTTTTATTATCCAACCCGAAACAGCCCCCGGTTTTACTACGACGGCGTATGTCCGGTTTTACGGTGTTCTTCGTGTTTTCAAGTTTTAAATTATTGAGTTAGCATATCATATAGATATAAAACATGTGTTTAGTTATTTTTAAAAATCTAGTTAGAAGGATTAACTTTGTTTGCGAACAAGTTTAGAATTAACTAAACTATGTTCTAGTGATTACAAGTTATTTTCTTCGAATAAGATAGTTATATAAGTAAGAATCGAACGATGTTATGAACATCATTACTACCTCAAGTTTAGTAGGTAAACCTACTAGAAGTGACAAGAAATGATCTAGCTTCAAAGGATCTTGGATGGCTTGAAAGTTCTTGAAGTAGAATCATGTCACGAAAACAAGTTCAAGTAAGATTATCACTCGAATTAAGATAGTTATAGTTATAGGAATTGAATTAAAGTTTGTATATGAGTATTACCTTGATTTAGAATGATATCTTACTATAAACAACAAGGATTTCTTGAGGTTGGATGATCACTTTACAAGATTGGAAGTGAGCTAGTAAACTTGGAAGTATTCTTGATTTTATGAAACTAGAACTTGTAGAATTTATGAAGAACACTTAGAACTTGAAGATGGAACTTGAGAGAGATCAATTAGATGAATAAAATTGAAGAATGAAAGTGTTTGTAGGTGTTTTTGGTCGTTGGTATATGGATTAGATATAAAGGATGTGTAATTTTGTTTTCATGTAAATAATTCATGAATGATTTAAAATATTTTTGTAATTTTGTGTAATCATTCATGATAGTTGCCAAAAGATGGTTCCCACATGTTTAATGACTCACATGGGCTACTAAGGAGCTGATGATTGAGTGTATATACTAATAGTATATACATCTAGAAGCTGTGTATTGTACGAGTACGAATACGGGTGCATACGAGTAAAATTGTTGATGAAAATGAACGAGAATGTAATTGTAAGCATTTTTGTTAAGTATAAGTATTTTGATATATGTTCTTAAGGCTTTCAAAAGTGTATTAATACATATTAATACAATACATATATATACATTTTAATTAAGTCGTTATTTCGTCGTTAATCGTTACATGTATATATTGTTTCGAAACCCTTAAGTTAGTAGTCTCGTTTTTATGTATATAGTTTATTGTTAATACACTTAATGATATACTTAATTATCATTATATCATGTTAAACATAATGTATTAATATATCTTAATACAATACATATGTATTTATTTTAATTAAGACGTTATTACGTCGATAACCGTTACATATATATCTTGTTTCAAATTTCTTAATTTAGTAGTCTCATTTTATGTATATAACCCATTGTTAATATACTTAATGAGATACTTACTTATCATAATACCATGTTAAATATATATATATATATATATATATATATATATATATATATATATATATATATATATATATATATATATATATATATATATATATATATATATATATATATATATATATATATATATATATCATCATGTCGTTTTTACAAGTTTTAACGTTCGTGAATCGTCGAACAAACTGGGTGGTCAAACGTTTATGTAAAATCCGTTTCAATTAATCAAGTCTTAACAAGTTTGATTGCTTAACATGTTGGAAACATTTAATCATGTAAATATCAATCTCAAATATATACATATATTTATATACATATCTTATTTACAAATAGTGGTTCGTGAATCGTCCGGAAAAGTCGAAGGTTACCTGAACACAGTTCCAAATTTTTGAATTTCAACTTAACAGACTTTGCTTATCATGTCGGAAACATTAATTCATTTAAAGATTAAGTTTAAATTTGGTCGGAAATTTCCGGGTCGTCACATTTGTCATCAATTTTTACACACACTTCAATTCACTTCTTTCTCTCTCTTTCTACAATATTAGTCATACTTTCAAGGTCTTCGACTCCGTGCGGGAAACCTAGTACCCGGAGAAGAACGCCGAAGATTGTATTAGGAGCGGTCTGGAGTTTGAAGTTGTCACTTTTGTATTCGGAACTCGTTTAATCTACTGGTACTTCTATCCTTTGTCTTTATATAATGTTTTCCATTATTATGCTTTGTGATATTGTTGCCATGATTAGCGAGTAGTTATCTTTAGTGTATGCTATGATATAGTCAGTTATAATGCTGAAATAATATTATGGCTTGTGTATGTTGTCGAGATGCTTTCCGATTATGCTTTAAACTCAATCGCTTTTCCAACTAATAGAACGTAGTTATTGGCTCTGTTATTGGGAAGTCGCGAACCCCGATTCAGAGTACACTATCTGTGTCACCCCTTGGTAAGAGAAATCTATCGGATACAACGTAAGTTTGACTGAGGCACACCGGTTGTAGTAAGTCCATCGAGCCTTGGATTCCGACTGAGGACTCTTTCGTAGTGAAACATCTAACTAGACCCCTAGTACATTGTCTGTCATAGACCATGCTAGTGTAGTCACCAAGCATATAAACTTCGTACGTGCACGCTGAAGCACAACGGTTGTTGTAAGTTGTACCTCTGCTAAGTAAGGCCATGCAACCCTGTCAGTACTGATTAGTACACTTCACCATAACGCGGTCTCAAGCATTGCACCCTGCTTGAGGGATTCTTGGTTAATTAAGGAACTATTTGTTTAAACACATAAAGGATTGGACTGTATAACCGAACGTGTTCATGGAAGTCAAAACCCGACTTGGCCATGGTGTTCTTTATGGTTAAACTCTTTTAAAGGGCCTAACTATCTTTTAAACCTAATCACTAATGAAAGCATCGAGCACATCAAGTCTCTCGGATATGGCAAACAATGTATTCTATTATGCTTAAGAAAGTTTAGACCTTTGTGGAATGTTAATACATCACCCAACCGAGTCGCTCAATTGGATGAGCCGTCTGAACGTATATGCCTGTAGTCAGACTGCACGGGCGTCGGGGGTAAGGGACGTTGCTGTCTATTCAGAATCTTCAAGCCTATCGCATTACCAGTGACATGTCTTATGACAGGGGCGTTTAGGACCAGTGTAATGAATACGAGGTCACTACCTATTTATGAGCCAGCATTCCATAATCTCGGCAAAATAACTGACGAAATCATAGCATGTGCTTGTTTTAACCTTATCTGAATTACAAATTTTATCGCATTTACTTTACTTCATCTTATAAACTAGAAAACCCAAAATTAGGTAACAAACCACTACTCCTTCATGTTAGGATTATCTTAAGCTTACTTATAGGTTCGATTCTACTGATATCTCAAAAATGCGACCCTAGGTCATACTTTCCTTACTCATAATAAGGAGTAGTAAGATTTAGGCCCCGCTAAATATAAATTTAAAACTATTGATCGCTACCTTGATCAGCCGACTCTGACGCCGTGCGACCTGACGACACCGCATAAATAAAACCGTCCTTTCGGCCATATCATTTGTGGCCATATCAGAGTTTTTGGCGCCGCTGCCGGGGAACTGGTATCAGACAATACACCTTTTATCAAACTCATTCACAATCATTTAGTGGTGTCTAAGAAAGACAATTATACACGAACTTGGTTGTTGGATTTTTCGAACAGTCTCCAATTATATTGGAACCAAAAGGATCCTGCCTCTCCGTAGTCAGCCTGGCCACTTGGTGTGACGACCCGAAAATTTTTGACTAAATTTAAACTTAATCATTATATGATTTCGACACGATAAGCAAAGACTGTTAAACTGAGTCTTAAAAATTTTGAACTGTTTTTATGAAATCATTTGACCTTCGACTGTTTCCAACGATTCACGAACAATTGTGTTTAAATAAATGTGTATATATGTGTGTGTGTATATATATATATATATATATATATATATATATATATATATATATATATATATATATATATATATATAAATATAAACAAAAGTATATATACTGATTTGAAATAATAAAATACAATTTAATCATTTGAATTAAAAATGTAAAATAATATACAGAATAATTAAATTTCTATTAAAATGAATATATATATATATATATATATATATATATATATATATATATATATATATGAATATGATTTCTATATATAATTGATGACTATATGTATATTGTAATATATAAAAATGTATAAATATTAATTATTAAATATATGTTATTATATAATTAGTAGAAATTACATAATTAATAAATTGTAATATTAATATATTAAATGTAATTACAATTTAAAATATAATTATTATATTAATAATGTTATTATTACTTTCATTAATATCAGTATTATGAATATTATTATTTTAATATTATATATAGATATAAAATTTAATACATGTAATTTGTTATATTAATGTTATTATTATTATTTTAAAAATCATTATTTTTATTATAGTTATTATTATTATTATTAGAAAATAATACAATTTATTATTATTAGCATTAATAATAATATTATTATTATTTTTATGATTATTAGTATCATTATTATTTATTATTATTATTATTATTATTATTATTATTGTTATTATTATTATTATTATTATTACTAATATATTTATTAATTATTAATATTAATTATATAAATTATTAAAAACAAGAATGGTACGAATCTGTTACATTTTTCCATCAAACTGTATTTAATTTTTGTTTCTGTCGGAATTTGTTACAAGTCTACTTCAATCACGTTTCCAAACAAGATAACTTTCATTATATAATACCTACTGCATTCTGTAATTGAAGAAAAACACTGAAAAATACATATAATAAACTCGATATACTCTGTTCTTGAATATTTTTGTCAAACTTCGAATTCGAATAAAATTTCAAAATCTAGTAATGCAGAGTTGTTAGGAATCATTCACTTAAACTATCTGCAAAGTTTAAATCAAAAAGTTAACCGTTTTGTTCATCGCGAAATTCGAAATCGTTTGGATGATTCAAGTTAAATTGATGATTCCTAAAGTTTCTAAGAGTGTTTTGTAACACAATTCATGTTGTAATCTTTGTTTAAAACACTCCTAATTTCATAATCAATAATCGAGTTAATGTTCTTGAACTGTGAAAAAGCAACGGCTTAAATTCGAATAAATTTATGAAATCTAAAAATGTAGTTTTGTTAGGATTCTTTTACTCAAACTATCTGCAAAAATTGAGATTCCAATTCCTTAAATTGATCACGAATTTTGGAGTCAAAGTTTTAAATTCAAAAAGTCAAACGAGGTGTTCTTCAGGAAATTCGAATCTGTGTTGTTGTTTCTGGTTCAATTGATAATTCTAGAGTACTAGGAAGATGATTTAGAAGATATTTCATGAAGGAATTGAGGTCTCAAAATAGTCCAATCTCAAAAATTAAGTTTGATGTTCTTCGTTTTTTTTTTCAAAGTTACAGTTGCTACTGTTTTTATTTTATTTTTCTTCTTTTCTTTTCAGGTAATTTAAATCCACATAATTTGTTTACTTCTGTTTCGTTGCAAATTCAAAACCCATTTCATGGTTTAATTGTTAGGATTAATGGTTCCAGTCGTTTGGTTTAATGAAGAAGAAGAAGTAGCAGTGGAATATTAGGTTAAATTAATTACGGGTATGGGTCATTACAGTTGGTATTAGAGCGGTGGTCGTAGCGAACCAGGTCTTGCATTAGTGTGTCTAACCGGATACTGTTTGGATGCATTAGTGAGTCTAGACTTCGACTCTGTCTGCAGGTCAAAAGTTTTGCTTATCATTTGTGTCGGAAAAATTTCATGTTCATCATCTTAAGTCTTGACACGTGTTCTTGCATTTATTGCATACACGGTGAATGGACGAATCATATCCTATCATATCTATTACAGTGGATCTTATTTGGCGCTTCCCGTAATTCCCTCCGTAATTTAAGGTATTCTGATATTATATACATCTATACATATTATGCATTAGGAATACCATCTAATTATCATTTCCTATCACTAATCTTTTCATACCGAAAGTCTTTTCTGTAATCGCATAAGATGGCCTCTACGAATCGACCAAGTTCCTCAGACTCCGAAGACAGCGTGACGGGAGCACGCCAACCAATCAACTACCATGAATTCTGGAGAAAATGGGGGTGGGTTCGCGACATACTTACCCTATGGAGAAGAGAAGAAGGCGCTCCATATCATGAGCCAAATCTACCGCCTAACGTCGGAGTACTCGACCAGCTCACCGGCGAACCTGTTTGCAACACTGTTTATACCCTTTTTGCTAGAATTTTTTGTCTTTAGGCTACCATTAACGGAACTAGAGAAGATATCTGACCTCTACCTCACACCGATAACCAGCCAGGGTTAGTAGAGGAAGTTAAAGAACTCCGAGCTCGAGTGTTAGTTTTAGAGAGCACGGTACACAATTTACAAGCACTGACAGCACCAATACCACCAACAACAACATCAGCATCACCAACCTCAACATCACACGCCTCAACATCACAATCTATACCTCGAGCATAATCTTCATTCTACGTAATATTCTACATCAAAAATTCTTTTGTACAAACTATTAATGATGAGAATATTTTAACGGGTAGGTAATACCCGAGAAATATTTAGATTTCACATTAATATATTACAATTGTACATTCCTTAATCCTAATTCAACATCCTTTAACTATCCTACTTACATTCACAGATATACGTATCCGTTTACCGAAGAATAACAATTTTCATTCAAATTCAATTCCATATCTGGATTGATCAAGCATATTTCCACCGAAGGTCGAGAACACGATTGAGTGCAATAGAGGAGGGTTTATTATGTACAGCGGCTTTAACCTCCGGTCCGGTTACCGTGATAACCCTAGCCGAGATGATGATTTCGGGAGGGTGGTTATGGCTGTTTGGCCGTCATTGAGGCTTGTCGATTGGCGGCTAGGGAGAAACCCTACACGGCGGTATAGGTAAAACCCTAGGAGGAGAGGAGCGTTTAAGCTTCTATCATGTGTCTTTAGAATAAAGGCCATGCCCTTTATTTATAGAGGCCTATTAGGGTTTTAAGGGGAAAAGGCTAGCGGGCCTTTAATGGACCAGGCTTAAAGGAAAGCCTAAGTAATAGTCCTATGCGCTATGCGGATCATCAAGTCCCCCAAGTTCGGTATGATATATAACAAATGTATCATGTCGAACTTATAATATGCCACCACACGTAACTCGAAGACTGTCAAGTCTAAATAAAGTTGCAATAAACATTTGATGCGCATCTTGTGCGCCAAGTAATGATGCGTAATGAGCATCTATTGCGCCAAGTGACGCTGTGATCATGACATCTCCAACGTCGAACACCTATACTTATGAATGATATACTTTAGGTGTGATTTAGACAATTATGTCTATGCGGGACAATACCAAAACATAAACCCATATAATAATGCCAATAAAGTATACTGATAGTATATTAGTATATCGTTACTCCCCCAGTTCAAGATAACTAAAGTTCTTTAGTTGTTTTGAACTATAATAATGGCCATGAGCATTTCAAAATCATGGATTTATAAAGTACTGCCATGCGTCCATGGTCTTAAGTATAGCGGCCAAGGGCATTTCGCGACCAAGGACTTATGAAAATATGCCATGAGCGCCTGCGCAACCATGGTCTTAGTGAAGATATGCCATGGGCGCGCTTACGCGACCATGGACTTAGTAAAGGTATGCCATGGGCGCGCTTATGCGACCATGGACTTAGTAAAGAGTGGTCCATAACACAAAGTCGTGGTCTACTCATAAAACGTTTTATCGTAAAGTAAGGTTTTCCTGAAGCAAACATTGTTCGGAATTTTCAGTTTGCATTCTAGACATCTCGCTAGTGACTTTGAGTTCCGAATTTCAAGGCCACGTCGAGGCTTCTCCAGCTATTCGCATAGGAGCCTTCTTGATGCAACAATGCGATAAATCGGAGATCGATGTTGCATTCAAGGCATCTCTGACTTGCAAGCTCCGTACTCAGTCATTTTGAGGCATCCCAACTAAAAGGTGAGGGGTATTTAATTGTGCGGGCAATTTAATGCCGCAATTTGCGTATACTTACGTATATTTACGCAGGAAAACTAATGCCTTTATTCTTATAGTATTTTTATGCGCGCGTCGTTATTTTTCATTTAGTGTTTTATGCTGGTGCATGCTCGAGTAGAGAAACAACTTAGTTCCTTGATTTTGTTGAAATCCAGTCTTCACCATTTGCACAATAACGTAGAATAAATGTTATGTTGCATGACGGGTGCGACCCCTCTATGTCGAACATAATCTTTTTATTCTTGCGGCAACAATCCAATGTTGTCCGCATAGAGAGCAAGCCAATGCTCTAAATATTATACTCTTGACTTTTATAAATTTATTATAAGTATTTTACGCATGGACAAACCAATGTCACTATTCGTATATAAGCAAACCAATGCTTATTCAAGAGTCTTCCGGTCAAACCAATGCCCGGGTATTTGGACAAGTAAACCAATACTTGTATTTTATAGTCATGACTTTGCAGATCTCCGTCCTGCGCGGTGTACAAGCGTTTGAAAAAAACCAATGTTTTACTACTGTCACCATTATTTATAGTATTATTAGCCAAACTAAACTATGCCACTTGGGAGTCGGAGCGTTCCCTGTGCAGCGGTGCGTGCAATCAACATACTTAATGTTTATAAAGTTTTGGACGCACTAAATAAGAAACACTGAGTTCGCAGAGGGTGGATCAATTCCCTGATACGTGTGTTTTCTTTGCGGGCTTAACCGCGAAAATAATATATGTGATGTGTATGCGGGTCTATCCTACCTGTTTAAAGGATTTTTGGCATGCGACCGCTAATCACTCAAAGGAAAACAATCCTTTCTAATAGTTATGCTCATATCATGGTAGCCCCCATTTCAATAGTACTAAAGTATTTAGTAGTGTTGAAATCTAGAATGAAACTTAAACCACTTTTGGAGAGGGAGTGCCTGAGCATGTATGTGACCATGAGCAAATAAATTGATCTCATGGACTTACGCAATGCTGCCACGAGATTATAAGAATTGTCCATGGTCTTACGCGTTACGGTCATGGACTTAATAAATATGTCATGGCGTGTTTACGCGACCATGGTATTTAACCAATTGTCCATGGTCTTACGCGTTGCCGCCATGGACTAATAAATATGCCATGGGCGCGCGTATGCGACCATGGTCTTTAAACAATTGTCCATGGTCTTACGCGTTGCGGCCATGGACTAATAAATATGCCATGGGCGCGTTTACACGACCATGGTCTTTAAATAATTGTCCATGGGCTTACGCCATAGAATATTTTAGTGCGGAATGTTATATCACGTGCTTAACACTGCAAGGGGACATTACGTAGTGGCACTTCAGAGTAGTATTGCGAAATTTTAGCATCTCAAGGAGACATATTCCTACCTTTCAAAAGGTTTTAGGGTGTACGACCGTAACCGACTAAGGGAACATTTTTTCCGCTAGTAATAGTATATACTATGCCAGCCCCCAGTTCAATATAACTAAAGTATTTTAGTTGTGTTGAACTATAATTGATATCACACCAAATAATCTAGAGGCCATTGGAACCCATTTAGGACATTTTTTCTAATATTCGAACTATGCGCCTGATATTAAATCATTCATGTGGCATTTTAACAACACATGATGTGTGCGCAAGCTTACATAAAGCTAAAAATGTAAGGTATGATTCCTGAATATCTACGTATGAGCTATACCGTCATATATTCTTTCGCTTACTTTCTACAAAGTGACTTATAAAATCTATTTTCACTTGCAAATCATCCCTTTAATTGTGGTGAAATACTTGCCCAGGGTATATGCGCATATGAATTTTAGAATGTGGCAGTACACATAAAATTGATTTTTTGGGTGCACCCATTGTTGTGCCGTAGGGCAGCCTCCAAATTGTGTGGCCGTGTAACAGAAGTGGGTAGTACTGAGATACACCTTAGCCACGCATTCATCATGCTATTTGATGAGAGAATATTATGTGCGTGATATAAAAATATGTGCACCATGATCTTAACAAACAAGCTCATTTTGAATTAATATTCATGATATTAAATTTTTACAGCTTATGTGCACCCTTAGGTCAGCCAATTTAAATATTGTTCAAATTAATTGAAGCAAATCTCCCTGTTTCCGATCAATGCAAAAAATTAAAGATCAAATTCCAACTTACTCAACCCATTATATATAAATAAGGAAATATAGTTGTGTGAAAAAATCTTTAGCGTTTGATCAACCGCAAAATATGCAGTGACTTAGCTAGTATATTAGTCGCGAAGACTTTTATAAATTAACTGCAAAATATGTAGTAACTTACCCACATAGGTTTTTTTTTTTTTTTTAATCAGCCACGTAGACTTTTGTAATGGACTACATGTTGTACCCGAATGGGTTGCAATCGAGTAACGTAAAGGCTTTAACACAGTTGCTATTAAATCCGCAAATGGACCGTTGTCATGCCATTACTAGGCATATGCAGATTACACGAATGTTTGTGTGAAAGCAGGAATCTTGTTCCTTTTGGTAATCAACCACCTCGTTAAGGTTTTAATCGGTACGTCTTTTGTGTGCATGGAGCTCATTTGATCGAGAATCAACAATGATTTGTACATATAGTACTTGATTTGCATGACCCATGGGATTTGTTGTCTACATCACATGTTAGTCGTGTCATTTGATAGCAAATATTTTGCGCACGACGTATGAAAATCATGCGATATCGGTATGCTTTTAATAACATTCCGATCGTTATGGTAGTTGATTCACCCTAGCTTACAAATTCCAAATTGATGCTTGCAGATTAGATGTTGGAAACGATCTAAGTGCTCTACTCATAACTAGTATGGAGCGCCGACGTGTTAATGCCGAACATAAGCGTTGATTCATTGCATGTAAGCTAGTGTTTCGCCGCATTATTATATTAAACTTGTGCGGGATTGTTTAGCGATGCATAATGTTACGTTGCGCTTCGCTGACTAGGTTTGCATAATAGATGTGCGAGAAGTTACGGAGATCATCTTCAATATGTATGAGTTTGCACCTTTACACGTATATACAGTTATAACATATTAATATTAAATATTAACATTGAACTTATTAATGATATGTATGTTTCTTTACTAGAATAAGGAACAATCTTTAAAATTTTCTTCCGCAAAAGATAAAGATTTGTTGCCATCTTTCAAAATAAAATTTTATTTTGTTGCAAGTTATTACCAATAAGATTTGGCATCGACATTTAATTATAATATGTCGATAAAAATATATCTCGAATAAGTGTAGCCGACGATGATACTTACATCGTTTTTTGCACGTGATCTATTGAGAAATTGTAGTAGCTTACATCGAGTTTTATTTGTAATTATTACTTTTATATAAAAGTGTAATTACATATCAATTTGTGATTCTCAAGATTTTGCCACGGATCAACTTAAATTATCCCGAGCCCTTTTTAGTCTCATATTTAATATTAATATGTATATGTATTATTCACATATATCATTTATAAAAATAGAACATGATATTCTGGCCAAATTGGATATTGCATGATTTGACTTTTACCTTATACAGGAAGCAACTAAATATTGCATTATTTCCGGAAATTATATGATGATTTTTTCTTTTATTATCCAAGAGCTAAATTAGCACCCTAGTTATATCACGAAGTAGGTGCCAATTTTTTATGCATTAACACAGGCGCAAACAACGGCCATATTTTTGCGGAATAAGGTCATCCGACGGAAAGAAATCATTCCAGAAATTAGATTTTCCGGATTGTAATCGGCCAGATTAATGTTAGTTTGGATTCAAGCCCGGATTTTAACCGAAGACCCGATCTCGCTTCTGTCAGTGCAGGCTATCGAATTTGTTTTTTATTAATCGGCAACACAAATGTTTTTATCATTCATCGGTGAACCGATTGAGGATGCGAATACGGTGGGGTATCGATTTGTAGCAGCATGACAATTGTGACTGTCGCTAATCGTCCATTAATACCAACACCGATTCTAATTCCCAGAATATTTCGGAACGTTTGAAGATCTCGCCAAGAAATTATACGTATCTAAGAGATGAACAATTAGCCAGTTTCGCTAATGATTTAGCAATAATTCATTGTTTATTTTACATTAATTTTCTTTGTTGTCTATTTTCATGGTCAACGATATGTAAGCGTATTTTACATATTCGTATAAACTTATTTGCATAGAATATTAATGCATAAGACCATATATATAATTTAATGTGAACGTATCATGTATATGTATAATAATAAGATAATAGTGAAAGGATTGACTAACCTTCTAGGAGTAATCCTACGTCTGCATATATGTTTAAATAAAGGCAACACATGCAACTGACCAATTGAACATGACGTCGCGGACCTTCTAACTTTGCTGACCTTTTTATCGAATTCACCAGAATCTTTACTGTTGAAGGTTGGAACCCGAGGCTTTAGTCGGGGTCCCACGGATGGCGCCAATTGATCAAGCATATTTCCACCGAAGGTCGAGAACACGCTTGAGTGCAATAGAGGAGGGTTTATTATGTACAGCGGCTTTAACCTCCGGTCCGGTTACCGTGATAACCCTAGCCGAGATGATGATTTCGGGAGGGTGGTTATGGCTGTTTGGCCGTCATCGTGGCTTGTCGATTGGCGGCTAGGGAGAAACCCTACACGGCGGTATAGGTAAAACCCTAGGAGGAGAGGAGCGTTTAAGCTTCTATCATGTGTCTTTAGAATAAAGGCCATGCCCTTTATTTATAGAGGCCTATTAGGGTTTTGAGGGGAAAAGGCTAGCGGGCCTTTAATGGACCAGGCTTAAAGGAAAGCCTAAGTAATTGTCCGATGCGCTATGCGGATCATCATGGATTTTGACATATCAGAATCCAACAGGTGGCATAATGAAGAAATAATGGACACAATAAAACTTGTTAGAAACAAACTAATTATGTATGTAAATTTTTTTAAGAATCAACGCTAACAATATCCTAACTAACTGTTCCTATATCCGTTATGACTATTTCCTTATAATTTACTAGTCTTGGTTAAACCTGGGACAATATAATATAAACTTGATTAGTTAAGACAATAGTTATATAATACGTCGGATAAATTGTAAGGCACATGTACACAATACGTTTAGATTAATTCTAAGACAATAGTTGTACAATGGGTCACGATTGAGTCTTAGGCAATACGTATACAATACGTCTTGATTAATTAGGTTATATATTAAACTATTGGACTATTGGACTATTGGAATATATTTGGACTACTAACTGTGGACTACTAACATTGGACAATTAAAAGGTATTAAAATATTGATTCTAACATATGAAACTAAACATTTCTTCAAGTTGCCACTTGATTTCATCTTAAACATCATATGTATCTTGACGATTACAATCTACGTTCAAACCCTTCAAAATTTTTGAAAACACCTCGGATTGATAACCAACGATTCAGATATAGTAACATTGAATGCTGATGAAGCAGCAAAAGCTGTAGATGGTCTTAATGGCCAAAAGATGATGATAAAGAATGGAGTGTTGGAAACGCTCAATAGAAAACTTGGTACTGAGAAACGGATTGAGCAAACTTTGAGGGAGAATGTAGACAAACCACCAGGACTAAATCTGTATCTACAGAATCCAGATGATTCAATATCTGCTGAAACCGTTAGCGAATATCTTGCTCCTTACTTAGTTGAAATCCTTGCGGAAAAATCCTAAGATATCATCGTATCTTTCAGTATAAATATCCTCTATATTTCTGAAGATACCTTCATAAATATCTTTGTCCGAGATTAATTATCTCTTCGAGCTATCTATGTTATATCATAAAGGAAACTGTTTTAGTTTCTATATTTCTGTAAAATTCGAGTTTAAATTATGAATGTTTTCGGAGTAGTGTTGGGAATAGAAGCATGAGTTAGTATAATATAATGACGCCTGACCAACGTGGTTATATTACAGTAAGTTATTCTGAATTTCTAATGGAACGTGATGATTCACATACAATACTGTCATCATGAACCATGTTACATAACTCTTTCATTCTACTTAACCTCTGAACATATCAAGAAAATATATTCTTGATAGTTCTATCATCCGTGATTCTGGTAATTTAACAAATCAAATCGTGCTATTACGTTCCTTCCTGCTTAGAACATTAGGTTCATTCGAAACTTCATACCTACGAAACCGAGGCGTCTTAATCGCTTTACTTAAGGTCAAGAAGGAAAACAAAAGCATGGAGCCTTGAAATGGAAATGAAAATATAAGAACGACAACAACATAGAAATTACAAACCGTGTATATCAATGCGTATGGCAACATAAAGACACGGTAGAATTAAGAATAATATCACCCCAAGGTAATAGTAAAAGTAAACAGATTCCTCTGGTGGTAAATGAAAAAGAAGAATGACAGATGCGATAGTTAGAAAAATATCAAGGATTAGAACTGGATTTAGCATTTTTTTTTAAAAAAAATTGGAAGTATGGATTAAGGAAGAAAGTATAGGAGTGATGAGAATAGTGGAACGGAAGAGGTTAATTTATAATGGAAATATCAGACATAGCAATCGAGGCAGATAACCGCATTTAATCAAACAAGATCATAATTTCTCTATTTCCGAAAAATCAAATCTTATTTAGATTTCGAAGATTTTCTTTAAATTCCTTGAATTCTGGAAATCAACCGTGACTACGTCAAAAGTCAAGACAAATTTCTGTTACCTCATTTCACTCTTTTGTGATAGCTCCATTCGTACGCTTTGAATAATCGAATTGTTTTATTCATATTATTCAACGGTAATAAAACTCTAGTTTTCCACTCGTATTCGTCATGAAGATATTCTTATTATTAGCCATGACAACCTCACTCAAATTTCGGGACGAAATTTCTTTAACGGGTAGGTACTGTGACGACCCGGAAATTTCCGACCAAATTTAAACTTAATCATTATATGATTTCGACACGATAAGCAAAGACTGTTAAACCGAGTCTCAAAAATTTTGAACTGTTTTCATGAAATCATTTGACCTTCGACTGTTTTCAACGATTCACGAACAATTTTGTGTAAATAAATGTGTATATATATATATATATATATATATATATATATATATATATATATATATATATATATATATATATATATATATATATATATATATAAACAAAAGTATATATAATGATTTGAAATAATAAAATACAATTTAATCATTTGAATTAAAAATATAAAATAATATACAGAATAATTAAATTGCTATTAAAATATATATATATATATATATATATATATATATATATATATATATATATATATATATATATATATATATATATATATATATATATATTTAATATATATATATATATATGAATATGATTTCTATATATAATTGATGACTATATGTATATTGTAATATATAAAAATGTATAAATATTAATTATTAAATATATGTTATTAAATAATTAGTAGAAATTACATAATTAATAAATTTTAATATTAATATATTAAATGTAATTACAAGTTAAAATATAATTATTATATTAATAACATTATTATTACTTTCATTAATATCAGTATTATGAATATTATTAATTTAATATTATATATAGATATAAAATTTAATACATGTAATTTGTTATATTAATGTTATTATTATTTTAAAAATCATTATTTTTATTATAGTTATTATTATTATTAGAAAATAATACAATTTATTATTATTAGCATTAATAATATTATTATTGTTATTTTTATGATTATTAGTATCATTATTATTTATTATTATTAATAATATAATTATTATTATTATTATTACTAATATATTTATTAATTATTAATATTACTTATATATATTATTAAAAACAAGAATGGTACGAATCTGTTACATTTTTCCATCAAACTGTATTCAATTTTTGTTTCTGTTAGAATTTGTTACATGTCTACTTCAAACACGTTTCCAAACAAGATATCTTTCATTATATAATTCCTACTGCATTCTGTAATTGAAGAAAAAAAAATGAAAAATACAGATAATAAACTCAATATACTCTATTCTTGAATATTTTTGTCAAACCTCGAATTCGAATGAAATTTCAAAATCTAGTAATGCAGAGTTGTTAGGAATCATTCACTTAAATTATCTGTAAAGTTTCAAATTCCAATTCCTCATAACGATTTCGAATTTTGGAGTCAAACTTCTAAATCAAAAAGTTAACCGTTTTGTTCATCGCGAAATTCGAAATTGTTTGGATGATTCAAGTTAAATTAATGGTTCCTAAAGTTTCTAAGAGTGTTTTGCAACATAATTCATGTTGTAATCTTTGTCTAAAACACTCCTAATTTCATAATCAATAATCGAGTTAATGTTCTTGAACTGTGAAAAAGCAACGGCTCAAATTCGAATAAATTTTTGAAATCTAAAAATGTAGTTTTGTTAGGATTCTTTTACTCAAACTATCTGCAAAAATTGAGATTCCAATTCCTTAAATTGATCACGAATTTTGAAGTCAAAGTTTTAAATTCAAAAAGTCAAATGAGGTGTTCTTCAGGAAATTCGAATCTTTGTTGTTGTTTCTGGTTCAATTGATAATTCTAGAGTACTAGGATGATGATTTAGAAGATATTTCATGAAGGATTTGAGGTCTCAAAATAGTCCAATCTCAAATATCAAGTTTGATGTTCTTCGTTTTTTTTTCTTCAAAGTTACAGATGCTGCTGTTTTTATTTTATTTTTCTTCTTTTCTTTTCTGGTAATTTATATCCCCATAATTTGTTTACTTCTGTTTCTTTGCAAATTCAAAACCCATTTCATGGTTTAATTGTTAGGATTAATGGTTCCAGTCGTTTGGTTTAATGAAGAAGAAGAAGTAGTAGTGGAATATTAGGTTAAATTAATTACGGGTATGGGTTATAACAGAAAAGCTGAGAAAGAGTAATGATTAGAGGGGATGTCGGGTTAACGAGAGGTCTCGAGTTTGAGCCCGGGCGGTGACATATTTTTTTTAAAGCTTGTTTTGAGGTAGTTTTCATTATCAAAATTATTATTATTATTATTATTGTTATTATTACTAGTATTATAATAATAATAATAATAATAATAATAATAATAATAATAATAATAATAATAATAATAATAATAATAATAATAATAATAATAATAATAATAATAATTATTATTATTATTATTATTATTATTATTATTATTATTATTATTATTATTACTACTAACATTAGTATTAGTTATCATTTATTATTATTATCATTGTTATTACTAATAATATTATCATTACTAGTATTATCATTAAGTAGTATTATTATTAATATTATCATTAGTAATAATATTGTTATTATTATTATTATTATTATTATTAAGTATTATTATCAAAATAATTATTTTTATGATCATTATTATTAAACTTTTCATTTTTATTAAAAACTACTGTTATTATCATTATTATTATTATTATAAGTATTATTATTAGTAATATCATTATTATTATCATTATTAGTGAAAAGTATTATTATTATAGATATTATAGTTATTATTATTATTACTATTATTATTATTATCATTTTTATTATTAAATGTATTAAAATTATCATTTGTATTAAAATTATCATTTTTTTATATAATTGTCTTATTATTAAAACTATCATTATTATTATCATTAATAGAATTATTAATATTATTATCATTACTATTAATATTAGTATTACCATTATTATTAATTTTATCATTACTAATATTATTTTAGTATTATTACAATTACTATTTTAACAAACAAATGATATATACATATAAAAATATATTTAATACATATAACATAACAAAATTAATATTTTTATTTATTTAAAATACATAAAATGAATATATGAAACATATATGTTATTAATATAAAAATGATATAACTAATAAATTTATATATATATATATATATATATATATATATATATATATATATATATAAATTCGTTCGATTACAATTATGCGTGTTAATATATATATAAATGATATAGGTTCGTAAATCCGAAGTCAACCCTGCATTGTTCAGTTCCGTCGTATGCATATTTTTACTACAAAATATCGTATCGGGAGTTCATTTGATCCCTTTTTACTTACTTTTGAAATATATATTTTTGGGACTGAGAATACATGAAATGCTTTTATAAATGTTTGACGCGATAGACACAAGCAAAACATTTCTCGAATGAAATTATTATATCGAATATCACCCCTATTTATTGTAGCTTGGTAACCTAAGAATTAGGGAACGACACCCTAATTGACGCGAATCCTAAAGGTAGATCTACGGGCACTGACTAGCCCCAGTCAGAGAATTTGAACTGCTTTAGTACTTCGAGGTTTATATATATATATACAGATGTGTTAATCCTGTATTATAGATGAGAGGTTCTGTTTATTTTGGGGATATTCTATATGCGCTTTATGTTAAGGTCGGTTATCAAGCAAAGGATATAGAGAGAATGATTTTGCATATGAGTGTTCCTGCATTTATGTTTTATACACGAGATACGTGTAAGGTTATTAAAAATCGTGAGGCAACCTATGGGGGAGAATAGGATATGAACCTATCTCTGCTAAGCATTATGAAAAATGGTTTCGTACACGAGATAGGAGTACTATATTTAAAAATAGCATGGTAACTTACATGTGGTCTATCAAAATTACTGAATTTTTATTGTTTATGATAAACTTATGAACTCACCAACCTTTTGGTTGACACTTTTAAATATGTTTATTCTCAGGTATTAAAGAAATCTTCCGCTATGCATTTGCTCATTTTAAAGATATTATTTGGAGTCGTTCATGGCATATTTCAAAAGATGTTGCATTCAAGTCGTTTGAGTTCAAAAAAACGGTTATTAAGTCAATGATTGATTAGTCATTCATATTAATGGAATCATATATCAATTGTATCGAAAGGTTATATTTTGAAATGAGTTTGTCTTTTAAAAAATGCAATGTTTGTAAAACGTATCATATAGAGGTCAGTACCTCGCAATGGGACCAGATGTTGAAGACTTCATTCAGGTGGATTAGGACGGGTCGTTACACTTGGTTTGTTGAATAGTTCATGTGAAACTCTGTTATCAAAATACCAGGGAATCAGTAGCAAGAACCAAAAACATATTTAAACTTAGGATAATTAGATTAGATTACCTTAGATTAAGACTACTTTAGTTTAAAACTACCTTAGACTACCTTAGATTACTTTAGATTACTTTAGATTACTTAGATTACTTTAGACTAAAATTAGGAACTTAGCTTATCTACTTTAAATTAAAAAACAAAAAGGCATACCCAGTGTATGACCCAAACCCGATCTAGACCAGGGCCGTTGTTATTCGTACCTGATCCAGACGCAATAATATCTAAAGCACGCAAGGAAGAATGAATCAGAAATCGAATGGCGTTACGCGTTACTTTAGCAGAAAACACAAAACCCTTGATTGAAGGTTGAGGAGGACTGATCAGATTCCCAGAGATTCAAAGACACTCGTTCGAATTAAAACATCACATTATACAGCTCATCCAAAATGGCTGTCAACATCTGGTCCCATTGCGAGGTACTAACCTCTATATGATACGTTTTACAAACGTTGCATTCTTTTAAAAGACAAACTTGTTTCAAAATATAACCTTTCGATACAAATGATATATGATACCCATAATATGAATGACTAATCTGTCATAATAGTCTTTTTGAATTCAAACGACTGAATGCAACGTCTTTTGAAATATGCATGAACGACTCCATGTAACATCTTTAAAATGAGCAAATGCACAACGGAAGATTTCTTTAATACTTGAGAATAAACATGTTTAAAAGTGTCAACCAAAAGGTTGGTGAGTTCATAAGTTTATCATAAACAATAAAAATTCAGTAATTTTGATAGACCACAAGGTTTAAATGCATGGCACAAATGGGTCCGTACCCTATACCCACCTGTAAGTTACCATGCTATTTTTAAATACAGTACACCTATCTTGTGTACGAAACCATTTTTCATAAATCTTAATAACCGTACACATATCTCGTGTACAAAAACATATATGCAGGAACACTCATCTGCAAAATCATTCTCTCTATAACCTTTGCCTGGTAACCGACCTTAACATATAAAGCGCATAAAGAATATCCCTAAAACATACCGGCAATCGCAATCAGTATGATAAATACAGAACCTCTCGTCTATTTAATATATAAACCTCGAAGTACTAAAGCATTCCATTTTCCAGAATGGGGGGTGTCAGTGCCCGTAGATCTACCTTTAGGATTAGCGTCAATTAGGGTGTCGTTCCCTAATTCTTAGGTTACCAAACTATAATAAATAGGGGAAATATTTGGTATAATAGCAGACAGAACATCTCGTCTGTATAATAATTCATTCGAGGAATGTTTTGCTTGTGTCTATCTCGTCAAACTTTTATAAAAGCATCTCATGCATTCTCAGCCCAAAAATATATATTGCAAAAGCATTTAAAAATGGATCAAATGAACTCACAATACAATATTTTGTAGTAAAAATATTCATACGACGAAATTGAACAATTGCAGGGTTGGCCTCGGATTCACGAACCTATATCAATTATGTATATTAACACATATAATCATAATTGAACAAGTTATATATTAATATTAATAATATATATATTATTTAAATTGTTATATATTTATATATATGTACTTTTTACATATGTTTTATATAAGTATTTATTTGATAAAATAATATTAATAATGATAATGAATAAAGTGTTGTATTATTTTGTAATAATAAAAATAGTCATATTAATAATAATAATAATAATAATAATGATAAATATAATAATAATTATATTTAATAATAATAAAAGTTTTGGTAATAATGATATCCATTTTATTTGTAGTAATAATAATACCATTGATTATAAAATATTAATAATAATAATATTAATAATGATAATAAATTGATAGTACTTATAATAATAATAATAATAATAATAATAATAATAATAATAATAATAATAAAAATAAAAATAATAATAATAATAATAATAGTAATAATATTAATAATGATAAAAATATTAATAATAATGATAATTTTTAAATAAAAATGAAAATTTTAATACTAATAATAATAATGATAATAATATTAATATTAGTAATGATAATAATAATCATAGTGATAATAATAATAATAATAATACTAATAATATTACTACTAATGATAATAATATAATGATATTAATAATACTTATAATGGTAATAATAATAATAATAATAATAATAATAATAATAATAATAATAATAAGAATAATATTAATATTAATAATAATATTAATATAATATTAATAATATTAATATTAATAATAATAATATTAATAATAATAAATTAGTACTTGATAATAATAATAATAATATACCTAATAAAAGAGTGGAATTGCATCTGGTTGTCGGCTCAAACAGATTGAGGTAGCAGAACAACACACAAGCAAAAAAAATCAAAGTTCAAGTGTTCTTCGATTCATTAATCAACAATCAATCAAGCAAAAATCAAAAATGTTTAGTAGGTCTTCGATTCATCATCATCATCGTTTAATGTCATCATCAGTCTTCATTATCATTCGTTAATCATCATCCGTCATCAATCAATCCATTAATCAGTCAATCAATTGATTCAAGTAAGTAATCGATTCATTGATTAGTGATGTAGGTAATTGGTTCATTAATATTATTTTAGTTTCTATAATCCTTCTATAAATTCTGTGTATTTATTTGATGGAACAATAGCAGTAATTAATAATGTTCTTGGTGTTTTGATGATGGTAATCGAAAAAGATGATGAAATTGTTTGGGTCTGATCGAAACAATATAGAAACAGGCAGCAGTAATCATGGATTCCAAGTTTGAATGATTTATTGAATAGAAAAAAATAGATATAGAGATTTTTAATAGTGTTCTTGGTATTTTGGTTATGGTGAAGATGGTTTTTGCAGGTGGTGATTCTAATGGATGTGATGCGTTGTTGGGCTTGCTTCAAACCAAATCATAAGATAGTATAATACTAGTAGTAATACTCCATGTTTCGGGCAGGGCAAAACAAGGGTAGCAGTAACAATTTAAATGGTTTTCGATGGTGTGGTGGAGCAAAAGGAAAACGCACATTTCATATACGGTAATATTTAATCCATGAACCTTAAGCTTATATGTAGCAGCAAATCACAATGGTTATTGTTTGATGTTGGTTTTGATTTTGTTGGAAGCCAAAACACAGACAGCAGCTGTAGTTGTTATATACAACAGCAACATAACTTACAGCAGTAGAAGGATAAGAACGTGATGTAGGTTCGGTTTGATTGCAGTGGTGGTGGTGGGTTTCATGGAGAAGAAAGCAGACAGCAGCAAACGGTAACAGCAATAGCGTTTTGCAATCGATCTTCGTTAGTGGGTTGAGGTGGTGAGTGAAAAGTTTCTAGGTGATGGTTCACGATGGATGTAAATGGTGATGAAAGTGTGGTTGTGTAACATCCCGTTTTTCATCATACATGTCCAAGGTACGTGATTGATCTTTAGAATGTTCATACTTGGATGTATAATAGTATAAAGATGATTGTACGATGAGTGTATGAAGTGTACCAAGCGTGTACGTGTTGCTTGTTCGAATGTCGAAGAAAACTGGACATTGTTTGAGTTACAAGGTGTGTACGTACCTTTTTGACCCCAAATAAAGTTTGAGTTGATGTTTCAAAACCTTACCATTAGAAAGGAAATCTTATTACGTTTCCAACGATATTTGATTCACCGAAAATGGAATTACGGTCGAAAAGTTATGGCCAAAACAAGTTACTGAAAACTGTTTTTCTCGGTTACCAGTACCTGTAGGTTGGAGCGGCGCTCCACCCTTTGGAGCGGCGCTCCGATTGCGTCTGATGCGTTTTTCAGCATTTTTAAAGGGTTTAAATGAGGGGTATTATGGTCCTTTCACATATGGACGGTTTGGGGACCTCAAAACTGATCCAAAACCTTATCCTAGCTCATTCCTTCTCATTTCTTCCTTTCCATTCATTTCAAACCCTAGAGAGAGGGGAGCTTTTAGAGAGGGAAAGCTCCATTGAAGAAGAAGGAGGTTGATTCGGGTTAAAGTGCAAGAGTTAAGGTTGTTCACCTCATTAACGGCTACGTTTTGGTAGTGTTGGTAAGTTCTAACTCCGATTTTCATTATTTGATTTTGATATTCAAATTAGGGTTTGAGCTTGATTTTGTTAGAAACCCTTTAATGGTTGTGAAATGAGTTTGTTGTGGTTAGTAGATGGGTTTTGACCCGTTATTAGTGGGTTAGGGTTTGATGACGATTTTGGTCATGGTTTTGGGTGTAAAATCACTAGATTATAAATGTGTTAGTGTATAGATGTTCATAAGAACATGTTAGTTGGTCAAAATGGGTGTTGACTTTGATTTAGTGTCAAACTAAGATTTGAGTCAAGTTTTGGTGAATCGAGTGTGTAAATACTTGATTTAGGAGATAATTGGTGTTTTAGAAATATAATCACTAGTCGTTAGTGATTTTGGGCGTTTTTATGACTTTGGTCAAAATGGGTAATTGAATTGGGTCAAAATTGAGGATGACACTAAATTGGACTAAGTGGATGTTAAACACTTTTGTTAAGTATTAAATGGCATTTTTGAATGAAAGAAATCGTGGGAAGTGTTTTTGGGTTAAAATGATTTCGGGTTAAAATTGGTATTTTAACCATAAAGTCAAACTTGGTCAACCATGAAACGGGTTTTTGTGTAATATACGAGATAGTATGCGTTTAAAGGCTAAAGTTGTTGTATTTTGGTATTTCGGGAATGCAGGAACTAGTCTCGTTAGTTTGGACCTTCGGGTGTCATTAAATGTATAAAAAGGTGAACTTTGCACTTAGGTGTCTAAATGGGCGGATTGTGGAGGTAGGTATAAACCCTTGGTTAAGGGTGTTGCGTCGAATTCTCTTATAGAGAATGTATGTTGATTATGTGTATACCTATATGTATATTATAGGTAAAAGCTTGCTCGATTGCGTTTGGTGGCGACTTTACATACATGACTTGTGCATGCATCTCGAGGTGAGTGGGATATTTATGCATGTATGTATATAGTATATTTATTTGTGTGCTATAGTATGAACCATGGAGCCGGTAGTGCCATAGTATGTGCGAGTGTGCTATGATGTGAACCACGGAGCCGGTAGCATCATGGTACGTGTGTTGTAGTGTGAACCACGGAGTCGGTAGCACTATAGCACGAATCGTTAAAGTGTGAACCACGGAGCCGGTAGCACTATAAAATGAGGTGTGAACCACGGAGCCGGTAACACCAAAGTGTGAACCACGGAGCCGGTAGCACTATAAAAGAGTATGACTCGAATGCGTAGTGACGTGAACCACGGAGCCGATAGCGTCATAGCATTGCGTATGGTGTGAACCACGGAGCCGGTAGCACCATGACGCAAGTATGGTTAACCATATAGTTTGTGTATGTATTGTAGTGTAGCATATTATATTTTGGAGTATATGCTATTATTTATGCTAGTTGCGATAATGGAGGTTATTAGCTTTATACTTGGAGTTCGTATGCTAATATCATATTACTAACATGTTTGCGGTATGTGTGTAGGTGGTTGCAAGTAGGTATATTATATATGCATGTGTATACTTATTACACTCACTAAGCGTTAGCTTACCCCTCTCGTTGTTTACCTTTTTACAAGTATTGTGATTGTGAAGCTAGTTAGTCGTTAGACTAGATGCGTAGGAGCGCTTGGGCTCGATGGGGTAGCTTTCGGATATGGATGTTGTAGTGACCCGAACTTTTCCATGTTTATATATATTAATTGAGATTGATATTTACATGATTAAATGTTTCTAACATGTTAAGCAATCAAACTTGTTAAGACTTGATTAATTGAAATATGTTTCATATAGACAATTGACCACCCAAGTTGACCGGTGATTCACGAACGTTAAAACTTGTAAAAACTATATGATGACATATATATGGATATATATATAGTTAACATGATACTATGATAAGTAAACATATCATTAAGTATATTAACAATGAACTACATATGTAAAAACAAGACTACTAACTTAATGATTTTTAAACAAGACATATATGTAACGATTATCGTTGTAAAGACATTTAATGTATATATATCATATTAAGAGATATTCATACATGATAATATCATGATAATATAATAATTTAAAATCTCATTGGATATTATAAACATTGGGTTAACAACATTTAACAAGATCGTTAACCTAAAGGTTTCAAAACAACACTTACATGTAACGACTAACGATGACTTAACGACTCAGTTAAAATGTATATACATGTAGTGTTTTAATATGTATTTATACACTTTTGAAAGACTTCAATACACTTATCAAAATACTTCTACTTAACAAAAATGCTTACAATTACATCCTCGTTCAGTTTCATCAACAATTCTACTCGTATGCACCCGTATTTGTACTCGTACAATACACAGCTTTTAGATGTATGTACTATTGGTATATACAGTCCAATGATCAGCTCTTAGCAGCCCATGTGAGTCACCTAACACATGTGGGAACCATCATTTGGCAACTAGCATGAAATATCTCATAAAATTATAAAAATATGAGTAATCATTCATGACTTATTTACATGAAAACAAAATTACATATCCTTTATATCTAATCCATACACCAACGACCAAAAACACCTACAAACACTTTTATTCTTCAATTTTCTTCATCTAATTGATCTCTCTCAAGTTATATCTTCAAGTTCTAAGTGTTCTTCATAAATTCCAAAAGTTCTAGTTTCATAAAATCAAGAATACTTTCAAGTTTGCTAGCTCACTTCCAATCTTGTAAGGTGATCATCCAACCTCAAGAAATCTTTGTTTCTTACAGTAGGTTATCATTCTAATACAAGGTAATAATCATATTCAAACTTTGGTTCAATTTCTATAACTATAACAATCTTATTTCAAGTGATGATCTTACTTGAACTTGTTTTCGTGTCATGATTCTGCTTCAAGAACTTCGAGTCATCCAAGGATCCATTGAAGCTAGATCCATTTTTCTCTTTTCCAGTAGGTTTATCCAAGGAACTTAAGGTAGTAATGATGTTCATAACATCATTCGATTCATACATATAAAGCTATCTTATTCGAAGGTTTAAACTTGTAATCACTAGAACATAGTTTAGTTAATTCTAAACTTGTTCGCAAACAAAAGTTAATCCTTCTAACTTGACTTTTAAAATCAACTAAACACATGTTCTATATCTATATGATATGCTAACTTAATGATTTAAAACCTGGAAACACGAAAAACACCGTAAAACCGGATTTACGCCGTCGTAGTAACACCGCGGGCTGTTTTGGGTTAGTTAATTAAAAACTATGATAAACTTTGATTTAAAAGTTATTATTATGAGAAAATGATTTTTATTATGAACATGAAACTATATCCAAAAATTATGGTTAAACTCAAAGTGGAAGTATGTTTTCTAAAATGGTCATCTAGACGTCGTTCTTTCGACTGAAATGACTACCTTTACAAAAACGACTTGTAACTTATTTTTCCGACTATAAACCTATACTTTTTCTGTTTAGATTCATAAAATAGAGTTCAATATGAAACCATAGCAATTTGATTCACTCAAAACGGATTTAAAATGAAGAAGTTATGGGTAAAACAAGATTGGATAATTTTTCTCATTTTAGCTACGTGAAAATTGGTAACAAATCTATTCCAACCATAACTTAATCAACTTGTATTGTATATTATGTAAACTTGAGATACCATAGACACGTATACAATGTTTCGACCTATCATGTCGACACATCTATATATATTTCGGAACAACCATAGACACTCTATATGTGAATGTTGGAGTTAGCTATACAGGGTTGAGGTTGATTCCAAAATATATATAGTTTGAGTTGTGATCAATACTGAGATACGTATACACTGGGTCGTGGATTGATTCAAGATAATATTTATCGATTTATTTCTGTACATCTAACTGTGGACAACTAGTTGTAGGTTACTAACGAGGACAGCTGACTTAATAAACTTAAAACATCAAAATATATTAAAAGTGTTGTAAATATATTTTGAACATACTTTGATATATATGTATATATTGTTATAGGTTCGTGAATCAACCAGTGACCAAGTCTTACTTCCCGACGAAGTAAAAATCTGTGAAAGTGAGTTTCATTTGCTCCCTTTTTAAATGCTTTTGCAATATATATTTTTGGGACTGAGAATACATGCACTGCTTTTATAAATGTTTGACGAAATAGACACAAGTACTTAAAACTACATTCTATGGTTGGATTATTAAACCGAATATGCCCCTTTTTAGTCTGGTAATCTAAGAATTAGGGAACAGACACCCTAATTGACGCGAATCCTAAAGATAGATCTATTGGGCCTAACAAACCCCATCCAAAGTACCGGATGCTTTAGTACTTCGAAATTTATATCATATCCAAAGGGTATCCCGGAATGATGGGGATATTCTTATATATGCATCTTATTAATGTCGGTTACCAGGTGTTCACCATATGAATGATTTTTATCTCTATGTATGGGATGTGTATTGAAATATGAAATCTTGTGGTCTATTATTATGATTTGATATATATAGGTTAAACCTATAACTCACCAACATTTTTGTTGACGTTTTAAGCATGTTTATTCTCAGGTGATTATTAAGAGCTTCCGCTGTCGCATACTTAAATAAGGACGAGATTTGTAGTCCATGCTTGTATGATATTGTGTAAAAACTGCATTCAAGAAACTTATTTTGTTGTAACATATTTGTATTGTAAACCATTATGTAATGGTCGTGTGTAAACATGATATTTTAGATTATCATTATTTGATAATCTGCGTAAAGCTTTTTAAACCTTTATTGATGAAATAAAGGTTATGGTTTGTTTTAAAATGAATGCAGTCTTTGAAAAACGTCTCATATAGAGGTCAAAATCAATTAATATGAAACGTTTTTAATCAATAAGAACGGGACATTTCAGTTGGTATCCGAGCGTTGGTCTTAGAGAACCAGAATTTTGCATTAGTGTATCTTATCGAGTTTGTTAGGATGCATTAGTGAGTCTGGACTTCGACCGTGTTTACTTGAAAAATGATTGCTTAACAAATTTTGTTGGAAACTATATATTTTTAACATGTGAATATTATGTGATATATTAATCTCTTAACGCGTTTGATATTATGTGATAGATGTCTACCTCTAGAACAAGTCCCATTGACTCACCTAATAATAATGAAGAGTCAAATGTAAATTGGAATGATTCGTGGACTGATTCACAAGTTCCCGAAGAGGAACCGGAAGAAGAGTCGGAACCGGAAGAAGAATCGGAACCGGAAGAAGAATCGGAACCGGATGAAGAAATAGAACCGGTGGGGGAAATAATAAAACGGTTAAGTAAAAGAAAATCCTCAACCAACCGACCAAGGTTAATTATGGTCAATGGTGTTTCCGCCAAGGAAGCAAAATATTGGGAGGATTACCAATTCTCCGATGAATCGGATTCCGACGAGAATTCCGATGATGTTATAGAAATTACCCCAACTGAATATAAAAAGGCAAAAGAAAATAATAATGGAAAGGGCATTAAAATAGAGAAATCTAATTCCAACCCCGATGAACTTTATATGTATCATCAACCCCCGAAGTCCTTAAGTTGTAACAATGACCCGAGAACCTCTAAACCACCAGGTTTTTCTAAACCAATGTGGAAAATGACGGATCGTATTAGGGGAACATCATATATCCCTAGAAACTTGGCAAAACGAACCAAAACCGAAGAAGAAGAAACAAGCGAGTCGGAATAAGATAGTTGTATTCGTGTGGTGTAATATATGTAATATAGTGTGCTTATGCTTTATGATATATGTAAAAATTGCTTGTATTAATAAGTATTTTTTTTATGAATCTAACTCTTGTCTATTTTACAGTATAAAAACACAAAATGGATAGACAACCCAATATTTTAAGAGACCTACCCGGAGACATGATTGATGAAATCTTGTCTAGAGTCGGTCAGAATTCTTCGGCACAACTATTTAAGGCGAGATCAGTTTATAAGACATTCGAAGAACGTTCCAAGAATGCCTTGGTTTATAAAAGGATTTCGTTCGAAAGATGGGAGATATCACATTGGGAAATCCATAAGTTACGATGTGTTTACTTTGACGCATATATTGCGGGGAACCCAAATGCTATTTTACGCAATGGGTTAAGAAATTATTTTGACTCAATATATCCGAATATTGGACTTCGTGATTTAGAAAAAGCGGCTAACATGCAACATAAAGAAGCATGTTATGCTTACGGATTAGTAATGTTCGCTTCTCACCAAAGTGAGAACAAGAACATCGGGCTGCAACTATTAAACAAAACGTTCCCACAAGTGACGGAGTCGGTAATTGGGGTAAGAAATGAGGTTTTTAGATTGTTACGGGACTGTTGGACATTACGTAACCCTCGTCCCTTTGACGACGTTACAACACGCTGTCTTATCAACAGCCATAACGGTTATGTTCCACAAGACCAAGGATGGGAAGTAATCCTAGTAAAACCAGAATGCATGACTTGTTTCTGGACGTATGAATTACGTGTCTTTATTGCCTTTGCTGAACGACTTGTGTACTTGCTAGAATTATCTTCACAACCATCTTGTATCAAATTTATTGTGTGCTATATTTCATGCTATAAGTAAAATAAGCAGTATTGTAAGTTTGTAAAATATTGTGTAAAAGTTTGAACGCGAAATATTATTATAATCAGTTTTTCATATAGAATTGTAGTAGTTGAATTGTATATTAGCTACTAAGTATGAACTTAACGGGTAGGTACTACCCGAATTTAAACTTATAAAACGCTAATATGAAGAAAAATCTTTTATAAATGAGTTCATATTATGCTACGAAATACTATTAACTACTCTTAATATTATGTATGATTAACTTATTCCATTTGACTATTTTGAAGGAAATGGCACCGACTACTCGACACACCGTGAATATGAATGAAGAGGAATTCCGTACTTTTCTAGCTTCAAACATAGCCGCAGTACAGGCTGCGCTACATACCAACAATAACCTTGGATCTAGCAGTACAGGAAATCGTGTAGGATGCACCTACAAAGAATTCACTGCCTGCAAACCTTTGGAATTTGAAGGAACCGAAGGACCGATCGGATTGAAACGGTGGACCGAGAAGGTCGAATCGGTGTTTGCCATAAGTAAGTGTACTGAAGAGGACAAAGTGAAGTACGCTACGCATACCTTCACAGGTTCTGCGTTAACATGGTGGAATACCTATCTAGAGCAAGTGGGACAAGACGATGCGTACGCACTACCGTGGTCAGCATTCAAGCACTTGATGAACGAGAAGTACCGTCCCAGAACCGAGGTCAATAAGCTCAAGACAGAACTTAGAGGGTTACGAACCCAAGGATTTGATATTACCACGTACGAAAGACGATTCACAGAATTGTGCCTATTGTGTCCGGGAGCATTCGAAGATGAGGAAGAGAAGATCGACGCGTTTGTGAAAGGATTACCGGAAAGAATCCAAGAAGATATAAGTTCACACGAGCCCGCCTCCATACAACAGGCATGTCGAATGGCTCACAAACTAGTGAACCAGATTGAAGAAAGAATTACAGAACAGACTGCTGAAGAGGCCAATGTGAAGCAAGTCAAAAGAAAGTGGGAGGAAAACGGTGATAAGAATCACCAATACAACAACAACAGCAATTACAACAATAATCGCAACAATTATCCCAACAATCGCAACATCAATCGCAACTACAACAAACGGCCCAACAACAACAACAACAACAGCAGCAACTACAACAATCATCCCAACAACAATAATAACCACAACAACAACAACAATCAGAAGCAGCTATGCCAAAGGTGTGAAAAGTATCACTCGGGGTTCTGCACCAAATTTTGCAACAAGTGTAAAAGAAATGGTCATAGCGCGGCGAAGTGTGAGGTGTAAGGACCAGGGGTTAATAGAACGAAAGGAACAAATGGTGTCGGAACTAGTATTGGCGAAGCAAGTAGTGTCGGAGCAAGTTATGCCAATGTAGTTTGTTATAAATGTGGAAAACCGGGCCACATTATTAGAAATTGCCCGAACCAGGAGAACACAAATGGACAAGGCCGCGGAAGAGTTTTCAATATTAATGCGGCAGAGGCACAGGAAGGCCCGGAGCTTGTTACGGGTACGTTTCTTATTGACAATAAATCTGCTTACATTTTATTTGATTCGGGTGCGGATAGAAGCTATATGAGTAGAGATTTTTGTGCTAAATTAAGTTGTCCATTGACGCCTTTGGATAGTAAATTTTTACTCGAATTAGCAAATGGTAAATTAATTTCAGCAGATAATATATGTCGGAATCGAGAAATTAAACTGGTTAGCGAAACATTTAAGATTGATTTGATACCAGTAGAGTTAGGGAGTTTTGATGTGATAATTGGTATGGACTAGTTGAAAGAAGTGAAAGCAGAGATCGTTTGTTACAAAAATGCAATTCGCATTATACGAGAAAAAGGAAAACCCTTAATGGTGTACGGAGAAAAGGGCAACACGAAGCTACATCTTATTAGTAATTTGAAGGCACAAAAACTAATAAGAAAAGGTTGCTATGCTGTTCTAGCACACGTCGAGAAAGTACAAACTGAAGAAAAGAGCATCAATGATGTTCCCATTGCAAAAGAATTTCCCGATGTATTTCCGAAAGAATTACCGGGATTACCCCCACATCGATTCATTGAATTTCAAATAGATCTTGTACCAGGAGCTGCACCAATAGCTCGTGCTCCTTACAGACTCGCACCCAGCGAGATGAAAGAATTGCAAAGCCAATTACAAGAACTTTTAGAGCGTGGTTTCATTCGACCAAGCACATCACCGTGGGGAGCTCCTGTTTTGTTTGTCAAGAAGAAAGATGGTACATTCAGGTTGTGTATCGACTACCGAGAGTTGAACAAACTTACCATCAAGAACCGCTACCCACTACCGAGAATCGACGACTTATTTGATCAACTACAAGGCTCGTCTGTTTATTCAAAGATTGACTTACGTTCAGGGTATCATCAAATGCGGGTGAAAGAAGATGATATTCCAAAGACTACTTTCAGAACACGTTATGGTCATTACGAGTTTATGGTCATGCCGTTTGGTTTAACTAATGCACCAGCTGTGTTCATGGACCTTATGAACCGAGTGTGTGGACCATACCTTGACAAGTTTGTCATTGTTTTCATTGATGACATACTTATTTACTCAAAGAATGACCAAGAACACGGTGAACATTTGAGAAAGTTGTTAGAAGTATTGAGGAAGGAAGAATTGTACGCTAAGTTTTCAAAGTGTGCATTTTGGTTGGAAGAAGTTCAATTCCTCGGGCACATAGTGAACAAAGACGGTATTAAGGTGGATCCGGCAAAGATAGAAACTGTTGAAAAGTGGGAAACCCCAAAAACTCCGAAACACATACGCCAGTTTTTAGGACTAGCTGGTTACTACAGAAGGTTCATCCAAGACTTTTCCAGAATAGCAAAACCCTTGACTGCATTAACGCATAAAGGGAAGAAATTTGAATGGAATGATGAACAAGAGAAAGCGTTTCAGTTATTGAAGAAAAAGCTAACTACGGCACCTATATTGTCATTGCCTGAAGGGAATGATGATTTTGTGATTTATTGTGACGCATCAAAGCAAGGTCTCGGTTGTGTATTAATGCAACGAACGAAGGTGATTGCTTATGCGTCTAGACAATTGAAGATTCACGAACAAAATTATACGACGCATGATTTGGAATTAGGAGCGGTTGTTTTTGCATTAAAGACTTGGAGGCACTACTTATATGGGGTCAAAAGTATTATATATACCGACCACAAAAGTCTTCAGCATATATTTAATCAGAAACAACTGAATATGAGGCAGCGTAGGTGGATTGAATTGTTGAATGATTACGACTTTGAGATTCGTTACCACCCGGGGAAGGCAAATGTGGTAGCTGATGCCTTGAGCAGGAAGGACAGAGAACCCATTCGAGTAAAATCTATGAATATAATGATTCATAATAACCTTACTACTCAAATAAAGGAGGCGCAACAAGGAGTTTTAAAAGAGGGAAATTTAAAGGATGAAATACCCAAAGGATCGGAGAAGCATCTTAATATTCGGGAAGACGGAACCCGGTATAGGGCTGAAAGGATTTGGGTACCAAAATTTGGAGATATGAGAGAAATGGTACTTAGAGAAGCTCATAAAACTAGATACTCAATACATCCTGGAACGGGGAAGATGTACAAGGATCTCAAGAAACATTTTTGGTGGCCGGGTATGAAAGCCGATGTTGCTAAATACGTAGGAGAATGTTTGACGTGTTCTAAGGTCAAAGCTGAGCATCAGAAACCATCAAGTCTACTTCAACAACCCGAAATCCCGGAATGGAAATGGGAACACATTACCATGGATTTCATCACTAAATTTCCAAGGACTGCAAGTGGTTATGATACTATTTGGGTAATAGTTGATCGTCTCACCAAGTCAGCACACTTCCTGCCTATAAGAGAAGATGACAAGATGGAGAAGTTAGCACGACTGTATTTGAAGGAAGTCGTCTCCAGACATGGAATACCAATCTCTATTATCTCTGATAGGGATGGCAGATTTATTTCAAGATTCTGGCAGACATTACAGCAAGCATTAGGAACTCGTCTAGACATGAGTACTGCCTATCATCCACAAACTGATGGGCAGAGTGAAAGGACGATACAAACGCTTGAAGACATGCTACAAGCATGTGTTATTGATTTCGGAAACAGTTGGGATCGACATCTACCATTAGCTGAATTTTCCTACAACAACAGCTACCATTCAAGCATTGAGATGGCGCCGTTTGAAGCACTTTATGGTAGAAAGTGCAGGTCTCCGATTTGTTGGAGTGAAGTGGGGGATAGACAGATTACGGGTCCGGAGATTATACAAGAAACTACCGAGAAGATCATCCAAATTCAACAACGGTTGAAAACCGCCCAAAGTCGACAAAAGAGCTACGCTGACATTAAAAGAAAAGATATAGAATTTGAAATTGGAGAGATGGTCATGCTTAAAGTTGCACCTTGGAAAGGCGTTGTTCGATTTGGTAAACGAGGGAAATTAAATCCAAGGTATATTGGACCATTCAAGATTATTGATCGTGTCGGACCAGTAGCTTACCGACTTGAGTTACCTCAACAACTCGCGGCTGTACATAACACTTTCCACGTCTCGAATTTGAAGAAATGTTTTGCTAAAGAAGATCTCACTATTCCGTTAGATGAAATCCAAATCAACGAAAAACTCCAATTCATCGAAGAACCCGTCGAAATAATGGATCGTGAGGTTAAAAGACTTAAGCAAAACAAGATACCAATTGTTAAGGTTCGATGGAATGCTCGTAGAGGACCCGAGTTCACCTGGGAGCGTGAAGATCAGATGAAGAAGAAATACCCACATCTATTTCCAGAAGATTCGTCAACACCTTCAACAGCTTAAAATTTCGGGACGAAATTTATTTAACGGGTAGGTACTGTAGTGACCCGAACTTTTCCATGTTTATATATATTAATTGAGATTGATATTTACATGATTAAATGTTTCCAACATGTTAAGCAATCAAACTTGTTAAGACTTGATTAATTGAAATATGTTTCATATAGACAATTGACCACCCAAGTTGACCGGTGATTCACGAACGTTAAAACTTGTAAAAACTATATGATGACATATATATGGATATATATATATAGTTAACATGATACTATGATAAGTAAACATATCATTAACTATATTAACAATGAACTACATATGTAAAAACAAGACTACTAACTTAATGATTTTTAAACGAGACATATATGTAACGATTATCGTTGTAAAGACATTTAATGTATATATATCATATTAAGAGATATTCATACATGATAATATCATGATAATATAATAATTTAAAATCTAATTTGATATTATAAACATTGGGTTAACAACATTTAACAAGATCGTTAACCTAAAGGTTTCAAAACAACACTTACATGTAACGACTAACGATGACTTAACGACTCAGTTAAAATGTATATACATGTAGTGTTTTAATATGTATTTATACACTTTTGAAAGACTTCAATACACTTATCAAAATAGTTCTACTTAACAAAAATTCTTACAATTACATCCTCGTTCAGTTTCATCAACAATTCTACTCGTATGCACCCGTATTTGTACTCGTACAATACACAGCTTTTAGATGTATGTACTATTGGTATATACACTCCAATGATCAGCTCTTAGCAGCCCATGTGAGTCACCTAACACATGTGGGAACCATCATTTGGCAACTAGCATGAAATATCTCATAAAATTACAAAAATATGAGTAATCATTCATGACTTATTTACATGAAAACAAAATTACATATCCTTTATATCTAATCCATACACCAACGACCAAAAACACCTACAAACACTTTCATTCTTCAATTTTCTTCATCTAATTGATCTCTCTCAAGTTCTATCTTCAAGTTCTAAGTGTTCTTCATAAATTCCAAAAGTTCTAGTTTCATAAAATCAAGAATACTTTCAAGTTTGCTAGCTCACTTCCAATCTTGTAAGGTGATCATCCAACCTCAAGAAATCTTTGTTTCTTACAGTAGGTTATCATTCTAATACAAGGTAATAATCATATTCAAACTTTGGTTCAATTTCTATAACTATAACAATCTTATTTCAAGTGATGATCTTACTTGAACTTGTTTTCGTGTCATGATTCTGCTTCAAGAACTTCGAGCCATCCAAGGATCCATTGAAGCTAGATCCATTTTTATATTTTCCAGTAGGTTTATCCAAGGAACTTAAGTTAGTAATGATGTTCATAACATCATTCGATTCATACATATAAAGCTATCTTATTCGAAGGTTTAAACTTGTAATCACTAGAACATAGTTTAGTTAATTCTAAACTTGTTCGCAAATAAAAGTTAATCCTTCTAACTTGACTTTTAAAATCAACTAAACACATGTTCTATATCTATATGATATGCTAACTTAATGATTTAAAACCTGAAAACACGAAAAACATCGTAAAACCGGATTTACGCCGTCGTAGTAACACCGCGGGCTGTTTTGGGTTAGTTAATTAAAAACTATGATAAACTTTGATTTAAAAGTTATTATTCTGAGAAAATGATTTTTATTACGAACATGAAACTATATCCAAAAATTATGGTTAAACTCAAAGTGGAAGTATGTTTTCTAAAATGGTCATCTAGACGTCGTTCTTTCGACTGAAATGACTACCTTTACAAAAACGACTTGTAACTTATTTTTCCGACTATAAACCTATACTTTTTCTGTTTAGATTCATAAAATATAGTTCAATATGAAACCATAGCAATTTGATTCACTCAAAACCGATTTAAAATGAAGAAGTTATGGGTAAAACAAGATTGGATAATTTTTCTCATTTTAGCTACGTGAAAATTGGTAACAAATCTATTCCAACCATAACTTAATCAACTTGTATTGTATATTATGTAATCTTGAGATACCATAGACACGTATACAATGTTTCGACCTATCATGTCGACACATCTATATATATTTCGGAACAACCATAGACACTCTATATGTGAATGTTGGAGTTAGCTATACAGGGTTGAGGTTGATTCCAAAATATATATAGTTTGGGTTGTGATCAATACTGAGATACGTATACACTGGGTCGTGGATTGATTCAAGATAATATTTATCGATTTATTTCTGTACATCTAACTGTGGACAACTAGTTGTAGGTTACTAACGAGGACAGCTGACTTAATAAACTTAAAACATCAAAATATACTAAAAGTGTTGTAAATATATTTTGAACATACTTTGATATATATGTATATATTGTTATAGGTTCGTGAATCAACCAGTGGCCAAGTCTTACTTCCCGACGAAGTAAAAATCTGTGAAAGTGAGTTTCATTTGCTCCCTTTTTAAATGCTTTTGCAATATATATTTTTGGGACTGAGAATACATGCACTGCTTTTATAAATGTTTGACGAAATAGACACAAGTACTTAAAACTACATTCTATGGTTGGATTATTAAACCGAATATGCCCCTTTTTAGTCTGGTAATCTAAGAATTAGGGAACAGACACCCTAATTGACGCGAATCCTAAAGATAGATCTATTGGGCCTAACAAACCCCATCCAAGGTACCGGATGCTTTAGTACTTCAAAATTTATATCATATCCTAAGGGTGTCCCGGAATGATGGGGATATTCTTATATATGCATCTTGTTAATGTCGGTTACCAGGTGTTCACCATATGAATGATTTTTATCTCTATGTATGGGATGTGTATTGAAATATGAAATCTTGTGGTCTATTATTATGATTTGATATATATAGGTTAAACCTATAACTCACCAACATTTTTGTTGACGTTTTAAGCATGTTTATTCTCAGGTGATTATTAAGAGCTTCCGCTGTCGCATACTTAAATAAGGACGAGATTTGAAGTCCATGCTTGTATGATATTGTGTAAAAACTGCATTCAAGAAACTTATTTTGTTGTAACATATTTGTATTGTAAACCATTATGTAATGGTCGTGTGTAAACAGGATATTTTAGATTATCATTATTTGATAATCTACGTAAAGCTTTTTAAACCTTTATTGATGAAATAAAGGTTATGGTTTGTTTTAAAATGAATGCAGTCTTTGAAAAACGTCTCATATAGAGGTCAAAACCTCGCAACGAAATCAATTAATATGGAACGTTTTTAATCAATAAGAACGGGACATTTCAGATGTGGATTGAGGATTTGGTAGATCCTTGGGATTTTGCTCTTGGTATCAGGTTGGGCTATTGTGTCTTAACCGTGGTGTTGAATAAATGTTTCGAGGTCCTATTGTTTGGTTGTGTCGAGTCAAACCTTGTATGTAAAATACATTCCCGTAAGGATGTATGATGTCAATTGTAAACCAAGAGTCGAGATAAAACGTTAACGTGTTATTATGATAAATTGTATACGGAAAACTATTTTGAAATGGTTGTGTACTTGGATGCTATTGGGACCTAACTTATATAAAAAAAAAATGTACTCCGTTTTTGGTTTAACGGATTGGGGTTGTTTCAAGTGGTATCAGAGCATAGTCTAAGAGAATTAGGTGACCTTGGAATAGGTGCCTAGTCTTAGACTTATTGACGGTTGTGCGTTATTTGCGGGACTTGTAGGAGTACGGGTCAGATTGAGATTTTGTTAGTGCCTTAGAGTAGGTGACTAACTAGGACTTCTGTTTGTCCAAAGCGTGATTAAGTGGGGCCTTATTTCATGTGTAAATTAGTGCCTTAGATTGCTAGTGCCTAATGTGAGTAGGCAAACTTAGACGTTGTTTTAGTGATAGTCACCTAGGTTGTAGGTTGACTTATTGTTGCGGTGTACTTGTGTATATTTATTATCATATTGTATATAGGTGTATATATACAGTTATCTAATTGTGCGGTGTCCTAGGGACGAATCTATTGGAGAGATTTGAATATTTGGCGGTTTGAGTGATCAAGTTTGCTGTAAGGACTTTGGTCATTCAGGTACTAGGAGTTATCGCGTGTTATCTTGTGTGAATGTTGCGTCAGTCCAGGTAAAGTACTTTGCGTAACCATGTGAAAATGGTAAGGTACGCATTTGTAATAGTGATTGATCACCATTATTACGAAAGTGTATCTTGACACCAAGCATGACATGACAAGTACCGAGCGGAGGAAACATGGCATGGTTGGGGTAGAATGGGACGAATTAGGAATCTTTTATTGGTTCCTAGGATATAGTGGTCTCGAATGATGTGCTTATTGTTACATCGAGTTCTTTGCGAGTCGGGAAGTGTTACGGTGGATTCGTTTAGTTAAGTGAGTGAGCCAACTCACGAGTTTGGTGCATGCTTAGTCACACTAAGTAGTGGGTGCATATTGAGATTGTCATTCGTTATAGTTACTCATTGTAACTAGGATGACCGATTTGTGAGTGTGTGTGTGACGAAGACTTAAATCCCATGATGGGACGTATCAAGTATAATGATTGTAGAAGTGGGTTACACTTGGTATAGTGAGGGGTTAGAGGATCGTGTGAGGATTCTAGTTGTGATTTTGCCTTGGAATTGGTGAATCGAGGAGTCTTCGGGTCGTTAAACTCATGTGAGTGGGACCCGTATGACGATGATTGCGTTAGTGTGTTAGCGTGTTATGGATTATAGGGTAACATTCCTAACGGAATATCCCTTGTTGTAGTGGTTGTGCCGATGTGAAAAGGGAGTAAGACTTGGTGTTCCCGAGCATCTCCTTGGTGTAGGACGAAAGGTTTCGTTAGGCTATATCGTTTGGTCTTGTGGAAATTACGGGTAGCGTGTGATCGCTAGGAACTTTTGATAAGACAATAAACCGTAAGGTTTGTTGGGAAGGTATGACTTCGGGTCATTATTATGGAGAGATGGGTGACATTGGGTGTTTGGAACCTAAAGATCGAGTTTCTAAAATTTGGTTGATTGTGGTGGGAGTCTGCATAACACTGCGTCAGGTGCCCCGTTATACCTGCTAGTGTGATGTTCAACTCCGGTGATGGTATGATTACTTTGTGCTTAGGGTGACCGTGAGATACCCTTGGAAGCATCAGAGATTTTAATAGTGATCGACGGGTGATAGTAATTCGACGATTGCGAAAGTCGAAGTTTAAGAGCATTGTGATGAATACTTCTTGTGAAGTGACGGATGAGTGAATCTTGTTGCTCTTAAGTGATAGATGGTTAAAGATGACCGGTGAGCCGATGAGGGACTTAATGGTCGGTTAGGTCGAAGGTTATGATGAAGTGTTGATATTGCGGTCGATGCAATTATTGTGCCGGATTGGTCACTCTTCTCCATGAGAGTGAGCAACGGTTGATAACGGTTTGTTAAGTGGAAGGTCAGGTGATCTCAACTGAGATGCACGACTGATTTATCGGAGTGACGTATGCTTAGGCATAGAGACGTATGTGAGACTTAGGTGGAGTTCGCTTTTGATGTGCAATGAGGTATATATAAAAAATATATAAAAATACTTAGAAAATACTATTAATTACGCTACAATATACAAAAGTTATTTAATTATTTATAGAATGGATATACCTAAACCTTGCTACACACTTATAGGCAGTGTACCTAATCGTAGAGTAGTGTAGTTTTTAGTAAGTCCGGTTCGTTCCACAGGGATATCTATTTTAAAGCTTACTATATTTTACAAAACTATAAATATATATATATATATAATTATTATTATTATAAAAGGGGGGTTTTTACCATTTAACGATCGGTTTGTCAAATTTTTAGTTTTTGCGATAATGTAAATTACGATAAAATAAATTGCGAGTAAATAAAATAGCGATGAAATATGAAATAAAAGTATTATGTTTATTTAAACTTCCGTAATCATGATGTTTGACGTTTTGGTTTTATATATTATTATCCCAGGTTAATTGTTATTTGGCCTAGTTTATTTGATACGTCTATCTGGCTTTTGCCCATAATAGTCCATCGGTCATAAATATAAAGTGCGAGTGTCCTCGTCAAATTACCCTTATACCCGAAGTCAAATAGTCCAACTAATTAAGGATTTAAACTGTGACACAGTTATCACTTCTGTCAACAATTACACCAGTTATCACTGAATGTAATCCACCCCTGTTTTAATTAGATATGAATATTAATTTACCCACTTGATCAGTTTGAATACTCAATTACCCAACCCGAATAATTAATTAAATGATTATAATAGACTCCGTATGAACGTCACTAAATAGGACAACCATAATCATTATTTAATTATTAAGTTAATTAAATTGAAGATAGGTTCGACAGACTCCAATGAGTTGTCACTTGATTAGACAATACCCCCCCATTTATTAATAGTCCATAGTCCAATGTCCACAAGTGTCGGTCTTTGTCCAAACATTAATTATGGTCCAAAGTTCAATAACCCGGTCTTTAATATTTAGTCTAACATCATGATTACTTCGGCTCAAATAAGCATAATAATAACTTAGTTACGAGACATTAAAGTAAAAAGGTTGAACATAACTTACAATGAGTATTAATCGCGTAGTGTTACACGAACAGAGTTTTGACTTACAAAACCTTAAAACATTTGTTACAATAACCTTATTATTGAAATTTTCTTAACTTAAAATTATAACACAAATATAAATATAGAGATAGAAAGAAGAAGATTGATTTTTAAAATCAATCTGGTGTGTTTGGATTCAGCAGAACTCGGCTGCTTTTATAGGCAATTCTGAATCCTGGCTGCTCCGCGATCGCGGCACTTTTGTGCCTTGGGGCTCCGCGATCGCGGAGGTCCCATTTCCAGTTGGTACCAAGTTTAGATCCTAGCTTGTCGACATAATTATATATAATATAATATATAAATAATTAATTATATATTATATTATATTCTTGTGCATAGTTGACTTGTACTTTCAGCTCCGTTGAGTCGTACGTTGATAGTTGGTTCATGTGTCGTTTCCGGATTTTCGAACGTCTTTTTGTACGCTGAGATATCTTGTACTTTGCATTCCGCGACTTGTACTTTTGTCATTTTTGGAAGTTAATCATCAATAAATTGAACCACTTGAATTGTATCTTGTACATTTGAGCTTTTTGGTCATTTGCGTCTTCAAATCGTCAATTCTGCTTTTTGTCTTCACTTTTTATTATTTAAACGAATATCACTTGTAAATAGAACAATTGCAACTAAAAGCTTGTCTTTCTGGAAGGATAATGCTATGAAATATATGTTAGTTTGTAGCATTATCAGCTTTGCAAACGATTAAGGCAGTCGATTGTGATTTGTGTTATGAAGGTGCGAAGTCGTCGCGTGTACGACATCTCTGGTAATTTTGTATGACTGCTCTGAGAGACTAACGTGAAATTTCCAGTGATTCGGTGTTTACGATCAATGATGAGAATGATCACGTGTGTTGCGAAATGGTAATTCCGCGGGGTGTTATCATCTTGGCGGTGAGAATGTGAAGATGAATCCTAAGTGGGGGAGTTTTTACTGCCGCTCGAGGAAGATCCGGTGGTGTATTGTATACTGAAGTCTCCGAGTGTACCGTGCTTAACCTCAATAGGGATTCATAGACCCTAACGAGGAAGAGTGACGGGTTGTTGATGTCGACTCGAGATCGTGCGTTACGATTATGAGTTACAATTTCGGAATGTTATGTGTAGAGTGGTGATGATGGGATCGAATGAAGTGTAATTCTTTTTAAGCAAGGTGGTCGTGTAGTACCAAAGTGCGGTGTGAGACCAAATGTAAAGCTTGAGATCTCGGAGTGAGAGAATGAAGTTGTCGTTGCGGGTGCTCTCATAATGAAAATCTGGGTTGCTATGAAACTCGGATGGTACTATTGAGTAGGTACATGTTAGTATTGTGGTGTTTGCTGTATTTTCCCTGTCGGGAAACGTGATCGTGAGGATCTTCAGTAGATTATTCCACTTAGTGGATGATTGTGAGGCGGGGAGCGCCGGTTCTGATTGTGTCACATCGAGACACACGGATGTTGTTGTTTGCAAGGGTGTGTACCCTAGTGATGTGACCCTTTAGTTTTATTTAAATGTCGAGGCCATCCTTAACGGACGGTTTAGGAAGGAGGATTTACCCTGCATAGGTGAATATAATTGTGGGTAGTGTGGCAAATTGCGAATTGTTATGATGATAATTCGCTGTTGACGGGATTCTAGTACGCGAATAGTTTCCATGCTATTACTAGGAAGCCGTTGTGTATGATGTGTTATAGGGTTTAAGGGAGAAACCCTGTGTCAAGTGTTGATGTTTTGCCTAGTTCGTGGTGTATTATTGCCGTCCTGGATTAATCCAGAGACTGGTGGTCGTGTGCGGATCGATTGATGGGAAAGTTTGTGTTCCCTAGAGTGATTATTTTGGTGATACCGAAATTTCTTCGTTGAAGGAATAATCCGGTTGCGGAAATGAGGGAGGTTGGTTCTTGAAATAGAGAACATACTTGATTGACCGGTTGAGTGGTGCGTTATGGACTGTTAAAGTACAGAGTTTTAATGGGGGCAGTTTGAACGTTGAGCGCGTGAAATATCGCTTGTTGCGGACATCGAGTTTGGATGTGTGTTGGAGGACTATAGAGTGTAGGTTCGGATTGGTTAAGTGACTAGGATCACGAGGACGTGATCGAAATAAGTGGGGGAGAGTTGTAACATCCTGTTTTTCATCATACATGTCTAAGGTACGTGATTGATCTTTAGAATGTTCATACTTGGATGTATAATAGTATAAAGATGATTGTACGATGAGTGTATGAAGTGTACCAAGCGTGTACGTGTTGCTTGTTCGAATGTCGAAGAAAACTGGACGTTGTTTGAGTTACAAGGTGTGTACGTACCTTTTCGACCCCAAATAAAGTTTGAGTTGATGTTTCAAAACCTTACCATTATAAAGGAAATCTTATTACGTTTTCAACGATATTTGATTCACCGAAAATGGAGTTACGGTAGAAAAGTTATGGCCAAAACAAGTTACTGAAAACTATTTTTCTCGGTTACCAGTACCTGAAGGTTGGAGCAGCGCTCCACCCTTTGGAGCGGCGCTCCGATTGCGTCTGATGCATTTTTCAGCATTTTTAAAGGGTTTAAATGAGGGGTATTATGGTCCTTTCGCATATGGACGGTTTGGGGACCTCAAAACTGATCCAAAACCTTATCCTAGCTCAATCCTTCTCATTTCTTCCTTTCCATTCATTTCAAACCCTAGAGAGAGGGGAGCTTTTAGAGAGAGAAAGCTCCATTGAAGAAGAAGGAGGTTGATTCGGGTTAAAGTGCAAGAGTTAAGGTTGTTCACCTCGTTAACGGCTACGTTTTGGTAGTGTTGGTAAGTTCTAACTCCGATTTTCATTATTTGATTTTGATATTCAAATTAGGGTTTGAGCTTGATTTTGTTAGAAACCCTTTAATGGTTATGAAATGAGTTTGTTGTGGTTAGTAGATGGGTTTTGACCCGTTATTGGTGGGTTAGGGTTTGATGACGATTTTGGTCATGGTTTTGGGTGTAAAATCACTAGATTATAAATGTGTTAGTGTATAGATGTTCATAAGAACATGTTAGTTGGTCAAAATGGGTGTTGACTTTGATTTAGTGTCAAACTAAGATTTGAGTCAAGTTTTGGTGAATCAAGTGTGTAAATACTTGATTTAGGAGATAATTGGTGTTTTAGAAATATAATCACTAGTCGTTAGTGATTTTGAGCGTTTTTATGACTTTGGTCAAAATGGGTAATTGAATTGGGTCAAAATTGAGGATGACACTAAATTGGACTAAGTGGATGTTAAACACTTTTGTTAAGTATTAAATGGCATTTTTGAATGAAAGAAATCGTGGGAAGTGTTTTTGGGTTAAAATGATTTCGTGTTAAAATTGGTATTTTAACCATAAAGTCAAACTTGGTCAACCATGAAACGGGTTTTTGTGTAATATACGAGATAGTATGCGTTTAAAGGCTAAAGTTGTTGTATTTTGGTATTTCAGGAACGCGGGAACTAGTCTCGTTAGTTTGGACCTTCGGGTGTCATTAAATGCATAAAAAGGTGAACTTTGCACATAGGTGTCTAAATGGGCGGATTGTGGAGGTAGGTATAAACCCTTGGTTAAGGGTGTTGCATCGAATTCTCTTGTAGAGAATGTATGTTGATTATGTGTATACCTATATGTATATTATAGGTAAAACCTTGCTCGATTGCATTTGGTGGCGACTTTACATACATGACTTGTGCATGCATCTCGAGGTGAGTGGGATATTTATGCATGTATGTATATAGTATATTTATTTGTGTGTTATGGTATGAACCATGGAGCCGGTAGTGCCATAGTATGTGCGAGTGTGCTATGATGTGAACCACGGAGCCGGTAGCATCATGGTACGTGTGTTGTAGTGTGAACCACGGAGCCGGTAGCACTATAGCACGTATCGTTAAAGTGTGAACCACGGAGCCGGTAGCACTATAAAATGAGGTGTGAACCACGGAGCCGGTAACACCAAAGTGTGAACCACAGAGCCGGTAGCACTATAAAAGAGTATGACTCGAATGCGTAGTGACGTGAACCACGGAGCCGGTAGCGTCATAGCATTGCGTATGGTGTGAACCACGGAGCCGGTAGCACCATGACGCAAGTATGGTTAACCATATAGTTTGTGTATGTATTGTAGTGTAGCATATTATATTTTGGAGTATATGCTATTGTTTATGCTAGTTGCAGTAATGGAGGTTATTAGCTTTATACTTGGAGTTCGTATGCTAATATCATATTACTAGCATGTTTGGGGTATGTGTGTAGGTGGTTGCAAGTAGGTATATTATATATGCATGTGTATACTTATTGCACTCACTAAGCATCTCACCCCTCTCGTTGTTTACCTTTTTACAGGTATTGTGATTGTGAAGCTAGTTAGTCATTAGACTAGATGCGTAGGAGCACTTGGGCTCGATGGGGTAGCTTTCGGATATGGATGTGGTTTGAGGATTTGGTAGATCCTCGGCATTTTGCCCATAATAGTCCATCGGTCATAAATATAAAGTGCGAGTGTCCTCGTCAAATTACCCTTATACCCGAAGTCAAATAGTCCAACTAATTAAGGATTTAAACTGTGACGCAGTTATCACTTCTGTCAACAATTACACCAGTTATCACTGAATGTAATCCACCCCTGTTTTAATTAGATATGAATATTAATTTACCCACTTGATCAGTTTGAATACTCAATTACCCAACCCGAATAATTAATTAAATGATTATAATAGACTCCGTATGAACGTTACTAAATAGGACAACCATAATCATTATTTAATTATTAAGTTAATTAAATTGAAGATAGGTTCGACAGACTCCAATGAGTTGTCACTCGATTAGACAATACCCCCCATCTATTAATAGTCCATAGTCCAATGTCCACAAGTGTCGGTCTTTGTCCAAACATTAATTATGGTCCAAAGTTCAATAACCCGGTCTTTAATATTTAGTCTAACATCATGATTACTTCGGCTCAAATAAGCATAATAATAACTTAGTTACGAGACATTAAAGTAAAAAGGTTGAACATAACTTACAATGAGTATTAATCGCGTAGTGTTACACGGACAGAGTTTTGACTTACAAAACCTTAAAACATTTGTTACAATAACCTTATTATTGAAATTTTCTTAACTTAAAATTATAACACAAATATAAATATAGAGATAGAAAGAAGAAGATTGATTTTTAAAATCAATCTGGTGTGTTTGGATTCAGCAGAACTCGGCTGCTTTTATAGGCAATTCTGAATCCTGGCTGCTCCGCGATCGCGGCACTTTTGTGCCTTGGGGCTCCGCGATCGCGGAGGTCCCATTTTCAGCTGGTACCAAGTTTGGATCCTAGCTTGTCGACATAATTATATATAATATAATATATAAATAATTAATTATATATTATATTATATTCTTGTGCATAGTTGACTTGTACTTTCATCTCCGTTGAGTCGTATGTTGATAGTTGGTTCATGTATCGTTTCCGGATTTTCGAACGTCTTTTTGTACGCTGAGATATCTTGTACTTTGCGTTCCGCGACTTGTACTTTTGTCATTTTTGGAAGTTAATCTTCAATAAATTGAACCACTTGAATTGTATCTTGTACATTTGAGCTTTTTGGTCATTTGCGTCTTCAAATCGTCAATTCTGCTTTTTGTCTTCACTTTTTATTATTTAAACGAATATCACTTGTAAATAGAACAATTGCAACTAAAAGCTTGTCTTTCTGGAAGGATAATGCTATGAAATATATGTTCGTTTATAGCATTATCAAATATTCCCACACTTAAGCGTTGCTTATCCTCAAGCAATATAGAACTTGAATCACACTAATCACTTCTTTATTCTTCACACTTTATACATCAGTGATTTTGATACGGCGGTATAAACAATGATAGTAACATTGTGGTTTACAGTCCCACATCACTATAAAAATTTAGATCCTTTAGGAAATAGTATCTTTATGAAAACATTTGATCTTTTTAAAATTCAAGCTAGATTTTTCCCTAGACAGGTTTTCCGGAATAACCCTTCACCGGTGTTTGCAAAATTGTTTTTGTGGGTTGTGGGTTTCAGATTTTAAAATTTTAGCTCAAAACTTGTGGTTTTGTGTCACCCACTTGCTAACCTTGTATTAGGAAAGTACACATCCAGTCTACTTGTCCCGTATATTACCTTTCGGTAAACGACCGTCCGGTTGTAAAGGAAAGCGATGAACAAGCAACTGTTAAGGCGATGTCTAATGACATGCGTATGATTATGGTCCACAACGTGTCGGATGCAATTACTATCCTTGGTAGGAGCAATAGTAAAGATCACCTTATAGTTTTTCGTTCTGGCACAAGGTCCTGTCTTCGACCATGCTATGCAACCACCGTTCTTACGGTTGACACCCGATTTGGTTCAGGTGACCTAATGAATTCTGATGAAATCTTAGGATTTTACGTTCAATGGTAATGAACGCATTAAAAATGGGTTTTTCAGAAAACAAATCGGTTTTAGTTTTGATCAAAATATTTTCTCGTTCAAGCTCGAGTTTAGATATCATTGAATTCCATGAGTTTGAATTCTCAATCTTTAAGGTCAATCTCAAGGATTGAGTAATATCAGGCTTAAAAGCTGATTTTTAATCTTTAAGGAGATTATCCTTTCTGGGGGTCTGATTCATTAGTCTTATCCAGCTAATTTGCATGGCGCCCTCCCCATTTTACGAGACAGATCCTCTCATGGTTAGGATAAGTCTGACCACTTGGCGACCCTGTTTGATACTGAGGTCCGTGGATTTTCTGCTGATTTTAGAGATGACTTTTCTAGATTTTTCGTCAACCTACAGCTGGTCTGGACGACAACTTCTTAACCTAAATCAAGAAGCGCGTGTCTTTTTCGGAAGACTTTACTTCCTATAATGATGGAATTGATTCATCGTGTAGATCCATCTTTCTCATAAATTTATATTACAGTAAACCGGGTAAAACTGATTAGTTTAGTCCAAAGCAAAAGTACCTGCAATAATCTTGTACAAAAATGTGTGATATATGTTTTAAATAACTTGGTAATTTTTCCAACACTTAGCTTTTATTTATGTTTTTCTTTGCCTTTTTATTCTCGTCTATTCCATTCTTAAATGAATTCTAGCATTTAAGGTTGTTTCTCAATTTATGTTCTTTTTTAGATAACGATAATTTCGGTTTTATCACCTAGTTTTATCGTTCATAAATATGTATAAACAAGATTTTGAATTCATGTAATTGAAATTTTTTCAAATTTTCATAAAATTTGGCAATTTAAACTAAGTGTATTAATAATATGTTTAACTGAAAGAATTTAATCCCTCCCCACACTTAAGATCTTGCAATGCCCTCATTTGCAAGAAATCAGTAATAATTTAAATTCATGAGGGTGATTAGCGTAGAAAATGATTAAAATTTTACCAAAGTTTCCAAACATTTTGTTGATTGTTTGTTTGAATGATAAATGGTGCACATCATTTGTTCATTCCTTCATTTGTTATATCACTTTTGTTTTTCATCTTGTCGTCAAAATTGGTAGCTTTTGCTGAACTTATTGTCAGTCTTTGAAAATGCGCTGTTTTACCCTGCTTTGTATATGACATAAACTACAAACATATTGTGATGACCCGAAAATTTCTGACCAAATTTAAACTTAATCTTTGTATGATTAACATTTCCGACACGATAAGCAAAGTCTGTAAAACTGAATCTCAAAATTTTTGAACTATTCAAATACCTTTCGGTTGTTCTCGACGATTCACGAACAATTATATGTATATAGATACATATATATATATACTATAACTTGAAAACGTAACAAAGTTTTAATTGCATGATACCATACATTAAACTTATTGGTTTGTATATCTATTTGAATATATATGATTTCAAGTTATTTAGTAAACGATAGTAACATTCGATTATTGATTCGATTGATATTTAGATAAGTTAACTAAAACGTTTAAGATGAACTAGTAAAACAGTAATTTGCTACAGTATTTTCGAATTACTACAGTACCCGAAAAGCTACAGTGTTTTTGAAAATCACTATTTGCTATAGTAAAAATTGACTTTGCTACAGTAAGACACTATTTCAAAATGAAAATATATATATGTATATGTATATACTATGAGACGATGATTTATAGAAGCAAATGACCAAAACACTTAATTGATTAAAGCTACACTTCAAGTGACATAGTTATGGATAATTTAAGTCTATATTTTGACAAAGGTACGTGACACGAAACGTAAAATGCAAGTTTTCTCAGCGTACGAAAGGACATTTGAAAAACCGGAACCGGGACATAAGTCGAGTGATGAAGTACGACTTATCAGAACAAAAATTACAAGTCAACTATGCATGTGAATTTAATATAATATATAATTAATTATATAAATTAAATATATTATATATAATATAAAATTATGTCGACAAACAAGAAGTTAAAAATTTGTGAGCTGTTCCAGGGTGCCATGCGATCGCATGGCCTTGAAGCACAAATCCCATGCGATCGCATGGGGTGCTTTTTCAGGTATGATTGCTATAAATTGCAGTTTTTGGCTCGAGATAATCACACACATACACAAATATAGATATACTCCGTAATATTATTTATTATTATTATTATTATTATTATTATTATTATTATTATTATTATTATTATTATTATTATTATTATTATTATTATTATTATTAATAAGATTATTATTAATCTTATTTTTATTATTAGTGTTATTATTTTTGCGATACAAAAATAATAATGTACATAAAATATTACGACGGAGTGCTGTCCAAGTAATTTTCAAAACAAGTTTCCGAGCGAGCTAGAGCTAAGGAAAATATGGGTTATTGCCAAGGAAATTATGGGTAATGTTCGGGGATATTTTGTGAATCAAACCTCGTGTTTATCATCTCCGATGCGTCTACGTGCTTTCCTGCAATATTGTATATCAATATTAAACAGTAAGTTTCATATGATCCCTTTTTCTCTTTACATTTTTGGGCTGAGAATACATGCAATGCTTTTATATCTGTTTTACTAAATGGATACAAATACTAAAACTGATTTTGTGTGAGTTTCATTGCTCCCTTTTTACATATATTTTTGGGCTGAGAATACATGCGCTGTTTTATAAACTGTTTTACTAAATAGACACAAGTACATACTTAATTCTACATTGAGTTTAAACCGAAAATCCCTTAACTTTGGTAACTAGTAACTGCCGGTTATAAGAACTGGTGGGCGCGAGTAGTTGTATATGGATCCATAGGGCTTGACATCCCCGTCCGAGCTAGTAGCACTAGCCTTTTAATGGACGTATGCTATTTGAGAAGCGTACACGTTGGTTTGCGTGTATTATTAAGATGATTATACAAAGGGTACAAATTATATAAACGTTAAAGTTTAGTTACCAGGGTGCTCAATTTTGTAGAACCGATTGATAAACGTTTCGGATGAAACAACTGAAATCTTGTGGTCCACCTTTTATGTTAAAACATATTGATAAACGTTTTGAATAAAATAACTGAACTTTTGTAATCCACATTGATATACGGATTATGTGTAATATTAAAACTATGAACTCACCAACCTTTGTGTTGACACTTGAAGCATGTTTATTCTCAGGTTTCTAGAAGTCTTCCGCTGTTTGCTTATACGTGATACAAGTTATGTGCTTGGAGTCATACATGCTATATACAAGAAACTTGCATTCACCAAACCATTACCATGTACTTTATTTTGACTGTATTGTCAACAGATGTATTATTGTAAACCATTTAAATGGTGATTGTCTATACATAGGAATCATCAGATGTTAAAAACCTGGAATTTATATATTTATTTATGAAATACCTTTTCAAACGAATGCAATGTTACAAAACGTATCACATAGAGGTCAAAACCTCGCGATGAAACCGGTGAATAACGTGCTGCGTCAAAAGGGATTTTGACCGGCCGTTACAGTTGGTATCAAAGCTAGTCTGATCGCTCCATACTAGAGGCGGATCAATCGTAGAGGGGGTTCTTATAGTGTTACCTGTGGCGAATCATTGGCTCTTGCCCCTCGCGGTCCCTATTAGGGTTGGTCGCTGCGAAGACGCGGGCCGTAAAATCAGTGTCTGAGGTACATTCAGTGGTCACCGAAGGACAGGCACTGGGTGGGATGGTTGTGTCCCCAACTGGCCGTTACAGTTGGTATCAGAGCGTTGGTCTTAGCGAACCAGAATTTGCATTAGTGTGTCTAACTGGTTATTGTTAGGATACACTAGTGAGTCTGGACTTTGACCATTTCTGCATGATAAAAGTTGTTGCTTATAATTTCTTGTTAGAAATTACCTACTTATCCTTCCTTGTGTGGAAAATTACCTGCTTATCATTTGTAGTCTAGACACACCTTATTGTATGGATTGCATGACTAGTGTATAGACAAAATGAATATCTTAGCCTATCTGTTACTGTTACCTTTACTTGACAGTTTCCGAAAGTTTCTCCGTAATTTTCGGAACCTTTGTACTATATATCGGTATTCTATGTAATTAGAATATCATCCGAAATCCGAAAATCATTTCACATTGAAAATTCTTTATCTAACCGTGTAAGATGAATTCTGCAAGTAATTCGAGTTCTTCGAATTCCGATATGGATTTCCACCCGAGTTCCGAAAGCAGTGTAACAGGAATGAATCAACCAATCAGTCATCACCAATTCTGGATGAATTGGGGATGGGTTCGTAATCGACTTAATCAATGGAGACAAGAGGAAGGCGATCCTTTCCACCAACCAAATTCACCTCTTGGTGAGGAACCTGAGGCACTTACCGGCGAACCCGTTCGAAACACTATCTTCACCCTCATTTCCAGGATATCTCGCAACGATTATATGATAACCAGAATTTTAAACTTTATTCATCCTCTCGTACCAACCGCCAATCATCCCGGAATAATAGAAGAAGTTAACGAGCTTCACGCTCGAGTTGTGGCTTTGGAGAATATGATGCACAATTTGCAGGCATCACAGGCAGCACCGGTAGCACCACCAGTACCAGCAGCACAACCAACAACAGTACCAGTACCACCAACAACAACATCCGCACCGTAAACCTTAACCTCACAATCTGTCCCACGAGTATCAACCTCATACGCACCGTAAGCACCGAAGAATACTAATAACCATAAACGATGAAGTATTGATTCATAACTTCATTGGAGAAATATCCTGCGACGATTATGTAATCTTTAATATAGAAGAGATTATTCATTTCTAGTTCCAACCGAAAACCAAATGAGTTTAATAACTCATTAAATCTATATTACATCTGAAGGAAATATACATACATATATTTTCATAAAGATTGTAATTGAAAATCCTTTTGTACAAACTATTAATGATGAGAATATTTTAACGGGTAGGTAATACCCTAGAAATATATAAATTCCACATTAATATGTTACACTATACATTCTTCAATTCTGATTCAGCAATCATTAACTATACTGTGATGACCCGGAAATTTGCGACTAAATTTAAACTTAATCTTTAAAGGATTAATGATTTCGACACGATAAACAAAGTCTGTAAAACTGAATCTCAAAATTTTTGAACTATTCAAGTACCCTTCAATTTTCTCAACGATTCGCGAACAATTATATGTAAATAGATACATATATATACTATAACTTAAAAACGTAACAAAGTTTTAATTGCATAATACCGTACATTAAACTTATTGGTTTATATATCTAATTGAATATATATGATTTCAAGTTAATTAGTAAACGATAGTAACATTCGATTATTGATTCGATTGATATTTAGATGAGTTAACTAAAACGTTTAAGATGAACCAGTAAAACACTAATTTGCTACAGTATTTTCAAATTGCTACAGTACCCAAAATGCTACAGTATTTTCGAAAATCACTATTTGCTACAGTAAAATACTATTTTAAAATGTATTTTAACAAATAGCGAGATGATGATTTATAGAAGTAAATGACCAAAACACTCAAACGTATAAGTTATATTTCGAGTGATATAATTTAAGGATAATTTAAGTTTATATTGTGACAAAGGTACGAGTCACGAAACGAAAAGTACTAGTTTTCTCAGCGTACGAAAGGGCGTTCAAAAAACTGGAACCGGGACATAAGTCGAGTGACGACGTACGACTTATCGGAACGAAAATTAGAATTCAACTATGCACGTGAATTTAATATAATATATAATTAATTATATAAATTATATATTATAAAATTAATATAAAATTATGTCGACGAGGAAGAAACCAAAACAATGTGAGCTGTCAAACCTTCCCATGCGATCGCATAGGATATGGCTTGGGAAGCCATGCGATTGCATGGCACCCTTTTTCTGGCCAACTACTATAAATTCGATCGAATTCACGTTTTATTTTCTCAATTCATTTCTCACATATTTGTGACGACCCGGAAATTTCCGACCAAATTTAAACCTAACCTTTATATGTTTCCGACACGATAAGCAAAATTTGTAATGTTGAATCTCAAAAAGTTTGGAACTACATTCATGTAATCAATTACCCTTTGACCGTGTTTGATGATTCACGAACAATTATGTGTATATAGATATGTATATATAATATATAATAACTGAAAACATTAACAAAGTATTTGATATATATGATACTTTACATGAACGTATTTGTTTCGATATATTTATCGACAGAATTAAGAGATAATATCAAATGATTGAATTATCAGATACATTATGATATGATTACGGGCCAATGTTATGAGGTCCACTGTGATTTAAGAAATTTATTCTTTTTGACAATATTGGGAAAATGGTAAAGTGATCTATAAGTAAGAACGTGGAGTGTAAATAACTTAGATGTTGGATATCGACAAGTTAAGTAACTCGACATTTTTCATTAAGATGATTTCATACGTTTATTAAACCTTTGGATTTTATCCCATGCTTCACCAACAGACTGTAATTTAAAAACTTGAAACCTATTATGAATATATATAATTCTACTTTTCTAAAATGTTTTATGATATAACGATTTAAATTAATATTAAATATAGTTTTATACTTTTACTATACTTTAACTTTACCTTTACTTTACTTTTACTTTACTTTAACTTTAATAATTCACTTTAATAATTCACTTTAATAATTCACTTTAATAATTCATACTTTAATAATTCACTTTAATAATTCATACTTTAATAATTCACTTTAATAATTCATACTTTAATAATTCACTTTAATAATTTAAAAATCTATTATAAATAGAATTCAATAGGTTTTATTATTTCATAGAAACTTGAAAATATATTTCTCTAAACTCTCTCAATCGAATTACATATATATATTTACTTAATATTATTTCAAGATATTATTAGTATACATAAAATACTACGACGGAGTTATATTCAGACGATTTCAAAATAAGTTTTCAAACGGGATAGAGCTAAGGAAATTATGGGTTATAGCTATGGAGGTTATGGATATTGTTCGAGGGTATTGCTCGTGAGGTCAACCTAACTTTTATCATTTTCGTTGCGTCTACGTACTTTCCTGCAATATTGAATCACAATATTGATACGTGAGCATTCATATCTTATTTTTTTATATTAATAGTGTATCCCTGACTAGTGCTCGAGTATATATGATTATGCATGTTTGTATGCTTAGTTTCATCGTCAAATAGTTTATGATAAATCACGAATTTGATACATATGCTACTGAGATAAGGTATATGATATGCATGTCGTTGAAAAGCTAAAGAAAAATTAATAACTTTTCATTTAGAAATCGTGTGGGTTCGATGAATGGATTAAAAGATATGGTCAACTGAATTATTATTAATTTTAATATTATTATTAAAACGATTATTATAATTGTTATCAGTTGATGTTATTACTAAAATTATTTTTATTACTAAAAATTAATATTTTTATTGAAACTATCATTTTATTATTTTTATCATTATTATTGTTATCAATATTATTTTATCAAATAAATATGCGTACAAAGATATTTTTACCACACGTAATGTAATTACATTAATAATACATACCACTATATTTTTATGATATTAAGTGAATTTTATAAATTTTATTATTTGAGATATATAAAAGTATATTTTTATCATATATGAATTTTAATATAAATTTTTATTTATTAATAAATGACTTGTATTATTTAGTATAATAAGATCTGATAAATATATTTAAATATATAAAACTACTATATATAAGTTATATAATAAACATGTATAGATTTTGAAAGTCATTTTGGGTCAAGTTGACTTTTGTTGACTTTTGCATGTCGGTCTCGAGCATTAGGATTGTGATACACTACGACTTGACCTAAATTGTTAGACAGATATTGACCAACATATAAATATATATACTTAATATAGGTTCGTGAATCCGAGACAAACACTGCACTTGTTCAGTGCCGTCATATACATAATTGCTACGAAATACAGTAGTGTGAGTTTCATTACTCCCTTTTTATATATATTTTTGGGCTGAGAATACATGCGTTGTTTTATAAATGTTTTACGAAATAGGCACAAGTACTAAAACTAATTCTATGTGGGTTTAAACCAGAAATATACCCTTAGCTTGGTAACATTAAACTACCTGTCTATGTACGGTAGGCGCGAATCCTAAAGATAGATCTATTGGGCCTGACAACCCTATCCTGACTATGGGATGCTTTAGTACTTCGAGGTTTATATAACACACCTGATTTGGTGTACTTTCAGAGGGTAAAACATGAACGTTAAGGCTTGTTACCGGGTGCCTACAACTTATAGAATACTTTTATACATTTGCGAGTGTACGGATATTTATAGAAACTGAAATCTTGTGGTCTATTACTATTACGGAAATGATGGATTATGATAAACTAATGAACTCACCAACCTTTTGGTTGACACTTTAAAGCATGTTTATTCTCAGGTATTAAAGAATTCTTCCGCTGTGCATTAGCTCATTTTAAGGATATTACTTGGAGTCATTCAAGACATACTTTGAAAGACGTTGCATTCGAGTCGTTGATTTCATCAAGATTAATATTAAGTCAATTATAGTTGGATGTAATATGAAATGGTATGCATGCCGTCAATTTGTGATGTAAAGAAAGTTTGTCTTTTAAAAAAATGCAATGTTTGTAAAACGTATCATATAGAGGTCAAATACCTCGCGATGTAATCAACTATTGTGAATCGTTTATAATGTATATGAACGGGTCCTTTCAGTTGGTATCAGAGCGGTGGTCTTAGTGAACCAGGTCTGCATTAGTGTGTCTAACTGATAGTCGTTAAGATGCATTAGTGAGTCTGGACTTCGACCGTGTCTGCATGTTAAAAGTTTTGCTCATCATTTTTGTAGGAAATTACCTGCTTATCATTCTTAGTCTAGACACATCTTATTGCAATGATTGCATGAATAGTGTATAGACAAAATTCATATCTTAGCGTATCTGTTACTGTAAACTTTGCCTGACATATTCCGTAAATTCCTCCGTAATCTACGAAACCTTTTGCTCTATATAATTAAAATACCACCCGATAGCTGAAAAATCATTTCATATCAAAAAATTCTTTATTCAATCGTACGAAATGGAATTTTTCATTAGTTCAAGTCCCTCGGATTCCGAAATGGAATCTCACTCAAGTTCCGAAAGCAGTGTGACCAGAATGGATCAACCAATTAGTCATCATCTATTCTGGATGAATTGGGGATGGGTTCGTAGCCTCCTTAATCATTGGAGACAAGAAGAAGGTGATCCCTTCCATCCACCACATTGCCCTCTTGGCAATGAACCTGAAGCACTTACCGGCGAACCTGTCCGAAACACCATTTTCTCTCTCATTTCCAGAGTATCTCGTCATGATTATATACTACACCAAATTCTAGATCTTATTTATCCGCTCGTCCGAACCGACAATCACCCCGGTGTAATAGAAGAAGTCAACGAGCTTCGCGCTCGGGTAGTGGCTTTGGAGAATATGGTGCAAAGGTTACAAACACCAGCAGCAGCACCAGCAGCATAACCAGTACCACCATCAACAACATCAACAGTACCATTACCACCACCAACAACAACCACATCGCAAACCTTAACTTCACAATCTGTCCCACGAGCATCGACGTCATACGCCATGTAGATACCAAGGAATACCACAACGATGAAGTACTGATTCATAACTTCATTGGGAAAACATTCTACGACGATTATGTAATTTCTAAAGTTTAGAAATTATCTATGCTAGCCTTAACCATAAATCAAATGAGTTTAATTTAATATTAACTCATTAAATCTATATTATATCTGAAGAAATATACACATATATATTTCCATAAAGACTGTAATAAAATTCTTTTGTGCAAAATATTAATTGTGAAATTTTTTTTAACGGGTAGGTAATACCCGGGAGATATATAAATTCACAATTAATATGTTACATTCTTCGAATCTGATTCAGCAAATCATCCATTATACTCTCTACTTTCACAACAATATACATTCTTTTATAGAAATCAAAACAACCATACTCATTCAAAATCTAATTACATATTCTGATTTTGAAATCTCAGAATTCGATTCAAGATATAACCGAAATCATCACTCTTATATTTCTACATCTTTCAAAACTATACTTTGACTTCAAAACTGTCCTAGAACCTCATTTCTATTCATGGAACTCACAAAAATATTTGTATCATTCAAAATCTTAGAACATCATATGTATATTAACAATTACAATATGTGTTCAAACACTTCGAAATTATTAAAGACATGCGAGATGATGATCCAACCACACATTACCCACTGCCATGCACCTGAAAAGCTCTCGAAACCAAAGTTATAGTTTAACACATATCCGTGTCAGATCCTTTGATATTTATTACCAAATATAATTTTTCAATCTCTTTCCAAAATAGACAGTTTTGTCATAGCTTCAACAAATCACCTTCATTTGTTTATACGAATAAACCTTATTATAACAATTACCCCTTCATCATTGTTACCGGGGAACCTTTCATATCTCGCCACATTAGCAGTAAACTTATCAAAAACTTCATTAACATTCGACTTAAGCCTCTCCGAAAAGCCACTATACTTATTCATTAAAACCCCATCATGTACTCACCTACATCCTGTAACAATAATTATGACACCAACTACTGGGAATTAGCAATCAGTATTTTGAATTTCGCGACAATTTTACTTCAAAAGTTATATGTATACATATAACGTCTATCTCCTAGACTTACATACTTCGAATGTGAATTTTCTGAAAAACATCCCAAACTATGAACTAGTTCTCCGAAATTGGAAAAATGCCGATGAAGCAGCAAAAACTGTAAACGACTTTAACAGTCAAAAGTTTGATGATAAAGAATAGTATGGTGGTAAAGCTGAGAAAAAGAGAAGGTTTGAAACTGGAAAACGGATTGAGCAGACCATGAAGGAGGCTGTGGACAAATCACAAAGACTAAACCTGCCTTCAAAGGATCCAAATGATTCAGAGTCTACTGAAATAGTTAGCAAACACCTTACTTCTTATTCTAAACCTTCACAGACAAATCTTCTTCATCATCCATCTATGTTAAGAATTCTAAGATATTATCGTATCTTTTATTATAAATATCTTCGATATTCATGAAGATATTTTCACAACTATTCTTATCCAAAATCTTCTATCTATTCGCAATATCTGCGTTACAACATAAAAAGAAACTGTGTTAGTTGTGACAACCCAGAAATTTCCAACCAAATTTAAACTTTAATCTTTATATGTTTCCGACACGATAAGCAATATTTGTTAAGTTAAATTTCAAGAATTTTAAACTATGTTCATACATTCATTCGACCTCGACCAAGTTCCAACGATTCACGAACCATTAAATGAATATGATTATATATGTATATGTGTATATATATATTATAACTTGAAACGTAAACAAAATATTAGATTAAATACTTTATATGATTGTATCTGTTTCAAAATGTTTATCAATGAAATTAGAAGATAAGATCAAATGATTGAATTATCAGATATATTCAATTATGATTACAAGTCTCTGTTGAAAAGCCCACGTTGATTTGAGAAATCTTTCTATTTTAACAATATTCAGAAAATGGTAAAGTGATTTATAAATAAGAACAAATTGTTAATCATTGAGAACTAGACAAAGGATAGTGGAAGATTGAATCTCATAAAGACTCGATTGATCTATTTAGTTTCAAACGTACAAAAACGTTTTCAGTTTAAAAAGAACTTTATTATTAAAACGTATATAACTTTTATAAATATCTAGAACCACTTTTGACAACTCATTACTTAACTAGTATGATAAAGATAACGATATTTATATTTTATTTTATTAAATATATATAATGATTTAAATTAATATTATATATATTTATACGCGTATTATACGTATTATGTAGTTTTATACTTTTACTATACTTAAACTTTACCTTTACTTTATTTTTACTTTACTTTAACTTTAACTTTAATAATTCACTTTAATAATTCATACTTTAATAATTCATACTTTAATAATTCACTTTAATAATTCATACTTTAATAATTCACTTTAATAATTCATACTTTAATAATTCACTTTAATAATTCACTTTAATAATTCAAAAATCTATTATAAATAGAATTCAATAGGCTTCATTATTTCATAGAAACTTGAAAATATTTTTCTCTAAACTCTCTCAATCGATTTACATATATATATTTACTCCATATTATTTCAAGATATTATTAGTATACATAAATATTACGTCAGAGTACTGTCCGAGTGATTTCGAAATTGTTTTTCGAGTGGGATTGGATTAAGGAAATTATGGGTTATAGCTATGGAGGTGATTGGGTATGGTTCATGGGTATGCTCGCGAGGTCAATATAGTATTTATCATCTCCGTTGCGTCTACGTACCTTTCCTGCAATATTGAATCTCAATATTGATACGTGAGTACTCATAATTTAACTTTTACATACTAATAGTGTATCCCTGACTAGTGCTCGAGTATATAGGATTATGCATGTTTGTACTTTTGATATTGCCTTTAGTTAGGTTATGTTGAATCCTGAATTAGTTATATATGCGACTGAGATAAGGTATAAGATATGCATGTTGTTGGAAAGCTAGCGAAAAATTAAGAACTTTTCATTTAGATATCGAATGATTTCGATGAACGGATTTGAAGTTATAGTCCATCGAATTTTTGTATTATTATTAAAAATGATTATTATTATCGTCGTTATTATCGTCGTTCCAGTTTTATCTTATTATTATTATTATTATTATTATTATTATTATTATTATTATTATTATTATTATTATTATTATTATTATTATTATCTTTATCAATAAAAGGATTTATCATTAAAAAAAATTATTTTTTTTTTATTATTACTATCGTTATTATCGTTAAAGTTATAATTAGTATTATTATTATTATCCAATTATTATTATTATTATTATTATTATTATTATTATTATTGGTATTATTATTATTATTATTATTATTATTATTATCATTATTAATATATATATCATTATTTAAAAATGGTTATTGTTATTGTTAATATTATTATTACTATATTATCATTAAGATAATTATTAGTATTATCGTTAATAATGTTATAGTAACTATCATTATTAATATTAGTGTAATTAAAACAAGTATTTGTAACACCTAATTATTTTGATTACTATTATTATCATTATTACGAACATGATATAAAAGACAATTAAAAGCAATTAAACGAAACGATTAGGAAATAATGGGTAAGAGTATCATGATGAAATTAAAATATTATAAGATATTGATTTAGATAAAATTATCGTTCTTATTATTTTTATCATTACTATTATTATTAAAATTATCGTTAGTATTAAAACTATCATTTTAACAAAAATTATCATTTTAATAGAAATGTCATTGTTACTATAAAATATCATTATTATTATTATTTCAAATAGAATTATTATTTTAAAGATAATATTAAAAATTATCGTAAATATTAAAGTTATCATAATTAGAATTATCATTTTATCATAATGTCATCTTAGTAATTATAAATATTGATATTTTTATAATAATAATTATTATTACAAAATAATACAACTTTTACTTACTATCATTATAGATATTATTTTATCAAATAAATATTTGATACAAACATATTTTACTACGTGTAATAACTTACTTTAATAATACCTATCATATTATCTTTATAATATTAAATGAACCCTATAAATTTTATTACTTAATATATATAAAAGTATATTTTATTATATAAATATAATATAAAATTTTATTTATTAATAAATAAATTATATTATTTACTCTAATAAATCTTTTAAAAATATTTAAAAATATAAAACGACGATATTTAAACTATATATTAATCATGTATAGATTTTTGGAAATTATTTTGAGTCAAATTTACTTTTGTTGACTTTTGCATATTAGTCTCGAGCATTAGGATTGTGGTACACTATGACTTGACCTAATTTGTTAGACAAATATTGACCAACACATAAATATATATAATTAATTTAGGTTCGTGAATCCGAGGCCAACCTTGCACTTGTTCAATGACGTTATATGTATTTTTACTACGAAATACAGTATGGTGAGTTTCATTTGCCTTTTTACCCTTTATATTTTTGGGACTGAGAATACATGCGCTTTTATAAATGTTTTGACGAAATAGACACAAGTAATTGAAACTACATTCTATGGTTGAATTATCGAAATCGAATATGCCCCTTTTTATTAAAGTCTGGTAATCTAAGAATTAGGGAACAGACACCCTAATTGACGCGAATCCTAAAGATAGATCTATTGGGCCTAACAAACCCCATCCAAAGTACCGGATGCTTTAGTACTTCGAAATTTATATCATGTCCGAAGGAGGATCCCGGAATGATAGGGGATATTCTTATATGTATCTAGTTAATGTCGGTTACCAGGTGTTCACCATATGAATGATTGTTTTTGTCTCTATGCATGGGACGTATATTTATGAGAACTGGAAATGAAATTCTTGTGGTCTATTAAAATGATGGAAATAAATGATTATGATAAACTAATGAACTCACCAACCTTTTGGTTGACACTTTAAAGCATGTTTATTCTCAGGTGTTAAAGAAATCTTCCGCTGTGCATTTGCTCATTTTAAAGATATTACTTGGAGTCTTCAATAGCATATTTCGAAGAACGTTGCATTCGAGTCATTGAGTTCATCAAAGATTATTATTAAATCAATTTATAGTTGGATAGTGGATATTATGAAATGGTATGCATGCCTGTCAATTTTCGATGTAAAGAAAGATTGTCTTTTAAAAACGAATGCAATGTTTGTAAAATGTATCATATAGAGGTCAAATACCTCGCAATGTAATCAACTATTGTGAATCGTTTATAATGTATATGAACGGGTCCTTTCAGTTGGTATCAGAGCGGTGGTCTTAGCGAACCAGGTCTGCATTAGTGTGTCTAACTGATAAGTCGTTAGGATGCATTAGTGAGTCTGGACTTCGACCGTGTCTGCATGTCAAAAGTTTTGCTTATCATTTCTAGTCGGAAATCATCTGCTTATCATCCATAGGAAATTATCTACTTATCATTATTAGTCTAGACACGTCTTGCTACATTAATTGCATGAGTAGTGTATAGACAAAATTCATATCTTAGCGTATCTGTTACTTTAAACTTTGCCTGACATATCCCGCAAATTCCTCCGTAATCTATGAAATCTTTTGATCTCTATATATAGATATCCTATGTAAATAGAATACCACCCGATAGCCGAAAAATCATTTTATATCGAAAATCCTTTATCCAATCGTACGAAATGGAATTTGTCATCAGTTCAAGTCACTCGGATTCCGAAATGGAATCTCACTCAAGCTCCGAAAGCAGTGTGACCGGAATGGATCAACCAATCAGTCATCACCTATTCTGGATGAATTGGGGATGGGTTCGTAGCCTCCTCAATCATTGGAAACAAGAAGAAGGCGATCCTTTCCATCCACCACATTGCCCTCTTGGTGAAGAACCTGAAGCACTTATCGGCGAACCTGTTCGAGACACCATTTTCTCTCTCATTTCCAGTGTATCTCGTCACGATTATATACTACATCAAATTCTAGATTTTATTTATTCGCTCGTTCCGACCAACAATCATCCTGGAATAATAGAAGAAGTCAACGAACTTCGCGCTCGGGTAGTGGCTTTGGAGAATATGGTGCAGAGATTACAAACACCAGCAGCAGCACCAGCAGCATAACCAGTACCACCATCATCAACGCCAACAGTACCATTACCACCTCCAACCACAACCGCGTTGTAAACCTCAACTTCACAATCTGTCCCACTAGCATCAACGTCATACGCACCATAGATACCAAGGAGTACCAACAACAATAACTGACGAAGTATTAATTCATAACTTCATTGGAGAAACATTCCGCGGCGATTATATAATCTCTAAAGTCTTAGAGATTATCTAATCTAGCCCTAACCATAAATCAGTTAAGCGAACCAAAATGATAGAAGGAAGAGTAGAAACCCTGACAAAAATGGTGTGTGATTAACAAGTTAAACTTGTTTTAACAACAGCATCAACAGTACCGTCAACGTCACCAGCATCGTCAGTACAGTCAACATCAGAATCAACAATACCTATAATATCACAAACTCCGTCAGTTCAAGAATCACTGTGGACATCATTACGAATCAATAACGTGTATATTGTATCAAAAGGTTATGAAGAATTAACTCATTCCCTCTGAAGAAATTATATATATATATATTTTTTATATATATATTTTGAAATAAAAAATAAATCTTTCCGTGCTAAGCTATTGTGTGTGAATCTTAACTACTCGGTTAATTCATATTATAAATATGCAATAATGTACGTCCCTCGCCCGCGACTTAACCATCGTTAACTACAATCTCTGTCTCAATTCAACAAATTCCAATTCCTAATAAATCAAGTATATATTTGATTTTACACTTCATCATTGATGTAACCGAAACTTTTCAGATAACATCATTCGTACTTTGCGAAGTTCACAAGAATTTAACGAAAACCAACATCACATCTCAACAAATAACGAAGTATTGATTCATAATTTCAATATTATTGAAGAAATACTTATGTAACCTCTAAAGCCTTCAAGGAATTATTCAATTCTAGTTCCAACCGTAAATCGGATGAGTTTAATTTAGTATTAACTCATTAAAATCTATGTTACATCTGAGGAGAATATATACATATATATTTTCATAAAGACTGTAATAAAATTCTTATGTACAAAATATTAATTGTGAAAATTTTTTAACGGGTAGGTAATACCCGAGAGATATATATAAATTCACAATTAATATGTTACATTCTTCGAATCAGATTAAGCAAATTATCAATTATACTTCCTACTTTCACAATAATATACATTCTTTCATAGAAATTAAAACAACCATACTAATTCAAACCCAATTACATATTCTGATTTTAAAATCTCAGAATTTAATTCGAGATATAATCGGTACTATCACTTTTAGATTCCTACATCTTTCAAAGCTATACTTTGACTTCAAAAGTGTGTTAGAACATCAAATGTATATTAACGATTACAATCTGTGTTCAAAATCCTTCAAAATTCCTGAAGACACTTCAAATAATAAACAATCGAGATAATGATCCAACCACATATTAACCACAGTCTTGCATCTGAAAAGCTCTCGAAACCAGAGTCATAATTTAACACGTATCCGTGTCAGACCCTTTGGCATTTATTAGCAAAAATAACTTTGCGATTCCTTTTCAAATTAGTCAGTTTTGTCACAGCTTTAGCAAGTCAACTTCGACTTTTCAGTTGAAACAGTCTTATTATAACCTTGATATAGACGTTGCCCTTTCGTCATTGTTACCGGAGAACCTTTTATGTCTCACCACATTAAAAATAAACTTACCAACAACTTCACTGATCTTTGACTTTCCGAAAAGTCATTATATTTATCGAAACCCCATCATTTACTCATCCGCATCTTGTAACAAGAATTGTCATGCCAATTACTGGGAATCAGCAATTAGTATTTTGAAATCTTGCAGCATGTCTCTGCCAACAGTTATAGGTGTATATATAACGTCTATCTCCTAGACTTATATACTTTGAATGTGAAGTTTCTGAAAAACACCCTAAACTGCGAACTAGTTCTCCGAAGTTTGGAAAATGCTGATGAAGCAGCAAAAACTGTAAACGACCTTAACAGTCAAAAGTTTGATAATAAAAGATAGTGTGTTGGAAAAGCATAGAAAAAGAGAAGGTTTGGAACTGGAAAACGGATTAAGCAAACCATGAAGGAGGCTATGGACAAATCACAAAGACTAAACCTGCCTTCAAAGAATCCAAATGATTCAGTGTCTGCTGAAATTATTATTAAATACCTTACTCCTGACTCTAAACCCTTGTGAATAATATTCTTCATCATCCTCTGATCTTAGATATTCTAAAATATCATCATATCTTTCATTATAAATATCCTCCATATTTCTGAAGATATTTTCTTACCTATTCTTATCTGGAATCATTTATCTCTTTGCGCTATCTGGATTACATCAAAAAGGAAACTGTTTAGTTCCTATACTCTGTAAACCTTTGAGTTTAAACTATGAATGTTTTTGAAGTAGTGTTGGAAACTGAAGCATGAGTTAGTATAATATAATGACACTTGATCAACGTGATTATATTACAGTAATTCATGCTGAGTTTCTAAATGGAACGTGATGATTCACAGATCATAACATCATCATGTGCCATGTTATACGACTCTTGTATTCTATTTAACCTCTAAAATATCAAGAAAATATTTCTTGATGATTCGGCCTTTTCCAAGGTATTCTAGTAATTTGACAAGTCAAGATCGTGCCATCACAATTTCCTTCCTAGAACATTAACAATGTTCATTCCGAAATTCATATCTGTGAATTCTGGACCATTACAAGCGGTGCTTAATCGCAAGAAGAAGAAACGAAAGGACAAAACTCCGAAATAGAAATTGGGGTATAAATTGTAGTAAATAAAAGAGAGCATTAACTGTGGATGACAATGATTATAGAAAATAGAAACAGAGACTTTGAAATATAAGGGAAGATATAAATCCCAACGACAAACCAAAAATTATAAACCATATATATCGATGCATATAGCAATATAAAGATACGGGAGAACTAGAAACACTATAAACCCAAGAGTATAGTAGAAGTAAATAGATTCTTCTGGCGGTAGATGAAAAAGAAGAATGACCGATATGAAAGTTATAAGTATATCGAGAATCAGAACTGGATGGAGCATATTGATGAACACTTTAAAATATGAGTTAAGGGGGAAAGAATAGAAGGTGATGAAACATGACTAGGAACTTAGAAATCAACAGATTTAACTCACACAATGACGGAATAAGTGAATCAAACCCTCTAGTAAGTAGGTTAAGCGTTTTGGGATTAATTTAGTCATACCATAACTAAATCAAGTGTGATTAGATCAACACCTAGAGCTATTATTCACCACCTGGGTGATTTGGGTTGAGAGAGAATCGGAGGAGCTCACCAGATCTGAGTGTGTGTAACAAATGAGAGGCTTAACCTAAAATGAAGAACATAAGACTTTATATACCCCTGCTGTTGACTCACCCGTACGATTCATCCATCACACATACGAGTTGGCTTCATCAGCTGTACGGGTGATCACTCACTCGTGTCTTCTCATTTAGGTTGTAACTGTGACTTAGCTCAGTATCAACCGTGCGTATGAGCCTATCAGCCGTACGAGTGAGGCTTCACTCGGACGTCTGACTAAGTCTAACATAGTCAAACATCCAAATCTCGTTCCTGCAGTTCCTGTAACCACATACAAACACGGATAGTATAATAACGAACAATCATGGTGGCCTGTAAACTGTTGTACCTTCAATGGACGTGGGTAGATGTCTAGGGACTTGCATAAAATGCATCAACAGAAGGTTTGAGTTGTAAGGAAACGAAGGAGGTGAATTTATAAGAAAATCTCTGACAGAACAATTAAAATGGACGATCGCATTTAAAGCGGATCCTAATTCCCTTGATTACCGGAGAGTCAAATCTTATTAAGAAGATTTTCTTCAAATCCCTTGAAATCTGGGAATCAATCATATCTACGTCAAATGATAAGATGAATCTACACTTACTCATTTCACTCTTCTATGTTAGCTTCATTCGTACTCTTCATATAAATGGATTGTTTATCTAAATTATTCGCTGATAATAAAACTCTAATTTTCAGCCCGTATGCATCATGAAAACATACTTATTATCATTCACGAGCTTTCCACTCAAATTTCGGGACGAAATTTCTTTAACGGGTAGGTACTGTGACAACCCAGAAATTTCCAACCAAATTTAAACTTTAATCTTTATATGTTTCCGACACGATAAGCAATATTTGTTAAGTTAAATTTCAAGAATTTTAAACTATGTTCATACATTCATTCGACCTCGACCAAGTTCCAACGATTCACGAACCATTAAATGAATATGATTATATATGTATATGTGTATATATATATTATAACTTGAAACGTAAACAAAATATTAGATTAAATACTTTATATGATTGTATCTGTTTCAAAATGTTTATCAATGAAATTAGAAGATAAGATCAAATGATTGAATTATCAGATATATTCAATTATGATTACAAGTCTCTGTTGAAAAGCCCACGTTGATTTGAGAAATCTTTCTATTTTAACAATATTCAGAAAATGGTAAAGTGATTTATAAATAAGAACAAATTGTTAATCATTGAGAACTAGACAAAGGATAGTGGAAGATTGAATCTCATAAAGACTCGATTGATCTATTTAGTTTCAAACGTACAAAAACGTTTTCAGTTTAAAAAGAACTTTATTATTAAAACGTATATAACTTTTATAAATATCTAGAACCACTTTTGACAACTCATTACTTAACTAGTATGATAAAGATAACGATATTTATATTTTATTTTATTAAATATATATAATGATTTAAATTAATATTATATATATTTATACGCGTATTATACGTATTATGTAGTTTTATACTTTTACTATACTTAAACTTTACCTTTACTTTATTTTTACTTTACTTTAACTTTAACTTTAATAATTCACTTTAATAATTCATACTTTAATAATTCATACTTTAATAATTCACTTTAATAATTCATACTTTAATAATTCACTTTAATAATTCATACTTTAATAATTCACTTTAATAATTCACTTTAATAATTCAAAAATCTATTATAAATAGAATTCAATAGGCTTCATTATTTCATAGAAACTTGAAAATATTTTTCTCTAAACTCTCTCAATCGATTTACATATATATATTTACTCCATATTATTTCAAGATATTATTAGTATACATAAATATTACGTCAGAGTACTGTCCGAGTGATTTCGAAATTGTTTTTCGAGTGGGATTGGATTAAGGAAATTATGGGTTATAGCTATGGAGGTGATTGGGTATGGTTCATGGGTATGCTCGCGAGGTCAATATAGTATTTATCATCTCCGTTGCGTCTACGTACCTTTCCTGCAATATTGAATCTCAATATTGATACGTGAGTACTCATAATTTAACTTTTACATACTAATAGTGTATCCCTGACTAGTGCTCGAGTATATAGGATTATGCATGTTTGTACTTTTGATATTGCCTTTAGTTAGGTTATGTTGAATCCTGAATTAGTTATATATGCGACTGAGATAAGGTATAAGATATGCATGTTGTTGGAAAGCTAGCGAAAAATTAAGAACTTTTCATTTAGATATCGAATGATTTCGATGAACGGATTTGAAGTTATAGTCCATCGAATTTTTGTATTATTATTAAAAATGATTATTATTATCGTCGTTATTATCGTCGTTCCAGTTTTATCTTATTATTATTATTATTATTATTATTATTATTATTATTATTATTATTATTATTATTATTATTATTATTATTATTATTATCTTTATCAATAAAAGGATTTATCATTAAAAAAAATTATTTTTTTTTTATTATTACTATCGTTATTATCGTTAAAGTTATAATTAGTATTATTATTATTATCCAATTATTATTATTATTATTATTATTATTATTATTATTATTGGTATTATTATTATTATTATTATTATTATTATCATTATTAATATATATATCATTATTTAAAAATGGTTATTGTTATTGTTAATATTATTATTACTATATTATCATTAAGATAATTATTAGTATTATCGTTAATAATGTTATAGTAACTATCATTATTAATATTAGTGTAATTAAAACAAGTATTTGTAACACCTAATTATTTTGATTACTATTATTATCATTATTACGAACATGATATAAAAGACAATTAAAAGCAATTAAACGAAACGATTAGGAAATAATGGGTAAGAGTATCATGATGAAATTAAAATATTATAAGATATTGATTTAGATAAAATTATCGTTCTTATTATTTTTATCATTACTATTATTATTAAAATTATCGTTAGTATTAAAACTATCATTTTAACAAAAATTATCATTTTAATAGAAATGTCATTGTTACTATAAAATATCATTATTATTATTATTTCAAATAGAATTATTATTTTAAAGATAATATTAAAAATTATCGTAAATATTAAAGTTATCATAATTAGAATTATCATTTTATCATAATGTCATCTTAGTAATTATAAATATTGATATTTTTATAATAATAATTATTATTACAAAATAATACAACTTTTACTTACTATCATTATAGATATTATTTTATCAAATAAATATTTGATACAAACATATTTTACTACGTGTAATAACTTACTTTAATAATACCTATCATATTATCTTTATAATATTAAATGAACCCTATAAATTTTATTACTTAATATATATAAAAGTATATTTTATTATATAAATATAATATAAAATTTTATTTATTAATAAATAAATTATATTATTTACTCTAATAAATCTTTTAAAAATATTTAAAAATATAAAACGACGATATTTAAACTATATATTAATCATGTATAGATTTTTGGAAATTATTTTGAGTCAAATTTACTTTTGTTGACTTTTGCATATTAGTCTCGAGCATTAGGATTGTGGTACACTATGACTTGACCTAATTTGTTAGACAAATATTGACCAACACATAAATATATATAATTAATTTAGGTTCGTGAATCCGAGGCCAACCTTGCACTTGTTCAATGACGTTATATGTATTTTTACTACGAAATACAGTATGGTGAGTTTCATTTGCCTTTTTACCCTTTATATTTTTGGGACTGAGAATACATGCGCTTTTATAAATGTTTTGACGAAATAGACACAAGTAATTGAAACTACATTCTATGGTTGAATTATCGAAATCGAATATGCCCCTTTTTATTAAAGTCTGGTAATCTAAGAATTAGGGAACAGACACCCTAATTGACGCGAATCCTAAAGATAGATCTATTGGGCCTAACAAACCCCATCCAAAGTACCGGATGCTTTAGTACTTCGAAATTTATATCATGTCCGAAGGAGGATCCCGGAATGATAGGGGATATTCTTATATGTATCTAGTTAATGTCGGTTACCAGGTGTTCACCATATGAATGATTGTTTTTGTCTCTATGCATGGGACGTATATTTATGAGAACTGGAAATGAAATTCTTGTGGTCTATTAAAATGATGGAAATAAATGATTATGATAAACTAATGAACTCACCAACCTTTTGGTTGACACTTTAAAGCATGTTTATTCTCAGGTGTTAAAGAAATCTTCCGCTGTGCATTTGCTCATTTTAAAGATATTACTTGGAGTCTTCAATAGCATATTTCGAAGAACGTTGCATTCGAGTCATTGAGTTCATCAAAGATTATTATTAAATCAATTTATAGTTGGATAGTGGATATTATGAAATGGTATGCATGCCTGTCAATTTTCGATGTAAAGAAAGATTGTCTTTTAAAAACGAATGCAATGTTTGTAAAATGTATCATATAGAGGTCAAATACCTCGCAATGTAATCAACTATTGTGAATCGTTTATAATGTATATGAACGGGTCCTTTCATTAGTTTCTAAATTCTGAAGAAAAAAAATTCAAATTTAAAATAGGAATGTTTTTGAAGTAGTATTAAAAACTGAAGCATGAGTTAGTATAATATAATGACACTTGATCAATGTGATTATATTACAGTAAGTCATACTGAGTTTCTAATGGAACGTGATGATTCACAGAACATACCGTCATCATGTACTATTTACACGACTCTTACATTCTACCCAATTTCCAAACATATTAAGAACATATCATCTTGATAGCTCTATATTTTAGGATATTCTGGTAATTTGCCAAATCAAGATCGTGCCATTACGATTTTCTTCTTGGAACATTAACTATGTTCATCCAAAAATTCATATCTACAAATTCTGGACCATTATCCGCTTGACTTAAGGTCGGGAAGAGAAAACGAAAGCATGAAGCTCCGAAATATAATGGAGAATATAAAGCCCGATAACAACCCCGAAATTACAAACCTTGTATATCAATGCGTATAGCAATATAAAGACACCGGAGGATGAAAAACACAATAACCCCAAGGTAATGGTAGAAGAAAATAACTTCCTCCGGTGGTAGATGAAAAAGAAGAATGACAGATATGAAAGTTAAGAGTATATCAAGAATCAATACTGGATGAAGCATATTAACGAATGCTTTAAAGTATGAATTGGGGAGAAAGACTAGAAGGTGTGAGCTATGGAAATAAAGAAACGAAGGGGCGGATTTATAGTAAAATATCAGACAGAGAAATCGAGACAGATTTTCGCATTTAATCGAATAAGATCCTGATTTCCTTAATCGCCAAAGAACCAAATCTTATTGCAAAGATTTTCTTTAAATTCCATGAATTTTGGAAATCAATCATAACTACGTCATCGGTTAAAACGAATATACGTTTACTCATTTCACTCTCTTGCGATAGCTTCACTTATACTCTTCGCGTAATCAAATTGTTTTATCTATATTACTCAATGATGATAAAACTCTATTTATCAACTCATATTTGCCATGACGACCTCGATCAAATTTCGGGACGAAATTTCTTTAACGGGTAGGTACTGTGACGACCCGGAAATTTCCGACCAAATTTAAACCTAACCTTTATATGTTTCTGACACGATAAGCAGAATTTGTAATGTTGAATCTCAAAAAGTTTGGAACTACATTCATGTAATCAATTACCCTTTGACCGTGTTTGACGATTCACAAACAATTATGTGTATATAGATATGTATATATAATATATAATAACTGAAAACATTAACAAAGTATTTGATATATATGATACTTTACATGAACGTATTTGTTACGATATATTTATCGACAGAATTAAGAGATAATATCAAATGATTGAATTATCAGATACATTATGATATGATTACGGGCCAATGTTATGAGGTCCACTGTGATTTAAGAAATCTATTCTTTTTGACAATATTCGGAAAATGGTAAAGTGATCTATAAGTAAGAACGTGGAGTGTAAATAACTTAGATGTTGGATATCGACAAGTTAAGTAACTCGACATTTTTCACTAAGATGATTTCATACGTTTATTAAACCTTTAGATTTTATCCCATGCTTCACCAACAGACTGTAATTTAAAAACTTGAAACCTATTATGAATATATATAATTCTACTTTTCTAAAATGTTTTATGATATAACGATTTAAATTAATATTAAATATAGTTTTATACTTTTACTATACTTTAACTTTACCTTTACTTTACTTTTACTTTACTTTTACTTTACTTTAACTTTAATAATTCACTTTAATAATTCATACTTTAATAATTCACTTTAATAATTCATACTTTAATAATTCACTTTAATAATTCATACTTTAATAATTCACTTTAATAATTTAAAAATCTATTATAAATAGAATTCAATAGGTTTTATTATTTCATAGAAACTTGAAAATATATTTCTCTAAACTCTCTCAATCGAATTACATATATATATTTACTTAGTATTATTTCAAGATATTATTAGTATACATAAAATACTACGACGGAGTTATATTCAGACGATTTCAAAATAAGTTTTCAAACGGGATAGAGCTAAGGAAATTATGGGTTATAGCTATGGAGGTTATGGATATTGTTCGAGGGTATTGCTCGTGAGGTCAACCTAACTTTTATCATTTTCGTTGCGTCTACGTACTTTCCTGTAATATTGAATCACAATATAGATACGTGAGCATTCATATCTTATCTTTTATATATTAATAGTGTATCCCTGACTAGTGCTCGAGTATATATGATTATGCATGTTTGTATGCTTAGTTTCGTCGTTAAATAGTTTATGATAAATCACGAATTTGATACATATGCTACTGAGATAAGGTATATGATATGCATGTCGTTGAAAAGCTAAAGAAAAATTAATAACTTTTCATTTAGAAATCGTGTGGGTTCGATGAATGGATTAAAAGATATGGTCAACTGAATTATTATTAATTTTAATATTATTATTAAAACGATTATTATAATTGTTATCAGTTGATGTTATTACTAAAATTATTTTTATTACTAAAAATTAATATTTTTATTGAAACTATTATTTTATTATTTTTATCATTATTATTGTTATCAATATTATTTTATCAAATAAATATGCGTACAAAGATATTTTTACCACACGTAATGTAATTACATTAATAATACATACCACTATATTTTTATGATATTAAGTGAATTTTATAAATTTTATTATTTGAGATATATAAAAGTATATTTTTATCATATATGAATTTTAATATAAATTTTTATTTATTAATAAATGACTTGTATTATTTAATATAATAAGATCTGATAAATATATTTAAATATATAAAACTACTATATATAAGTTATATAATAAACATGTATAGATTTTGGAAGTCATTTTGGGTTAAGTTGACTTTTGTTGACTTTTGCATGTCGGTCTCGAGCATTAGGATTGTGATACACTACGACTTGACCTAAATTGTTAGACAGATATTGACCAACATATAAATATATATACTTAATATAGGTTCGTGAATCCGAGACAAACACTGCACTTGTTCAGTGCCGTCATATACATAATTGCTACGAAATACAGTAGTGTGAGTTTCATTACTCCCTTTTTATATATATTTTTGGGCTGAGAATACATGCGTTGTTTTATAAATGTTTTACGAAATAGGCACAAGTACTAAAACTAATTCTATGTGGATTTAAACCAGAAATATACCCTTAGCTTGGTAACATTAAACTACCTGTCTATGTACGGTAGGCGCGAATTCTAAAGATAGATCTATTGGGCATGACGACCCTATCCTGACTATGGGATGCTTTAGTACTTCGAGGTTTATATAACACACCTGATTTGGTGTACTTTCAGAGGGTAAAACATGAACGTTAAGGCTTGTTACCGGGTGGCTACAACTTATAGAATACTTTTATACACTTGCGAGTGTACGGATATTTATAGAAACTGAAATCTTGTGGTCTATTACTATTACGGAAATGATGGATTATGATAAACTAATGAACTCACTAACCTTTTGGTTGACACTTTAAAGCATGTTTATTCTCAGGTATTAAAGAATTCTTTCGCTGTGCATTAGCTCATTTTAAGGATATTACTTGGAGTCATTCAAGACATACTTTGAAAGACGTTGCATTCGAGTCGTTGAGTTCATCAAGATTAATATTAAGTCAATTATAGTTGGATGTAATATGAAATGGTATGCATGCCGTCAATTTTTGATGTAAAGAAAGTTTGTCTTTTAAAAATGAATGCAATGTTTGTAAAACGTATCATATAGAGGTCAAATACCTCGCGATGTAATCAACTATTGTGAATCGTTTATAATGTATATGAACGGGTCCTTTCAATATTACTCTGTATTATTATTATAATTTATATTATTATTATTATTATTATTATTATTATTATTATTATTATTATTATTATTATTATTATTATTATTATTATTATTAATAAGATTAATATTATTATTAATCTTATTATTATTAGTAGTATTTGTATTATTAGTATTACACATAAAATACAACGACGAGGTAATGTCCAAACGATTTCAAAAAAATGGTTTTCAAGCGGGATAGAGCTAAGGAAATTATGGGTTATTACCAAGGAGGTTATGGGTAATGTTCGGGGGTATATTTGTAAATCAAACCTAGTGTTTATCATCTCCGTTGCGTCTACGTACTTTCCTGCAATATTGAATCTCAATATTGATACGTAAGCATTCATATCTTATCTTTTATATATTAATAGCGTATCCATGTCTAGTGCTCGAGTATAAATGTTTATGCATGCTGGTATGCTTAATTTCATCATTAAACAGTTTATTATGAATCATGAATTAAATACATATATTACTGGTAAAAGATATATGATATACATGTTTTTGGAAAGCTGGCGAAAAATCAATAAATTTTCATTTAGATATCGAATAGTTTCGATGAACGGATTAAAAGATATGATCAACTGAATTATGATTAACATTAATTGGAATTGCTCTTGAATCTGCAATTGATATTTAAACAACTTGTTTGTAAGATTAATAAATTGGATTTTTGAATATTACCAGTCGAATAAATGAACCCTTATATCAAACACGTCTCGTTTTGTTAAACAACTGTCAAAATTGACTTTTTGAAATGATTGTGGATAACTATTGTATGTCGATCTCGAGCATTAGGATTGTGATACACTATGACCTGACCTAGCTTGATAGACATTTATTGACCAACATATGTTCTCTAGGTTGAGATCTACGATTATTTGGTAATCCGAGTTTCAGTCACGTTTTGGTGAACGACTTTAAATGCTGCTAAGGTGAGTTTCATTGCTCCCTTTTTACATATATTTTTGGGCTGAGAATACATGCGCTGTTTTATAAACTGTTTTACGAAATGGACACAAGTACATACTAAATTCTACACTGATTTTAAACCGAAAATCCCTTAACTTTGGTAACTAGTAACTGCCGGTTATAAGAACTGGTGGGCGCGAATAGTTGTATATGGATCCATAGGGCTTGACATCCCCGTCCGAGCTAGTAGCGCTAGCCTTTTAACGGACGTATGCTATTTGAGAAACGTACACGTTGGTTTGCGTGTATTATTAAGATGATTATACAAAGGGTACAAATTATATATACGTTAAAGTTTAGTTACCAGGGTGCTCAACTTTGTAGAACCGATTGATAAACGTTTCGGATGAAACAACTGAAATCTTGTGGTCCACCTTTTATTTAAAACATATTGAAAACGTTTTGAATGAAACAACTAAACTTTTGTAATCCACATTGATATACGGATTATGTGTAATATTAAAACTATGAACTCACCAACCTTTGTGTTGACACTTTCTCAGGTTTCTAGAAGTCTTCCGCTGTTTGCTTATACGTGATACAAGATATGTGCTTGGAGTCATACATGCTATATACAAGAAACTTGCATTCACCATGTACCTTATTTTGACTGTATTGTCAACAGTATTGTAAACCATTTAAATGGTGATTATCTATACGTAGGAATCATCAGATGTTAAAAAACTGGAATTTATATATTCATTTATGAAATACCTTTTCAAACGAATGCAATGTTACAAAACGTATCACATAGAGGTCAAATACCTCGCAATGAAACCGGTGAATGACGTGTTCGTCCATATGGATTTGGAGCGATCGTCACATATACTGCTCAAACCTACAGATATACGTATTTGTTCATTGCAGAATAACCATTTTCATTCAATTTCATATTCTGATCTCAATAGATCAGAATCCAAGTCAAGATTAAACGGAAAACATCACTCTTAGATTCCTACATCTTTCAAAACCATGCTTCGAAAACCATGCTTTGAATTCAGAACTGTACTAGAACATCATATGATTACATTTTGCGTTCAAACCCATCGAAATTCTTGAAAACACTTCAACTAATGAACAAACGAGAAGACAAACCAACTACACGATATCTACGAGAAGAAAGATTTGTACTTATAATCATACATCTGGAAAGCTCTCGAAACCTAAGTAAAACTTTAACACGTATCTGTGATAAATCCTTCGGCATTATTATTACTGAAAATAACCTTACAATTCCTTTTCAAGTATCCAGTTTTGTCACAACTTCAGCAAGTCAACTTCATTTGGATAAGCCTTAATTAAACCTTGACATATACGATTACCCTTTCTATTGTTGTTACCGGGGAACCCTTTATATCCCACCATATTAGCAGTAAATGTACCAGCGACTCCGTCACTCTGCAATTTGAATCTCTCCGGAATCACTATATATACTTTGAAATCTGATCATGTACTCATTATCGCATTGTAACGATAATTGTTATACCACACACCGAGAATCATCAATCATTACGTCTCGATTTTCGCAGCGATTCTACGTCAACAATTATATATATATATATATATATATATATATATATATATATATATATATATATATATATATATATATATATATATATATATATATATATATATATATATATATATAACGTCTACCTCCTGGACTTAAATACTTTGAATGTGAAGTTTCCGAAAAACACCCCAAACTATGAAACTAGTTCTCTGAAATTGGAACAATGCTGATGAAGCAGCAAAAACTGTAAACGACCTTAACAGTCAAAAGTTTGATGATAAAGAATAGTATGGTGGTAAAGCTGAGAAAAATAGAAGGTTTGGAACTGGAAAACGGATTGAGCAAAGTATGAAGGAGGTTGTGGATAAATCACAAAGACTGAACCTGCCTTCAAAGAATCCAAATGATTCAGTATCTGCTGAAGCCATTAACGAATACCTTGCTCCTGATACTAAACCCCTACGGACAATATTCTTCATCATCCTCTGATATTAGAAATTCTAAGATATCATCGTATCTTTTATTATAAATATCCTCGATATTTCTGGAGATATCTTCATACCTATTCTTATCGAAAATCATTCATCTCTTTGCGCTATCTGTGTTACATCATAAAAGAAACTATTTTAGTATCTAAAATCTGAAAAATTCGAAAAAAATGGATGTTTTGAAGTAATGTTGGAAACTGAAGCATGAGTTAGTATAATATAATGACACTTGATCAACGTGATTATATTACAGTAAGTCATGCTGAGTTTCTAATGGAACGTGATAAAGGTTCACAGATCACACCCTCATCATGAACCATGTTACATAACTCTTTCATTCTATATAATCTCTAAATATATCAAGAAAATATATTTCTTGATGATTTGGTCTTTTCTGGATATTCTGGTAATTTGACAAATCAAGATCGTGCCATTACGATTACCTTCTCAGAACATTAACTATGTTCATCCAAAACTCCATACCTACGAATTCTGGACCATTACAAGAGATGCCTAATCGCAAGAAGAAGAAACGAAGGGACAAAGCTCCGAAATAGAAATTGGAGTATAAATCGCAGCAAATAGGAGGGAGTATTAACTGTGAATGACAATGATTATAGAAGACAGAAGTAGGGACATTGAAATAGAAGGGGAGATATAAAGCCCGATAACAAACTTGAAATTACAAACCGTGTATATCAATGCGTATAGCAATATAAAGACACGGGAGAATGATAAATACAACAATCCCAAGAGCATAATAGAAATAAATAGATTCTTCTGGTGGGAGCTGGAAAAGAAGGATGATTGTAGCAAACGTCAATATTAGGTCAAGAACCAGAACTGGATTGAGCATTTTCACAATCTTTTGAATGTATTAATTGGGAAAGAAAGTAGGAGTGGTGAAAATAAATGAAACGGAAGAGGTCAATTTATAGCGAAATATCAGACATAGCAATCGAGGCAGATTACACATTTAATCAAAGAAAATCCTAATTTCCGCAAATTCTGAAGAATCAAATCTTATTTAGATTATGAAGATTTTCTATTCCTTAAATTCCGGAAATCAATCGTTACTACGAATCTCTATTCTCCATTTCACTCTATTACGATAACTTCTCTCATACGCTTCGAGTAATTGGATTGTTTTATCCGTATTATTCAATGGTGATAAAATTCTATTTACCAACACATATACGGCATGAAAACGTTTCTATTGTTAGTCATGACGACCTCACTCAAATTTCGGGACGAAATTTCTTTAACGGGTAGGTACTGTGATGACCCGGAAATTTCTGACCAAATTTAAACTTAATCTTTGTATGATTAACATTTCCGACACGATAAGCAAAGTCTGTAAAACTGAATCTCAAAATTTTTGAACTATTCAAATACCTTTCGGTTGTTCTCGATGATTCGCGAACAATTATATGTATATAGATACATATATATATATATATACTATAACTTGAAAACGTAACAAATTTTTAATTGCATGATACCGTACATTAAACTTATTGGTTTGTATATCTATTTGAATATATATGATTTCAAGTTATTTAGTAAACGATAGTAACATTCGATTATTGATTCGATTGATATTTAGATAAGTTAACTAAAACGTTTAAGATGAACCAGTAAAACACTAATTTGCTACAGTATTTTCGAATTACTACAGTACCCGAAAAGCTACAGTGTTTTTGAAAATTACTATTTGCTATAGTAAAAATTGACTTTGCTATAGTAACTTTGCTACAGTAAGACACTATTTCAAAATGAAAATATATATATGTATATGTATATACTATGAGACGATGATTTATAGAAGCAAATGACCAAAACACTTAATTGATTAAAGCTACACTTCAAGTGACATAGTTATGGATAATTTAAGTCTATATTTTGACAAAGGTACGTGACACGAAACGTAAAATGCAAGTTTTCTCAGCGTACGAAAGGACATTTGAAAAACCGGAACCGGGACATAAGTCGAGTGATGAAGTACGACTTATCAGAACAAAAATTACAAGTCAACTATGCATGTGAATTTAATATAATATATAATTAATTATATAAATTAAATATATTATATATAATATAAAATTATGTCGACAAACAAGAAGTTAAAAATTTGTGAGCTGTCCCAGGGTGCCATGCGATCGCATGGCCTTGAAGCACAAATCCCATGCGATCGCATGGGGTGCTTTTTCAGGTATGATTGCTATAAATTGCAGTTTTTGGCTCGAGATAATCACACACATACACAAATATAGATATACTCCGTAATATTATTTATTATTATTATTATTATTATTATTATTATTATTATTATTATTATTATTATTATTATTATTATTATTATTATTATTATTATTATTATTATTAATAATAAGATTATTATTAATCTTATTTTTATTATTAGTGTTATTATTTTTGTGATACAAAAATAATAATGTACATAAAATATTACGACGGAGTGCTGTCCAAGTAATTTTCAAAACAAGTTTTCGAGCGAGCTAGAGCTAAGGAAAATATGGGTTATTGCCAAGGAAATTATGGGTAATGTTCGGGGGTATTTTTGTGAATCAAACCTCGTGTTTATCATCTCCGATGCATCTACGTGCTTTCCTGCAATATTGTATATCAATATTAAACAGTGAGTTTCATATGATTCCTTTTTCTCTTTACATTTTTGGGCTGAGAATACATGCAATGCTTTTATATCTGTTTTACTAAATGGATACAAATACTAAAACTGATTTTGTGTGAGTTTCATTGCTCCCTTTTTACATATATTTTTGGGATGAGAATACATGCGCTGTTTTATAAACTGTTTTACTAAATGGACACAAGTACATACTTAATTCTACACTGAGTTTAAACCGAAAATACCTTAACTTTGGTAACTAGTAACTGCCGGTTATAAGAACTGGTGGGCGCGAGTAGTTGTATATGGATCCATAGGGCTTGATATCCCCGTCTGAGCTAGTAGTGCTGGCCTTTTAACGGACGTATGCTATTTGAGAAGCGTACACGTTGGTTTGCGTGTATTATTAAGATGATTATACAAAGGGTACAAATTATATAAACGTTAAAGTTTAGTTACCAGGGTGCTCAATTTTGTAGAACCGATTGATAAACGTTTCGGATGAAACAAATGAAATCTTGTGGTCCACCTTTTATGTTAAAACATATTGATAAACGTTTTGAATAAAACAACTGAACTTTTGTAATCCACATTGATATACGGATTATGTGTAATATTAAAACTATGAACTCACCAACCTTTGTGTTGACACTTGAAGCATGTTTATTCTCAGGTTTCTAGAAGTCTTCCGCTGTTTGCTTATACGTGATACAAGTTATGTGTTTGGAGTCATACATGATATATACAAGAAACTTGCATTCACCAAACCATTACCATGTACTTTATTTTGACTGTATTGTCAACAGATGTATTATTGTAAACCATTTAAATGGTGATTGTCTATACGTAGGAATCATCAGATGTTAAAAACCTGGAATTTATATATTCATTTATGAAATACCTTTTCAAACGAATGCAATGTTACAAAACGTATCACATAGAGGTCAAAACCTCGCGATGAAACCGGTGAATAACGTGCTGCGTCAAAAGGGATTTTGACCGGCCGTTACACATATATGCATATTTTTGAAGTTTGGTTTTATAACCCACATTCAAAAATTTATAAAATCTAAAATCTAAAATGTTAGAAAACTAATAAACTATTACAATATCAAAATAAATATTAAAGAATATAAACTTTAAGAAAATAAGAATAAGAAAAACTATGGTTGATGAGGATACCAGTAGGGGTTCCATGGTTCGTGGTACGTGTCCTGATATGCTTGAAATGGATCGTATGTAGGAAACGGTGGTCTTGTATCTATAGTCCATGGAGGAAAGTTGGCCGACTCGGTAGGTATGTAGTTCCTACCTTGGTAGGCTAAATGGGCTTGGATTTGACGTTGATGGAAATCCCATGCCTGAAACTCATGTAGCCTAGCAGCTTCATATTCATTTTTGGGCCATTAACCTTTACATGTCTGTCATTTGGTTTCCTCCACCTACATTACCTTGTTCTTGATCCAGTTCTACCTGTGGATGTCTGCCTTCATATGGTAGTGCAACGTTACGTCTTTTCAATAAAACCTTTGCACCAGCATATACGCGTATATCAATTCTCTCGCGTTGTTCGGGTACTGCTACTAATTCTCTTCCACGAGTTCTATCCACATTGAGGTACTCAGCAATCAAGGTAATAAAAATACCACCTCCTATTATACTGTGATGTCGCATACCACTTACCATCATCGATAAATAATAACCCACACAATAAGGTATGTTCACAAAGATCTGTGGGTCTCTAATACACATGAGGTAAAATAAATCATTTTCATTTACCTTATCTTTATTCTTACCTCGCAGTGTAATCGAGTTAGCTATAAATCTATGAATAACTCTAAGCTCAGCTCTATCAATATCGGTGTAAGAGTAATGTCCCCCACGAAATCGATTATGGCTAGTCATTCTACTCCATAATCCATTCATATCAAAGTTCTCATCAACCCGTCTACCATTAAATATTAACTACCTACAATCATAAGATTCTAGTTCCTCAGGCGTATATATGTACAAAGCCTGAGCCATCTCTAAAAGAGACATACGGCGCATCACACCGCCTAACAAAAATCTAATAAAACTCTGATCAGTTATATTAGATACCTGATCATTTATTTCTACAGTACTTAACAATTCTACACACCATTCCTTATATACAGGCCTACGTATGGTGAATAAACGTTCCCAATCGTTAAAGGTAGAATTACCATACCTTTGGTAAAGTAACTCTCTGATTGGTTCGGCCAATCCCACCGTCTCTAACGGATCCCAATCTATCACCCTGGGCACTTCAACCTCTTTAGGATGAAGAATGCTCAAGTTCCTCTGATATTTTGGATAGTCTATCCAAAATCTATCAAATCTTAAATTTGGGTGTAGATTTGCCTCTGTTATGTTTGTCAATGAGATGAATGGATGTGGTTCATATTGCCTGTACTGGTTGTTGATCTGTTGTTCGTCTTCATTCTCCGGAGGAGCATTAGAAGCCTGGGCTGCGGATGATGATTCACCCCTTTCAGTCTGCAAAACACATTAAACACAATTTTTGTGCATCCAAATATGCATTAGTGTTAGCAAATCATAAATCAAAATAATCACAATGACATGTTTAAACAATATCAAACTTATACACATTTTCATATTTTTAACAATTCTACACTTTTTTAAATAAGCTTATATAAAAATGTATATAATGTTCATAAGCATTCAACTTCTAAAACATGTCAAAATTAATCATTATAGCAATTAAACGAGTTCCAAATGGCATTTATATCAAATTCATGCATTTTTGACTTAAAAAGTCAACAATTTGCTCAAAAATCATATTTAGGATCAAAGTTTGGATCAATTAGCAACCTAAATATGTTACACTACTTAATTTAGCATGAATTCACAACAAAAATCGGCCATAACCCCTTTATATCAAAAAAGCCCCAAATTGCTCAAGAACACTAACCCTAGATTTCTAAAAATTTTGAAGTTTAAGGCTTCAAATTATGACAAATAGCATCAATCTAGGTTATACAAGCATAATATACAAACAATTTAACTATAAACAAGCTAGAAATCATTAAAATCAAATTAGGTAAAAATATGCTCAAGAACACTATAAATCCGAATTAAAGAGTGTAGTGTGTAGAAATTTACCCTTTTTCTTGTAAAACTCCTTGGTAGATATCTCCTCATCGTGATTTTAGTGAGAAATTTGGTGAAAAATGGTGTAAAATCGCGATTTATGTGGGTGTTTTTCGGGTTTTTTCGCAGAAAAAATAAGGGAATGGGGAAGGGGACTGGTCTGTCCGACCAGTTTATCCTGTCTCAAAATTGGTCTCTCCGCGATCGTGGAGAGATTTACCCTCACAGCTCCGCGATCGCGGAGCAGTATATTTCTGTATTTTTTATTTTTTTTATTTTTTTTTATAAACCTTTACTTAATTAAAACAAATAAATAAATAATTTTAAAATTTTGTTTTTCCTTAGTATTTAGAGTGAGGTCATTTTGGTACGTTCACCTAGTACGTCCCTCAACAAAATTTTAAAAATTCCGTTTTAAAGCGATTGTTTAAAAAGCAAAGATTTTTGGATTTTTTAATTTTTTTGGCATACTTTAATTTAATAAGATCAAAAATAATGATAACAAAATTTTTCACCCCACCCTCGGGTAAAGCAATTTCGGTTCAAGACCTAGTGTTTAACTTACGACGAATTTTAGAAATCATATTTTTAACTTAATGAAATAAAGTAAATTTTGTTTTTAAAATTCACACAATACTTAAATTTAAAATGCATATTAATAAAATATAAATATTTTTAATAATTGTATACATTAATTTTATACATTTTAAAATATAATAAAATATTAAAATAAAATAGTTATATATTAATTATAAAAAGAAGGAAAAATAAAAATCTTTTTGGTCTTTTATCCCACTTTAATCAATCAAATATTAACAAAAATATACGTCCCTTAAAGTAATTTTGGCTATATTCCCTAGTTTTACTCGTGGCGAATTTTTGAAATATTTTGAATTGATTGATTAAAGATATTTATAACTTATGAATAAACGGTAAATTTCGCAGTGATGGATTAAATTTTTTTATTGATATTAGTAATTTCGGTTTATTATACCTATTTTTAATGAATATTAATTTAATACTTTATAGCGATAATTTAGCGTTTAAGAACAAAAGGTTAAAAGCATAAAATAAATAAAAACTTACCTTTGAAGCTTATTAAACCATGGCTGATATCAAATGCATGCTTCATCTTGTAAAACCTAAAAACAAAAAATTCAGAATGGGGGAAGAGGACTAATTCTTTAGGGTCTGCTAGTAGAAAAGACCAATCGGATTCTATTCTCGGAACAACACGAAAACAGAATATCAAACTTCTAGATAGCATGAAATTATCTTTAAAACTTTTGAATCTCCCCACACTTAGTTAGCTGTGGTGTTGAAATCGTGATTAACTTCATCGTCAACTTCCATCAGACCATCATCAGCTTGCATATCTGTGATTTTTGTTTTAAGCCATTGGTCGGTTTCTTTTGTAATCTTCACAAAATCAACTAATTTCTCTTTTTCTTTTGATGATAGATTGGATACTAATCGGTTACATAACTTAAAGTTTCCCTTAATCCTAGCATCGTGAACTCGTTTGTAAAGCTTTTTCATTGAACTGTTAATAACGAGGTCATCTAATTTCGTATCATTAATGGGGTTCTGTGTTTTCTGGTCATTATTAGGTGTTACTTCATCTTCCCCACACTTAGACGTTTTAACATTGTTAAGCACTACCGTTGGAGTTATTGGTTCAACGGTTTTGGTTGGTGGAGATCTAGACTTTCGACTCACAAAGGTGATCGATTTTTCACCATCATTAAGTGTCATTCTACCTTCTCTTACATCAATTAACGCCTTGGTTGACGCTAAGAATGGTCGACCTAAAAGTAGAGGAAAGTTTGAGTCTTCTTCTATGTCTATGATAACAAATTCGACTAGAAAGGTTAAATTACCTACTTGAATGGGTAGGTTGTCAGCAATTCCAACTGGGTGTCTAATGGTTTGGTCAAAGAATCGAACACTCATTTTTGTTGGACTTAACCCTCCTACATCTAACTTCTTATAGAATGAAAGAGGCATAATACTCACACTTGCACCTAGATCTGCTAGTGCATTATACATGACATAATCTCTAAGTAAACAAGGAATAATAAATTCACCCGGATCACCCGACTTAGGTGGAAATTCCGGTGGAATAGTATTCAATGGTTCTATTTTTACGGATTTAGTTTCTTGTTCTTGCTTACTCTTCCTCTTCCTTTTCGAGGTATCACCAACACAAACTTTATTACCTATTTCTTGCTCATATTCAACTTTTATTGGAAACAGAATAGGTGCATATATTGGTTTTTCAAAACCTGGTGGTGGTGTGATTTCTTCATCGTCTGAAATCTTTTCCTCTTTTATTTATGGTTTTTCAGAATTCATTGAAACCATGTTAACGTTTTCATTTCGAGGATTTATTTCAGTATTACTTGGTAACTTTCCTTGTTTCCTTTCACTCATCAGGCCTGCTAGAGTACCTACTTGTTTTTCTAGATTTAAAATGGAAGTTTGTTGAGTTCTAAATGATTGATCAAACTTTTCATTTGTTTGGGTTTGAGATGTAATATATTGTTTTTGAGATTCAACTAACTTTAATACCATTTCTTCCAGATTTGACTTTTTCTCTTCGGTTTGTTGTGGTTGTTTATATAAGCCTGGCCTTTGTTGATTGAAAGTGTTGTTTTGATTATTATTGTTATTGTTGGGTTCATTTGGATTGTAAAGAATGTTTTGACTTCGGTTTAGGTTTTGCCTTGGCTGTTGATAATTATTTCCCTGCCTTTGGTTTATGTAGGAAACATTCTCACGTTGTTCCATCGTTTGCTCGATATTACAATCCTTCGTTAAGTGTGGTCCACTGCATTGCTCACAACTGATTTGTATTGCGTGAATATCTTTACTCATCTTTTCCATTCGTCTTTCAAAAGCATCTATTTTTGCGGAAACGGAATCAAAGTTATGGCTAGAATCGGCTCTAGCCGCTTTGGATGAATGTAAGATTTCTTTCTCTTGGTGCCACTCATGAGAGTGGGAGGCTGTTTTATCGATAATTTTGTGAGCTTCGGTAGCGGTTTTCTTCATAATGGAACCACCAGCAGCTGTGTCAATATCTTTTCTTGTGGCGATATTAACGCCTTTATAGAATATTTGAACTATTTGAAAAGTGTCTAAACCGTGTTGAGGACATCCTCTCAACATCTTTCCGAATCTTGTCCATGCCTCAAATAACGTTTCATTTGGCTTTTGTGTGAACGTGGCAATTTCTCCTTGAAGTCTCACGGCTTTAGATGCTGGAAAGAATCTTTGAAGAAATTTCTCCACTAAGACATCCCATGTATCAATTGCTCCTTCGGGTAATGATTCTAACCAATCTTTAGCTTCCCCAATTAAAGTCCAAGGGAACAACATAAGATAGATCGTTTCATCTTCAATTTCTCGGATTTTAAATAAAGTACAAATTCTATTAAAGGTTCGAAGATGTTCATTTGGATCTTCTTTTTCTGTACCACCGAATTGGCATTGATTGGTAACCATATGTATGATTTGTCCTTTGATTTCAAAATTTGGTGCAGTAACTTCTGGTTGAGTAATGGCATGACCTTGGCCCGTATGTGTGGCTCTCATTCGATCTTCCATAGTTTGAGGTTCTAGATCTTCTATATCTTGACTAGTTGAATTCGAATCACTAGAAGATTCTGATTTAACGGTTCCTTCTTCGAGAAACTTTGTTTGAATAAATTGTGGTTCAGGAGGAATGTTTAATGGTTCAGGATCTTGGAATTGTCCCTGAATATCCTCCGGGTTCTCAATTGTGAAGTCGGGTTCAAAAAATGGATTATCAGAAATTTGAATTGAAGTACTTGTTCGACTAGATGATGATTCTAACAATTCAATGGCAGCAATATTTTCTAGATGCCTTGATTGAGTTACAGGTAGTGAACGTATGAAAGGTGGTGAACGTTTCGCTCGGTGCATTCACTGAATATCTTATTAGTTAAAAAGATAAAAAATTATATAAGTTATCAAATTAATAGACTTTTCTGATTTTGCCCACGTTTTGAATAGCCAAAAGATGCAGCAGGTAGCCAGGACCCTTTAAATCGAAAGTCCACAACTCGCCACTAACAAATTCAACTATTACTACGAACCAGAAAATTTGGATGTCTATCAATTTAATTGCTTACAATAATTTTTTTTTTTTTGACGAAATTTAAAGAAAATAAACAAAATTCTAGGTCCTAAAAACTAGAGCGTGAAAAAGAAAAAGAAAAAGCGCGTCGAAAAACGTCGAAAAATAAAAATAAGAAAGAAAAACGTCGAAACTTAAAAGTCTAAAAACTAAATCTAAAAAGTTTACGCCTAAAGGTATTAAAACTTAAAAATGCAAATCTATACGAAAAACGGCAATTAAAAAGCACTAAAATCTATAAACTTAAAATGGCGTTGCAAAATTCTAAAACGTCTGAATCTTAATTCTAAGGGAAAAGCACTTAAGGGATTTTACGTCAAAACTTATAAGTCTAAAAATAACTATGGCAAATACTAACTTAAAACTAATTGCGAACGATAATTATTAAAAATTACGAATTAAACGATAAAAATACAAATTAAAACTAAAATGCTAAAAATAAAATTTTTATAAAAATATTATTTTTATATTATTATTTTATAAAAGTATTAATTTTTATAAAACTAATTACAAATTAAATTAAAATTAAAATTAAAACTAAAATTAATTAATTTAATAATTAACCCTAATTAATAATTAATAATAATAATAATTAAATTAAACTAAACCCTAATTCTGCAATTAATGCATTTGTCAGAGACGGCTCCGCGTTCGCGGAGGTTTCTGCCTTTGAGGCTCCGCGATCGCGGAGTTTAACAGTATCTGATTGTAATTGGGCTGAAACAGTTAGGCCCAGTTTAATATAAATAAAATTTATATTGGGCTTCGGGATCTGGCCCAGTTCGTATTTTATATTTTTTTTTTCAGATTTTAAGTTTTATTAAATTAAAGATATATAATTTATATAAAATAAAAATAAACTTATATTAAAAATATTTATTAAAATTCTTAAAAATAAATATATATATTTTTGGGTTTTTAGTTTTATATTTTATATGATTACAAAATAATCTATTTTTACAAAATTAAAAATAAAGATTATATATTTTTATAGTTTACAAAAATATAGCGTTTAACCGATTTTCCCCGGCAGCGGGGCCAAAAATGCTTGATGTGCAACGAGGTATATATAAAAAATATATAAAAATACTTAGAAAATACTATTAATTACGCTACAATATACACAAGTTATTTAATTATTTATAGAATGGATATACCTAAACCTTGCTACACACTTATAGGCAGTGTACCTAATCGTAGAGTAGTGTAGTTTTTAGTAAGTCTGGTTCATTCCACAGGGATATCTATTTTAAAGCTTACTATATTTTACAAAACTATAAATATATATATATAATTATTATTATTATAAAAGGGAGGTTTTTACCGTTTAACGACCGGTTTGTCAATGTAAATTACGATAAAATAAATTGCGAGTAAATAAAATAGCGATGAAATATGAAATAAAAGAATTATGCTTATTTAAACTTTCGTAATCATGATGTTTGACGTTTTGGTTATATATTATTACCCCGGGTTAATTGTTCTTTGTTCTGGTTTATTTGATATGGCTATCTGGCTTTTGCCCATAATAGTCCATCGCTCATAAATATAAAATGCGAGTGTCCCCGTCAAATTACCCTTATACCCGAAGTTAAATAGTCCAACTAATTAAGGATTTAAACTGTGACGCAGTTATCACTTCTGTCAACAATTACACCAGTTATCACTGTATATAATCTACCCCTGTTTTAATTAGATATGAATATTAATTTACCCACTTGATCAGTTTGAATACTCAATTACCCAACCCGAATAATTAATTAAATGATTATAATAGACTCCGTATGAATGTCACTAAATAGGACAACCATAATCATCATTTAATTATTAAGTTAATTAAATTGAAGATAGGTTCGACAGACTCCAATGAGTTGTCACTCGATTAGACAATACCCCCCATCTATTAATAGTCCATAGTCCAATGTCCACAAGTGTCGGTCTTTATCCAAACATTAATTATGGTCCAAAGTTCAATAACCCGGTCTTTAATATTTAGTCTAACATCATGATTACTTAGGCTTAAATAAGCATAATAATAACTTAGTTACGAGACATTAAAGTAAAAAGGTTGAACATAACTTACAATGAGTATTAATCGCGTAGTGTTACACGGACAGAGTTTTGACTTACAAAACCTTAAAACATTTGTTACAATAACCTTATTATTGAAATTTTCTTAACTTAAAATTATAACACAAATATAAATATAGAGATAGAAAGAAGAAGATTGATTTTTAAAATTAATCTGGTGTGTTTGGATTCAGCAGAACTCGGCTGCTTTTATAGGCAATTCTGAATCCTGGCTGCTCCGCGATCGCTGCACTTTTGTGCCTTGGGGCTCCGCGATCGCGGAGGTCCCATTTTCAGCTGGTATCAAGTTTGGATCCTAGCTTGTCGAAATAATTATATATAATATAATATATAAATAATTAATTATATATTATATTATATTCTTGTGCATAGATGACTTATACTTTCAGCTCCGTTGAGTCGTACGTTGATAGTTGGTTCATGTGTCATTTCCGGATTTTCGAACGTCTTTTTGTACGCTGAGATATCTTGTACTTTGCGTTCCGCGACTTGTACTTTTGTCAGTTTTGGAAGTTAATCATCAATAAATTGAACCACTTGAATTGTATCTTGTACATTTGAGCTTTTTGGTCATTTGCGTCTTCAAATCGTCAATTCTGCTTTTTGTCTTCACTTTTTATTATTTAAACGAATATCACTTGTAAATAGAACAATTGCAACTAAAAGCTTGTCTTTCTGGAAGGATAATGCTATGAAATATATGTTCGTTTGTATCATTATCAGCTTTGCAGACGATTAAGGTAGTCGATTGTGATTTTTGTTATGAAGGTGCGAAGTCGTCGCGTGTATGACATCTCTGGTAATTTTGTATGACTGCTCTGAGAGCCTAACGTGAAATTTGCAGTGATTCGGTGTTTACGATCAATGATGAGAATGATCACGTGTGTTGCGAAATGGTAATTCCGCGGGGTGTTATCATCTTGGCGGTGAGAATGTGAAGATGAATCCTAAGTGGGGGAGTTTTTACTGCCGCTCGAGAAAGATCCGGTGGTGTATTGTATACTGAAGTCTCCGAGTGTACCGTGCTTAACCTCAATAGGGATTCATAGACCCTAACGAGGAAGAGTGACGGGTTGTTGATGTTGACTCGAGATCGTGCGTTACGATTATGAGTTACAATTTCGGAATGTTATGTGTAGAGTGGTGATGATGGGATCGAATGAAGTGTAATTCTTTTTAAGCAAGGTGGTCATGTAGTACCAAAGTGCGGTGTGAGACCAAATGTAAAGCTTGAGATCTCAGAGTGAGAGAATGAAGTTGTTGTTGCAGGTGCTCTCATAATGAAAATCTGGGTTGCTATGAAACCCGGATGGTACTATTGAGTAGGTACATGTTAGTATTGTGGTGTTTGCTGTATTTTCCCTGTCGAGAAACGTGATCGTGAGGATCTTCAGTGGATTATTCCACTTTGTGGATGATTGTGAGGCGGGGAGCGCCAGTTCTGATTGTGTCACATCAAGACACACGGATGTTGTTGTTTGCAAGGGTGTGTACCCTAGTGATGTGACCCTTTAGTTTTATTTAAATGTCGAGGCCATCCTTAACGGACGGTTTAGGAAGGAGGATTCTCCCTGCATAGGTGAATATAATTGTGGGTAGTGTGGCAAATTGCGAATTGTTATGATGATAATTCGCTGTTGACGGGATTCTAGTACACGAATAGTTTCCATGCTATTACTAGGAAGCCGTAGTATATGATGTGATATAGGATTTAAGGGAGAAACCCCGTGTCGAGTGTTGATGTTTTGCCTAGTTCGTGGTGTATTATTGTCGTCCTGGATTAATCCAGAGACTGGTGATCGTGTGCGGATCGATTGATGGGAAAGTTTGTGTTACCTAGAGTGATTATTTTGGTGATACCGAAATTTCTTCATTGAAGGAATAATTCGGTTGCGGAAATGAGGGAGGTTGGTTCTTGAAATAGAGAACATACTTGATTGACCGGTTGAGTGGTGCGTTATGGACTGTTAAAGTACAGAGTTTTAATGGGGGCAGTTTGAACATTGAGCGCGTGAAATATCGCTTGTTGCGGACATCGAGTTTGGATGTGTGTTGGAGGACTATAGAGTGTAGGTTCGGATTGGTTAAGTGACTAGGATCACGAGGACGTGATCGAAATAAGTGGGGGAGAGTTGTAACATCCCGTTTTTCATCATACATGTCTAAGGTACGTGATTGATCTTTAGAATGTTCATACTTGGATGTATAATAGTATAAAGATGATTGTACGATGAGTGTATGAAGTGTACCAAGCGTGTACGTGTTGCTTGTTCGAATGTCGAAGAAAACTGGACGTTGTTTGAGTTACAAGGTGTGTACGTACCTTTTCGACCCCAAATAAAGTTTGAGTTGATGTTTCAAAACCTTACCATTAGAAAGGAAATCTTATTACGTTTTCAACGATATTTGATTCAATGAAAACGGAGTTACGGTCGAAAAGTTATGGCCAAAACAAGTTACTGAAAACTGTTTTTCTCGGTTACCAGTACCTGTAGGTTGGAGCGGCACTCCACCCTTTGGAGCGGCGCTCCGATTGTGTCTGATGCGTTTTCAGCATTTTTAAAGGGTTTTGATGAGGGGTATTATGATCCTTTCGCATATGGACGGTTTGGGGACCTCAAAACTGATCCAAAACCTTATCCTAGCTCATTCCTTCTCATTTCTTCCTTTCCATTCATTTCAAACCCTAGAGAGAGGGGAGCTTTTAGAGAGAGAAAGATCCATTGAAGAAGAAGGAGGTTGATTCGGGTTAAAGTGCAAGAGTTAAGGTTGTTCACCTCGTTAACGGCTACGTTTTGGTAGTGTTGGTAAGTTCTAACTCCGATTTTCATTATTTGATTTTGATATTCAAATTAGGGTTTGAGCTTGATTTTGTTAGAAACCCTTTAATGGTTGTGAAATGAGTTTGTTGTGGTTAGTAGATGGGTTTTGACCCATTATTGGTGGGTTAGGGTTTGATGACGATTTTGGTCATGGTTTTGGGTGTAAAATCACTAGATTATAAATGTGTTAGTGTATAAATGTTCATAAGAACATGTTAGTTGGTCAAAATGGGTGTTGACTTTGATTTAGTGTCAAACTAAGATTTGAGTCAAGTTTTGGTGAATCAAGTGTGTAAATACTTGATTTAGGAGATAATTGGTGTTTTAGAAATATAATCACTAGTCGTTAGTGATTTTGGACGTTTTTATGACTTTGGTCAAAATGGGTAATTGAATTGGGTCAAAATTGAGGATGACACTAAATTGGACTAAGTGGATGTTAAACACTTTTATTAAGTATTAAATGGCATTTTTGAATGAAAGAAATCGTGGGAAGTGTTTTTGGGTTAAAATGATTTCGGGTTAAAATTGGTATTTTAACCATAAAGTCAAACTTGGTCAACCATGAAACGGGTTTTTGTGTAATATACGAGATAGTATGCGTTTAAACGCTAAAGTTGTTGTATTTTGGTATTTCAGGAATGCGGGAACTAGTCTCGTTAGTTTGGACCTTCGGGTGTCATTAAATGTATAAAAAGGTGAACTTTGCACATTGGTGTCTAAATGGGCAGATTGTGGAGGTAGGTATAAACCCTTGGTTAAGGGTGTTGCGTCGAATTCTCTTGTAGAGAATGTATGTTGATTATGTATATACCTATATGTATATTATTGGTAAAACCTTGCTCGATTGCGTTTGGTGGCGACTTTACATACATGACTTGTGCATGCATCTCGAGGTGAGTGGGATATTTATGCATGTATGTATATAGTATATTTATTTGTGTGCTATGGTATGAACCATGGAGCCGGTAGTGCCATAGTATGTGCGAGTGTGCTATGAAGTGAACCACGGAGCCGGTAGCATCATGGTACGTGTGTTGTAGTGTGAACCACGGAGCCGGTAGCACTATAGCACGAATCGTTAAAGTGTGAACCACGGAGCCGGTAGCATTATAAAATGAGGTGTGAACCACGGAGCCGGTAACACCAAAGTGTGAACCACGGAGCAGGTAGCACTATAAAAGAGTATGGCTCGAATGCGTAGTGACGTGAACCACGGAGCCGGTAGCGTCATAGCATTGCGTATGGTGTGAACCACGGAGCCGGTAGCACCATGACGCAAGTATGGTTAACCATATAGTTTGTGTATGTATTGTAGTGTAGCATATTATATTTTGGAGTATATGCTATTGTTTATGCTAGTTGCGGTAATGGAGGTTATTAGCTTTATACTTGGAGTTCGTATGCTAATATCATATTACTAGCATGTTTGGGGTATGTGTGTAGGTGGTTGCAAGTAGGTATATTATATATGCATGTGTATACTTATTGCACTCACTAAGCATTAGCTCACCCCTCTCACTGTTTACCTTTTTACAGGTATTGTGATTGTGAATGTAGTTAGTCATTAGACTAGATGCGTAGGAGCGCTTGGGCTCGATGGGGTAGCTTTCGGATATGGATGTGGATTGAGGATTTGGTAGATCCTCGACATTTTGCTCTTGGTATCGGGTTGGGCTATTGTGTCTTAACCGTGGTGTTGAATAAATGTTTCGAGGTCGTATTGTTTGGTTGTGTCGAGTCAAAACTTGTATGTGAAATACATTACCGTAAGGATGTATGATGTCAATTGTAAACCAAGAGTCGAGATAAAACGTTAACGTGTTATTATGATAAATTGTATACGGAAAACTATTTTGAAATGGTTGTGTACTTGGATGCTATTGGGACCTAACTTATATAAATAAATAAAAAATGTACTCCGTTTTTGGTTTAACGGATTGGGGTTGTTTCAGGTTGGTGCTCGGACTAATCCTAAAACAGAAACACAGCTGCAACACATAAATCTCGATTTGGTTCTTCATGATGGAGACAGAAAATATCAAGTGGGTGTTCGGTGATTGAGAGGTGGTGATAAGGTGGTTGTTCTTGTTGATGGTGACGGTTTTATGGTTGTAGGGTGGTTATAGGGTGGCGATGATCAAAGGTGGTGAAGGTGGGTTGTGGTGGAGATGGAAGTGAAAGGTGGCGAGTTTGCAAAGTGTTTGAAAGATAGAAACAAGAGAAAAGAAGAGAGTTGTGTTTTATCTCAAACAAGTCAAACTAAAACAGTAGTTAACACGGGGAAGGCTCGACATGTTAAAAGTTGGCCAAAGAAAACTTTGAACACATATGGCCACCTGTCAAAAGAAAGAATGAAAGTGGGGTTTTTGGTTTGTGTTAGTGGATGTGCATGTCATTATGCATATATATAAAATTTAGATTGAGATGGTTAAAAACTGTAACAACTTTAGAAAATATCTAATATATAATAGATGAGTGGGGATTCACGGATGGCTTTTGTTGTTCGATCCCACAGAAAACAGAAATATATGCTAGAGTTGTGTGTATCTATCATGCAATGAATATAGGTAATATATAAAAGAGTGTAAAGATTCAATCAAGAAAAGAAACAAACATTTAAAACAGTAATAATCCATAATTTAATATCAAATGAGTTTAAAATATGTAATTAGTTAGTCGTCGCCTATTACGGACTAAATTTTGTACTCCGTTGTTAATCAGTGACGGATAAAAGTATTCGGAAAAATCCCAGATTTTTACATTAATTATATTTATTTATTTTAGTCATTATTATATAATTCTGGTCATTAATTGTTTTTAAAAATTATTAAATAAATATAAAATCAACTGTCCACGTTCGATCCCGGATAAAATATAAAAAGTGTTAAAATTTAACAGATAGCTCCTAAATACATTTTTAATAAGCCTATAATTTATATAACTCATTTTCGGATCACCGTTTATTTTAAAAATCATATAAGTTCATTTTTAACTTGTTTAATATCGATCGAATGACAATTGAGCGTTACTGTCGATTACAAATAAATTCGAAACTACATATTATTCAATATACTTTACTTAACATCTCTAATTACTATATATATATATATATATATATATATATATATATATATATATATATATATATATACATATTTAAATAACAAATTTTATTAAATAAATTTAATATTATTATATATTTACAAGTAATATTCATATACATACATATACATACATATATATATATATATATATATATATATATATATATATATATATATATATATATATATATATATATATATATATATATATATATATATATATATATATATATATATATATATATATATATATATATAATAATAATAATAATAATTTCATTATTTAGTATATTATTTTACATAATTATTTATAATAACAATTTCCTACAATAAATTAATAACATTTCAAGTTATTATATAAATATATTATATATATATATATATATATATATATATATATATATATATATATATATATATATATATATATATATATATATATATATATATATATATATATATATATATATATATATATATACAAATAATTGTTCGTGAATCATCGGAAATAGTCGAAGTTTAAATGAATGTAATGAAAACAGTTCAAAAATTTTGAGACTCAGGATAACAGACTTTGCTTATCGTGTCAGAATTATGAAAACATTTAGAGACTCAAGTTAAAATTAAGTCAAAATTTTTTGGGTCGTTACATCCACTGCAACTCCGATTCGTGTACTTTACCCTGAAAGGCTACAGGAGGAACCATCCAAGCTTGATTCTTTCAAACTTGATGGAAGATTCCTGGACACCATGTCCAAGGTCCCCAATCAGAAGAGATACATCTGAAGGCTTCTCTCTACGAAGGAAAGGATACCAAATTCTAACAAAATTCCACTGAGTGAAGAATGCTCGGCATTACTCAGAAACTCTCTACCGCAAAAGCTAGGAGATAAGGGCCGATTCATTTTCCCGTGTTCAATCTACCAATCTGGAACCATTCATGCGCTAGCATATTTAGGAGCAAGTATCAACCTAATCCCTACTCCCTCTACAAGAGATTAGAGTTAGGAGACTTGTCACCAACTAAAATGATATTCCAACTTGCCGATCACACCATTCGATATCCTAAGGGCATAGTTGAGAACGTCTTGGTGAAAGTCGACAAATTCTTGTATCCTATGGATTTCGTAGTGATGGACATTAATGAAGACTTACACACACCAATAGTGTTAGGAAGACCTTTCATGAATACGGCTAGGACTGTCATTGATGTGTACAATCACACCTTGATCTTGCGATCATATGGGAAGAGCGTTACCTTCAAAATTGACCGACCTACCGATCTTTCTGGACAGGCAGAGATGTTTGCTATTTCCGCCAGACGGATCACTTCCGATGATGAGTCTCCACAACCAGCTGATGATATCGAGATGGGTGTCGAATCACATTCTGCAGATGACCCAGAAATGGAAGAAGAGGATCCCAGCGAAGAAATAGAGGAATAGGAAGAACCTGAGGAGGAAGAGGAAATGGGAGACGTAAAAGAAACTACGATGATACCCTCTCTAAGCTTGGAACGTCACAAAGAATTAATGAGGCTTGAGATGGAAGTTCACAGTTTAATCATTCGTTTCAAGAAGAAAACTGATAAGGTTGAGGTTAAGGATATAGAAATTGAGCCTGCAAGTGTCGAAGTGAATAACCAGAATATTGAAGAAGCCCGTTCATCAGATGAATCCTCAGAAGACTATTATATCGATGATGATGAGGAAGAGCAACATGAAGACATTCTGGATAACTCATATTCTCCATCCGAACCATATTAGGAGGAGCCAGACTCTTCTTCAGATCGGATTCCGGTCATATCTACTCACGCCGACATGATAACTTTCATTAATAACACCGACGAATTTGAAGATATTCTCGAAGCCATCCGTAAATCAACAATTGATTTCACGCTACGCTTAACGGAACGGATCATGGCTATCAGAGATGAATACAATCTCCATCTACAGCGAGAAGACAACAATGTTGAAATCCTAGAAGAGCGCATTCAAGACTTTATCAATACCCTTCACGATCATACCTACCGCGAAGAAAGGCAACGAGAGCATGATAATGCTACAAACGAACATATTTCATAGCATTATCCTTCCAGAAAGACAAGCTTTTAGTTGCAATTGTTCTATTTACAAGTGATATTCGTTTAAATAATAAAAGGTAAAGACAAAAGGCAGAATTGACGATTTGAAGACGCAAATGACCAAAAAGCTCAATTGTACAAGATACAATTCAAGTGGTTCAATTTATTGATGATTAACGTCCAAAAATGACAAAAGTACAAGTCACGGAACGCAAAGTACAAGATATCTCAGCGTACAAAAAGACGTTCGAAAATCCGGAAATGACACATGAACCAACTATCAACGTACGACTCAACGGAACTGAAAGTACAAGTCAACTATGCACGAGAATATAATATAATATAAAATTAATTATTTATATATTATATTATATATATAATATGTTGACAAGCTAGCATCCAAATCAACAACCAGCTGGAAAAGGGACCTCCACGATCGCGGAGCCCCAAGGCACAAAAGTACCGCGATCGCGGAGCATCAAAAATCAGAAATGCCTATAAAAGCAGCCGAGTTCTGCTTAATAAAAACACCCCAGATTGAATCCAAATTCAATCTTCTTCTTTCTCTATTCTTATATCTATATTTGTGTTATAATTTTAAGTTAAGATAATTTCAATAATAAGGTTATTGTTACAAATGTTTTAAGGTTTTGTAAGTCAAAACTCTGTCCGTGTAACACTACGCGATTAATACTCATTGTAAGTTATGTTCAACCTTTTTACTTTAATGTCTCGTAACTAATTTATTATTATGCTTATTTGAGCCGAAGTAATCGTGATGTTAGACTAAATATTAAAGACCGGGTTATTGAACTTTGGACCATAATTAAAGTTTGGACAAAGACCGACACTTATGGACATTGGACTATGGACTATTAATAGATGGGGGGTATTGTCTAATCGAGTGACAACTCATTGGAGTCTGTCGAACCTATCTTCAATTTAATTAATTTAATAATTAAATAATGATTATGGTTGTCCTATTTAGTGACGTTCATACGGAGTCTATTATAATCATTCAATTAATTATTTGGGTTGGGTAATTGAGTATTCAAACTGATCAAGTGGGTAAATTAATATTCATATCTAATTAAAATAGGGGTGGATTACATACAGTGATAACTGGTGTAATTGTTGACAGAAGTGATAACTGCGTCACAATTTAAATCCTTAATTAGTTGGACTATTTGACTTCGGGTATAAGGGTAATTTGACGAGGACACTCGCACTTTATATTTATGACCGATGGACTATTATGGGCAAAAGCCAGATAGACGTATCAAATAAACCAGGCCAAATAACAATTAACCCGGGATAATAATATATAAAACCAAAACGTCAAACATCATGATTACGGAAGTTTAAATAAGCATAATACTTTTATTTCATATTTCATCGCTATTTTATTTACTCGCAATTTATTTTATCGTAATTTACATTATCGCAAAAACTAAAAATTTGACAAACCGGTCGTTAAACGGTAAAAACCCCCCCCTTTTATAATAATAATAATAATATATATATATATATATATATATATATATATATATATATATATATATATATATATATATATTTATAGTTTTATAAAATATAGTAAGCTTTAAAATAGATATCCCTGTGGAACGAACCGGACTTACTAAAAACTACACTACTCTACAATTAGGTACACTGCCTATAAGTGTGTAGCAAGGTTTAGGTATATCCATTCTATAAATAATTAAATAACTTGTGTATATTGTAGCGTAATTAATAGTATTTTCTAAGTATTTTTATATATTTTTTATATATACCTCGTTGCACATCAAGTAAATTTTGGCGCCGCTGCCGGGTAAATTCGGTTAAACGCTATATTTTTGTAAAATATAAAAATATATAATCTTTATTTTTAATTTTGTAAAAATAGATTATTTTGTAATCATATAAAATATAAAATTAAAAATCCAAAAATATATATATTTATTTTTAAGAATTTTAATATATAATTTTATTTTAAGTTTTTAAAATATAAGTTTTTTTTTATTTTATATAAATTATATATCTTTTATTTTATAAAACTTAAAATCTAAAAAAATTAATTTAAAAAACGTACTGGGCCAGTAAAGCCCAATATAAATTTTATTTATATTAAACTGAGCCGAAACTGTTTCAGCCCAATTGCAATCGGATACTATTGAACTCCGCGATCGCGGGGCCTCAAAGGCAGAAACCTCCGCGAACGCGGAGCCGTCTCTGACTGCTGCATTAATTACTAATTAGGGTTTTATTTAAATTATTATTATTATTAATTAGAATTAGGGTTAATTATTAAATTAATTAATTTTAGTTTTAATTTTAATTTTAATTTTAATTTAATTTGTAATTAGTTATATAAAAATTAATACTTTTATAAAATAATAATAATATAAAAATAATATTTTTATAAAAAATTGTATTTTTAGCATTAAAAAGTACTAATTTGTATTTTTATCGTTTAATTCGTAATTTTAATAATTATCGTTCGTAATTAGTTTTAAGTTAGTATTTGCCGTAGTTAATTTTATATTTCTAGACTTATAAGTTTTGACGTAAAATCCCTTAAGTGCTTTTTCCTTAGAATTAAGATTTAGGCGCTTTAGAATTTTGCAACGCCACTTTAAATTTATAGATTTTAGTACTTTTTAAGTAATTGTCGTTTTTCGTATAGATTTGCATTTTTAAGTTTTAATACCTTTAGGCGTAAACTTTTTAGATTTAGTTTTTAGACTTTTAAGTTTCGACGTTTTTCTTTCTTATTTTTATTTTTTTGACGTTTTTCGACGCGTTTTTTCTTTTCCTTTTTCACGCTCTAGTTTTTAGGACCTAGAATTTTGTTTATTTTTTTAAATTTCATCGAAAAATTATTGTAAGCAATTAAATTGATAGACATCCAAATTTTCTGGTTCGTAGTAATAGTTGGATTTGTTAGTGGCGAGTTGTGGACTTCCGATTTAAAGGGTCCTGGCTACCTGCTGCATCTTTTGGCTATTCGAAAAGTGGGCAAAATCAGAAAAGTCTATTAATTTGATAACTTATATAATTTTTATCTTTTTAACTAATAGGATATTCAGTGAATGCACCGAGCGAAACGTTCACCACCTTTCATACGTTCACCACCTGTAACTCGATCAAGGCATCTAGCAAATATTGCTGCCATTGAATTTTTAGAATCATCATCTAGTCGAACAAATACTTAAATTCAAAATTCAGATAATCCATTTTTTGAACCCGACTTCACAATTGAGAACCCGGAGGATATTCAGGGACAATTCCAAGATCCTGAACTATTAAACATTCCTCCTGAACCACAATTTATTCAAACGGAGTTTGTCGAAGAAGGAACCGTTAAATCAGAATCTTCTAGTGATTCGGATTCAACTAGTCAAAATATGGAAGATCTAGAACCTCAAACTATGGAAGATCGAATGAGAGCCACACGTACGGGCCAAGGTCATGCCATTACTCAACCAGAAGTTACTGCACCAAATTTTGAAATCAAAGGACAAATCATACACATGGTTACGAATCAATGCCAATTCGGTGGTACAGAAAAAGAAGATCTAAACGAACATCTTCGAACCTTTAATAGAATTTGTACTTTATTTAAAATCAGAGAAATTGAAGATGAAACGATCTATCTTATGTTGTTCCCTTGGACTTTAATTGGGGAAGCTAAAGATTGGTTAGAATCATTACCAGAAGGAGCGATTGATACATGGGATGTCTTAGTGGAGAAATTTCTTCAAAGATTCTTTCCAGCATCTAAAGCCGTGAGACTTCAAGGAGAAATTGCCACGTTCGCACAAAAGCCAAATGAAACGTTATTTGAGGCGTGGACAAGATTCGGAAAGATGTTGAGAGGATGTCCTCAACACGGTTTAGACACTTTTCAAATAGTTCAAATATTCTATAAAGGCGTCGATGTCGCTACAAGAAAAGACATTGACACAGCTGCTGGTGGTTCCATTATGAAGAAAACCGCTACTGAAGCTCACAAGATTATCGATAAAACAGCCTCCCACTCACATGAGTGGCACCAAGAGAAAGATATCTTACATTCATCCAAAGCGGCTAGAGCCAATTCTATCCATAACTTTGATTCCGTTTCCGCAAAAATAGATGCTTTTGAAAGACGAATGAAAAAGATGACTAAAGATATTCACGCAATACAAATATGTTGTGAGCAATGCGGTGGACCACACTTAACGAAAGACTGTAATATTGAGCAAACGATGGAACAACGTGAGAATGTTTCCTACATAAACCAAAGGCAGGGAAATAATTATCAAAATAATTATCAACAGCCAAGGCAAAACCTAAACCGAAGTCAAAACATTCTTTACAATCCAAATGGACCCAACAATAACAATAATAAGCAAAACAATACTTTCAATCAACAAATGCCAGGCTTATATAAACCAACACAACAAACCGAAGAGAAAAAGTCAAATCTGGAAGAAATGGTATTAAAGTTAGTTGAATCTCAAAAACAATTTATTACATCTCAAACCCAAATAAATGAAAAGTTTGATCAATCATTTAGAACTCAACAAACTTCTATTTTAAATCTAGAAAAACAAGTAGGTACTCTAGCGAGCCTGATGAGTGAAAGGAAACAAGGAAAGCTACCAAGTAATACTGAAATAAATCCTCGGAATGAAAATGTTAACATGGTTTCAACGAATTCTGAAAAACCAGAAATAAAAGAGGAAAAGATTTCAGACAATGAAGAAATAACACCACACCAAGGTTTGAAAAACCAATATATGCACCATACAAATCACCTATTCCGTTTCCAATAAAAGTTGAATATGAGCAAGAAATAGGTAATAAAGTTTGTGTTGGTGATAACTTGCAAAGGAAAAGGAAGAGTAAGCAAGAACAAGAAACTAAAGCCGTAAAAATAGAACCATTGAATACTATTTCACCGGAATTTCCACCTAAGTCAGGTGATTCTGGTGAACTTATTGTTCCTTGTTTACTTAGTGATTGTGTCATGTATAATGCACTAGCAAATCTAGGTGCAAGTGTGAGTATTATGCCTCTTTCATTATATAAGAAGTTAGATGTAGGAGGGTTAAGTCCAACAAAAATGAGTGTTCGATTCTTTGACCAAACCATTAGACACCCAGTTGGAATTGGTGACAACCTACCTATTCAATTAGGTAATTTAACCTTTCTAGTTGAATTTGTTATCATAGACATAGAAGAGGACTCAAAGTTTTCTCTATTTTTAGGTCGACCATTCTTAGCGTCAACTAAGGCGTTAATTGATGTAAGAGAAGGTAGAATGCCACTTAATGATGGTGAAAAATCAATCACCTTTGTGAGTCGAAAGTCTAGATCTCCACCAACCAAAACCGTTGAACCAATAACTCCAACGATAGTGCTTAACAATGTTAAAATGCCTAAGTGTGGGGAAGATGAAGTAACACCTAATAATGACCAGAAAACACAGAACCCCATTAATGATACGAAATTAGATGACCTCGTTATTAACAGTTCAATGAAAAAGCTTTATAAACGAGTTCACAATGCTAGGATTAAGGGAAACTTTAAGTTATGTAATCGATTAGTATCTAATCTATCATCAAAATAAAAAGAGAAATTAGTTGATTTTGTGAAGATTACAAAAGAAACCGACCAATGGCTTAAAATAAAAATCACAGATATGCAAGTTGATGATGGTCTGATGGAAATTGACGATGAAGTTAATCACAATTTCAACACCGCAGCTAACTAAGTGTGGGGAGATTCAAAAGTTTTAAAGATAATTTCATGCTATCTAGAAGTTTGATATTCTGTTTTCGTATAGTTTCGAGAATGGAATCCGATTGGTCTTTTCTACTAGCAGACCCTAAAGAACTAGTCCTCTCCCCCAATTCTGAATTTTTTGTTTTTAGGTTTTACAAGATGAAGCATGCATTTGATATCAGCCATGGTTTAATAAGCTTCAAAGGTAAGTTTTTATTTATTTTATGCTTTTAACCTTTTGTTTTTAAACGCTAAATTATCGCTATAAAGTATTAAATTGATATTCATTAAAATTAGGTATAATAAACCGAAATTACTAATATCAATACAAAAATTTAATCCATCACTGCGAAATTTACCGTTTATTCATAAGGTATAAATATCTTTAATCAATCAATTCAAAATATTTCAAAAATTCGACCGGAGTAGAACTAGGGAATATAGCCGAAATTACTTTAAGGGACGTATATTTTTGATAATATTTGATTGGTTAAACTGGGATAAAAGACCAAAAAGATTTTTATTTTTATTTTTCCTTCTTTTTATAATTAATATATAACTATTTTATTTTAATATTTTATTGTATTTTAAAATATATAAAATTAATATTAAAAATATTTATATTTTATAATATGCATTATAAATTTAAGTTTTGTGTGAATTTTAAAAACAAAATTTACTTTATTTCATTAAGTTAAAAATATGATTTCTAAAATTCGTTGTAAGTTAAACACTAGGTCTTGAACCGAAATTGCTTTACCCGATGGAGGGGCGAAAAATTTTGTTATCATTATTTTTGATCTTATTAAATTAAAGTATGCCAAAAAAATTAAAAAAATCCAAAAATCTTTGCTTTTAAAACAATCGCTTTAAAACGAAATTTTTTAATTTTGTTGAGGGACGAACTAGGTGAACGTACCGAAACGACCTCACTCTAAATACCAAGGAAAAACAAAATTTTAAAATTATTTATTTATTTGTTTTAATTAAGTAAAGGTTTATATAAAAAAAATTAAAAATTACAGAAATATACTGCTCCGCGATAGCGGAGCAGTGAGGGTAAATCTCTCCGCGATCACGGAGAGACCGAATTCCAGAAAGGATAAACTGGTCGAACAGACCAGTCCCCTTCCCCATTCCCTTTATTTTTTCTGCGAAAAAACCCGAAAAACACCCACATAAATCGCGATTTTACACCGTTTTTCACCAAATTTCTCACTAAAATCACGATGAGGAGATATCTTCCAAGGAGTTTTACAAGAAAAAGTTTAAATTTCTACACACTACACTCTTTAATTCGGATTTATAGTGTTCTTGAGCATATTTTTACCTAATTTGATTTTGATGATTTCTAGCTTGTTTATAGTTAAATTGTTGTATATTATGCTTGTATAGCCTAGATTGATGCTATTTGTCATAATTTGAAGCCTTAAACTTCAAAATTTTTAGAAATCTAGGGTTAGTGTTCTTGAGCAATTTGGGGCTTTTTGATATAAAGGGGTTATGGCCGATTTTTGTTGTGAATTCATGCTAAATTAAGTAGTGTAACATGTTTAGGTTGCTAAATGATCCAAACTTTGATCCTAAACATGATTTTTGAGCAAATTGTTGACTTTTTAAGTCAAAAATGCATGAATTTGATATGAATGCCATTTGGAACTCGTTTAATTGCTATAATGATTAATTTTGACATGTTTTAGAAGTTGAATGCTTATGAACATTATATACATTTTCATATAAGCTTATTTGAAAAAGTGTAGAATTGTTAAAAATATGAAAATGTGTGTAAGTTTGATATTGTTTAAACATGTCATTGTGATTATTGTGATTTATGATTTTGCTAACACTAATGCATATTTGGATGCACAAAAATTGTGTTTAATGTGTTTTGCAGACTGAAAGGGGTGAATCATCATCCGCAGCCCAGGCTTCTAATGCTCCTCCGAATAATGAAGACGAACAACAGATCAACAACCAGTACAGGCAATATGAACCACATCCATTCATCTCATTGACAGACATAACAGAGGCGAATCTACACCCAAACTTAAGATTTGACAGATTTTGGATAGACTATCCAAAATATCAGAGGAACTTGGGCATTCTTCATCCTAAAGAGGTTGAAGTGGGCAGGGTGATATTATTTATCGGTGATGGTAAGTGGTATGCGACACCATAGTATAATAGGAGGTGGTATTTTTATTACCTTGATTGTTGAGTACCTAAATGTGGATAGAACTCGCGGGAGAGAATTAGTAGCAGTACCCGAACAACGCGAGAGAATTGATATACGCGTATATGTGGGTGCAAAGGTTTTATTGAAAAGATGTAACGTTGCACTACCATATAAAGGCAGACATCCACAGGTAGAACGGGACCAAGAGCAAGGTAATGTAGGTGGAGGAAACCAAATGACAGACATGCAAAGGTTAATGGCTCAAAATGAATATGAAGCTGCTAGGCTACATGAGTTTCGGGCATGGGATTTCCATCAATGTCAAATCCAAGCCCATTTAGCCTACCAAGGTAGGAACTACATACCTACCGAGCCGGCCAACTTTCCTCCATGGACTGTAGATACAAGACCACCGTTTCCTACATACGATCCATTTCAAGCATATCAGGACACGTACCACGAACCCTGGAATCCCTACTGGTACCCTCATCAACCATAGTTTTTCTTATTCTTATTTTTATTTAATTTTTGTAATTTGTAAAGTTTATATTCTTTTATATTTATTTTGATATTGTAATAGTTTATTAGTTTTCTAACATTTTAGATTTTAGATTTTATAAATTTTTGAATGTGGGGTAAAACCAAACTTCAAAAATATGTATATATGTTTGTAGTTTATGTCATATACAAAGCAGGGTAAAACAGCGCATTTTCAAAGACTGGAAATAAGTTCAGCAAAAGCAACCAATTTTGACGACAAGACGAAAAACAAAAGTGATATAACAAATGAAGGAATGAACAAATGATGTGCACCATTTATCATTCAAACAAACAAATCAAAAAAATGTTTGGAAACTTTGGTAAAATTTTAATCATTTTCTACGCTAATCACCCTCATGAATTTAAATTTTTACTGATTTCTTGCAAATAAGGGCATTGCAAGATCTTAAGTGTGGGGAGGGATTAAATTCTTTCGGTTAAACATATTATTAATACACTTAGTTTAAATTGCCAAATTTTATGAAAATTTGAAAAATTTTCAAATACATGAATTCAAAATCATGTTTATACATATTTATGAACGATAAAACTAGGTGATAAAACCGAAATTATCGTTGCCTCAAAAAGTACATAAATTGAGAAACAACTTTAAATGTTAGAATTCATTTAAAATGGAATAGACGAGAATAAAAAGGCAAAGAAAAACATAAGTGTGGGAAGAATTACCAAGTTATTTAAAACATATATCACACATTTTTGTACAAGATTATTGCAGGTACTTTTGCTTTAGACTAAACTAATCAGTTTTACCCGGTTTACTGTAATATAAATATATGAGAAAGATGGATCTACATGATGAATCAATTCCATCACTATAGGAAGTAAAGTTTTCCGAAAAAGACACACGCTTCTTGATTTAGGTCAAGAAGTTGTCATCCAGACCAGCTGTAGGTTGACGAAAAATCTAGAAAAGTCATCTCTAAAATCAGCAGGAAATCCACGGACCTCAGCATCAAACAGGGTGGCCGTGTGGTCAGACTTATCCTAACCATGAGATGATCTGTCTCGTAAAATGGGGAGGGCGCCGTGCAAATTAGCTGGATAAGACTAATGAATCAGACCCTCAGAAAGGATAATCTCCTTAAAGATTAAAAATCAGCTTTTAAGCCTGATATTACTCAATCCTTGAGATTGACCTTAAAGATTGAGAATTCAAACTCATGGAATTCAATGATATCTAAACTCGAGCTTGAACGAGAAAATATTTTGATCAAAACTAAAACCGATTTGTTTTCTGAAAAACCCATTTTTAATGCGTTCATTACCATTGAACGTAAAATCCTAAGATTTCATCAGAATTCATTAGGTCACCTGAACCAAATCGGGTGTCAACTGTAAGAACGGTGGTTGCATAGCATGGTCGAAGACAGGACCTTGTGCCAGACCAAAAAATTATAGGGTGCTCTTTACTATTGCTCCTACCAAGGATAGTAATTGCATCCGACATGTTGTGGACCATAATCATACGCATGTCATTAGACATCGCCTTAGCAGTTGCTTGTTCATCGCTTTCCTTTACAACCGGACGGTCGTTTACCGAAAGGTAATATACGGGACAAGTAGACTGGACGTGTGCTTTCCTAATACAAGGTTAGCAAGTGGGTGACACAAAACCACAAGTTTTGAGCTAAAATTTTAAAATCTGAAACCCACAACCCACAAAAACAATTTTGCAAACACCGGTGAAGGGTTATTCCGGAAAACCTGTCTAGGGTAAAATCTAGCTTGAATTTTCAAAAGATCAAATGTTTTCATAAAGATCCTATTTCCTAAAGGATCTAAATTTTTATAGTCGACTGTAAACCACAATGTTACTATCATTGTTTATACCGCCATATCAAAATTACTGATGTATAAAGTGTGAAGAATAAAGAAGTGATTAGTGTGATTCAAGTTCTATATTGCTTGAGGACAAGCAACGCTCAAGTGTGGGAATATTTGATAATGCTACAAACGAACATATATTTCATAGCATTATCCTTCCAGAAAGACAAGCTTTTAGTTGCAATTGTTCTATTTACAAGTGATATTCGTTTAAATAATAAAAGGTAAAGACAAAAGGCAGAATTGACGATTTGAAGACGCAAATGACCAAAAAGCTCAATTGTACAAGATACAATTCAAGTGGTTCAATTTATTGATGATTAACGTCCAAAAATGACAAAAGTACAAGTCGCGGAACGCAAAGTACAAGATATCTCAGCGTACAAAAAGACGTTCGAAAATCCGAAAATGACACATGAACCAACTATCAACGTACGACTCAACGGAACTGAAAGTACAAGTCAACTATGCACGAGAATATAATATAATATATAATTAATTATTTATATATTATATTATATATATAATATGTCGACAAGCTAGGATCCAAATCAACAACCAGCTGGAAAAGGGACCTCCGCGATCGCGGAGCCCCAAGGCATAAAAGTGCGGCAATCGCGGAGCATCAAAAATCAGAAATGCCTATAAAAGCAGCCGAGTTCTGCTTAATAAAAACACCCCAGATTGAATCCAAATTCAATCTTCTTCTTTCTCTATTCTTATATCTATATTTGTGTTATAATTTTAAGTTAAGATAATTTCAATAATAAGGTTATTGTTACAAATGTTTTAAGGTTTTGTAAGTCAAAACTCTGTCCGTGTAACACTACGCGATTAATACTCATTGTAAGTTATGTTCAACCTTTTTACTTTAATGTCTCGTAACTAAGTTATTATTATGCTTATTTGAGCCGAAGTAATCGTGATGTTAGACTAAATATTAAAGACCGGGTTATTGAACTTTGGACCATAATTAAAGTTTGGACAAAGACCGACACTTGTGGACATTGGACTATGGACTATTAATAGATGGGGGGTATTGTCTAATCGAGTGACAACTCATTGGAGTCTGTCGAACCTATCTTCAATTTAATTAACTTAATAATTAAATAATGATTATGGTTGTCCTATTTAGTGACGTTCATACGGAGTCTATTATAATCATTCAATTAATTATTCGGGTTGGGTAATTGAGTATTCAAACTGATCAAGTGGGTAAATTAATATTCATATCTAATTAAAACAGGGGTGGATTACATACAGTGATAACTCGTGTAATTGTTGACAGAAGTGATAACTGCGTCACGGTTTAAATCCTTAATTAGTTGGACTATTTGACTTCGGGTATAAGGGTAATTTGACGAGGACACTCGCACTTTATATTTATGACCGATGGACTATTATGGGCAAAAGCCAGATAGACGTATCAAATAAACCAGGCCAAATAACAATTAACCCGGGATAATAATATATAAAACCAAAACGTCAAACATCATGATTACGGAAGTTTAAATAAGCATACTACTTTTATTTCATATTTCATCGCTATTTTATTTACTCGCAATTTATTTTATCGTAATTTACATTATCGCAAAAACTAAAAATTTGACAAACCGGTCGTTAAACGGTAAAAACCCCCCTTTTATAATAATAATTATTATATATATATATTTATAGTTTTATAAAATATAGTAAGCTTTAAAATAGATATCCCTGTGGAACGAACTGGACTTACTAAAAACTACACTACTCTACGATTAGGTACACTGCCTATAAGTGTGTAGCAAGGTTTAGGTATATCCATTCTATAAATAATTAAATAACTTGTGTATATTGTAGCGTAATTAATAGTATTTTCTAAGTATTTTTATATATTTTTTATATATACCTCGTTGCACATCAGAGCACAACTCAGTTGTTCGCACTATTCTCGAGACAAGATTCTATCGAGATCAGAAGATCATTTACTCTTAGGTTTGCAATGCCTTAGCTGGATCTGCACTTCCGTTCTCAGTAAATCAACGAGCACTACTGACTCTCATCCGAAAGCATATGGATCTCTCCACCGGACGCCTAACTTATCACTCTGATTTGCAAATGATCGAGGATATTCACAGCTTCTTTGCTCTCTTGTAAAGAGATAATTTCGAAAGCACACCAGAGAGGCTAGTGATTTACGTAACAATTGATCACCACGCTGATCTGATTATCAAAGAGTTACAAGACGTAGTAGCAGAAGAAAGAAGACGCAACAATCCATTCTCACATATTGAACCAGACCGAGTCAACATTGCCACCTATGTTACGAAGCAGATAACATGTATCTTCCACGAATCCACGAATCCACGGATCCTAGTTTCACATTCAAAGCTGGATGTCGGGAGATATACTCAAAGACGATGACATTAACGCTTGGGTCAGGGCTGCTCTTCACTTCTTTTCAGCTTCACCTCTTAGTAAATCTGTGCAAGGCTACAGACTCCTACTGTGGAGACCACCGTTCAGAAGATTTTGAGATACTGAAGACACAATTTCTGACATTATTTGAAGACCTCCGAAATGAGCACCCTATCAGAGAGATAATCACCACCAGCACTGCCTCAATGATTGACATTCATGGATCAATCAGCAGAGCCGTGGATCATATTCTCATCGGACTTCAAGATCTGTCACGAGCAGAAATCGCGCATTATCTCTCTTTCAGAAGATCTTCAAGAGAAGTACCGGATCTGTTACCACTTTTGGTCCGACACTTTCTCAGGATTTAACCACCAAGACTCACATTCCCTCGAGAAGACCAAGATCACAACTACCAGAGGGGAATGTCTGCTTTTTAGGCATCATTACGGTCGAGCCAACGACCTTAAACAAAAGCGCTTTTGGGGAGGTAACCCGTGCAATAAAGTAGAATAGAAAAATAAAGGATGATGAATGAGCCGATCAATAAAGGACGTAACTTCCAAGATTGCTGAAACAACCTATCTTCATCCGCTAGGGGTACTCCTTTCTTCCCGTTTGATGTTTAAGCGAAGGTATATAAAATAGAGTATAGTTTAATATAAAATACGATACAAATTACACAAGTTTTAATTAATTTACAGATGGGATATACCTAAACTCTGCTACAACACTATAGGCAGTGTACCTAATCGTAGAGTAGTATAGTTTTTAGTAAGTCCGGTTCATTCCACATGGAGCTAGCTTTACATTATATTTTATACAACTATAATTATACAAAAATATATATAATCTTATTTTTATATTTAATATTTATATTTATATTTAGTTTATTATACAAAATATATATTTACAATATAGTAATAATATATAAAAGGGGGTTTACCGTTTAATGACCGGTTTGTCGATTTTTAATCTTAAGTAGCGTAAAGTAATTGACGATAATTAAAGTGCGTAAAATAAATAACAATATTTAAATGACGATAAATAAAATTGCGATAAATAAAATGACAATAAATAAAATGTAATTAAAAATAAAATAAAAGTATTATGCTTATTTAAACTTCCGTAATCATGACGTTTGACATTTTGATTTTAATTTATTACCCTGGGTTAATTGTCCTTTGTCCTAGATTATTCGATATGTCCATCTGGTTTTTGTCCAAAATAGTTCATCAGTCATAATTATAAAGTGCGAGTGTCCTCGTCAAATTACCCTTATACCCGAAGTCAAATATTTCAACTAATTAGGGATTTAAACTGTAACAAGGTTTTAATACTTTATTAATGATTACACCAGGTTATCGACTGTATGTAATCCAAGGTTTTAATACTTTGTTAACAATTACACCAATTGTCATTGTATGTAATCCACCCCTGTTTTAATTAGTCCATGATATATTAATCCATCCCCATGTCCGGTCAAATGAACAATTATTAGTATTTATAAATATCCCACCCATCGTGTCCGATCGAGCGTATGTGGTTATTTATAGATACGTCAAATTGTAAATCTCTATATTAAATTAACGAACTGTCATTCAGTTAAACAAATATAAAGTCCATTAATAGTCCATAGTCCCATGTCCACAAGTGTCGGTCTTTTGTCCAAACCCTAATTATGGCCCAAAGTCCAATAACCCCGTCTTAATATTTAGTCCAACATCACGATTACTTCGGCTCAAATAAGCATAATAATAACTTAGTTACGAGGCATTAATTTAAAAAGGAGAATTTAACTTACAATGATTATTAATCGCGTAGCGTTACATGAACAGAACTCCGACTTTAAAACCCGTAAAATAACCGTTTCATTACCTAAACTAACTAATATAAAACTAATACTAATATTATATATATATATATATATATATATATATATATATATATATATATATATATATATATATATATATATATATATATATATATATATATATTAGAGACAGAGAGATTGAAATTGTGGTATGGATTCGGCAAAATGCTCGAGCTATTTATAGGCAGTTTCTGAGATTGTGTGCTCCGCGATCACTGGGGTTTTACCCCTCACAGCTCCGCGATCGTGGAGGTCTTGATTCCAGCTCATCCATGAATTAAACATGGGCTGCCGACAGTTTTTTATATATATAATATATATATATATATATATATATATATATATATATATATATATATATATATATATATATATATATATATATAATTTATATAATTATATATATATATATATTACTCCCTCCGTCCCAATTAGATAGTCTTGTTTTTCCATTTTACGATGTCCTAAATTAATAGTCCACTTCCATAAATAGAAAGGAAAGAAGATATTTGATTGGTGGATCTGGAGAGAGAAGATATTTCATTGGTGGATAAATGAAGTTAGTGAGATTTCCTAAAACTGTGTGTCCTTTTGTCTGTGGACTATTAAATTGGGACGGAGGGAGTATATTATATTCTTGTGCATAGTTAACTTGTACTTTTAGGTCCGTTGACTCGTACGTTGATACTCGGTTTATGTTTCGGTTCCGATTTCTCGAACGTCTTTTCGTACGCTTTAATTGTACTTTATGTTTCGCAGCTTGTAATTTGCACAAAAAATAATTTTCCTTAACTCCCAAAATCCGCGCAAGTCTTTAACTCACTTTTAGTGGCACTTTTGAGTACACTATGGCTTTAGTAACACTTTTCAAGCTTTAGTGGCACTTTTTCTTCAATTCTTTAATCTTCGTGCTTCGTCTTCGCATTTATTTATTTAAACGATTACAACTAAAAATAAGGAAATTACAATTAAAAACTTTACATATTGGAATGATATTGCGACTAAATATATGTTCGTTTGAAGCAATATCACCGTTACTAGCTCAAATTTTAATTATGCCACATCCTAGCTTATCACTAAGTGTGGGATCCCAACCCAAATAAACACTAGACAAATATTCCCAAATCTTTAACTAAAACACCTAAGTGTGGGATACACTGGGAACATTGAGGACAATGTTTGTCTAAGTGTGGGATGTTGGTATAATCTTTTTATGCTATGTTAAATAACCCATTACAAAGATAAAGATTCCGAGTTCTTAAGACAAATTTCAAAAATTTTAACAAGAGAAAACCTTTCCGAAAAAAGTACTTTCGAAAACCTAAAACGTTTGTAAATAAAATTAAGGCTTAAGTAAGATAGAAATCTTGTTGGGACGAACCAAATCTCTAATAGAGCATTGCATGACTAGGCATTATCGACCTAAATTGATTATGGTGAGGCACCCAAATAAGACCAGCATTCATCTTTAATGCTTCGCTATTTTCCGTTGAGAGTGCCGATGTCTGTACTCAGAATCAGAACCTGCTCTAGATATGCATTTCTAAGTTACGAAATGTGATTCGGTTATGATCAGAAGAGCTAACCATTTGTCAAAAATAAGCCTTTCACACCTCCACTACTTCTACCACACCAACTCATCCACATCATCTTTACTATCACTCGAAAAATCCAGAAAATGAGATTCCTTCCGAAAACCCGATGTTATAAACCTCTCAAGTATCATGGCAAAGGTCTTGAAAAGGTTTACCGGCAAAAAGTTTCTCGAGATAAAATCTCTATCCAAAAAAAAAAAAAGTTATTTTCAAAGTTCTGGAAAAATGAGCAGAACTTATAAAGGGAAACGCCGAAGAAGAACTTTGTGACGACCCGGAAATTTCCGACCAAATTTAAACTTAATCTTTAAATGAATTAATGTTTCCGACACGATAAGCAAAGTCTGTTAAGTTGAAATTCAAAAATTTAGAAACTGTGTTCATGTAACCTTCGACTTTTCCGGACGATTCACGAACCACTATTTGTAAATAAGATATGTATATAAATATATGTATATATTTTAGATTGATATTTACATGATTAAATGTTTCCAACATGTTAAGTAATCAAACTTGTTAAGACTTGATTAATTAAAATGGATTTCGTGTAAACATTTGACCACCCAGTTTGTCCGACGATCCACAAACGTTATAATTTGTATATGACATGATATTATATATATGGACATATATATAGGTTTAACATGATGAAATGATAGTTAAGTATCTCATTAAGTATATATTAACAATTAACTATATACACAAAATGAGACTACTAACTTAAGGGTTTCAAAACAATATATATATATATATATATATATATATATATATATATATATATATATATATATATATATATATATATATATATATATATATATATATATATATATATAACGACTATCGATGTAATAACGTCTTAATACTAATGTATCATATTAAGATATATTAATACACTATGTTAACATGTTAAAATGATAATTTAGTATCTCATTAAGTATATTAACAATGGGTTAATTACATAAAACAAGATCGTTAACTTAAGGGTTTCGAAACAACAAATACATGTAACGACTAACGACGAATTAACGACTTAATTAAAATGTATATATATGTATTGTATTAAGATGTATTAATACACTTTTGAAAGACTTCAAGGCATATATCAAAATAATTATACTTAACAAAGATGGTGGTATTTGTATTCCCATTCATTTTCATCAAGAATTCTACTCGTATTCGTTCGGTATTTGTACTCGTATTATACCCAGCTTCTAGATGTACATACTATTGGTATATAAACTTTAATGATCAGCTCTTAGCAGCCCTTAATGAGTCATCAAACATGTGAGAACCATCATTTGACAACTAGCATGACTTATGAGCAAGAAAACAAAAACTAGTAACCTTATATTGACTAAACATTAGGCATTTTTTTCAAACAACACACACATCAAATTTCTTTGATATTTTTCTTCATCTTAACTCTCTCTACACACAAGAATGTCTCTACTTCAGTAACATTGATAATCTAGGTCAATCTAGCTTTAATTTCAATCAAAAAAACATCATCATTCAAGAACACTTCGAAAAAATCCTTTCAAGTTTGCTAGATTACTTTCAATCTTGCAAATCCATATCAAGTGATCATCCAACCTCAAGAAATCTTCATTTATATCAGTAGGTGTTCTTTCTAAATCAAGGTAATAATTATATTTAAGCTTTGATTAAAATTTATAAACATAATTATCTTAATTCAAGTAGTAATCTTACTTGAACTTGTTTTTCGTGTCATGATTCTACTTCAAGAACTTCCAAGCCATCAAAGATCCTTTGAAGCTCTAGATCATTTCTCATCATTTACATTAGGTTTACCTACTATACTTGAGGTAGTAATGATGTTCATAACATCGTTCGATTCTTACCTATATAACTATCTTATTCGAAGAAAATAACTTGTAATCACTAGAACATAGTTTAGTTAATTCTAAACTTGTTCGCAAACAAAGTTAATCCTTCTAACTAGACTTTTAAAAACACTTAAACACATGTAATATATCTATATGATATGCTAACATAAGGATTTAAAACTTGTAAACACGAAGAACACCGTAAAACTGGACATACGCCGACGTAGTAAAACCGGGGGCTGTTTCGGGTTGGATAATTAAAAACTATCTTAGACTTTGATTTAAAGATTTATATTTTTGGAAAATAATATTTCATATAAACATGATAACATATCCAAAAATTATGGTTAAACTCAAAGTAGAAGTATTTTTTTTTTCAAAATAGTCATCAAGATGTCGTTCTTTCGACGGAAATGACTACCTCTTCCAAATATGGACTTTTAACCTGTAACTCCTACTATAAACCACTACTTTTTCAGTTTAGTTCTAAATACTACAGTTCATTACGAAACCATAGCAATTTGAAACACTCAAAACTGATTTGTAACGAAGAAGTTATGGGCAAAACAATATTGGGTAAAAATGGCTAAAATAGGCTACGGGATTTTTTATACAAAATCTATACTAACCATACCCTAGCTAACTTTTATTGTATTATACATGTATTCTAACATGTCATGAGTATTTTCTTGTAATATACTAGTCTCGATTTAATCCGAGACAATATCATGTAATCTTGATTAGTTAAGAAAATAGTTACACAATACGTCGGATAAATCGAAAGACACCACATACACAATACGTCGAGATTACTTCAAAGACAATAGATGTATTGTGGGTCATGATTGAGTCTTATACAATACGTGTACACTATGTTTTGATTATTACATGGTGATATTTTGAACTATATATGTACTACTAACATTGGACTACTAATTGTGGACTACTAATTGTGGACTACTAACGTTGGACTACTAACTTGACAACTTAAATCATCAACACGTAAATAAAAATATGATGTGAATGTATTTCTATCATACTTTGATATATGTATATATTTGTTATAGGTTCGTGAATCGATCCGTGGCTAAGTCTGATTTTCGACGAATTGAAAATTTGTGAAAGTGAGTTTCATTACTCCCTTTTTACATATATTTTTGGGCTGAGAATACATGCGCTAATTTATAAACTGTTTTATGAAATGGACACAAGTACTAAACTATATTCTATGGTTGGATTACGAATACCGAATATCGCCCCTTTTTAGCTTGGTAGCCTAAGAATTAGGGAAATGGCCCCTAATTGACGCGAATCCTAAAGATAGATCTATGGACCTTGACACGTCCCCTTCGGGTTACGAATCCTTTAGTACTTCGATTGATATATACTGATTGCGACGGTCGGTATATAGCATGCAGATTGCGAAATGCCTGTATGCGGGGGATATTCTATATGCATCCTGTTAGTTCGGTTAACAAGTGTTCACCATATGAATGATTTTATCTTTATGCAGATTGTGAAATGCCTGTATAATGATTATGGAAATGAAAATGAAAATCTTGTGGCCTATTAAATTGTTAGAAATGAATATTTATGATAAACTAATGAACTCACCAACCTTGTGGTTGACACTTTTAAGCATATTTATTCTCAGGTATGAAAGAAATCTTCCGCTGTGCATTTGCCCAATTTAAAGATATTACTTGGAGTCATTCATGACATATTTCAAAAGATGTTGCATTCGAGTCGTTGAGTTCAACAAGATTATATTAAAGTAAATGACAGATTAAGTCATTTACAGTCTGATTATATTGTGAAATGGTATGCATATTTGTCAACTATCATTGTAATGAAAGTTGTCTTTTAAAAACGAATGCAATGTTTGTAAAACGTATCATATAGAGGTCAAAACCTCACAATGAGACCAAATGTTATTGTATTAGTCCATATGGATTTGGATGGGCCATTACAGTTGGTATCAGAGCATTGGTCTTAGTGAACCAGGTCTTGCATTAGTGTGTCTAACTCATAAGTTGTTATGATGCATTAATGAGTCTGGACTTCGACCGTGTCTGCATGTCAAAAGTTTTGCTTATCATCTCTTATCGGGAATTACCTGCTTAACATTCTTAGTCTAGACACGTCTTACTGCATTGATTGCATGATTAGTGTATAGACAAAATTCATATCTTAGCGTATCTGTTACTGTAAACTTTGTCTGACAACTTTCGAAAATTCCTCCATAATTTGCGGAATCCTTTGTACTCTATATAGGTATTCTATGCAAATAGAATATCATCCGATATTCGAAAATCATTTCATACCAAAAATCCTTTATCTAACCATGCAAGATGAATCCTGCAACTAGTTCGAGTTCCTCAGAATCTGACAGCTATTCCGATATGGATTTCTACCTGAGCTCCGAAAGCAGTGTAACCGGAATGGATCAACCAATCAGCCATCACCAATTCTGGATGAATTGGGGATGGGTTCGTAGTCGACATAATCAGTGGAGACAAGAAGAAGGCAATCCCTTCGATCCACCAAATTTCCCTCTTGGCGAAGAACCTGAAGCACTTACCGGCGAACCTATCCGGAACACCATCTTCACCCTCATTTCCAGAATAGCTCGCAATGATTACGTCATATCTACTATTCTAAACCTTATTCATCCGCTCATTCTGACCGCCCATCATCCCGGAGTAATAGAAGAAGTCAACGAACTTCACGATCGAGTAATCAATCTGGAGAATATGGTGCACAACTTACAAGCACCAGCAACACCACCGGCATCACCAGTACCCCCATCAACAGCACCTGAATCACCAGCAGTCTCACCATCATCAGCAACACTGGCAGTACCACAAGGTCCACAAGTTCCATGACCACCGCAGATATCAACACATCAATCACCAATAAGAATATTATACTATCGAGTTATGAAATATTAACTCATTATTTCCAAAGAGTATATATATATATATATATATATATATATATATATATATATATATATATATATATATATATATATATATATATATGAATTTTAAAACCATATTATATCTTTTCATACTAAGCAGTTACGTGTGAATTTTGAAGGGTAAATACTACTCGAATAATTCACATTACTAAAATGCCATGATATACATCCTTCGTTAAAAACCTAAATCTCTACATCACCTCAAATAATTCTGTCCCCTAATAAACCAAGTGTATTATTAAATTAGGTTTGATTTTACACTTTCATTTCAGATGTACCTGAAACCTTCTAGAAAATATCATTCGTACCTTGCGAAATTCACAAGAATTCCACTAACACCAACCTCTTCCACCGAGAAATATTTAAGTTCACAATTAATATGTTACACTGTACACTCTTCAATTATTCGATATTCATTATCTATACTCACTACTTTCACAACGATATATATTCTTCCATAGAAATCAGAACAACCATTTTCATTCAGATTCAATTACATATTCTGATTTTGACAGATCAGAATCCAAGTCAAGATATAATAGATAGCATCACTCTTAGATCCTTACATCTTTCAAAACCATACTTTGAATTCAAAACTGCGCTAGAACATCACTCTTATTCATAAAACTCATAAATATATTCATTCAAAATCCTGAATGATTTCACCTTGAACATCATATGTATATTGACGATTACAACCTGCGTTCAAACCCTTTATGATTCTTGAAAATACCCCAACTACTGATCAATCGAGAAGATGAACCAACCACACATTATCGACAGAAAGAAAGAGTTATACTTATAGTCATACACCTGGAAAGCTCTCTAAACCTAAGTAAGACTTTAACACGTATCCGTGATAAATCCTTCGGCATTATTATTACTGAAAATAACTTTGCAATTCCTTTTCAAGTAACCAGTTTTATCACACCATCAGCAAGACAGCTTCGACGTTTTATTTGGAGAAACCTTAATTAAACCTTGATATATACGATTGCCTTTCTATCGTTGTTACCAGGGAACCTTTTATGTTCCACCATATTAGCAGTAAACGTACCAGCGACTCTGTTACTTTGCAACTTAAATCCCTCCGAAATATCACTATCATTATTCATTGAAATCCATCATATACTCATCAACGTCTTGTAACGATAGCTGTCATACCACATACCGGGAAGCATCAATCATTATTTCGAATTTCGCAACGTTTCTACGTCAACTGTTATATACTTACATATGACGTCTATCTCCTGGACTTACGTACTCCAATTCTGGAATTCTGAAAAGCACCCCAACCTGCGAATTAGTTCTTTGAGTTTTGAAAATGCTAAAGAAGCAGCAAAAACTGTAAACGACCTTAACAGTCAAAAGTTTGACGATAAAGAATAGAGTGTTGGAAACGCTCAACAGAAAATTGATACTAGAAAGCGGATTAAGCAAAACTATGAAGGAGACGGTGAACAAATCATAAGGACTAAACTTGTACATAAAGAATCCAGATGATACTGTATCCGATGAAATCTTTAGCGAATATCTTGCTCCTTACTTATTCTATATACTTGCGGAAGAATTTTCCTCATCAACCTTCGATCTTAGAAATTCCAAAAATATCATCATAAATATCCTCGATATTTCTGAGGATATTTTCATAAATATTCTTGTCCGAAATTACTTATCTCTTCGTGCTATCTGTGTTACATCTTAAAGGAAACTGTTTTAGTTTCTAAATTTCTATAAACTTCGAGTTTAGATTATGAATGTTTTTGAAGTAGTGTTGGGAATCGAAGCATGAGTTAGTATAATATAATGACGCCTGATCAATGTGGTTATATTACAGTAAGTCATGCTGAGTTTCTAATGGAACATGATGATTCACAGATTATATCGTCATCGTGTGCCATGTTACACGATTCTTTCATTCTATTTAACCTCTAAAAATATCAAGAACATATTTTCTTGATAGTTCTATATTTTCCGTGATACCGGTAATTTACCAAATTAAATCGTGCTATTATAATTCCTTTCTGCTTAAAACATTAGTTATGTTCATTCGAAATTTCGTACCTACAAAATCAAGAGTTCTTGATCGCTTTACTTAAAGTTGAGAAGAGAAAACAAAAGCATGGAGCTCCGAAATATAAAGGAAAATATAAATCCCGATAACAAATCAAAAATTACAAACCGTGTATATCAATACGTATAGCAATATAAAGACACGGGAGAATGATAAATACAACAATCCCTAGAGCATAATAGAAATAAACAGATTTCTCCGGAGGGAGCTAAAAAAGAAGGATAATGGTGGCGAACGTCAATATTAGGTCAAGAGCCAAAACTGGATTGAGCATTTTTCACAATCTTTTGGATGTATGAATTGATGAAGAAAGTAGGGATGGTGATAATAATGAGTCGGAAGAGGTCAATTTATAGTGGATATAATAGACACAGCAATCGAGGCAGATTACCGCATTTAATTAAAGAGGATCCTAATTTCCTTAAATCCCAAAAAATCAAATCTTTTATAGCTTTCGAAGATTTTCTTTACATTCCTTGAAATCCGGAAATCAATTGTGACTACGTCAAAAATTAAGACGAAACTTTATTTACTCAATTCCATCTTTTACGATAGCTTCATTCATACTCTTCGTGTAATCGAATTGTTCTATCCATATTTTTGCAAAGATGAAAAAAAAAATCTATATTTATTGAACTCGTGCTATTCATAAACGGAACTCGACTCATTCAAGGTATTCAAAATACTCCATTAATCTATTTTCCTTGATAATGATTATATGAACGATCGAATTCATGATAAGAATTCAAGTTATAGTTCTTGATACAAGAATAATCTTACTTCCATTATCAAACTTTCCTTAACCAAATTTCGGGACGAAATTTCTTTAACGGGTAGGTACTGTGACGACCCGGAAATTTCCGACCAAATTTAAACTTAATCTTTAAATGAATTAATGTTTCCGACACGATAAGCAAAGTCTGTTAAGTTGAAATTCAAAAATTTAGAAATTGTGTTCATGTAACCTTCGACTTTTCCGGACGATTCACGAACCACTATTTGTAAATAAGATATGTATATAAATATATGTATATATTTTAGATTGATATTTACATGATTAAATATTTCCAACATGTTAAGCAATCAAACTTGTTAAGACTTGATTAATTAAAACGGATTTGATGTAAACATTTGACCACCCAGTTTGTCCGACGATCCACGAACGTTATAATTTGTATATGACATGATATTATATATATGGACATATATATAGGTTTAACATGATGAAATGATAATTAAGTATCTCATTAAGTATATATTAACAATGAACTATATACATAAAATGATACTACTAACTTAAGGGTTTCAAAACAATATATATATATATATATATATATATATATATATATATATATATATATATATATATATATATATATATATATATATATATATATATATATATATATATATATAACGATTATCGATGTAATAACGTCTTAATACTTATGTCTCATATTAAGATATATTAATACACTATGTTAACATGTTAAAATGATAATTTAGTATCTCATTAAGTATATTAACAATGGGTTAATTACACAAAACAAGATCGTTAACTTAAGGGTTTCGAAACAACACATACATGTAACAACTAACGACGAATTAACGACTTAATTAAAATGTATATATATGAATTGTATTAAGATGTATTAATACACTTTTGAAAGACTTCAAGACATATATCAAAATAATTATACTTAACAAAGATGGTGGTATTTGTATTCCCATTCATTTTCATCAAGAATTCTACTCGTATTCGTTCGGTATTTGTACTCGTATTATACTCAGCTTTTAGATGTACATACTATTGGTATATAAACTTCAATGATCAGCTTTTAGCAGCCCTTAATGAGTCATCAAACATGTGGGAACCATCATTTGACAACTAGCATGACTTATGAGCAAGAAAACAAAAACTAGTAACCTTATATTGACTAAACATTAGGCATTTTTTTCAAACAAAACACACATCACATTTCTTTGATATTTTTCTTCATCTTAACTCTCTTTAAACACAAGAACGTCTCTACTTCAGTAACATTGATAATCTAGGTCAATCTAGCTTCAATTTCAATCAAAAAAACATCATCATTCAAGAACACATCAAGAACACTTCGAAAAAATCCTCTCAAGTTTGCTAGATTACTTTCAATCTTGCAAATTCATTTCAAGTGATCATCCAACCTCAAGAAATCTTCATTTATATCAGTAGGTGTTCTTTCTAAATCAAGGTAATAATTATATTTAAGCTTTGATTAAAATTTATAAACATAATTATCTTAATTCAAGTAGTAATCTTACTTGAACTTGTTTTTTGTGTCATGATTCTACTTCAAGAACTTCCAAGCCCTCAAAGATCCTTTGAAGCTCTAGATCATTTCTCATCATTTCCAGTAGGTTTACCTACTATACTTGAGGTAGTAACTATGTTCATAACATCGTTCGATTCTTACTTATATAACTATCTTATTCGAAGAAAATAACTTGTAATCACTAGAACATAGTTTAGTTAATTCTAAACTTGTTCGCAAACAAAGTTAATCCTTCTAACTAGACTTTTAAAAACACTTAAACACATGTAATATATCTATATGATATGCTAACATAAGGATTTAAAACATGTAAACACGAAGAACACCGTAAAACTGGACATACGCCGACGTAGTAAAACCGGGGGCTGTTTCGGGTTGGATAATTAAAAACTATCTTAGACTTTGATTTAAAGATTTATATTTTGGGAAAATAATATTTCATATAAACATGATAACATATCCAAAAATTATGGTTAAACTCAAAGTAGAAGTATTTTTTTTTTCCAAAATAGTCATCAAGATGTCGTTCTTTCGACGGAAATGACTACCTCTTCCAAATATGGACTTTTAACCTGTAACTCCTACTATAAACCACTACTTTTTCAGTTTAGTTCTAAATACTACAGTTCATTATGAAACCATAGCAATTTGAAACACTTAAAACCGATTTGTAACGAAGAAGTTATGGGCAAAACAATATTGGTTAAAAATGGCTAAAATAGGCTACGGGATTTTTTATACAAAATCTATACTAACCATACCCTAGCTAACTTTTATTGTATTATACATGTATTCTAACATGTCATGAGTATTTTCTTGTAATATACTAGTCTCGATTTAATCCGAGACAATATCATGTAATCTTGACTAGTTAAGACAATAGTTACACAATACGTCGGATAAATCGAAAGATACCACATACACAATACGTCGAGATTACTTCAAAGACAATAGATGTATTGTGGGTCATGATTGAGTCTTATACAATACGTGTACACTATGTTTTGATTATTACATGGTGATATTTTGAACTATATATGTACTACTAACATTGGACTACTAATTGTGGACTACTAATTGTGGACTACTAACGTTGGACTACTAACTTGACAACTTAAATCATCAACACGTAAATAAAAATATGATGTGAATGTATTTCTATCATACTTTGATATATGTATATATTTGTTATAGGTTCGTGAATCGATCCGTGGCTAAGTCTGATTTTCGACGAATTGAAAATTTGTGAAAGTGAGTTTCATTACTCCCTTTTTACATATATTTTTGGGCTGAGAATACATGCGCTATTTTATAAACTGTTTTACGAAATGGACACAAGTACTAAACTATATTCTATGGTTGGATTACGAATACCGAATATCGCCCCTTTTTAGCTTGGTAGCCTAAGAATTAGGGAAATGGCCCCTAATTGACGCGAATCCTAAAGATAGATCTATGGACCTTGACACGTCCCCTTCGGGTTATGAATCCTTTAGTACTTCGATTGATATATACTGATTGCGACGGTCGGTATATAGCATGCAGATTGCGAAATGCCTGTATGCGGGGAATATTCTATATGCATCCTGTTAGTTCGGTTACCAAGTGTTCACCATATGAATGATTTTATCTTTATGCAGATTGCGAAATGCCTGTATGATGATTATGGAAATGAAAATGAAAATGAAAATCTTGTGGTCTATTAAATTGTTAGAAATGAATATTTATGATAAACTAATGAACTCACCAACCTTGTGGTTGACACTTTTAAGCATGTTTATTCTCAGGTATGAAAGAAATCTTCCGCTGTGCATTTGCCCAATTTAAAGATATTACTTGGAGTCATTCATGACATATTTCAAAAGACATTGTGTTTGAGTCGTTGAGTTCAACAAGATTATATTAAATTAAATGACAGATTAAGTCATTTATAGTCTGATTATATTGTGAAATGGTATGCATATTTGTCAACTATCGTTGTAATGAAAGTTGTCTTTTAAAAACGAATGCAATGTTTGTAAAATGTATCATATAGAGGTCAAAACTTCGCAATGGGACCAAATGTTATTGTATTCGTCCATATGGATTTGGACGGGCCATTACAAACTTGACCACAAATGCTTATCACTCTAAAGGAGAAAAGTTCAAAAGTGCTTCTCAAAAATATCAGCACTCCTATCTATCTTAAATTTTCCGAAATTTCGAATAAAAGACTTTAAAGACTATATTACCTTTTCTCACCCCCCTCAAAACAACTTCACCACCACTCCAAAAATTCCTTTTGACAAATGACCTAGAAGCTATGGTTACTACCGTTCTCACATTAGTAGCAAGGATTTGAGTCTTTATCAAGCCTATGACGATGGGTGCAACATGACTGGCTATGAGTAAATTTATTTCTTAGATCTATAGGGAACCCTAAACACTTGTGTGATTTGAGTGACCCGTGAAAGCTAGCCTAAGTCATGTAACCTCCTCGCATGCTTGCAGAGATAGTTTCAACCCCAACATAGAAAACTTACCTTACCTTTCGCTCTTATAATAAAAAGCAAACCGCTTAGGCTATTAGAAAAGAAACTCCGAAAAGATTTCTTACTGTAAAAACGAGAAGTTTGCTTGAGCACAAGCAAAGTCTAAGTGTGGGATATTTGATATCGGCTAAAAAGTCACGTTTTCACCCCGGTATTAAGACCCAAAAACAATAAAGTTCAAAACTTTATTGCCAAAATACACGCTTCGTCGGTTAAATTTGAAGAACAAGTGATTACGAAGACGGTGTAAAAAGAATCAAGAGAATTGGAGCTAAAACGAAGATTCTAGAGCAAAAACGGTGAAAGACAAGAAATCGAGTTACGATCTAGTGAATTCAGCAAACCAGGGAAGGCCAAACGGCTTGTCAAACGGCCAGACACTAGAGAAAACATCCTGCCACATGACCAAGGCAAACGGGTACAAGAAACGGGCTACCTGGCAAACGGCCTCTGCAAACGGCCTGCCAAACGGCTTGCCAGCCGTTTGCAGGCAAATTTCAAGTCTATTTAAAGGGTATTTGTCATCCATTTTTACACACACTTCAATTCACTTCTTTCTCTCTCTTTCTACAATATTAGTCATGCTTTCAAGGTCTTCGACTCCGTGCGGGAAACCTAACACTCGGAGAAGAACGCCGAAGATTGTATTAGGAGCGGTCTGGAGTTTGAAGTTGTCACTTTTGTATTCGGAACTCGTTTAATCTACTGGTACTTCTATCCTTTGTCTTTATATAATGTTTTCCATTATTATGCTTTGTGATATTGTTGCCATGATTAGCGAGTAGTTATCTTTAGTGTATTCTATGATATAGTCAGTTATAATACCGAAATAATATTATGGCTTGTATATGTTGTCGAGATGCTTTCCAATTATGCTTTAAACTCAATCGCTTTTCCAACTAATAGAACGTAGTTATTGGCTCTAGTATTGGGAAGTCCCGAACCCCGATTCAGAGTACACTATCTGTGTCACCCCTTGGTAAGAGAAGTCTATCGGATAAAACGTAAGTTTGACTGAGGCACACCGGTTGTAGTAAGTCCACCGAGCCTTGGATTCCGACTGAGGACCCTTTCGTAGTGAAACATCTAACTAGACCCCTAATACATTGTCGGTCCTAGACCATGCTAGTGTAGTCACCAAGCATATAATCTTCGTACATGCACGCTGAAGCACAACGATTGTTGTAAGCTGTACCTCTGCTAAGTAAGGCCATGGAACCCGGTCAGTACTGATTAGTACACTTCACCATAACGCAGTCTCAAGCATTGCACCCTGCTTGAGGGATTCTTGGTTAATTAAGGAACTGTTTGTTTAAACACATAAAGGATTGGACCGTTAGGATAACCGAACGCGTTCATGGAAATCAAAACCCGACTTGGCCATGGTGTTCTTTATGGTTAAACTCTTTTAAAGGACCTAACTATCTTTTAAACTCAATCACTAACGAAAGCATCGAAGCACATCACGTCTCTCGAATATGGCAAACCCTGTATTCTATTATGCTTAAGAAATTTTAGACCTTTGTGGAATGTTAATACGTCACCCAATCGAGTCGCTCAATTGAATGAGCCGTCTGAACGTGTATGCCTGTAGTTAGACTGCACAGGTGTCGGGGGTAAGGGACATTGCTGTCTATTCAGAATCTTCAAGCCTATCGCATTACCCAGTGACATGTCTTATCATAGGGGCGTTTAGGACCAGTGTAATGAATACTAGGTCACTACCTATTTATGAGCCATCATTCCATAATCTCGGCAAAGTAATTGACGAAATCATAGCATGCGCTTGTTTTAACCTTATCTGAATTACAAATTTTATCGCATTTACTTTACTTTATCTTATAAACTAGAAAACCCAAAATTAGGTAACAAACCACTACTCCTTCACGTTAGGATTATCTTAAGCTTACTTATAGGTTCGATTCTACTGATATCTCAAAAATACGACCCTAGGACATACTTCCCTTACTCATAATAAGAAGTAGTAAGATTTAGGTCCCGCTAAATATAAATTTAAAACTATTGATCGCTACCTTGATCAGCTGACTCTGACGTTGTGCGACCTGACGACACCGCATAAATAAAACCGTCCTTTCGGCCGTATCATTTGTGGCCATATCACATGTTATAAAGTCCTTTAATCATTCGAAAAGTATTTGAAAATTTGTAATCATAAGTCGGTAAAACGGTTTCTTAAAATGTTCCTAAGAGTAACCTATCCATGGAAGTCTCGTGTGCGCATTACTGTGGCACCCATAATGTGGCATTGACCGTAGCAGTGTATTTGTTATATCTACGGCGTCTTCTTTTGATTACCCGGTAGTTGGTATGAGCTCTTTGTTATTTGATTTTGATAGGAGGCGTATGGACCGATCCTAGGTATTTTGTTTTAACGGTAGACGTTTATCGTAGTGTCATACAAAACGTCACCGATATGAATGATTAGTGAAGTAGCTACCCTGTGATTTCATTTTAATACTTTGTTACATATTTGTTTGACTCTTAGTGCATTATTTTATGAAATTTGTATATTATTCTTTGTACAAGACTTTAATATATTGACATATTCGGTATTGTGTTTTTATACCTACTTTGTGCTTTGCTTTGAAAATAAGTCCGTTTTGAAATTAGTGTTGCATGTCATACTATTCTCTTGTCTTTGTTATATCCGCTCACTAGGCTTTGGCTCAGTCGTATTCTTTGTTTTCCTTCTTATACGACAGGTAATCAAGGGGCCGTTGGGAACGAGGGAAGAGTGTAGAGTGGAGTGAACTTAGCACATTTACCTTAGAGACTACGTTCCAAAATTTAGTAGCTTATTTTGATTTATTAGTACTTTTGAATAAGTTTGTTAGCTTTGGTTTTGACTATGGTTTAATTTTGAATAAGAATAACGCCATTTTTCCTTTTAAGTTTCTTTTATTTAAGATTTATGGAATTTGTAAGATAGGGTCTTTACAACTAAGCCGAGTAATTAAATTCGGTCAAACTCGGTCAAAACTTGAACAAGACTTAGGATTACTTAAAAACTCGATCAAAATTGATGAAAGTTAAACTTGGTCAACATCCAAGTACTCCCCGAATACATCCTAACAAATCCCAATTGAGTACTCACTGAGTAGAGAGACTTGCAACTTTGAATATTATATAAGAGAGATATATAGCTCTTCATTTTGTCTGAAGTATAGCTAATTAATGATTAAAAATTATCAAAAGAGAATTTCATAATATATGGCCATTTACCTTTTCAGCAATATGAGATTTTACTTCAACATTAAGATATCCAAAGTTTTATCCCACACTTTTGATGATGCACAAATCACCTTGTCTCATGATATACAATTAGTAAATATAAATAAAATTAATAATAATACAATGTTAAACATGATGGACATTAGGGAAAGGCTGAAATATGCAACACATTGACATATTGACATAATATCTGAAATTGTAACATTTCACACTTTATTAATCTCGAAGCATTACCTAAAGTCCTTGCATAATCAATGAGTCGATGTAGTTGTGGGCAACGGGTGTTCGATGGTGAGTCTCTACAAAACTCCTTAACGACTGCAGCAAGTGCTTCGGGGTTTAACCCGAGATCACAAAGCGCAATGAGCACAGAAATTGCGTGACGATCTAACCCTGTATCGAGAATATTCGACATCTGAAAAACTAACTCAAGTGATTCTCGAGCAGTTTGTGCAGCATTTGTATTCATGAACGAACACGAAGCTTTAAAAAGTATCTGTGAAAATTCAAAATCCTAAATTTGAGAGAATAAATCATATATCATGTCAGCATAACATACTACACACAAAAATGATAAGTTTTTTTTGGGAAGTTATCCCACATCGATCATGGACAAATACAGATGTACCCATATAAGTGTAAGGGGAAGTCCCTCTATCACCAATTAGTTTAGAAAATGATGAACTCTTGAACTTATATGTTGCACATATTGTTAGACAATACGATTTATCAATTATGTCATGGTATCAGCCTAGTCGATCCTCTCAATCACCATCTTCTATTTTCTTGATCTTTTTTCTTCTCTTCTTACGAAAAAAAATATACCTCGGAATTTTTTTTTTGTACCATTCAACGTTAAGTCTTCTTCAATCTAAAAATTGTAAAAATCTTTTTTTCTTCCGCTACTTTATTTGTTTACTCTAAATTAATTCCCCGTATTTGTTTGGTAGTTGTTCCATTTTGAGACACCAACATTACTATTTAATTTTCATACGTGTCCTTGATTGAAGGTAAAGATCAATTCTATAGCATCCTAAACGTTTTGCTGCTTCTTCTTATTCTTCTTCTTCTTATTCTCCAAACTTTCTTCAATTTCTTTTCTCAAAAAAAAAAAAAAAACATCATCTTCTATATTCTATTTTTTGTCGTGTTCTGTTTTGTCCACCATGTGTGTCGTTAGGAGAACCTTGGAAGAAGCACCGTCTGACGTGTTCGGGTAGCACACTACTCGTGAAGTTAGTACATCGTTTGAATACGCATTATCAAGAGCATGAATTGTCCGTTGTTCAAATCTTTTTGCACCAAGCTCGAGTTGGTTTTCTACCTCTTCGCTTGAGGGGGGTATTAGAGGTATTAGAGATTACTTAGGGACCAAGTGTAGTGACCCGAACTTTTCCATGTTTATATATATTAATTGAGATTGATATTTACATGATTAAATGTTTCCAACATGTTAAGCAATCAAACTTGTTAAGACTTGATTAATTGAAATATGTTTCATATAGACAATTGACCACCCAAGTTGATCGGTGATTCACGAACGTTAAAACTTGTAAAAACTATATGATGACATATATATGGATATATATATATAGTTAACATGATACTATGATAAGAAAACATATCATAAAGTATATTAACAATGAACTACATATGTAAAAACAAGACTACTAACTTAATGATTTTTAAACGAGACATATATGTAACGATTATCGTTGTAAAGACATTTAATGTATATATATCATATTAAGAGATATTCATACATGATAATATCATGATAATATAATAATTTAAAATCTCATTTGATATTATAAACATTGAGTTAACAACATTTAACAAGATCGTTAACCTAAAGGTTTCAAAACAACACTTACATGTAACGACTAACGATGACTTAACGACTCAGTTAAAATGTATATACATGTAGTGTTTTAATATGTATTTATACACTTTTGAAAGACTTCAATACACTTATCAAAATACTTCTACTTAACAAAAATGCTTACAATTACATCCTCGTTCAGTTTCATCAACAATTCTACTCGTATGCACCCGTATTCGTACTCGTACAATACACAGCTTTTAGATGTATGTACTATTGGTATATACACTCCAATGATCAGCTCTTAGCAGCCCATGTGAGTCACCTAACACATGTGGGAACCATCATTTGGCAACTAGCATGAAATATCTCATAAAATTACAAAAATATGAGTAATCATTCATGACTTATTTACATGAAAACAAAATTACATATCCTTTATATCTAATCCATACACCAACGACCAAAAACACCTACAAACACTTTCATTCTTCAATTTTCTTCATCTAATTGATCTCTCTCAAGTTCTATCTTCAAGTTCTAAGTGTTCTTCATAAATTCCAAAAGTTCTAGTTTCATAAAATCAAGAATACTTTCAAGTTTGCTAGCTCACTTCCAATCTTGTAAGGTGATCATCCAACCTCAAGAAATCTTTGTTTCTTACAGTAGGTTATCATTCTAATACAAGGTAATAATCATATTCAAACTTTGGTTCAATTTCTATAACTATAACAATCTTATTTCAAGTGATGATCTTACTTGAACTTGTTTTCGTGTCATGATTCTGCTTCAAGAACTTCGAGCCATCCAAGGATCCATTGAAGCTAGATCCATTTTTCTATTTTCCAGTAGGTTTATCCAAGGAAATTAAGGTAGTAATGATGTTCATAACATCATTCGATTCATACATATAAAGCTATCTTATTCGAAGGTTTAAACTTGTAATCACTAGAACATAGTTTAGTTAATTCTAAACTTGTTCGCAAACAAAAGTTAATCCTTCTAACTTGACTTTTAAAATCAACTAAACACATGTTCTATATCTATATGATATGCTAACTTAATGATTTAAAACCTGGAAACACGAAAAACACCGTAAAACCGGATTTACGCCGTCGTAGTAACACCGCGGGCTGTTTTGGGTTAGTTAATTAAAAACTATGATAAACTTTGATTTAAAAGTTGTTATTCTGAGAAAATGATTTTTATTATGAACATGAAACTATATCCAAAAATTATGGTTAAACTCAAAGTGGAAGTATGTTTTCTAAAATGGTCATCTAGACGTCGTTCTTTCGACTGAAATGACTACCTTTACAAAAATGACTTGTAACTTATTTTTCCGACTATAAACCTATACTTTTTCTGTTTAGATTCATAAAATAGAGTTCAATATGAAACCATAGCAATTTGATTCACTCAAAACGGATTTAAAATGAAGAAGTTATGGGTAAAACAAGATTGGATAATTTTTCTCATTTTAGCTACGTGAAAATTGGTAACAAATCTATTCCAACCATAACTTAATCAACTTGTATTGTATATTATGTAATCTTGAGATACCATAGACACGTATACAATGTTTCGACCTATCATGTCGACACATCTATATATATTTCGGAACAACCATAGACACTCTATATGTGAATGTTGAAGTTAGCTATACAGGGTTGAGGTTGATTCCAAAATATATATAGTTTGAGTTGTGATCAATACTGAGATACGTATACACTGGGTCGTGGATTGATTCAAGATAATATTTATCGATTTATTTCTGTACATCTAACTGTGGACAACTAGTTATAGGTTACTAACGAGGACAGCTGACTTAATAAACTTAAAACATCAAAATATATTAAAAGTGTTGTAAATATATTTTTGAACATACTTTGATATATATGTATATATTGTTACAGGTTCGTGAATCAACCAGTGGCCAAGTCTTACTTCCCGACGAAGTAAAAATCTGTGAAAGTGAGTTATAGTCCCACTTTTAAAATCTAATATTTTTGGGATGAGAATACATGCAGGTTTTATAAATGATTTACAAAATAGACACAAGTACGTGAAACTACATTCTATGGTTGAATTATCGAAATCGAATATGCCCCTTTTTATTAAGTCTGGTAATCTAAGAATTAGGGAACAGACACCCTAATTGACGCGAATCCTAAAGATAGATCTATTGGGCCTAACAAACCCCATCCAAAGTACCGGATGCTTTAGTACTTCGAAATTTATATCATATCCGAAGGGTGTCCCGGAATGATGGGGATATTCTTATATATGCATCTTGTTAATGTCGGTTACCAGGTGTTCACCATATGAATGATTTTTATCTCTATGTATGGGATGTGTATTGAAATATGAAATCTTGTGGTCTATTGTTACGATTTGATATATATAGGTTAAACCTATAACTCACCAACATTTTTGTTGACGTTTAAAGCATGTTTATTCTCAGGTGAATATTAAGAGCTTCCGCTGTTGCATACTAAAATAAGGACAAGATTTGGAGTCCATGTTTGTATGATATTGTGTAAAAACTGCATTCAAGAAACTGATTTCGATGTAACATATTTGTATTGTAAACCATTATGTAATGGTCGTGTGTAAACAGGATATTTTAGATTATCATTATTTGATAATCTACGTAAAGCTTTTTAAACCTTTATTTATGAAATAAAGGTTATGGTTTGTTTTAAAAATGAATGCAGTCTTTGAAAAACGTCTCATATAGAGGTCAAAACCTCGCAACGAAATCAATTAATATGGAACGTTTTTAATCAATAAGAACGGGACATTTCAGTTGGTATCCGAGCGTTGGTCTTAGAGAACCAGAAAATTTGCATTAGTGTGTCTTATCGAGTTTGTTAGGATGCATTAGTGAGTCTGGACTTCGACCGTGTTTTCTTTAAAAATGATTGCTTAACATTTTTGTTGGAAACTATTTATTTTTAACATATGAATATTATGTGATATATTAATCTCTTAACATGTTTGATATTATGTGATAGATGTCTACCTCTAGAACAAGTCCCATTGACTCACCTAATAATAATGAAGAGTCAAATGTAAATTGGAATGATTTGTGGACTGATTCACAAGTTCCCGAAGAGGAACCGGAAGAAGAGTCGGAACCGGAAGAAGAATCGGAACCTGATGAAGAAATAGAACCGGTGGGGGAAATAATAAAACGGTTAAGTAAAAGAAAATCCTCAACCAACCGACCAAAGTTAATTATGGTCAATGGTGTTTCCGCCAAGGAAGCAAAATATTGGGAGGATTACCAATTCTCCGATGAATCGGATTCCGACGAAAATTCCGATGATGTTATAGAAATTACCCCAACTGAATTTAAAAAGGCAAAAGAAAATAATAAGGGAAAGGGCATAAAAATAGAGAAATCTAATTCCAACCCCGATGAACTTTATATGTATCGTCAACCCCCGAAGTCCTTAAGTTGTAACAATGACCCGGGAACCTCTAAACCACCAGGTTTTTCTAAACCAATGTGGACAACGACTGCTCGTATTAGGGGAACATCATATATCCCTAGAAACTTGGCAAAACGAACCAAAACCGAAGAAGAAGAAACGAGCGAGTCGGAATAAGATAGTTGTATTCGTGTGGTGTAATATATGTAATATAGTGTTCTTATGCTTTATGATATATGTAAAAATTGCTTGTATTAATAAGTATTTTTTTATGAATCTAACTCTTGTCTATTTTACAGTTTAAAAACACAAAATGGATAGATAACCCAATATTTTAAGAGACCTACCCGGAGACATGATTGATGAAATCTTGTCTAGAGTCGGCCAGAATTCTTCGGCACAACTATTTAAGGCGAGATCAGTTTGTAAGACATTCGAAGAACGTTCCAAGAATGTCTTGGTTTATAAGAGACTTTCGTTTGAAAGATGGGGGATATCACATTGGGAAACCCATAAGTTACGATGTGTTTACTTTGACGCATATATTGCGGGGAACCCAAATGCTATTTTACGCAACGGGTTAAGAAATTATTTTGACTCAATATATCCGAATATTGGACTTCGTGATTTAGAAAAAGCGGCTAACATGCAACATAAAGAAGCATGTTATGCTTACGGATTAGTAATGTTCACTTCTCACCAAAGTGAGAACAAGAACATCGGGCTACAACTATTAAACAAAACGTTTCCACAAGTGACGGAGTCGGTAATTGGGGTAAGAAATGAGGTTTTTAGATTATTACGGGACTGTTGGACATTACGTAACCCTCGTCCCTTTGATGACGTTACAACACGCTGTCTTATCAACGGCCATAACGGTTATGTTGCACAAGACCAAGGATGGGAAGTAGTCCTAGTAAAACCAGAATGCATGACTTGTTTCTGGACGTATGAATTACGTGTCTTTATTGCCTTTGCCGAACAACTTGTGTACTAGCTAGAATTGTCTTCACAACTATCTTGTATCAAAGTTATTGTGTGCTATATTTCATGCTTTATGTAAAATAAGCGGTATTGTAAGTTTGTAAAATATTGTATAAAAGTTTGAACGCGAAATATTATTACAATCAGTTTTTCATATAGAATTGTAGTAGTTGAATTGTATATTAGCTACTAAGTATGAACTTAACGGGTAGGTACTACCCGAATTTAAACTTATAAAACGCTAATATGAAGAAAAAGCTTTTATAAATGAGTTCATATTATGCTACGAAATACTATTAACTACTCTTAATATTCTGTATGATTAACTTGTTCCATTTAACTATTTTGAAGGAAATGGCACCGACTACTCGACACACCGTGAATATGAATGAAGAGGAATTCCGTACTTTTCTATCTTCAAACATAGCCGCAGTACAGGCTGCGCTACATACCAACAATAACCTTGGATCTAGCAGTACAGGAAATCGTGTAGGATGCACCTACAAAGAATTCACTGCCTGCAAACCTTTGGAATTTGATGGAACCGAAGGACCGATCGGATTGAAACGGTGGGCCGAGAAGGTTGAATCGGTGTTTGCCATAAGTAAGTGTACTGAAGAGGACAAAGTGAAGTACGCTACACATACCTTCACAGGTTCTGCGTTAACATGGTGGAATACCTATCTAGAGCAAGTGGGACAAGATGATGCGTACGCACTACCGTGGTCAGCATTTAAGCACTTGATGAACGAGAAGTACCGTCCCAGAACCGAGGTCAATAAGCTCAAGATAGAACTTAGAGGGTTACGAACCCAAGGATTTGATATTACCACGTACGAAAGACGATTCACAGAATTGTGCCTATTGTGTCCGGGAGCATTCGAAGATGAGGAAGAGAAGATCGACGCGTTTGTGAAAGGATTACCGGAAAGAATCCAAGAAGATATAAGTTCACACGAGCCCGCCTCCATACAACAGGCATGTAGAATGGCTCACAAACTAGTGAACCAGATTGAAGAAAGAATTAAAGAACAGACTGCTGAAGAGGCCAATGTGAAGCAAGTCAAAAGAAAGTGGGAGGAAAACGGTGATAAGAATCACCAATACAACAACAACAGCAATTACAACAATAATCGCAACAATTATCCCAACAATCGCAACATCAATCGCAACTACAACAAACGGCCCAACAACAACAACAACAACAACAACAGCAACTACAACAATCATCCCAACAACAATAATAACCGCAACAACAACAACAATCAGAAGCAGCTATGCCAAAGGTGTGAAAAGAATCACTCAGGGTTCTGCACCAAATTTTGCAACAAGTGTAAAAGAAATGGTCATAGCGCGGCGAAGTGTGAGGTCTACGGACCAGGGGTTAATAGAACGAAAGGAACAAATGGTGTCGGAACGAGTAATGGCGGAGCAAGTAGTGTCGGAGCAAGTTATGCCAATGTAGTTTGTTATAAATGTGGAAAACCAGGCCACATTATTAGAAATTGCCCGAACCAGGAGAACACGAATGGACAAGGCCGTGGAAGAGTTTTCAATATTAATGCGGTAGAGGCACAGGAAGACCCGGAGCTTGTTACGGGTACGTTTCTTATTGACAATAAATCTGCTTACGTTTTATTTGATTCGGGTGCGGATAGAAGCTATATGAGTAGAGATTTTTGTGCTAAATTAAGTTGTCCATTGACGCCTTTGGATAGTAAATTTTTACTCGAATTAGCAAATGGTAAATTAATTTCAGCAGATAATATATGTCGGAATCGAGAAATTAAACTGGTTAGCGAAACATTTAAGATTGATTTGATACGAGTAGAGTTAGGGAGTTTTGATGTGATAATCGGTATGGACTGGTTGAAAGAAGTGAAAGCGGAGATCGTTTGTTACAAAAATGCAATTCGCATTATACGAGAAAAAGGAAAACCCTTAATGGTGTACGGAGAAAAGGGCAACACGAAGCTACATCTTATTAGTAATTTGAAGGCACAAAAACTAATAAGAAAAGGTTGCTATGCTGTTCTAGCACACGTCGAGAAAGTACAAACTGAAGAAAAGAGCATCAATGATGTTCCCATTGCAAAAGAATTTCCCGATGTATTTCCGAAAGAATTACCGGGATTACCCCCACATCGATCCGTTGAATTTCAAATAGATCTTGTACCAGGAGCTGCACCAATAGCTCGTGCTCCTTACAGACTCGCACCCAGCGAGATGAAAGAACTGCAAAGCCAATTACAAGAACTTTTAGAGCGTGGTTTCATTCGACCAAGCACATCACCGTGGGGAGCTCCTGTTTTGTTTGTCAAGAAGAAAGATGGTACATTCAGGTTGTGTATCGACTACCGAGAGTTGAACAAACTTACCATCAAGAACCGCTACCCACTACCGAGAATCGACGACTTATTTGATCAACTACAAGGCTCGTCTGTTTATTCAAAGATTGACTTACGTTCCGGGTATCATCAAATGCGGGTGAAAGAAGATGATATTCCAAAGACTGCTTTCAGAACACGTTACGGTCATTACGAGTTTATGGTCATGCCGTTTGGTTTAACTAATGCACCAGCTGTGTTCATGGACCTTATGAACCGAGTGTGTGGACCATACCTTGACAAGTTTGTCATTGTTTTCATTGATGACATACTTATTTACTCAAAGAATGACCAAGAACACGGTGAACATTTGAGAAAGGTGTTAGAAGTATTGAGGAAGGAAGAATTGTACGCTAAGTTTTCAAAGTGTGCATTTTGGTTGGAAGAAGTTCAATTCCTCAGTCACATAGTGAACAAAGAAGGTATTAAGGTGGATCCGACAAAGATAGAAACTGTTGAAAAGTGGGAAACCCCGAAAACTCCGAAACACATACGCCAGTTTTTAGGACTAGCTGGTTACTACAGAAGGTTCATCCAAGACTTTTCCAGAATAGCAAAACCCTTGACTGCATTAACGCATAAAGGGAAGAAATTTGAATGGAATGATGAACAAGAGAAAGCGTTTCAGTTATTGAAGAAAAAGCTAACTACGGCACCTATATTGTCATTGCCTGAAGGGAATGATGATTTTGTGATTTATTGTGATGCATCAAAGCAAGGTCTCGGTTGTGTATTAATGCAACGAACGAAGGTGATTGCTTATGCGTCTAGACAATTGAAGATTCACGAACAAAATTATACGACGCATGATTTGGAATTAGGCGCGGTTGTTTTTGCATTAAAGACTTGGAGGCACTACTTATATGGGGTCAAAAGTATTATATATACCGACCACAAAAGTCTTCAACACATATTTAATCAGAAACAACTGAATATGAGGCAGCGTAGGTGGATTGAATTATTGAATGATTACGACTTTGAGATTCGTTACCACCCGGGGAAGGCAAATGTGGTAGCCGATGCCTTGAGCAGGAAGGACAGAGAACCCATTCGAGTAAAATCTATGAATATAATGATTCATAATAACATTACTACTCAAATAAAGGAGGCGCAACAAGGAGTTTTAAAAGAGGGAAATTTAAAGGATGAAATACCCAAAGGATCGGAGAAGCATCTTAATATTCGGGAAGACGGAACCCGGTATAGGGCTGAAAGGATTTGGGTACCAAAATTTGGAGATATGAGAGAAATGGTACTTAGAGAAGCTCATAAAACCAGATACTCAATACATCCTGGAACGGGGAAGATGTACAAGGATCTCAAGAAACATTTTTGGTGGCCGGGTATGAAAGCCGATGTTGCTAAATACGTAGGAGAATGTTTGACGTGTTCTAAGGTCAAAGCTGAGCATCAGAAACCATCAGGTCTACTTCAACAACCCGAAATCCCGGAATGGAAATGGGAAAACATTACCATGGATTTCATCACTAAATTGCCAAGGACTGCAAGTGGTTTTGATACTATTTGGGTAATAGTTGATCGTCTCACCAAATCAGCACACTTCCTACCAATAAGAGAAGATGACAAGATGGAGAAGTTAGCACGACTGTATTTGAAGGAAGTCGTCTCCAGACATGGAATACCAATCTCTATTATCTCTGATAGGGATGGCAGATTTATTTCAAGATTCTGGCAGACATTACAGCAAGCATTAGGAACTCGTCTAGACATGAGTACTGCCTATCATCCACAAACTGATGGGCAGAGCGAAAGGACGATACAAACGCTTGAAGACATGCTACGAGCATGTGTTATTGATTTCGGAAACAGTTGGGATCGACATCTACCGTTAGCAGAATTTTCCTACAACAACAGCTACCATTCAAGCATTGAGATGGCGCCGTTTGAAGCACTTTATGGTAGAAAGTGCAGGTCTCCGATTTGTTGGAGTGAAGTGGGGGATAGACAGATTACGGGTCCGGAGATTATACAAGAAACTACCGAGAAGATCATCCAAATTCAACAACGGTAGAAAACCGCCCAAAGTCGACAAAAGAGCTACGCTGACATTAAAAGAAAAGATATAGAATTTGAAATTGGAGAGATGGTCATGCTTAAAGTTGCACCTTGGAAAGGCGTTGTTCGATTTGGTAAACGAGGGAAATTAAATCCAAGGTATATTGGACCATTCAAGATTATTGATCGTGTCGGACCAGTAGCTTACCGACTAGAGTTACCTCAACAACTCGCGGCTGTACATAACACTTTCCACGTCTCGAATTTAAAGAAATGTTTTGATAAAGAAGATCTCACTATTCCGTTAGATGAAATCCAAATCAACGAAAAACTTCAATTCATCGAAGAACCCGTCGAAATAATGGATCGTGAGGTTAAAAGACTTAAGCAAAACAAGATACCAATTGTTAAGGTTCGATGGAATGCTCGTAGAGGACCCGAGTTCACCTGGGAGCGTGAAGATCAGATGAAGAAGAAATACCCGCATCTATTTCCAGAAGATTCGTCAACACCTTCAACAGCTTAAAATTTCGGGACGAAATTTATTTAACGGGTAGGTACTGTAGTGACCCGAACTTTTCCATGTTTATATATATTAATTGAGATTGATATTTACATGATTAAATGTTTCCAACATGTTAAGCAATCAAACTTGTTAAGACTTGATTAATTGAAATATGTTTCATATAGACAATTGACCACCCAAGTTGATCGGTGATTCACGAACGTTAAAACTTGTAAAAACTATATGATGACATATATATGGATATATATATATAGTTAACATGATACTATGATAAGAAAACATATCATAAAGTATATTAACAATGAACTACATATGTAAAAACAAGACTACTAACTTAATGATTTTTAAACGAGACATATATGTAACGATTATCGTTGTAAAGACATTTAATGTATATATATCATATTAAGAGATATTCATACATGATAATATCATGATAATATAATAATTTAAAATCTCATTTGATATTATAAACATTGAGTTAACAACATTTAACAAGATCGTTAACCTAAAGGTTTCAAAACAACACTTACATGTAACGACTAACGATGACTTAACGACTCAGTTAAAATGTATATACATGTAGTGTTTTAATATGTATTTATACACTTTTGAAAGACTTCAATACACTTATCAAAATACTTCTACTTAACAAAAATGCTTACAATTACATCCTCGTTCAGTTTCATCAACAATTCTACTCGTATGCACCCGTATTCGTACTCGTACAATACACAGCTTTTAGATGTATGTACTATTGGTATATACACTCCAATGATCAGCTCTTAGCAGCCCATGTGAGTCACCTAACACATGTGGGAACCATCATTTGGCAACTAGCATGAAATATCTCATAAAATTACAAAAATATGAGTAATCATTCATGACTTATTTACATGAAAACAAAATTACATATCCTTTATATCTAATCCATACACCAACGACCAAAAACACCTACAAACACTTTAATTCTTCAATTTTCTTCATCTAATTGATCTCTCTCAAGTTCTATCTTCAAGTTCTAAGTGTTCTTCATAAATTCCAAAAGTTCTAGTTTCATAAAATCAAGAATACTTTCAAGTTTGCTAGCTCACTTCCAATCTTGTAAGGTGATCATCCAACCTCAAGAAATCTTTGTTTCTTACAGTAGGTTATCATTCTAATACAAGGTAATAATCATATTCAAACTTTGGTTCAATTTCTATAACTATAACAATCTTATTTCAAGTGATGATCTTACTTGAACTTGTTTTCGTGTCATGATTCTGCTTCAAGAACTTCGAGCCATCCAAGGATCCATTGAAGCTAGATCCATTTTTCTATTTTCCAGTAGGTTTATCCAAGGAAATTAAGGTAGTAATGATGTTCATAACATCATTCGATTCATACATATAAAGCTATCTTATTCGAAGGTTTAAACTTGTAATCACTAGAACATAGTTTAGTTAATTCTAAACTTGTTCGCAAACAAAAGTTAATCCTTCTAACTTGACTTTTAAAATCAACTAAACACATGTTCTATATCTATATGATATGCTAACTTAATGATTTAAAACCTGGAAACACGAAAAACACCGTAAAACCGGATTTACGTCGTCGTAGTAACACCGCGGGCTGTTTTGGGTTAGTTAATTAAAAACTATGATAAACTTTGATTTAAAAGTTGTTATTCTGAGAAAATGATTTTTATTATGAACATGAAACTATATCCAAAAATTATGGTTAAACTCAAAGTGGAAGTATGTTTTCTAAAATGGTCATCTAGACGTCGTTCTTTCGACTGAAATGACTACCTTTACAAAAATGACTTGTAACTTATTTTTCCGACTATAAACCTATACTTTTTCTGTTTAGATTCATAAAATAGAGTTCAATATGAAACCATAGCAATTTGATTCACTCAAAACGGATTTAAAATGAAGAAGTTATGGGTAAAACAAGATTGGATAATTTTTCTCATTTTAGCTACGTGAAAATTGGTAACAAATCTATTCCAACCATAACTTAATCAACTTGTATTGTATATTATGTAATCTTGAGATACCATAGACACGTATACAATGTTTCGACCTATCATGTCGACACATCTATATATATTTCGGAACAACCATAGACACTCTATATGTGAATGTTGAAGTTAGCTATACAGGGTTGAGGTTGATTCCAAAATATATATAGTTTGAGTTGTGATCAATACTGAGATACGTATACACTGGGTCGTGGATTGATTCAAGATAATATTTATCGATTTATTTCTGTACATCTAACTGTGGACAACTAGTTATAGGTTACTAACGAGGACAGCTGACTTAATAAACTTAAAACATCAAAATATATTAAAAGTGTTGTAAATATATTTTTGAACATACTTTGATATATATGTATATATTGTTACAGGTTCGTGAATCAACCAGTGGCCAAGTCTTACTTCCCGACGAAGTAAAAATCTGTGAAAGTGAGTTATAGTCCCACTTTTAAAATCTAATATTTTTGGGATGAGAATACATGCAGGTTTTATAAATGATTTACAAAATAGACACAAGTACGTGAAACTACATTCTATGGTTGAATTATCGAAATCGAATATGCCCCTTTTTATTATGTCTGGTAATCTAAGAATTAGGGAACAGACACCCTAATTGACGCGAATCCTAAAGATAGATCTATTGGGCCTAACAAACCCCATCCAAAGTACCGGATGCTTTAGTACTTCGAAATTTATATCATATCCGAAGGGTGTCCCGGAATGATGGGGATATTCTTATATATGCATCTTGTTAATGTCGGTTACCAGGTGTTCACCATATGAATGATTTTTATCTCTATGTATGGGATGTGTATTGAAATATGAAATCTTGTGGTCTATTGTTACGATTTGATATATATAGGTTAAACCTATAACTCACCAACATTTTTGTTGACGTTTAAAGCATGTTTATTCTCAGGTGAATATTAAGAGCTTCCGCTGTTGCATACTAAAATAAGGACAAGATTTGGAGTCCATGTTTGTATGATATTGTGTAAAAACTGCATTCAAGAAACTGATTTCGATGTAACATATTTGTATTGTAAACCATTATGTAATGGTCGTGTGTAAACAGGATATTTTAGATTATCATTATTTGATAATCTACGTAAAGCTTTTTAAACCTTTATTTATGAAATAAAGGTTATGGTTTGTTTTAAAAATGAATGCAGTCTTTGAAAAACGTCTCATATAGAGGTCAAAACCTCGCAACGAAATCAATTAATATGGAACGTTTTTAATCAATAAGAACGGGACATTTCACCAAGTATCTTGATGAACTTGGAGAGCAAGTTTATGAGTAAATATTGTATAGATATAGTTATCATATATTGTTGCATTAATCCTATTCTACAAGTTATGTATATATTATAAATATGAATGAAATCTTGTAACACCCCATTTTTCCGTGATATGTTGCTTATGGTGGTGTTTAAGTTCCTAGATTCGAAGTTGGGTTGTAAACGTTAAAACTTGGACGACATTCAAGTTACATGGTATGAAAACGTATCTTTTAATCTCAAATAAATTTTGATTTAGTGTTTTAGAACTTTACCATTAGAAAGTACACCTTATGAGGTTTCCAACGATATTTGATTCGTCGAAAACGGAGTTACGGTTTGAAAGTTATGACCAAAACAAGTGTCAGAAAAATGCGAAAATGTGCCAGGCGCAAATTGCGGCTGCCAGGCGCAATTTGCGGCTGGCTGGGGTTCAAAACTCCGTTCAGGACCCAAATGGGCGCCTTTGGATGGCTGAGTTTGCGGCCAGGCCGCAATTTGCGGCCACCAGGCGCAATTTGCGGCTGGGGACGGGTTTTTGGTGATTTTCTTGATATTTTGAGTTTAAATGAGGGGTATTATGGTCCTTTCACAAATTGACGGGATAAATGAGTGGGAGCAGATTCTTGGCTCCATTTTCATCTCAACCTTATCTCTCTCACTCTCTCATCAAACCCTAGAGAGAGGAAGTCATTTTAGAGAGAGAGAGCTTCAATTGGAGAAGAAGGAGGTTGATTCGGGTCAAGTCTCAAGTGTTAAAGTTGTTCTACTCGTCAACGGCATCATTTTGGCGGTATTGGTAAGTCTCAACTCCGAATTTCATCTTTATGATTTGATATTCAAGTTAAGGTTTTGAGTTTGTTAGTTGTAAAACCCATTTAGGTGATGAATTGGGTTTATGGAAACTAGTTATTTTGATACTTGGCGGGTTTTGGGTTGGTTATTGATTTAACCATGTTTAAGGCTTGTAAGTGGTGTATAATCACTAGTGTTAGTGATTATAGAAGTGTTGAAACCACTTTGGGTGTATTTTGGTTGACTAATTTTGAAATGGGTCAAAATTAGGGTTTATGTGTCAATTTGGGCAAGATAAGTGTTTAACACTTATGATTGGGTTTAATTGGTGTATTAGGACCATTAACACTTGTGTTAGTGATTATTGGTTAGTTTGGGCGCGATTTATGCTTGGAAGTGCAATTGGGTCGAAATTGCACTAAGGGTCAATTGGGTTGGTTTGTAAGTCCACCCTAATTGGGTTGTTTGTATTGTGATAATAGATTAGGTACTTTCCATTGACGTGTTACGGATTTGTTCGGTTGCATTCATCAAGACGACAAGGTGAGTGTAAATTTACTATGCACATGTGTATGTGTAAAATGGGTGCGTGTGTGTTGAGTGACCCTTGCTTGGGTTTACTCTATGTTGGTGTGGGTGAATGGGCTCCTCTTGTGTTTTGGGTACATGTGATATGCTTATGCGTTTTAGGTTTTTTTACCCTTGGTGTGGTGATTTCGCTAGTGTATTGGATAACCCTTTTGGCGATGGGTTACTAGCATTTTTTGTTGAGGAAATGAATCTCGGTTAGTGCGGATTCATGATGACTCGGGTAGTTCGGTCATCTAAATGATGAGGTGGTGAATTTCGGGTTGTGCGAATTCACTATGGCTCGGGTAGTTCGGCCAACCTTGGTTGTAGAAGTGGTGAAGGAAGTGAATCTCGGGTAGTGCGAGTTCACTAAGGTCCGGGTAGTTCGGCCGACCTTCATGTGGTTTGGGTTAAGGGGTTAACCTTATTGTTGTTGTTGATTATATTTATTGTATACGTGTATATACTTATTGTTGTGTTGTAGCTAATCTTGTGGCGTTAGCTTGGTGATTACGTATCGTGTAGCTACTTTGTGTATGTGCTCTTTTGTAGTTTGTTTACCATGCGGAGACGGTATGTGTTTATTTTGATGCTTGGTGATGCGTAGCCATTTTATGCATATGTATGTGTATAGTATCTTTACATTCACTAAGCATTAGCTTACCCTCTCGTTGTTGACATTTTTATAGATTTGCTTGGAGGCGGTGGCTCGGGTAAGCGTGGGAACTAGTGGACTCGCGTAGGTTGCTTTAGAAGACGTGATTTTGGATTGATTAGGATTGGGTACCGTATCCCCAATCGCCATGCTCGGTCTTTATTTTGTGTTAAAATCATGTGGTCGAAAAGTGTATTTGTACTTAATGGTAAATCGGGCCGATGTGGGCCCGGAGTCGTAAAACGTGTTTTATTATTGAAACGTGTTAGTTTTAATTACTATAATGTGTTGTGAAAACCATTTCGTCTAAAAGTGTCGGGAAGTGGGAGATCTTTAAAGCAAAATTGGAAATTCTGGACAGCGGGTTGATCAAGCCTGTGCGCACCGCGCACAGGTACTGGTGCGCGCCACACACCCTTCTATTAAAAAAAATATATATTTCGCGTAATTGGTTAGATAACGGGTTGGGTCGTTACAAGTGGTATCAGAGCATGGTCTAAGGGATTTAGGTGACTTGAGATAGGTGCCTAGACTTAGACTTTTGTGTGTGCTTATTTGTTGCGGGACTTGTAGGAGTACGGGTCGGAATGGGAAATTGGTTAGTGCCTTCTTTTGTAGGTGGACTAACGTTTATATTAATATGTGGATAGTATTAATATATTATTGTGTTTATGTTTGCGTTTGCAAATATCATCAAGCAAGATGGTCGTGGTACTAACGAGTGGATGCGACGTGTTCACGTATTAATGACTAGCTATCATTAATACGGGTACAAATCGTGTCTAACAAGTGATGTAAGACGATTGTTGAGCAAGATGGGGCGATGTTGCGTGTGTGGTTTTATACGTTCGTGGTCTAATCATTTTGCATTCTTTAGAATGACGACGCTAAACGAGATCGAGACGAGTGACGTTGAGTTTAACGCTAGAGTTGCGGCCGCCGTTGCGGAGCAAATGGGTGCGTTTCGAGAAGAAATGGATAGGAAGTATTCCGAATCTCGGAGTAGTAGTGAAATGGAGCGTTGTCATAAGAGCTTCATGAGGACTAAACCTCCGATGTATGACGGGAAGCCGGATCCTTTGATAAGTACAACATGGATCTCGGATGTCGAAGGGTGTTTTCGCACTATTGAATGCCCTCCCGAGAAGAGGACAAGACTCGCTACTAGTTTGTTGCGGGGTAGGGCGAAGGATTGGTTGGATGGTAAAATTGATATTGTTGGTGGTGAACCGTTTATGGGGTTACCATGGGACGCTTTTAAGAAGGAATTCTTCGAGGAGTTCCGGACATAAGCCGATTTATCGGATTTGCCTGATGAGTTGCGAAATTTGCAACAAGGGTCTATGGATTTGAGTACTCTCAAGACGACCTTTATGGCGAAGGCTCGTTTTTGCCCGGAGTATAAAGGAAGAGATAGTTTGTTGATGGGAGATTTCTATCGAACTTTGAATGATGAATTGCGGAAAAAAATTAGCCTTGGTCAAGTGAAATCGTTTGCGGAGTTATTCGCCATGGCTAGGGGTTTCGAATCGTATTCGCAATCGAAGGTTAGTGAACCTTCAAGTAAGAGAAGGGTTGTTTCGTATGGTGCTCCAAGTAAGAGGACTAAGGGTGCAAGTGTGAGCACGGGTGGTATACGGACGAGTATATCGGATTCTAGTGCGTCTAGGTGTTACAATTGTGGCGTGAGGGGTCACAAGTCTTGGGAATGTTCGGTACCAAAGGGTGATGGCACGGTGTGCTTCAATTGCCAAGAAGAAGGACATCGTAAGTCGGAGTGTCCCGAGTTAGCGGGGACGGGTGTGGCGAGAAGACGTTAAGGTACTTTTCGTTTTAATAAATATGTCCTTTGATTATCTAATATGTGCCGATGAGTTCGGGTTTGTTAATGCATCGTGTTGTGCATATTTTGTTAAGGGTGACGTTCCTAATGGAATTACCCTAATGGTGACATTTTGAGATTGACGGACGAAGGGCGTAAGACTTGGTGCAACCAAGCATTCCTTAGTATTTGTTAAATGTTTCTACCAAGCCATGGGTATGGGCTTAGTGATCGGTTGCTAAGCGCGTGTTCACTTTTGTGTTGAGGATGTGGAACCATGAGGTTCATCGGGTGGATGAAACCCGAGAGATCGAGTGTTCGATCTCGATGTGTGTTGGTGAAGGAGTCTACATGACGCGATGTTAGGTGCCTCTTTTATACCTACTAGCGTGGCATTCGACTCCGATGGTATTGTGGTTACTTTGAACTTAGGGTACCGGTGAGAAACCCTTAGGTGCTTGAGTGACGGTGAGAAAGTTACAAGTGATAGCAACCCGGTGATTGCTAGAGTGATACTTGTACGGTTTGGAATGTACTTCGGTTGAAGTAGAGAAGGATAAACCGAAATTCTTCGATGCTTAAGGTTGGAGCAAGGTATCGTGATGTGTATATCGTGGGACACTATTATCTCCATGATGTGGTTATGGGTCGGAGTCTAAGTGGGGGAGTTTGTACTCTCGCACGAAGATGTCCAAATGTGTTGATATTGGACGATGCTCATATGGATTCGGAGCTAGCGTTGAGACCTACGTTGGTCGATTGTGGTAAAAGTACGATTTGGAATAAATTGTACTTATGGTTTGGATTTAAATTATCACCGAGGTGGTAATGTGGTGAATCTCGTTGAGAGATAATGGACGTGTATAACGAGCAAGGTGGAATCCCTCTGTTAAGGGATGTGCGTGTCGGATTCTCTTCTAGAGAATTATCGTTTGGTGCCTATGTGCGATATAGGTGTTTCTTGCTCGATTGTGTTGGCGTTGTGGTGTATGTATATGATGGATTTACTTGGGTGGGTTAGTCGCGGTGTTAAGACACCACCTGGGGGTTAGTGTTACGCGGTGTTAAGTACACTAATGGATATTTGTTTGGGGTGGATGGTTAGTGTAATCCGTTAGGATTCACTATGGTGTAGCAGTGCGAGATGTTACACTACTCGTTGTGATCGAGGCTAAAAGAGCGTGTGTTGATGGTTAGTGTATTCCGTTAGGATTCACAATGGTGTAGCAGTGCGCGATGTTACACTACTCGTCGGTTGAGGCCAAAAGAGCGTGTGTGTTAGGAGTAGTGTTATATCGGCATGGTATAACATTATCGGGAAATGCGAGTACCGGTGGAAAATGAGAGTACCATTCCTGTGTTGAGATTTGGGAGGTGAATCACATGTGGATGCGGATTCACGGTGACACGTGTAGTTCGGTCATCTTATTGAGGAAGTAAGTCTCGTGTAGTTCGGATTCACAATGACAGGTGTAGATGCGGTCATTCTATTGGGATAGTGACTCCCGTGTAGTTCAGATTCACTAGGGCGCGTGTAGTTCGGCCAATCCCGATTGTTGTGCGGTGGAGGTGGTGAGTCACGTGTGGTGCGGATTCACTAAGGCGCGTGTAGTTCGGCCAGCCTTCATGTTGTTTGAATTTTGAACCATTGGTTGATAGTTCGGTCGTGCGGACCATGTTGTGTGATTAGTGATGCGATAGCCGTATTTCGCTCACATATTGTTGAGGGTGTGACAATAGTCATTTTTGTACACCTTGAGTTTTGCGTTGCCATAGTCATTTGGGGCGCTAGCGGATTTAGTCGTTTGAGTATGATTTTATGATAGTTGCGTATTAGTCGTGTTGCGCACTACAAGGGATTTTAGTGGTAAGTGTTATCTGTAAGGATTCGTTTTTGTTCGGTCTTCATCATTTGGTTGTTGACCTTGTGTTGGGACGTGGTTGTTATTAGCATTATACTTGGTAAGGGTACGCTAAGGGATTGATATCTCGGTAAGAGATTGGTTGAGTTTTTCCTGATGTGAGGGATTGAGTAAGTTCTTGTGCTCGGATTTGTGAATTTTAATAAATCACGGGTGACGTTTAGTTGTTAAAGGTGACTCTTTGAGAAGAATTGCCCAGAGGAGTTGGAAGAATACGTGGCGATTCCGCATAGTCTAAGTGATCGTTATAGACTTCGGATGTTGTGTGTATTACACATCTCGGAATGAGTGCAAGTGTGTATTTAGTGTAGTGACCCGAACTTTTCCATATTTATATATATTAATTGAGATTGATATTTACATGATTAAATGTTTCCAACATGTTAAGCAATCAAACTTGTTAAGACTTGATTAATTGAAATATGTTGCATATAGACAATTGACCACCCAAGTTGACCGGTGATTCACGAACGTTAAAACTTGTAAAAACTATATGATGACATATATATGGATATATATATATAGTTATCATGATACTATGATAAGTAAACATATCATTAAGTATATTAACAATGAACTACATATGTAAAAACAAGACTACTAACTTAATGATTTTTAAACGAGACATATATGTAACGATTATCGTTGTAAAGACATTTAATGTATATATATCATATTAAGAGATATTCATACATGATAATATCATGATAATATAATAATTTAAAATCTCATTTGATATTATAAACATTGGGTTAACAACATTTAACAAGATCGTTAACCTAAAGGTTTCAAAACAACACTTACATGTAACGACTAACGATGACTTAACGACTCAGTTAAAATGTATATACATGTAGTGTTTTAATATGTATTTATACACTTTTGAAAGACTTCAATACACTTATCAAAATACTTCTACTTAACAAAAATGCTTACAATTACATCCTCGATCAGTTTCATCAACAATTCTACTCGTATGCACCCGTATTCGTACTCGTACAATACACAGCTTTTAGATGTATGTACTATTGGTATATACACTCCAATGATCACCTCTTAGCAGCCCATGTGAGTCACCTAACACATGTGGGAACCATCATTTGGCAACTAGCATGAAATATCTCATAAAATTACAAAAATATGAGTAATCATTCATGACTTATTTACATGAAAACAAAATTACATATCCTTTATATCTAATCCATACACCAACGACCAAAAACACCTACAAACACTTTCATTCTTCAATTTTCTTCATCTAATTGATCTCTCTCAAGTTCTATCTTCAAGTTCTAAGTGTTCTTCATAAATTCCAAAAGTTCTAGTTTCATAAAATCAAGAATACTTTCAAGTTTGCTAGCTCACTTCCAATCTTGTAAGGTGATCATTCAACCTCAAGAAATCTTTGTTTCTTACAGTAGGTTATCATTCTAATACAAGGTAATAATCATATTCAAACTTTGGTTCAATTTCTATAACTATAACAATCTTATTTCAAGTGATGATCTTACTTGAACTTGTTTTCGTGTCATGATTCTGCTTCAAGAACTTCGAGCCATCCAAGGATCCATTGAAGCTAGATCCATTTTTCTCTTTTCCAGTAGGTTTATCCAAGGAACTTAAGGTAGTAATGATGTTCATAACATCATTCGATTCATACATATAAAGCTATCTTATTCGAAGGTTTAAACTTGTAATCACTAGAACATAGTTTAGTTAATTCTAAACTTGTTCGCAAACAAAAGTTAATCCTTATAACTTGACTTTTAAAATCAACTAAACACATGTTCTATATCTATATGATATGCTAACTTAATGATTTAAAACCTGGAAACATGAAAAACACCGTAAAATCGGATTTACGCCGTCGTAGTAACACCGCGGGCTGTTTTGGGTTAGTTAATTAAACACTATGATAAACTTTGATTTAAAAGTTGTTATTCAGAGAAAATGATTTTTATTATGAACATGAAACTATATCCAAAAATTATGGTTAAACTCAAAGTGGAAGTATATGTTTTCTAAAATGGTCATCTAGACGTCGTTCTTTCGACTGAAATGACTACCTTTACAAAAACGACTTGTAACTTATTTTTCCGACTATAAACCTATACTTTTCTGTTTAGATTCATAAAATAGAGTTCAATATGAAACCATAGCAATTTGATTCACTCAAAACGGATTTAAAATGAAGAAGTTATGGGTAAAACAAGATTGGATAATTTTTCTCATTTTAGCTACGTGAAAATTGGTAACAAATCTATTCCAACCATAACTTAATCAACTTGTATTGTATATTATGTAATCTTGAGATACCATAGAAACGTATACAATGTTTCGACCTATCATGTCGACACATCTATATATATTTCGGAACAACCATAGACACTCTATATGTGAATGTTGGAGTTAGCTATACAGGGTTGAGGTTGATTCCAAAATATATATAGTTTGAGTTGTGATCAATACTGAGATACGTATACACTGGGTCGTGGATTGATTCAAGATAATATTTATCGATTTATTTCTGTACATCTAACTGTGGACAACTAGTTGTAGGTTACTAACGAGGACAGCTGACTTAATAAACTTAAAACATCAAAATATATTAAAAGTGTTGTAAATATATTTTGAACATACTTTGATATATATGTATATATTGTTATAGGTTCGTGAATCAACCAGTGGCCAAGTCTTACTTCCCGACGAAGTAAAAATCTGTGAAAGTGAGTTATAGTCCCACTTTTAAAGTCTAATATTTTTGGGATGAGAATACATGCAGGTTTTATAAATGATTTACAAAATAGACACAAGTACGTGAAACTACATTCTATGGTTGAATTATCGAAATCGAATATGCCCCTTTTTATTAAGTCTGGTAATCTAAGAATTAGGGAACAGACACCCTAATTGACGCGAATCCTAAAGATAGATCTATTGGGCCTAACAAACCCCATCCAAAGTACCGGATGCTTTAGTACTTCGAAATTTATATCATATCCGAAGGGTGTCCCGGAATGATGGGGATATTCTTATATATGCATCTTGTTAATGTCGGTTACCAGGTGTTCACCATATGAATGATTTTTATCTCTATGTATGGGATGTGTATTGAAATATGAAATCTTGTGGTCTATTATTATGATTTGATATATATAGGTTAAACCTATAACTCACCAACATTTTTGTTGACGTTTTAAGCATGTTTATTCTCAGGTGATTATTAAGAGCTTTCGCTGTCGCATAGTTAAATAAGGACGAGATTTGGAGTCCATGCTTGTATGATATTGTGTAAAAACTGCATTCAAGAAACTTATTTTGTTGTAACATATTTGTAATGTAAACCATTATGTAATGGTCGTGTGTAAACAGGATATTTTAGATTATCATTATTTGATAATCTACGTAAAGCTTTTTAAAACCTTTATCTATGAAATAAAGGTTATGGTTTGTTTTAAAAATGAATGCAGTCTTTGAAAAACGTCTCATATAGAGGTCAAAACCTCGCAACGAAATCAATTAATATAAAACGTTTTTAATCAATAAGAACGAGACATTTCATTTAGTTAATGGATTAATCTTCGGGTTAAGGAGTAATGTGGTAGAAGTCGGATCGGAACGTTGTTCGAGGACCATAGAGTGTGGTTCCGGACTGTTAAGTGATTAGGATCACGAGGACGTGATCGAATTTATGTGGTGGAGAGTTGTAACACCCCGTTTTTCCGTGATATGTTGCTTATGGTGGTGTTTAAGTTCCTAGATTCGAAGTTGGGTTGTAAACGTTAAAACTTGGACGTCATTCAAGTTACATGGTATGAAAACGTATCTTTTGACCTCAAATAAATTTTGATTTAGTGTTTTAGAACTTTACCATTAGAAATTACACCTTATGAGGTTTCCAACGATATTTGATTCGTCGAAAACGGAGTTACGGTTTGAAAGTTACGACCAAAACAAGTGTCAGAAAAATGCGAAAATGTGCCAGGCGCAAATTGCGGCTGCCGGGCGCAATTTGCGGTTGGCTGGGGTTCAAAACTCCGTTCAGGACCCAAATGGGCACCTTTGGGCGGCTGAGTTTGCGGCCAGGCCGCAATTTGCGGCCACCAGGCGCAATTTGCAGCTGGGGACGGGTTTTTGGTGATTTTCTTGATATTTTGAGTTTAAATGAGGGGTATTATGGTCCTTTCACATATTGACGGGATAAATGAGTGGGAGCAGATTCTTGGCTCCATTTTCATCTCAACCTTATCTCTCTCACTCTCTCATCAAACCCTAGAGAGAGGAAGTCATTTTAGAGAGAGAGAGCTTCAATTGGAGAAGAAGGAGGTTGATTCGGGTCAAGTCTCAAGTGTTAAAGTTGTTCTACTCGTCAACGGCATCATTTTGGCGGTATTGGTAAGTCTTAACTCCGAATTTCATCTTTATGATTTGATATTCAAGTTAGGGTTTTGAGTTTGTTAGTTGTAAAACCCATTTAGGTGATGAAGTGGGTTTATGAAAACTAGTTATTTTGATACTTGGCAGGTTTTGGGTTGGTTATTGATTTAACCATGTTTAAGGCTTGTAAGTGGTGTATAATCACTAGTGTTAGTGATTATAGAAGTGTTGAAACTACTTTGGGTGTATTTTGGTTGACTAATTTTGAAATGGGTCAAAATTAGGGTTTATGTGTCAATTTGGGCAAGATAAGTGTTTAACACTTATGTTTGGGTTTAATTGGTGTATTTGGACCATTAACACTTGTGTTAGTGATTATTGGTTAGTTTGGGCGCGATTTGTGTTTGGAAGTGCAATTAGGTCAAAATTGCACTAAGGGTCAATTGGGTTGGTTTGTAAGTCCACCCTAATTGGGTTGTTTGTATTGTGATAATGGATTAGGTACTTTCCATTGACGTGTTACGGATTTGTTCGGTTGCATTCATCAAGACGACAAGGTGAGTGTAAATTTACTATGCACATGTGTATGTGTAAAATGGGTGCGTGTGTGTTGCGTGACCCTTGCTTGGGTTTACTCTATGTTGGTGTGGGTGAATGGGCTCCTCTTGTGTTTCGGGTCCATGTGATACGCTTATGCGTTTTGAGTTTAACGCTAGAGTTGCGGCCGCCGTTGCGGAGCAAATGGGTGCGTTTCGAGAAGAAATGGATAGGAAGTATTCCGAATCTCGGAGTAGTAGTGAAATGGAGCGTTGTCATAAGAGCTTCACGAACCTTAAGGTTGCTATGCTGTTCTAGCACAAGTCGAGAAAGTACAAACTGAAGAAAAGAGCATCAATGATGTTCCCGTCGCAAAAGAATTTCCCGATGTATTTCCGAAAGAATTACCGGGATTACCCCCACATCGATCCGTTGAATTTCAAATAGATCTTGTACCAGGAGCTGCACCAATAGCTCGTGCTCCTTACAGACTCGCACCCAACGAGATGAAAGAACTGCAAAGCCAATTACAAGAACTTTTAGAGCGTGGTTTCATTCGACCAAGCACATCACCGTGGGGAGCTCCTGTTTTGTTTGTCAAGAAGAAAGATGGTACATTCAGGTTGTGTATCGACTACCGAGAGTTGAACAAACTTACCATCAAGAACCGCTACCCACTACCGAGAATCGACGACTTATTTGATCAACTACAAGGCTCGTCTGTTTATTCAAAGATTGACTTACGTTCCGGGTATCATCAAATGCGGGTGAAAGAAGATGATATTGCAAAGACTGCTTTCAGAACACGTTACGGTCATTACGAGTTTATGGTCATGCCGTTTGGTTTAACTAATGCACCAGCTGTGTTCATGGACCTTATGAACCGAGTGTGTGGACCATACCTTGACAAGTTTGTCATTGTTTTCATTGATGACATACTTATTTACTCAAAGAATGACCAAGAACACGGTGAACATTTGAGAAAGGTGTTAGAAGTATTGAGGAAGGAAGAATTGTACGCTAAGTTTTCAAAGTGTGCATTTTGGTTGGAAGAAGTTCAATTCCTCGGTCACATTGTGAACAAAGAAGGTATTAAGGTGGATCCGGCAAAGATAGAAACTGTTGAAAAGTGGGAAACCCCGAAAACTCCGAAACACATACGCCAGTTTTTAGGACTAGCTGGTTACTACAGAAGGTTCATCCAAGACTTTTCCAGAATAGCAAAACCCTTGACTGCATTAACGCATAAAGGGAAGAAATTTGAATGGAATGATGAACAAGAGAAAGCGTTTCAGTTATTGAAGAAAAAGCTAACTACGGCACCTATATTGTCATTGCCTGAAGGGAATGATGATTTTGTGATTTATTGTGACGCATCAAAGCAAGGTCTCGGTTGTGTATTAATGCAACGAACGAAGGTGATTGCTTATGCGTCTAGACAATTGAAGATTCACGAACAAAATTATACGACGCATGATTTGGAATTAGGCGCGGTTGTTTTTGCATTAAAGACTTGGAGACACTACTTATATGGGGTCAAAAGTATTATATATACCGACCACAAAAGTCTTCAACACATATTTAATCAGAAACAACTGAATATGAGGCAGCGTAGGTGGATTGAATTGTTGAATGATTACGACTTTGAAATTCGTTACCACCCGGGGAAGGCAAATGTGGTAGCCGATGCCTTGAGCAGGAAGGACAGAGAACCCATTCGAGTAAAATCTATGAATATAATGATTCATAATAACCTCACTACTCAAATAAAGGAGGCGCAACAAGGAGTTTTAAAAGAGGGAAATTTAAAGGATGAAATACCCAAAGGATCGGAGAAGCATCTTAATATTCGGGAAGACGGAACCCGGTATAGGGCTGAAAGAATTTGGGTACCAAAATTTGGAGATATGAGATAAATGGTACTTAGAGAAGCTCATAAAACCAGATACTCAATACATCCTGGAACGGGGAAGATGTACAAGGATCTTAAGAAACATTTTTGGTGGCCGGGTATGAAAGCCGATGTTGCTAAATACGTAGGAGAATGTTTGACGTGTTCTAAGGTCAAAGCTGAGCATCAGAAACCATCAGGTCTACTTCAACAACCCGAAATCCCAGAATGGAAATGGGAAAACATTACCATGGATTTCATCACTAAATTGCCAAGGACTGCAAGTGGTTTTGATACTATGTGGGTAATAGTTGATCGTCTCACCAAATCAGCACACTTCCTGCCAATAAGAGAAGATGACAAGATGGAGAAATTAGCACGACTGTATTTGAAGGAAGTCGTCTCCAGACATGGAATACCAATCTCTATTATCTCTGATAGGGATGGCAGATTTATTTCAAGATTCTGGCAGACATTACAGCAAGCATTAGGAACTCGTCTAGACATGAGTACTGCCTATCATCCACAAACTGATGGCCAGAGCGAAAGGACAATACAAACGCTTGAAGACATGCTACGAGCATGTGTTATTGATTTCGAAAACAGTTGGGATCGACATCTACCGTTAGCAGAATTTTCCTACAACAACAGCTACCATTCAAGCATTGACATGGCGCCGTTTGAAGCACTTTATGGTAGAAAGTGCGGGTCTCCGATTTTTTGGAGTGAAGTGGGGGATAGACAGATTACGGGTCCGGAGATTATACAAGAAACTACCGAGAAGATCATCCAAATTCAACAACGGTTGAAAACCGCCCAAAGTCGACAAAAGAGCTACGCTGACATTAAAAGAAAAGATATAGAATTTGAAATTGGAGAGATGGTCATGCTTAAAGTTGCACCTTGGAAAGGCATTGTTCGATTTGGTAAACGAGGGAAATTAAATCCAAGGTATATTGGACCATTCAAGATTATTGATCGTGTCGGACCAGTAGCTTACCGACTTGAGTTACCTCAACAACTCGCGGCTGTACATAACACTTTCCACGTCTCGAATTTGAAGAAATGTTTTGCTAAAGAAGATCTCACTATTCCGTTAGATGAAATCCAAATCAACGAAAAACTCCAATTCATCGAAGAACCCGTCGAAATAATGGATCGTGAGGTTAAAAGACTTAAGCAAAACAAGATACCAATTGTTAAGGTTCGATGGAATGCTCGTAGAGGACCCGAGTTTACCTGGGAGTGTGAAGATCAGATGAAGAAGAAATACCCGCATCTATTTCCAGAAGATTCGTCAACACCTTCAACAGCTTAAAATTTCGGGACGAAATTTATTTAACGGGTAGGTACTGTAGTGACCCGAACTTTTCCATGTTTATATATATTAATTGAGATTTATATTTACATGATTAAATGTTTCTAACATGTTAAGCAATCAAACTTGTTAAGACTTGATTAATTGAAATATGTTTCATATAGACAATTGACCACCCAAGTTGACCGGTGATTCACGAACGTTAAAACTTGTAAAAACTATATGATGACATATATATGGATATATATATATAGTTAACATGATACTATGATAAGTAAACATATCATTAAGTATATTAACAATGAACTACATATGTAAAAACAAGACTACTAACTTAATGATTTTTAAACGAGACATATATGTAACGATTATCGTTGTAAAGACATTTAATGTATATATATATCATATTAAGAGATATTCATACATGATAATATCATGATAATATAATAATTTAAAATCTCATTTGATATTATAAACATTGGGTTAACAACATTTAACAAGATCGTTAACCTAAAGGTTTCAAAACAACACTTACATGTAACGACTAACGATGACTTAACGACTCAGTTAAAATGTATATACATGTAGTGTTTTAATATGTATTTATACACTTTTGAAAGACTTCAATACACTTATCAAAATACTTCTACTTAACAAAAATGCTTACAATTACATCCTCGTTCAGTTTCATCAACAATTCTACTCGTATGCACCCGTATTCGTACTTGTACAATACACAACTTTTAGATGTATGTACTATTGGTATATACACTCCAATGATCAGCTCTTAGCAGCCCATGTGAGTCACCTAACACATGTGGGAACCATCATTTGGCAACTAGCATGAAATATCTCATAAAATTACAAAAATATGAGTAATCATTCATGACTTATTTACATGAAAATAAAATTACATATCCTTTATATCTAATCCATACACCAACGACCAAAAACACCTACAAACACTTTCATTCTTCAATTTTCTTCATCTAATTGATCTCTCTCAAGTTCTATCTTCAAGTTCTAAGTGTTCTTCATAAATTCCAAAAGTTCTAGTTTCATAAAATCAAGAATACTTTCAAGTTTGCTAGCTCACTTTCAATCTTGTAAGGTGATCATCCAACCTCAAGAAATCTTTGTTTCTTACAGTAGGTTATCATTCTAATACAAGGTAATAATCATATTCAAACTTTGGTTCAATTTCTATAACTATAACAATCTTATTTCAAGTGATGATCTTACTTGAACTTGTTTTCGTGTCATGATTTTGCTTCAAGAACTTCGAGCCATCCAAGGATCCATTGAAGCTAGATCCATTTTTCTATTTTCCAGTAGGTTTATCCAAGGAACTTAAGGTTCGTGAATCAACCAGTGGCCAAGTCTTACTTCCCGACGAAGTAAAAATCTGTGAAAGTGAGTTATAGTCCCACTTTTAAAATCTAATATTTTTGGGATGAGAATACATGCAGGTTTTATAAATGATTTACAAAATAGACACAAGTACGTGAAACTACATTCTATGGTTGAATTATCGAAATCGAATATGCCCCTTTTTATTAAGTCTGGTAATCTAAGAATTAGGGAACAGACACCCTAATTGACGCGAATCCTAAAGATAGATCTATCGGGCCCAACAAGCCCCATCCAAAGTACCGGATGCTTTAGTACTTCGAAATTTATATCATATCCGAAGGGTGTCCCGGAATGATGGGGATATTCTTATATATGCATCTTGTTAATGTCGGTTACCAGGTGTTCACCATATGAATGATTTTTATCTCTATGTATGGGATGTGTATTGAAATATGAAATCTTGTGGTCTATTATTATGATTTGATATATATAGGTTAAACCTATAACTCACCAACATTTTTGTTGACGTTTTAAGCATGTTTATTCTCAAGTGATTATTAAGAGCTTCCGCTGTCGCATACTTAAATAAGGACGAGATTTGGAGTCCATGCTTGTATGATATTGTGTAAAAACTGCATTCAAGAAACTTATTTTGTTGTAACATATTTGTATTGTAAACCATTATGTAATGGTCGTGTGTAAACACGATATTTTAGATTATCATTATTTGATAATCTACGTAAAGCTTTTTAAACCTTTATTGATGAAATAAAGGTTATGGTTTGTTTTAAAATGAATGCAGTCTTTGAAAAACGTCTCATATAGAGGTCAAAACCTCGCAACGAAATCAATTAATATGGAACGTTTTTAATCAATAAGAACGGGACATTTCACCAACGATATTTGATTCGTCGAAAACGGAGTTACGATTTGAAAGTTGCGACCAAAACAAGTGTCAGAAAAATGCGAAAATGTGCCAGGCGCAAATTGCGGCTGCCAGGCGCAATTTGCGGTTGGCTGGGGTTCAAAACTCCGTTCAGGACCCAAATGGGCGCCTTTGGGAGGCTGTGTTTGCGGCCAGGCCGCAATTTGCGGCCACCAGGCGCAATTTGCGACTGGGGACGGGTTTTTGGTGATTTTCTTGATATTTTGAGTTTAAATGAGGGGTATTATGGTCCTTTCACATATTGACGGGATAAATGAGTGGGAGAAGATTCTTGGCTCCTTTTTCATCTCAACCTTATCTCTCTCACTCTCTCATCAAACCCTAGAGAGAGGAAGTCATTTTAGAGAGAGAGTACTTCAATTGGAGAAGAAGGAGGTTGATTCGGGTCAAGTCTCAAGTGTTAAAGTTGTTCTACTCATCAACGGCATCATTTTGGCGGTATTGGTAAGTCTTAACTCCGAATTTCATCTTTATGATTTGATATTCAAGTTAGGGTTTTGAGTTTGTTAGTTGTAAAACCCATTTAGGTGATGAAGTGGGTTTATGAAAACTAGTTATTTTGATACTTGGCAGGTTTTGGGTTGGTTATTGATTTAACCATGTTTAAGGCTTGTAAGTGGTGTATAATCACTAGTGTTAGTGATTATAGAAGTGTTGAAACCACTTTGGGTGTATTTTGGTTGACTAATTTTGAAATGGGTCAAAATTAGGGTTTATGTGTCAATTTGGGCAAGATAAGTGTTTAACACTTATGTTTGGGTTTAATTGGTGTATTAGGACCATTAACACTTGTGTTAGTGATTATTGGTTAGTTTGGGCGCGATTTGTGTTTGGAAGTGCAATTAGGTCGAAATTGCACTAAGGGTCATTTGGGTTGGTTTGTAAGTCCACCCTAATTGGGTTGTTTGTATTGTGATAATGGATTAGGTACTTTCCATTGATGTGTTACGGATTTGTTCGGTTGCATTCATCAAGACGACAAGGTGAGTGTAAATTTACTATGCACATGTGTATGTGTAAAATGGGTGCGTGTGTGTTGAGTGACCCTTGCTTGAGTTTACTCTATGTTGGTGTGGGTGAATGGGCTCCTCTTGTGTTTCGGGTCCATGTGATACGCTTATGCGTTTTGGGTTTTTTTACCCTTGGTGTGGTGATTTGGCTAGCGTATTGGATAACCCTTTTGGCGATGGGTTGCTAGCATTTGTTGTTGAGGAAATGAATATCGGTTAGTGCGAATTCATGATGACTCGGGTAGTTCGATCATCTAAATGATGAGGTGGTGAATTTCGGGTTGTGCGAATTCACTAAGGCTCGGGTAGTTCGGCCAATCTCGGTTGTAGAAGTGGTGAAGGAAGTGAATCTCGGGTAGTGCGAGTTCACTAAGGTCCGAGTAGTTCGGCCGACCTTCATGTGGTTTGGGTTAAGGGGTTAACCTTATTGTTGTTGTTGATTATATTTATTGTATACGCGTATATACTTATTATTGTGTTGTAGCTAATCTTGTGGCGTTAGCTTGGTGATTACGTAGCGTGTAGCTACTTTGTGTATGTGCTCTTTTGTAGTTTGTTTACCATGCGATGACGGTATGTGTTTATTTTGATGCTTGGTGATGCGTAGCCATTTTATGCATATGTATGTGTATAGTATCTTTACATTCACTAAGCATTAGCTTACCCTCTCGTTGTTTACATTTTTATAGATTTGCTTGGAGGCGGTGGCTCGGGTAAGCGTGGGAACTAGTGGACTCGCGTAGGTTGCTTTAGAAGACGTGCTTTTGGATTGATTAGGATTGGGTAGCGTATCCCCAATCGCCATGCTCGGTGTAACGACCCTACTTTTTTCGTTATCTTTTACCGTTAACTATTTAACGACCGTTAATTGTTATTCGTGCCACGTCATTTCTATGACCTATATTATTATTTTTGTAATAATATATTAATTATTATGTGTTATATGAATATTTGTATTCATATTTTAAATTATACGTTCCTACGAGTCGCGGATTTCTATCCGGCGAATCTTTTCGGTTTTCAAACCAACGGTCGAGTTTTTGGGATTTTTAAGTCCTAATTATTTTAAATATGATATTTTGATGTCATATGATTATATATAGTGTTTATATATTTTATTCGTCGCGTATTTATTATCTCTCCGAAAAATCGATCGCGTAGCGGTGTTTTCGCGTTTCGGGTTTCGTTCGGGCGTTCGGGCCACTAGGATTTTGTAATTTATCAAATTGGGTCACTATGGGGCCCACCCCATTCAGTTTTTGGCCGAAAATTCCCTTATGGGGGGGAGGTGATTTAATTTTTTTTGATTAATTAGCCTTATTTTTATTTCCATTCTAATTATTTCACCCTTATCACTTTTCTCTCAACTTTCTCTCCTCTTTTCTCTTATTTTTGGCCGCCACTTCTAGCACCATTATCATCTTGATTTGATCATCATCAAGAACTTGAATCAAGGGGCTTTTAACATCAACGGATTTCTCGCGTTCTCCTCTACGCGTCAATATAAATCAATTCTTGATTAGGGTATAAACCCTAACCCTAGCTTTTCAATTTTTTTATTTATTTTTCTGTATTTTGATGTTATATTGATAGTATGATAGTTACATGTTATTGTATTTATGATTGTATGCGTAGAATTGCTCGATTGCATTTTTTTTTCGGTTTGTAAAATTCTGGACAGCAGCTTTTTCGTGTGTTTCTGATATGATGACTGATATAAAAGTTAAAATAAAGTATCTAGATGAGTTCCTCTCATCAAGACGTTAATTTTAGACTCCGGATTCATGTCGTTTCGATTCCCGGAACCCTAATTATGATCAAAGTGGTATTTTGTTAAGATTGAAATGTGATTTTGGTATGAACCAGGTTTGGTCCGACTTTGTGACCATATTTGGTGACTTTAGGGTGTGTTAGTGTGTTAGAACTTATGGTGGGGCGAACTTTCATGTTCGGGTCATCTCAATCCAAGCCACGAATCACCCGTTACGTCTAAAACACGTTTTTGATTGAATTAAAGTTCCAAGTAGTGTATTGGCTGTATATCACGACTTGTGGGCTGTTCTTGGTGTGTTCTTGAGTGTACCAAAGTGTCGGGTGGTTTGCTTAGGCGGAGATATATGTAAGGCTCGCCGAAAACCGACACCCGGGGCTCAAGATACGACCCGATGAACTTTTGATTAAAACTTATGGTTAAATATTAAAACTTATGAGAAAAATAATGATTTTCATTATTGATTAATTACTTATGATATAAGAAGTAATTATTATTATTTAAGACTTATGATATATATTTATTAGATCATTTAATTATGACTTATGATTTAATTAACATTTTAATTAAACTTATGATTAATAATACTTTTATTATTAATGAAAAATACTTATGATAAGTATTAAACTGATATTATGAGATTATTATTATTATAGGACTTATAATAAGGATTAAATAATTATTTAATTATTATAAGACTTAGTTATTATTTAATTATTAAATACTTATGATTTAATAAGTATAATTAGAAATTTATGATATGATTAATAATTCATTATTAATTAATAATACTTATGATATGATTTAAAATTTATTATTAATTAATAATACTTATATTATGACTAATATTTAATTAATTAATTAAATACTTATGTTATATTAATTATATCATTTAAACTTATCTAAACTTTAATAATTCATTTTTATTTAATTAAACTTATGTTAAGACATAATTATACACTTTTGACTTTAATAAACATTATAACCTATGTTATTATTATAACTTACACTTTTCAAATTAATGTTGACTATGTTTGACCAAGGTTGACTTTTGAGTTGACTTTCGGTTGACTTTGACTTTCAGTTGACTTCTGTTGACTTTCTAAATAAGGAAACTTTCCTAACTTCAAAACTTTCTAAAAATAGAACTTTCTAAATTTGGAAACTTTCCAAAAATAGAAACTTTCCAAAAATAGAAACTTTCCAAAAATAGAAACTTTCCTAAAATAGAAAATTTTCCAAAAATGGAAACCTGCTAAAAATAGAAACTTTCTAAAAATAGAAAGTGTGTGTCCGTATGCTGTTCCAGTCAAACCGATGCTTGCCGAGTGTTATTCTATGTCTACTTGCAACATGTACAATAGCTATCATACTAAGACTTGACCTAAGTTAGTTATTTATATCGGCCTGCTTTATTTATAGGTCGGCGTTGTGATCTTCCTTGATCACTTTACTTTATTTGCTGTTCGCTTGTTTGTGAGATTTCTTCAGTTGCTATTAAGGTGAGTTATAGTCCCATTTTTCTATTTTAAATCTTTTGGGATGAGAATACATGCAATTTATTTTATATTTTGGACACATGTGGAAGTTGGTTTAAATTATTCATTGTGAGTTGAACAAAAATATTCCCTAGTCTGGTAACTGTAATCACTGGTTTCTACTGGTGAACGCGAATCCTATGGATAGATCTATCGGGTTTGACAACCCCATTTCGAGCTAGTCGCGCTAGCAATTTATAATCGGAATGTTTAGTACTTCGTATTTTGTTGTAGATACACTTGTTCGGTGTATATTATTTATTGTGTTTGGCAAGGGTAAATAAAGGGTTAAGTGGTTACCAGGTGGCTCACGGAAAATGGAATAATGTTTTATTATATGTTTTCTAGCATATAATTTGGTGGTTTAAAAAGGTGTTTTATGTTTTCAAACATAAATTTTTATTGTTTAAATTAAATAATGTTTGCAATATTAAACCTATAATTCACTCAACATTTTTGTTGACAGTTACTCGCATGTTTTATTCTCAGGTTCATGATTGATTGCTTCCGCTGTGCTTAGAGAGTCTGCATATTTATGATGGCAGCTTTTGATAAACATTAACTTGCATTCTATTTTGTTACATTAAATAGTGGGTGTTTGTTGACACTGTTTTGGTCAACCTTTGGTTAAAGTATTTATGTATAGTTTTTCTAAACTTATACATTTTAGTAGATTTCCTTTATAGGAAATCATTTTTAAATAAAGAATGCAAGGTTGTTTTATTAAATTCATATAGAGTTTCGATCAAGCTGTGGGACCAAGTGACGGAGCCGTTAAGTGTTTTGACGGAGTCGTCACAGTTGGTATCAGAGCTCTGGTTGTAGGGAATTAGGCTGCATTGATGTCGTTACCCGAGTCAATAGGGTGCATTAGTGAGTCTAGTCTACAGCCCGACCTATTATATATTATTATATGTGATTATTTGTATCGTATTGGTATGTATATTGTTATCATACATACATCTCTGTTATGTTCTGAATCCGGAAGAAACTCCCATTTCGATTTAAACGTATTCTCCAACTCATGCGAGTTTATCTTTTATAAGAACACCTCGGATAGTGAAACCGAGGGATGTCATTCTTGACTCCTGAAATCGTCGACATTTCTATGTCATCTATTATGGTTATGTATATAACGTTTGAGTTATATTACGCGAGATGTCATTCTTGACTTCTAAAGGCTCGGCATTTCAATGTCAGCTATTGTGTTTGGGTATATAACATTTTTGTTATATTACTTGCCTTTGTGCCGTTGTGCCTATGTGCTTTGGTTTTTGAAAAGGAAAACGTCATTCTTGACTTTTAGAGATTCTGGGTACTTCGAAGACATTCTTATGTCATTGTTACTCCTATTCATTACTTTCGATGTCTTTGTCTCTTGTGCTATCCTTAGCACATTGTTAAGAAATTGTTTTAGGGAAATTGTGTTGAAATTCGAGGTTGACCACGTGTCCTGACCTTATGTAGTGACATTGGAATGGAACTATGAGTTAGTGAAATATAATGGCGTCAGGCCAACGTGATTATATTACGTTAATTCATAAAAAGTCCCAATATTGTGACATGAGGAATAGAAAGTGAGTCAAAGAAAATTTGTACACCACTCATTCATAAATTCTAACGTTGTTACATGAGTAAGGAAGATACTCATTATCTTATTTGTTGATATACGAGAGACTCATCTTAACCGAACTACTTACCCCATGTTTTATCATTCATAACTCGCTTGTTAGTGACAGCTTCGCACGTGACTAGTTTTGACCCAAGGACTTGTGTCCTGATAAAAGTCAAAACAATATTTAACTCATTGGTTTTCATGACCTCGTAGCATTTATTGATTAGATGTCGCAAGACGATTCAAGTCCTTCACCCGAGCTTTAACGGTCTTACTTCAACTCGTAACCTTTATAATGCGGATACCCTGTTTTTCATTTAAAATTTTTACACATTTGTGTAATTGGGCGGTTCTCGTGAGATTTATGGGCGAACAGAAGTAATGAAATATTTTGTCATGTATACTAATTATAAAATCATATATGTACGTATGAATTCGAATGGATAAATTTACCCTTACCTATTTTGGCTAGTATACACTAAATTGTACCTTCAAAATTATTTTAAAATCACTCATGTCGAGTTGTCTAGTTAACTCAAATTGTTTTACGTAAAATGGTACACGTTGTACATACTTCTAAATTTACTAAGAGCTTCGTTCCATTTATGGGGTTACATCAGACGTTTAAAGCTTTTTCAAAACTTCTTTGATTGATTACATTAGAATTTTCGCATTACTCTACAGAGTGCTTGGATCACAGTTCTTCTCATCCTCCGTTTAAGGATGAAATTTACCATTAAGTTCATTGATAGAAATTCTTACACCAGTTTGGATGTCGGTTTTATAAAATTTGTTGGAAAGTCTTTGCGCCCATAGAATTTTCCCTCTTATGGTTGGACATAGCCGAAACGCAGACCGATAAATCAAGTTTCTGGGGTACACTTGATGGTCACCTTATTGTAGAAAAGGCGCTAGGTGGGTTTCTACCCCAACTGTTGTTATAATGGGTATCATGGATATATATTACTCTAGACCGTTTGAGGAGTTTCTACTCTCAATTTTCGCTGTCAACCACAACACCCTCGTAAACATCAATCCTAGGATTCGATACTTTAGGATGCACGAAATTATTTTTGGAGATTCATCTCACCTGGAGTCGGCCATTCTTTATAACCCATGATTCGCGTTCTTTTCATCCGCACATAAATTTAAGAATATGGATGAATCCTAGAATTCCTCGCTCATTGTACAAGGAAGTTCACTCTCATTGAATTATCACACCTTTCATACGTCTTCCTTTCGGAAATATAATGAAAATTTACTTTGGAATCTATGATCCTTGTTATCCCCTTTGAGAGAATTGCCATAAACATCCTCGCAAAGGTTGTCATGCTATTCTAGCCCATGTTGTTGATTCCGATAAAGAAGAGAAGAGTATTAAGGTTGTTCCCATTGTTAGTGATTTTCCCGAGGTATTTCCCGAAGATTTACCTGGTCTTCCGCCGCAACGCGCGGTAGAATTTCAAATCGATCTTGTTCCCAGTGTTGCTCCTGTAGCACGCGCTCCTTACCGACTTGCGCCTTCCGAACTTCAAGAATTGTCGAGTCAACTCCGTGAGTTGTTAGACAAAGGTTTTATTCGTCTCAGTTCGTCCCCTTGGGGAGCTCCTGTTCTTTTTGTTAAGAAGAAAGATGGTTCGTTTCGTTTATATATTGGTTATCGCGAGTTGAACAAGCTTACGGTTGAGAACCGTTACCCTCTTCCGAGAATTGATGATCTGTTCGATCAACTTCAAGGTTTGCCCGTTTATTCTAAGATTGATCCTTGTTCCGGTTATCACCAACTACGGGCTAAAGAAACTGATGTTTCGAAAACTGCTTTCCGCACCCGTTACGGTCACTTTGAATTTCTTGTTATGCCGTTCGGATTGACAAATGCACCTGCTGTGTTTATGGACCTCATGAACCGTGTGTGCAGACCCTATCTGGACATATTCGTTATTGTTTTTATCGACGACATCCTTATTTATTCTAAGAGTGATGAAGAACACGAAGAATATTTGAAGTTGGTGCTTGATTTATTGAGAAAAGAAGAGTTGTACGCTAAGTTCTCTAAGTGTAATTTCTGATTAAGAGAAGTTCAATTCCTTGGATATATTGTTAGTAAACAAGGAATACTAGTTGATCCCGCCAAGATTGAGGCAATTGAAAAGTGGGAAATTCCGAAAACTCCTACTCAAATTCGCCAGTTTCTAGGATTAGCAGGTCATTATAAAAGGTTCATTCAAGATTTCTCTCAAATAGCTAAACCTCTGACTGCTTTAACGCACAAAAGGAAAAAGTATGAGTGGAAGAATGAACAAGATGCTGCTTTTCAAACTCTGCAGGAGAAGTTAACTTCCGCTCCGATATTGTCACTACCTGAGGGTAATGACGATTTTGTTTGTCTATTATGATGCATCGCGTCAGGGCTTGGGTTTCGTTTGATGCAACGAAAGAAAGTCATCGCTTATGTGTCATGTCAGTTGACGATCCATGAACAGAATTATACAACCCATGATTTTGAGTTGAGAGCTGTTGTGTTTGCGCTTAAGATTTGCAGACATTATCTATATGGGGTCAAAGGTACATTGTACACTGATCACAAAAGTCTTCAACATATTCTTGATCAGAAATAGCTAAATATGAAGCAGCGATGACGGGTTGGGACGTTGAATGATTATGATTTCGAACTTTTATATCATCCTGGAAAGGCCAATGTTGTGGCTGACGCTTTGAGTCGAAAGGAGAGAGTTGAACCTCGTAGGTTTAGAGCCTTAAATATGACCATTCGAACAAACCTCACAAGGCAGATTCTTGAGGCACAACAAGAAGCCTTGAAGGAGGAAAATTTTGTAACGGGAAGGTCCGAGGCTTGAGTAAATAGTTAGAGGTACAAACCGATGGTACTCGGTATTTTGCGGGATGCCTTTGGGTTCCGAAGTTTGGTGATCTACGAAAACTTGTTTTAGATGAGGCTCATAAGTCTAGGTACTCTATCCATCCTGGTTCAGGAAAGATGTATCGTGATCTTAAGGAGCTGCATTGGTGGCCTAATTTGAAAGCTGATGTGGCTACGTATGTGGCTAAGTGTTTGACCTGTGCTAAGGTTAAAGCTGAACATCAGAACCGTCAGGACTTTTGGTGCAACTTGAAATTTTCGAGTGGAAGTGGGAAGGTATTGCAATGGACTTTATTACGAAGTACCGAGAGTTGTGGGTGGTTACGATACCATTTGGGTGATTGTTGACCGACTCGCTAAGTCAACTTTTTTTCTTGCCAATTAAGGAAACATATTCAATGAAGAAGTTTACTCGTTTGTATTTGAAGGAGATTATTTCGAGACATGGTGTTCCCGTATTGATTATGTTGGACTGAGGCAGTCCTAACAAGGTGCTCTAGGAACTAAATTGGATATGAGCACCGCTTATCATCCACAGACGGATGGTCAGAGTGAAAGGACCATTCAAATGTAGAAAACATGTTAAGAGTGTGTGTTATTGATTTTGGAAATGGGTGGGATAAATATTTGCCGCTGGCTGAGTTTTCTTATAACAGCAGTTATCATGCAAGTATTAAAGCCGCACCGTTTGAAGCTCTATATGGTAGAAAGTGTAGGTCTCCTGTCTGCTGGAATGAGGTTGGGGATGCTCAACTCACAGGACCAGAGATCATTCACGAGACTACCGAGAATATTGCACAGATTAAGGAAAGATTGAGAACCACCAGGAGTAGGCAAAAGAGTTATGCTGATAAGAGAAGGAACGATATCGAATTTCAGGTCGGTGATCCTGTTATGTTGAAAGTTTCACCTTGGAAGGGTGTGGTACGTTTTGGTAAAAGGGGAAAGTTGAATCCTCGATTTGTTGGACCTTTTGGGATTATTGAGAGAGTTGGACCAGTGGCTTATCGTTTGAAATTGCCACAAGAACTCAGTGCTATTTGTGACGTTTTTCATGTATCGAATTTAAAGAAGTGTTTGGCCGAGGCCAATGAAACTATTCTTTTTGATGAACTTCATGTTGATAAGCAACTACATTTTATTGAGGAACCTGTTGAAATTATGGACCGAGAGGTTAAGACTCTCAAGCAGAGTAGAATTCCTATTGTTCGAGTTACATGGAACGCCAGACGCGTTCCCGAGTTCACTTGGGAGCGTGAAGTTCAGATGAGGCAGAATTACCCGCATTTGTTCCCAGATGCTGAGTCAACCCCTGCACCTGCTTAAATTTCGGGACGAAATTTCCGTAACGGGAAGGTACTGTAACGACCCTACTTTTTCCGTTATCTTTTACCGTTAACTATTTAACGACCGTTAATTGTTATTCGTGCCACGTCATTTCTATGACCTATATTATTATTTTTGTAATAATATATTAATTATTATGTGTTATATGAATATTTGTATTCATATTTTAAATTATACGTTCCTACGAGTCGCGGATTTCTATCCGGCGAATCTTTTCGGTTTTCAAACCAACGGTCGAGTTTTTGGGATTTTTAAGTCCTAATTATTTTAAATATGATATTTTGATGTCATATGATTATATATAGTGTTTATATATTTTATTCGTCGCGTATTTATTATCTCTCCGAAAAATCGATCGCGTAGCGGTGTTTTCGCGTTTCGGGTTTCGTTCGGGCGTTCGGGCCACTAGGATTTTGTAATTTATCAAATTGGGTCACTATGGGGCCTACCCCATTCAGTTTTTGGCCGAAAATTCCCTTATGGGGGGGGAGGTGATTTAATTTTTTTTGATTAATTAGCCTTATTTTTATTTCCATTCTAATTATTTCACCCTTATCACTTTTCTCTCAACTTTCTCTCCTCTTTTCTCTTATTTTTGGCCGCCACTTCTAGCACCATTATCATCTTGATTTGATCATCATCAAGAACTTGAATCAAGGGGCTTTTAACATCAACGGATTTCTCTCGTTCTCCTCTACGCGTCAATATAAATCAATTCTTGATTAGGGTATAAACCCTAACCCTAGCTTTTCAATTTTTTTATTTATTTTTCTGTATTTTGATGTTATATTGATAGTATGATAGTTACATGTTATTGTATTTATGATTGTATGCGTAGAATTGCTCGATTGCATTTTTTTTTCGGTTTGTAAAATTCTGGACAGCAGCTTTTTCGTGTGTTTCTGATATGATGACTGATATAAAAGTTAAAATAAAGTATCTAGATGAGTTCCTCTCATCAAGACGTTAATTTTAGACTCCGGATTCATGTCGTTTCGATTCCCGGAACCCTAATTATGATCAAAGTGGTATTTTGTTAAGATTGAAATGTGATTTTGGTATGAACCAGGTTTGGTCCGACTTTGTGACCATATTTGGTGACTTTAGGGTGTGTTAGTGTGTTAGAACTGATGGTGGGGCGAACTTTCATGTTCGGGTCATCTCAATCCAAGCCACGAATCACCCGTTACGTCTAAAACACGTTTTTGATTGAATTAAAGTTCCAAGTAGTGTATTGGCTGTATATCACGACTTGTGGGCTGTTCTTGGTGTGTTCTTGAGTGTACCAAAGTGTCGGGTGGTTTGCTTAGGCGGAGATATATGTAAGGCTCGCCGAAAACCGACACCCGGGGCTCAAGATACGACCCGATGAACTTTTGATTAAAACTTATGGTTAAATATTAAAACTTATGAGAAAAATAATGATTTTCATTATTGATTAATTACTTATGATATAAGAAGTAATTATTATTATTTAAGACTTATGATATATATTTATTAGATCATTTAATTATGACTTATGATTTAATTAACATTTTAATAAAACTTATGATTAATAATACTTTTATTATTAATGAAAAATACTTATGATAAGTATTAAACTGATATTATGAGATTATTATTATTATAGGACTTATAATAAGGATTAAATAATTATTTAATTATTATAAGACTTAGTTATTATTTAATTATTAAATACTTATGATTTAATAAATATAATTAGAAATTTATGATATGATTAATAATTCATTATTAATTAATAATACTTATGATATGATTTAAAATTTATTATTAATTAATAATACTTATATTATGACTAATATTTAATTAATTAATTAAATACTTATGTTATATTAATTATATCATTTAAACTTATCTAAACTTTAATAATTCATTTTTATTTAATTAAACTTATGTTAAGACATAATTATACACTTTTGACTTTAATAAACATTATAACCTATGTTATTATTATAACTTACACTTTTCAAATTAATGTTGACTATGTTTGACCAAGGTTGACTTTTGAGTTGACTTTCGGTTGACTTTGACTTTCAGTTGACTTCTGTTGACTTTCTAAATAAGGAAACTTTCCTAACTTCAAAACTTTCTAAAAATAGAACTTTCTAAATTTGGAAACTTTCCAAAAATAGAAACTTTCCAAAAATAGAAACTTTTCAAAAATAGAAACTTTCCTAAAATAGAAAATTTTCCAAAAATGGAAACCTGCTAAAAATAGAAACTTTCTAAAAATAGAAAGTGTGTGTCCGTATGCTGTTCCAGTCAAACCGATGCTTGCCAAGTGTTATTCTATGTCTACTTGCAACATGTACAATAGCTATCATACTAAGACTTGACCTAAGTTAGTTATTTATATCGGCCTGCTTTATTTATAGGTCGGCGTTGTGATCTTCCTTGATCACTTTACTTTATTTGCTGTTCGCTTGTTTGTGAGATTTCTTCAGTTGCTATTAAGGTGAGTTATAGTCCCATTTTTCTATTTTAAATCTTTTGGGATGAGAATACATGCAATTTATTTTATATTTTGGACACATGTGGAAGTTGGTTTAAATTATTCATTGTGAGTTGAACAAAAATATTCCCTAGTCTGGTAACTGTAATCACTGGTTTCTACTGGTGAACGCGAATCCTATGGATAGATCTATCGGGTTTGACAACCCCATTTCGAGCTAGTCGCGCTAGCAATTTATAATCGGAATGTTTAGTACTTCGTATTTTGTTGTAGATACACTTGTTCGGTGTATATTATTTATTGTGTTTGGCAAGGGTAAATAAAGGGTTAAGTGGTTACCAGGTGGCTCACGGAAAATGGAATAATCTTTTATTATATGTTTTCTAGCATATAATTTGGTGGTTTAAAAAGGTGTTTTATGTTTTCAAACATAAATTTTTATTGTTTAAATTAAATAATTTTTGCAATATTAAACCTATAATTCACTCAACATTTTTGTTGACAGTTACTCGCATGTTTTATTCTCAGGTTCATGATTGATTGCTTCCGCTGTGCTTAGAGAGTCTGCATATTTATGATGGCAGCTTTTGATAAACATTAACTTGCATTCTATTTTGTTACATTAAATAGTGGGTGTTTGTTGACACTGTTTTGGTCAACCTTTGGTTAAAGTATTTATGTATAGTTTTTCTAAACTTATACATTTTAGTAGATTTCCTTTATAGGAAATCATTTTTAAATAAAAATGCAATGTTGTTTTATTAAATTCATATAGAGTTTCGATCAAGCTGTGGGACCAAGTGACGGAGCCGTTAAGTGTTTTGACGGAGTCGTCACACTCGGTCTTTATTTTGTGTTAAAATCATGTTGTCGAAAAGTGTATTTGTACTTAATGGTAAATCGGGCCGATGTGGGCCCGGAGTCGTAAAACGTGTTTTATTATTGAAACGTGTTAGTTTTAATTACTATAATGTGTTGTGAAAACCATTTCGTTTAAAAGTGTCGGGAAGTGGGAGATCTTTAAAGCAAAATTGGAAATTATGGACAGCGGGCTGATCAAGCCTGTGCGCGCCGCGCACAGGTACTGGTGCGCGCCGCGCACCCTTCTGTTATAAAAAAAAAATTTATTTCGCGTAATTGGTTAGATAACGGGTTGGGTCGTTACAAATCTATCCCACAGTGTGTGGAGAATTATTTTCTGTCATGATATCAGAGCTTAGGTGAGCGGTTTTACAAAGAGACTGAGTCGCCCCTATGTGTGTGCCGCCATCTCTATAGCGAGTCCGAGTCAGGCCCCTATGTATGTGCTGCCGTCGCTACAACCGTTCCACGTCTCGATGTGAGGGGGCGTGTTTGGAAGTTATCCCACATCGATCATGGACAAAAACAAATGTACCCATATAAGTGTAAGGAGAAGTCCCTCTATCACCAATTGGTTTTAGAAAATGATGAACTCTTGAACTTATATGTTGCACATATTGTTGGACAATACGATTTATCAATTATGTCAAGTTTGAATAGAAAAGTCGAAATATCTTTAATTAATTATTAATTAATTAATTATTATTATTAATTAATTAATTAATTAACTATTATAAACCGTGTGGCTTATGTGCCACGTGTCACCTTGAGATTCCCCTAAACCATAATTTCCACGTGTTAATCCAACAATTAATCATGATTAATTCTAATAATTACATGAAAATTAATCATGATTAATTCTGATAATTACATGAAAAAGACATGTGGCCTAGTTAATTTCCTCAATAGAAAACACAATTTACAGTTATACGCGAAATTAGGGTTCCTTTAACTTCCATCTCTAACCTAAATCAAACATGGAGGTCGATTGAATCCACAAAACTTGATCTCATCTCGTGCAACTTCCGAACTATTAATCTGTATGCAGTTTATTAGGGTTTCAAATATCTAAATCCATCATTCGTGTAAACAAAGCACCACTCAAATCTATTACGTTGATGAGGTTTAAACATCGAGCCTGATCAAAGCTTTCAACCATAGATAGTTCATGAACCACGACCGCAACTCAAAACCCTAACAATCCGCTGCTTGCAACGACGACTGCAATAAATCGATGGGGCGTCCATCATCATACCGAAAATCGACATAATGAAACATATGCCCATCCTCTGTAATCAACAAAAATGAATTAAAAGGGTATGATTTAATATTTTAATAATCTTCCTCCCTTTCAATTTTGTATCTTTTTTCTTCTGTAATATATAAACTGGTTTGATTACCATTATATGCTCATTATATGTTTTAATATATATGAAACTGATATAGGTTCATGAATCCGAGGCCAACCATGCATTGTTCAGTTCCGTCGTATGCATATTTTTACTACAAAATATCGTATAGTGAGTTCATTTGATCCCTTTTTAATTACTTTTCAAATCTATATTTTTGGGCTGAGAATACATGAAATGATTTTATAAATGTTTGACGCGATAGACACAACTAAAACATTCCTCGAATGAATTGTTATACCGAATATTACCCCTATTTATTTTAGCTTTGTAACCTAAGAATTAGTGAACGCCACTAATTGACGCGAATCCTAAAGATAGATCTATGGGCTTTGACACGCCCCAGTCAAAGAATTTGAACTGCTTTAGTACTTCGAGGTTTATATTATACAGATGAGATACATGTATTACAGACGAGAGGTTCTGTTTATTTTGGGGATATTCTATATGCGCTTTATGTTAAGGTCGGTTACCAGGCAATGTTATAGAGAGAATGATTTTTGCAGATTAGTGTTCCTGCATATTATTTTGTACACGAGATATGTGTATGGTTATTAAAATTTGCGAGGCAACCTACGGGGGAGAAAAGGGTACGTCCCTCCTCTGCTAAGCATTTATGAAAAATGGTTTCGTACACGAGATAGGTGTACTGTATTTAAAAATCGCGAGGCAACCTACGAGGGAGAATAGGATACGGACCTATCTCTGCCAAGCAATTGAAAATCTTGTGGTTTATTAAAATATTAAAATTTATTGTTTATGATAAACCTATAAACTCACCAACCTTTTGATTGACACTTTTAAACATGTTTATTCTCAGGTATTAAAGAAATCTTCCGCTGTGCATTTGCTCATTTTAAAGACATTACTTGGAGTCGTTCATGGCATATTTCAAAAGATGTTGCATTCTAAATCATCGAGTATTATATTTGGAAATCATTACAGTTGATATATTGTAAAATGTTATTTACAATGACTGTCCATACGTAGAAGTCGTCAGTTGTCAAAAACCTTGGATTTATATACGATGTGTCTTTTCAAAGAATGCAATGTTTGTAAAACGTATCATATAAAGGTCAGTACCTCGCAATGAGACCAGATGTTGATGTATTCGTTCAGGTGGATCAGGACGGGTCACGACAAAATCATCCATAGAGCTTTTTTAGAAGCAGAATCTTGCGGCCCATACACATTGATAAAAAACAATTTCTCAGAAACACCAACCCATGTACCATATACAATTAAATAATGGCTCACAACTATTTTACCTTCCATAATGAATTTATTTTTACGCCATATGGTAATTATACCTCCAGAGACTCCTATGGAATCCTTGAAGGCATAGTCAACATCACCAGAACCCCAAATCTTCTTTATGAGAAAATTATCCACATAAGATAGCTTGGTTTCTTGAATTGCCAAAAGATCAGATGAGATTTTAAAACGAAGATTATTGATCCACTCGTGTTTATCCTCGGCATTTAAGCCATTAGCATTTATAGAGATTAATAACATTAAAATTATGTTTGGATCTTCATCGAAAACCAAAGTATTTACACCTTGGTTTTGCCCGTAGACCTTGAATTGCACCCATCTTCTTCACAAAAGTGGAAACCAATAGATTTTCCCAGCAATTTCGTTTTCGCATCACTTGTATTCAACGAAAGGAAGGGTCTTTGTGGTTGGGAACCATGATTCGATTTAGATTTAGCCTTACCCGCCATGGAATTGTTGTTGCGTTGTGAAAGCTTCCGGGCATTCCTTTTAATTCGGTGAAAACTTAATTTTCCCCCAATAATGATGTAAGAAGAATCACCAATATGGCAGGACGAGGATGAAAGTTTAGGTTTTGGAATAGGAATAGGCATTTTGTCAGTTTCCACCACCATAGGGGCATTAAAAGGTGTGGGTGAAGGTTTTAATTTTAACTTGGTATGATTGAAATCATCAAGCGATTAAAGAACGAGATGAGTGTTTGTGTGGATGAAGGGGAACAATGACAAAAATTTTAATAGTGGGATTTCTTTTGGGGGAAAATGACAAAAATACCTTCATGTATGTGGCACATGAGGTCGTATAACGGATTTTGATTAACGCCCGTCAGGCAGATAAAACACACAAAAGATCCAAACGTTAAGGGTATCCATGTAAAAAAAACGTGCGACACATCGCAATGTGGACCAAAAAACCAACCACATAGTTTTGTAAATAAATATAGATGTAAATGCGTAGGCGTGATTCTATCTTCCCATACGTTAACCCTAGAATACAATACATCCAAGGAAATAGTTTGACTAACGTTTGTCAGGTACTAGTACCAAGCACGTAACAAACTCAATATATTGGGGCATCCAGATATAAAAAGAAACCTAAGACCTATCAACGCAATATACACTAAACATTAGGGACCAAACCTAATTTTGTCTATAAATAAAGATATAAAAGTATAGGCGTGATTCCTTTTTCCCATACGTTAACCCTACAATACGATACATCCAAGGAAAGCAGAGGCGAAGCCAGGAATACAGAATAGGAGATGCTTACGAATAGTGGCGGAATCAGGATTTTTTCTAGCAGGGGCAAAAAAAAAAAAAATTAAAAACGTGGCAATTTTTTTATGCAAAATATGGAGGTTTTGAGGGGAAAAATGAAGGTTCTTAGGTACATTATGGAGGTTTTGGGATAAAATTTAATGGTTTTGGGGCAAAATATGTAGATTTTGAGGCAAAAAAATCCACCTTGGGCAAAATTTAGAGAATTTTGGGCAAAATTTAATGGTTTGGGGCAAAAGATTTAATGAACTAAAGAAACTTTGAAAAGAAACATTGAGTTATAAAGGTTAGTCATTAGGAATAAAAAGAAGCTGGCGAAGTTATAATTTATCAGATATTTAACTCCGTGTTAACCATTTTCAATTTGTAATACTTGTACTACTTAATTTGTTGTAAATGTATCTTTAACTTGTTCTTAAATTTTATACCAATATTTTACAATTGTAAAACTAGAGCTAAACAAAGAGAAATAAGAAATTTAGGGGTTTATTATGACATGTAAAAGAATTTCTAGGGGTGTAGGTGTAAAGATGTAACAAAAGTGAATCTATCCCCACCAACCCCTCTTTTCTTTTGTCTTCTTCACCGAGAATTTGCATAACTCTGTAATACCTTCGTTAAAATTAATTTTGAGTTATCTATACATAACTACATCATTGTAAATCATCTTAACGTGGATCCGCCCCTGGCCACCCCAGAAATCCGCCCCTTAAGGGATGCTCATAATTTATTTCACAAAATTTAACATATGGCATATGGTGTCGGTGGTACACTTGAGGGTGGCTCAACACCCCCAAGCTACCCTACTGCCTCCGCCATTGAAGGAAAGAGTTTTTCTTTTTTCATCGATAATCGAAGTTGGACGAAATTCGGTGAAGGGTTAGATATTAACAGCCGGTGGTGTAATTTGAGGTATGAATTCGATGTATAAACTATAAATTGATCGATATATTGAATAAATAAATACGTTGTACATAATAAATTTACAACAATCACTTATTTGTGATTCCTGTTGGATCCTACTACTATTGAAAATTTCGATTTTTTTTGTTTGATTGTTAGGTACTGTAATTATTTGATAAATTAAGTCTTTTTATTTTTATCTTTGTCGTTGGTAGTAATGAATTATGAGACATGAGTTCGATTTATCAACTATATAAACTTATCTATTAATAAAAATAAATAATAAAGATTAAGTCTTTTTATTGTAATTATCTGTAATCCTGGCCTAATATGATTAGCTTGTTTTTTAATCAGTTTGTTTTATGTTTTATAATTGTTTTGTTCTAGTTATTTTGTCTGTGGTCAGATATATGCATCTCATACAACAAACGAATATTATTTATTTATTTGTTGTAATCTTTATTACTTTTTGTTATCAAACAGTAGCCTTTTTGGTGGTGGTTCAAAGGGATTTACTAATTTATTTGATAAAAAACAAGTCTTTTATTACACCAAGTTCGTAAACTGGGTTCAGTTACTAATAAATTTTGAGCCATGTGTTCAATTTATAAACTATAAATTGATCTATTGTATTAAAAAAAGAAAAGAAAAATAAACAATACATTCGGGTTTGGTGATGTTTTGTCAGGTTGCTTTATATTGTGATGTATTGTAGTGCTTAATCATGTCTATGTTTGGTTTGCGTTTAGTTGGTATGGATCTTTTTGTTTCGGCTCGTTCCTAGATACCTTTTACTTTGCGCTTTAGTTTGTTTGGTTGTGTGATGCTTTCTAGTAGCGAGGGTCGATGTTTTTATCTTGTATTTCGAAGGTCACTTTCACTTTTGGTAAAGAGGCTAGGTTTTTTTTTTTTGAACAACGATTGGGATCACCTGAGGGGGACTAAACCACTCGTTGCGATCATCTCCCGTTTCGACTATGCCGATGCAGCGATAATAACCCCGCCCCCATCGCTGCCCGGGAGGAAACCTTGAAACCGATCCAAGGGCACAGTCAAGTAAAACCACCCTCCTCTTTACCCCCCAAACGATATGGGAAATGTGTCATGGGTGGATACTTCATGGCAGAGATGAAATTGTGTTTTTAATATGTAGCCAACGGGGGTCGAACTCCTGACCTCCCCTAAAGAAGGCAGGTCACCAACCGCTGTACCACATCAAACTATAGATTTGGTGAAGAGGATAGGTTATATAAAAATTTTTCATTTTTTGGCAAAAAAAAAGAAGAAAGAATAAAAGGAAAAATAAGATGAATATAGATTTTGAGCCTGCGGTACTTAGCAGTTTTTTTTTTTTTTTTTTTTTTTTTTTTTTTGGCGAAAAAAACAAATAAACTTTTATACAACAAAGAGGATCATCGAAAAAATGAATCCTCCTTCAAACGTACAACCATGGAACCCGAGCAAAACTAAACGAGCCTACACAAAGCTCGCACAACCAAAAACAAAGATGAAGCCCGACAAAGCACGTAGGACACGACTAATAATAACCGACAAAGCACGTAGGACACGACTAATAATAACCGACAAAGCACGTAGGACACGACTAATAAAAAACAAAGAGATTACATTCAATCTAACCGACGATCGAGAGATTAAGATTCATCTAAACATAAAAAAGAATACTAACAAATAGCTCAAGCGTCTTTGATGAAGTCTCCGAACACTAACTTAAACGGATGCTATTTCTTGATGGATCATTTTAACTGGCCTTAATAAAAAGGACTAGAGACGTGCAATTTAACAAAAAGTGAGGGACAATTCTTGTAATTTCAGAAAGAGAAGGGTGAACCGTATAATATGGGTTAAATTACAGGGATCCACGAAATACTCATTTATTCTCAATTTTTATTTTAATATATTAAAACATGAAACTAGTTATTAAACTAGTTAAAGTACAACTGTTATGACTTTTCACTTTTATATTTAGTATTCTTATTCTTATAGGTTAACGCACCCTAAAACGAAACGGACAAGTGTTATTTATTTACAGTATTACATTATTTTTAATTGTAATCTTTATTATTTTTAGCCTTTTAGGATTTGGTTCAAAGGGATTTAATAAATAATATCTTTTTAAAAATTAAAAATCAAGTCCTTACAAACTTGAGATAGAGATAGAGGAGATATAAAATGCATTGTAAATATAATAAATGTGGGTCACCACCTCATTGGCCCAATCTAATCTACCTTAGATCTCCGTATAAATTAGTCCGTATATAAATATAAATATAATATAATGAATATATATATATATATATATATATATATATATATATATATATATATATATATATATATATATATAAATAGAGATAGAAAGAGATATAAAATGTATTAGGCGAGATTCCATCTTCCAATACCTTAACCCTAGAATTTGAACAAAATTCGGTGAAGGGTTCAATATTAACAGCTGGTGTTGAAATTTGAGGTATGAATTCGATTTATAATCGATAAATTGATCCATCTATTGTATAAATATATTTTATGAATTTACAACAATTACTTATTTGTGATTCGTGTTGTATCCTATTGCTATTGAAAATTTCGTTTTTTTTTTGTTTGATTGTTAGGTACTCTAATTATTTGATCAAAAACTAAGTCTTTTTATTTTTTTATCGTTGTTGTTGGTGGTGGTCTGACGATTGTATGATTGTTATTACTAAACTTTTGATAAAAATCAAGTCTTTATTGAGTTTGTAAATCAAGTTGGGGCAGTGATGAAGTTTGATTGATGAATCGTACACCTTAATTATTATTTAGGCAGCTCTAATTACATTATTATTAATAAATTTTTAGTTTTGGGTGGTGAGTTATCTGTCACAGGGTAAGATTTTCACATATGTTGATCTGAATAAACGAGTATTATTTATTTATTCGTTGTAATCTTTGTTATTATTATTATTAATTATTAATTATTATGATAATTTTTTTTTTTTTTTTTTTTGTTATCGAATAACAGTAACCTGCCTTCTAGGTGGTGGTTCAAAGGGATTTAATAATCTATTTGATAAAAATCAAGTCTTTGATCACACAGGAGTATGTAAATTTGGTTCAGGTATTAATGAATTTTGAGCCAAGAGTTCGATTTATAAACTATAAAATTGATCTATTGAATAAAAAAATAAAAATAAAAATAATAAAGATTCAGTTTTTTTATTTCACTTATCTGTAATCACTGGCAATTTGTTTTATAATTGTTTGCTCCAGTTGATTGTCAGTGGTCTGATTTGTGCATCTCAAACATTCTAAATACATCTCATTATGGCTATTTTCTAATTTCATGTTAGAAAGGGATTAGTTGTATGTGTTTGTTGAGCTGATGACATATACTATATATAGTTAGTGTCTTCTTAAGCTAAATTTGCAAGATTGAAATATTGACATTTTTTTTTTATGTATGTTCAAAGTGGGAAGAAAAACAAGAAAGACAAAAAAAAATTATAAGAGAGTATACTAACTCTTTATTTATTGTGTGTTTTTCCAGCCGAATAAAAACTTATTTCGATTTGGAGAAGTGACGTCGGCGGTTTCAGGTAAATATGGAGAAAGTTCAATTTCAACCTTTTTTTTTTTTTTTTTTTTTTTTAAAGTTAAAACCAGGTTTTCGTACAAATCATTGGGGACTTTAATTCATTAAAAGATGTTAGAACAAACTACTTTTAGATAATTAGATGCAATATTTATTTTCCTCCTACAAGGTACAGACTACTACAGATCTATCCAATTTTGTAATCATATTCAAAAGTCAAATTGTAGACTATTTATGACTAAGTTACGCTATCTTTGTTTTATATCTAATTCATATTTCATTCTGATATTCAATCTTAACTCCATTCCCATTACATTACATAAACAAATACTAGATCATAAGTTTTACTAGTATGAACAATCTTCTTTATTAATGCAGTGGACAGCAGAGATCCTACAAAGAAACGAAGGGTCGAAAGTTCACGAAAGTATGTAATTCTATCTAGTACTGTATTGTTAGGGAAGGATTAAAATATGTAGTCTTTAACCCACTGATTAGATATTTAGATGATTGTAGTAGTGTATTAAATTGCAAACTGACTGAAGTCATTGTTATCAAATTGTTATTAGATGGAGCATGATGAGCAGCATCAGCAGCAGGTTTCTAACGGTTCAGCATCATGTGACAAGTTGCCTCCTTTTTCTTCAAAATATCCTTGGTTTATTGTTCAGAACTTTAAAGAAACAGAAGACGGCACTGGCACTGATACAGAGTTTTTTTCTACACTACACGACCCGTTGATTAAATATAAATGTCAAATTCCCGAGTTTTACGGAAGACGCTTCCGAGGTTGTTTTCATGGCTGGTTGATTCTATCAGACCATCCGGATAATGTTTTGTGGTCTCTTTGGAACCCAGTGACTTTGAAGATTGTACTTTTTCCCCCTGTAAGTTTGAAAGATGGAGATAGTGAATCTATTAATGAATGTTTGTTGACGGCTCCTCCCGATGATCCCGATTCAGTTCTCCTATTAACGAGACGTGATGCATCTACATTTGTCTTTTGCCGGCTACATCGTAAAAGAAACAGGATGAGATGGATTGAAATGTCATACGCTAGTCAACTCAAGAGAATAACATATGATGGTGAATTACTACGTAACCTTACTTGTTGCAATGGTAATATTTATGCCTTAAACTCGGACGGTTTTCTTTGTCCTATAGTCATACAGGTTAAGATTGTAATGAAGGGCAGTGGAGAAGTTATGATTCAACTATTGATGTTTGGGGCTTGCCCTTGGTCTGATTCCTTTTGTTATAGTTCTTATGACAAGGATACTTTTATAAGAGGATACGGAAAGGATTTGTTTTCCATTGAAGTTTCTTATCATGAGATAACTAAGAAAATTGTTGATGTGTGTTTGTTTCGATTAGACACCAGTAGCGTAAAGTCTGAAGAGTTGGAATGCCTCAAGAAATGGGACTTGAGTGGTATGACAATGGACGAAGTCGAAAATGAAGACCGCGGTGCCTTAGATATCACTCAAGTTATGTGGGAAGAAATTAATGACTTGAAAGACGCTTTCTTTTATCTCGATCTTGGTCGTAATGTCTCAGTATATTATAACCCCGCAGTTGCCTCCGAGTTAGGGGGTTATATACACATTCGTGACACGATGGACAAATTATTACACTTGTACCATGTCAGAGATAGAACTATCATCTATTTTCCCATGCCTTTGCGAGTGGTCTCAACAACCCGTGTGTCGATGTGGGAAGGAAGGTAATTATAATTTTTGTTGATTTATTATGTTCATGTATCTATCTAATCACTCCATTTGTCCAATAATAATTGTACTTCAAAAAAAATAAAAAATAAAAAGGGTTCAAATTTGCTACAGATTGATGAATTGTCAATTTTTTTCTTGTATTTTTAAAATAAGTTAAAAATTAAATAATTAAGAGTAATAAATAAAAACTTTAATGGTTTTTATTGGTTATTTCTAGTAAGTGACAATTTCTTGAGGCATACCAGGTGGACAATTATATTGGGACGGAAGGAGTTTATTATTATATTGTATGTATGTACATCTTATATTATATTGCAATTGCAAATTGCAATGATGGTGAAAATAATAATGCTTGATCATTTAGGCTAGAAGACGATCGAGTCGAAGCCCAATGTACGAGTACCGTCAACCAAGAAAAGGATGAGAGAGTAGTAACATTAGACAAGGTTTTGAAGCATAACGGATCACGCCTGCACAATATTCCGTTTGATGTGTTGGGGATGATTATGGAACATTGTGTCGGTGTGGAGTACCTATACATGCGTGCTACATGCAAACTCTGTCGTCTAGCAGCACCTCTAAGTAGATTGCGTAGTTATTCGTTAAACTCACTATGGTTGATGGTTGTAGATAACCATCGAGGGATTGTCACTTTTACAGATTCACTGTCGGGTGATAACTACTTTATGAAGAAGAATTTCAAGGTGTTGTTGATTGTGGACGACAACTTGTATTGTTCGAGGTATGGTTGGTTGTTGTTTAAGAGCAGAAAACAAGAAGACAACAAAAAAGAAGAATTGGTGTTATTTAACCCCTTAACAAGTGATGTTCGCAAGCTTCCGAACTATGGTCACATAAAAAGCTTATGTTTCTCAGCACCACCAAATTCCTCCAATAATTGTATAATTGCCGGATTTACAGTTTACGAACGACGGTGGTATTTCATCTACTCTCTAGGAGGAGCTTGGGAACCATCATCTTGGCGTATGGTTCCTATTGATGATGATGTAAATGATGATTGTAGATATTCGTTAACATTTATAGGCCGAGATCTTTACGCCTTGAATAAAGACGGAGAAGTCTTCGTGTTCAAAAATTTAGATAAACGAGATGTTCGAAAAACCCTTTTAGCCAAAGCACCACCACCAATAAGTAGTAGTTGCGACTCACAATATTTCATGATGAGTTACGATGATGAACATCTTTTAATACTCATTGTGGGTGATGAGTATGGAGAAGTTGAGGTATTCAAGCGTAACGATGATGCAGATAAATGGGAGAAAATAGATGGTATAGGGAAGCACACGATTTATATTGGTGGTACGACACCTGTTTGCGTTGATGCCAAAACGCCAGATATGGAGAACAAGATCTATTTCGCGCAGCTAGTGTGGTACTCACTTGAAACACACACGTATCACGCATCATCATCTGATGGAAAAATCATACAAAAATGTTCCGGGGGTTTCGTGGGAGCGAAAACTCATTTCAACTCTCATGCTTGGATACAACCAAGTTGGTGTTAATTAGCTACGTATTGTCAGTCATGTTTGTATTATTAATTCGTGCGTGTGTGTGGGGGTTAAATTTAATTAACTGTTTCTCATAAATGTTAGACTTAAATACGTCATTGGTCCTTAGAGTTTAATACTTTTTTCATCCTGGGCCCTAAAGTATTTTTGTTGCATCATAACCCTTAAAGTTATTATTTCGTTCCATTTTGGTCCCCAGGGTTAACCTCCGTTAACTCCAATCCGTTAGTGCCTTATCACGTTATTAATAACAAGGCTAGTTCAGTCCTTTTTTTGCTATATATAAAATACTCCGTATATATGAAGCACGTACCTGTAAACGTATCTTCCCAAACCCTAGTTCCCAAAATTCTAACATGAGCAGCTAGTTCCCAAATTCTAACATGAGCAGTGTGCGTACGACGAAACCACCACTACCGCAATAACATGAGCATCTTTTGATCATAACATTACACAACCTCGTATAATAAACACCTATTATGAGTTCCAAGAACTTGTAGTATACTGTCTATTTAAGCGATAGGTAAATTAGTTGGATCATTTGGAATCTATTTGATTATGTTACTTAAATTCTAATGAGTATATATTTTTGTTGGTAATTTACCTCATGATTTACGGTGATCATAACCATTACCTTTTTAATGATGAGATGGAAGATAGATATATGATTTCAGTGGCAGCAACCAAAAGAATCAAATAAAATAATGCTGGGGCTTTCTTTTGGCGGCAACACAAGGTTTATTATTGTTTAATAGCAAAAAGACTGAATTAGCCTTGGTTAAAAGCATTAAAATATCCCCTAACGGATTGTAGTTAACGGATGTAAACTGTGGGGACTAAAATGAAACGGAATCGTAACTTTAAGGGTTAGGATGAGAAAAGAAAACATTAGGGCCTAGGATGAAAAAAGGGTAAAACTTTAAGGACTAAATACGTAATTAAGTCTAAATGTTATGTTTGTGTGTGGGTTAAATTTTTTTAACTGTCTCATAAATGTTATGTTTGGTTTTTTATTTATGTTGATTTTTTGTTTAAGTTGTAGTAACAAATTAGTTTGTTTCTCATAAATTTTATGTTTGTCAAACACTTTCAATGGTATGGAAGGTATGTTTGAGGTGGCAATTATTGTCAACGTTGTTTTCTTTTTCTTTTTCTTTCTGTAATTAAGTTGGCTGTTTAGCTGATGTTGTTTAATTGTTTGCGTAACTATTTGCTTGTGGTTTTATTTTTTAGAGTTTAACGAGTATGAATATGAAGATTGGTATGTATAGATATGAAAACCTGAATCAATCTTTTATTTACCACCCTGATAGCTCATAAAACTATTCATTCATATTATTTCATATGTTCATAGAATTACATATTAATGAAATTATATTGTTCAAGTTGTTAATGCCTTAAAACAAAAGTCTATGGCCAATGAACTACTACTCACTTTAGTTCGTTTTTGTTTGTGGTCGGGTCAGTTGTCATAACTTTGTGATAAGCCATCTCCACTTAACATGGTTTGGAGATTGTTAGGACAAGTTGTATGAAATGATATTGCTCTTAATCTGCTAGAGAACAACAACAAAACCTAATACCACATAAGTGGTGTATGTGGGAGGTGAGATGTATACAATTTTTTTTCCTATCCGAGAGTAAGAGTAAGACAAGTCATTTTTCAATCCAGATTGAAAACACTCTCAAAAGTAGGAATTTTTTTTTTAAAAAATAAAATAAAATTGAGACAACATAAAAATGGTAAAATTAAATTTACATGGGTTTTAAATCTGGGCAATAATTTGCAGAGAGAAGTAATTAGATTAATATTTAATAGTATCGAATCAGTGGTGAAAGGGCGAAAAATTTTAAAAGCGTAGCAACTTTCTTTGGGCAAAATATGTAAGTTTTAAGGCAAAAATATGGTGATTTTTGAGGAAGATGTAGAGTTTTTGGGCAAAATATGAAAGTTTTGGGGAAAAAAAAAATCCATCGGGGCCAAAATCAAAAAATTCAAAATTTTTACACTAAAAATTGCAAATCGATTGGGCCATCTGCCCCTCGCCCTACGCTGTTTCCGCCACTGTATCGAATCTCCATCAACTCAACTTCTTGATAAGAATAGCTGATTTATTAATTTAAAAAAAAAAAAAAAACTATCGAGTTTTGCTAGATGAACATTTTATTTCGATGTATATGTATATATTTTTCATGTATGTTTTTATGTTAAAAGCTCGATTTAGCTTTTAACAAGTCAAATTTCATTAGCTGATAACTTTTTAGAAGACCATATAAAAAAAAATATATATATGAACTTGCAGTTCAATTGGTTTACTAGCTACTACATTATACTATTATAGGTACCAAAACATTATTTTCACAAAGTACAAGTGAGGTACTTCTCGTGTATTAAAAAAAAAAGAAAAGAAAAAGACTTTCTGGACTCATGAAATGTAACGACCCGGCCAAATCGTCATTGCCGGCGCCGTTAACTTAGGTCCCGTTACGTCGTCATAGTCCCTAAATGAGACGCGTTTGACCAAAATTATGTCGCATTCATTTGAAACGTACAAGACTTACAAAGTTTAGTTTACCAAACGGTTCGACAACAAGTTTAAGTTTACAAAAGTTATAAAGTATAAATGAAATAACTTGCGACATAATATAAGTTGAAAATCACAGTTGCTATAAATAGCGTAAATATGTATGCTTTAAGTTTGAATCCAAAAGTGCTATAGCTAGCGTATGCATGTATGCTTGACTCCAAGCAAGTAATCAAAGTGTGCGGAAGCATGTATCAAGTAGCCAAATATGACCCTGAGAAACATATAGAAAACTGTCAACGAAAAACGTTGGTGAAATCATAGGTGTATTTGTAAACTTTGTTTTTGAACCACAAGATTTTGTATTTCCATAACGTTGATTATCCAAATCGTTTGCATTCCAAAAATTTGTTATTCGCGAGCACTCAATTATCAAGGCTTAACTTTCCATCCATAGAACCCCATCACAATAGTGTTAGAACATACACTGTTTCTCGAAAATATATTTTATCCAATAACGGTAGCGAACCGTCCGAATGAGGATTTGTCAAACCCGTATGGCCATACAACATAAGTTCTTGATGTCGTGCGAGGTGTATATGAAATAGCTATATATTTTACTAGAAAATACTATTAAATACGATACAATTTTACACAAGATATTTATTTATTTAGAGAATGGATATACTTAAACCTTGCTACAACACTTATAGGCAGTGTACCTAATCGTACAGTAGTGTAGTTTTTAGTAAGTCCGGTTCGTTCCACAGGGAAATCTTTAAACAAAGCTTAACGCTATATTAGTTTACTTTTATAAAAATACAAATATATATATATAAGTAATATTATTGTTAAAAAGGGGGGTTTTTACCGTTTAATGACCGGTTTGTCGATTTTTAAAACTTTAGTCGCAGTTAAAACCAAATTTAAAATATTAAAAATAAATACAAGACTTAAATTAAAGCGTAGAGTAAATAACGATAATGAAATTGCAAATAATAAAAGAGCGATAAAATAAACTTGCGATAATTAAAAAGTACGATAATTAAAAGTGCAATTAAATACAATAACAATAAATAAAAAATGCGATAATTAGAAGTGCAATTAAATATAAAATAAAGGAAATTAAATATGAAATAAAAGAATTATGCTTATTTAAACTTCCGTAATTATGATGTTTGACGTTTTGATTTTAGTTTTATGCTCATGGGTTAATTGTCCTTTGTCCTGGATTATTTAATATGTCCATACGGATTTTGTCCATAATAGTGCATCAGTCATAAATATAAAGAGCGAAAGCCTTCGTCAAATTATTCTTGTTCCCGAAGTCAAATATTCCAACTAATTGGGGATTCGAATTGTAACAAGGTTTTAATACTTTGTTTAATGAATACACCAGGTTATCGACTGCGTGTAAACCAAGGTTTTACTACTTTGTTAACAATTACACCAATTACCCTTGAATGTAATTCACCCCTGTTTCAACAAGTCTATTAATTCCGTATCCGGTAAAATGAATAATTATTGGTATTTATAGATATCCCGCCCACCGTACCCAGTCAAGCGTATGTGGTTATATATAAATACGTCGAATTATAAGTTTGTATATTAAATTAATAAGGTATTGTTTAATTAATATAAAACCCATTAATAGCCCATAGTCTAATTTCCACAAGTGTCGTTCTTTTATCCAAACCCCAATTATGGTACAAAGCCCAATTACCCAATTTTAGTAATTAGCCCAACATCATGATTACTTCGGATTAAATAAGCATAATAATAACTTAGCTACGAGACATTAAATTAAAAAGGTTGAACATAACTTATAATGATTAAAAATAGCGTAGCGTTACACGGACATAATTTCGACTTACACCCTTACAATATTCGCTAACATACCCTTATTATTAGGATTAAAATTAAAATTAAAATTAAAATATAAATTACATATATATTTTTACGTATATAGATAGAGAGATAGGATATATGATATGTTAAAAAATGATCAGAATTCGGTTGGCTTTATAGGGAGTTTCAGACTTTGGGGCTCCGCGACTCGCGGCACTTTTTGCCTTCAAACTCCGCGAGTCGCGGAGTTTGTAAATACAGCTCACACAATTTGGAGTCTTTCTTGCCGACGGTTTTTATTTATTTATATAATATATAAATAATTATAAGAATTATTTAAATATTATATTATATTTATGTGCATAGTTGACTTGTAATTTTTAGTCCGTTGCGTCGAGCGTTGAGAGTTGACTCATGTCCCGGTTCCGGATTTTCGAACGTCCTTGCGTACAATTTAATATCTTGTACTTTGCGTTTTGAATCTTGTACTCTTGTAATTTCGAGACGTTTCTTATCAATAATTGGAACCTCTTTGATTGTATTTTGTACTTTTGAGCTTTTTGGTCGTTTGCGTCTTCAATTCGTCGAATCTGTCTTTTGTCTTCACCTTTTATTATTTAAACGAATATCACTTTTAAATAGAACAATTGCAACTAAAAGCTTGTCTTTCTTGAGGAATAATGCTATGAAATATATGTTCGTTTTTAGCATTATCAAATATTCCCACACTTGAGCGTTGCTTGTCCTCAAGCAATATCGTCTTGAAATACTAGAATCACTTCTTTATTCTTCACACTTTGTACATCAGTGATTTCTATACGGCGGTATAAACAATGGTAGTAACGATATGGTTTACAGTCCCACATGACTATAAAAATTTAGATCCATTAAGGAAATTGGATCTTTATGAAAACATTTGATCTTTTGAAAATTAAATCTAGTTTTTACCCTAGATAAGTTTTCCAGAATAACCCTTTACCGGTGTTTGCAAAATATTTTTGTGGGTTTGGTGGGTTTCAGATTTGAAAATTTTAGCTCAAAACTTATGGTTTTGTGTCACCCACTTGCTAACCTTGTATTTGGAAAGCAACACGTCCAGTTTACTTGTCCCGTATATTACCTTTCGGTAAACTACCGTCCGGTTGTAAAGGAAAGCGTTGAACAAGCAACTGTTAAGGCAATGTCCCCTGACATGCTTTTAATTATGGTCTATAACGTGTCGGACGCAATTACTATCCTTGGTAGGAGCAATAGTAAAGCTCACCCTTATAATTTTTCGGTCTGGCACAAGGTCCTGTCTTTGACCACTATACAACCACCGTTCTTACGGTTGACACCCGATTTAGTTCAGGTGACCTAATGAATTCCAGGTGAATTCCTAGGATTTTACGTTCAATGGTAATGAACGTATTGAAAATAGGGTTTTCAGAAAACAAATCGGTTTGTAATTTTTGATCAAAATATTTTCACGTTCAAGCTCGAGTTTAGATATCATTGAATTCCATGAGTTTGAATTCTCAATCTTTAAGGTCAATCTCAAGGATTGAGTAATATCAGGCTTAAAAGTTGATTTTTGATCTTTTAAGGAGATTATCCTTTCTGGGGATCTGATTCATTAGTCTTATCAAGCTAATTTGCATGGTGCCCCCCCATTTTACGAGATAAATCCTTCTCATGGTTAGGATAAATCTGACCACTTGGCGACCCTGTTTAATGCTGAGGTCCGTGGATTTCCTGCTGATTTTAGTGATGACTTTTCTAGATTTTTCGTCAACCTACAGCTGGTCTGGACGACAACTTCATGACCTAAATCAAGAAGCGCGTTTCTTTTTCGGAAGACTTTACTTCCTTTTAATGATGGAATTGATTCATCGTGTAGATCCATCTCTCTTACGGTAAATCAGGTAAAACTTTTTAGTTTAGTCCAAAGCAAAAGTATTTTCAGTTATTTGTACAAAAATATGTGATATATGTTTTGAATAACTTGGAGAATTTTCCCACACTTGGCTTTTATTTTCCTTTTTATTGTCCTCTATTCCATTTTAAATGAATTTTAACATTTTGGTTTGTTTCTCAATTTATGTCCTTTCCGAGGTTACAATAATTTCGGTGTTAAAACCTAGTTTTATCGTTCATAAATATGTATAAACATGATTTTGAGTTCATTTAATTGAAAATTTTAAAAAATTTTACTAGAATTGGGTAGTCAGTATATAAGACTAGGGCTGTTCTTTATTATCAGAGAGCACTAGATTCTAATACAACTACTGCTTTACTAGTATTTTTAATGGTAACCCAGTGTTTAAGATAAAAATTTTAAAATCCGAAAGAATTTAACCCCTTCCCACACTTAAGATCTTGCAATGCCCTCATTTGCAAGAAATCAGTAACAATTTAAATTATTGAGGGTGATTTGTGTGAAAATGATTAAATTTTACCAAAGTTTCCATATATATTTGCGTTTGTTTGCTGAATGATAAATGGTGCACATCATTTGTTCATTCCGTCTTGTTGTTATTTCACATATATTTTGCATCTTGTCGTCAAAATTAGTTGCTTTTGCTGAACTTAATGCCAGTCTTTGAAAATGCTTTGTTTTACCCTGTTGTGTACATAAGATAAACTGCAAACATATATACATATTTTTGAAGTTTGGTATATTACCCCACATTCAAAAATTATTAAAATCTAAGAATAAAAGTTAGAAAATTATAAAAATTATTACAATATTAACATAAGTATTAAACTTATCAACATTACAAATTACAAAATAAATAAAACTAAGTAGACTAGGGATGAGATTGATACCAATAGGGGTTCCAAGTGTGAAGACCCGTCCTAATCCATCCGGACGAAGTCCATATCGATTATAAACGATTCACAACAGTTGATTACATCGCGAGGTACTTGACCTCTATATGATACATTTTACAAACATTGCATTCGTTTTTGAAAAGACAATCTTTCATTACATCGAAAGATGACGGCCGACATACTATTTCATAATATATATAACTATAATTAACTTTAAATAATCTTGATGAACTCAACGACTCGAATGCAACGTCTTTTGAAATATGTCATGAATGACTTCAAGTAATGTCTCTAATATGAGTAAATGCACAGCGGAAGATTTCTTTCGTACCTGAGAATAAACATGCTTTAAAGTGTCAACCAAAAGGTTGGTGAGTTCATTAGTTTAACATAAATAATCATTTCATAACTTTAATAGACCACAAGATTTCATATTTCCATTTCTCATAAACATACGTCCCATACATAGAGACAAAAATATTATTCATATGGATTGAACACCTGGTAACCGACATTCACAATATGCATATAAGAATATCCCCATCATTCCGGGATCCTCCTTCGGACATGATATAAATTTCGAAGTACTAAAGCATCCGGTACTTTGGATGGGGCTTGTTGGGCCCGATAGATCTATCTTTAGAGTTCGCGTCAATTAGGGTTTCTGTTCCCTAATTCTTAGATTACCAGACTATATAGGGTGATATTCGATTTGATAATCCAACCATAGAATGTAGTTTCGATCACTTGTGTCTATTTCGTAAAGCATTTATAAAAGCAGCGCATGTATTCTCAGTCCCAAAAATATATATTGCAAAAGTATTTAAAAAGGGAATAATGAAACTCACCATACTGTATTTTGTAGTAAAAATACATATGACGACATTTATCAACTGAACAATGCAGGGTTGGCTTCGGATTCACGAACCTATATCATTTGTATATTTATTAATATACATTATTCTAATCGAACAAATATATATATATAATTTTATTAATTATGTTCTTTTTATATTAATATTATGTGTATGTTTCTTATATTCCTTTTGTTATATAAAAATATTAATTTTTATTATGTTATATGTATTAAGTATATATATATCGTTTGTTTGTTAAAATATAGTAATTATAATAATACCATAATATTACTTGTTATGGAAAAGCAAAAAATAATAATAATGATAATACTTAATGATACTAATAAAAATGTTAAAGTTAATAATTTTGTTAGTAATACTATTGACGATTGTTTTTAATTATAGATTTCATAATGATAATATTAGTAGTTTTTAATAATATGAATAGTTTAGTAATAATATTGATGATAATGATATCAATAATTAGTAATTCAGTTAGATCATAATTTTATTCATAGTTTTAAAATCTATATATTTATATATATATTTATGATCTTAATAATAGTATCTTTAAAACTTTTATTATGATAGTTATGATACTTTTAATAACACTAATATGGATATTACTGATAATTTTAATGATAACCTTTATAAAATTGATAGTGATAATAATAAGTTTTACAATACTAATAATAATAATAAGAATAATAATATTGATAGTAATAATAATAATTGATCTTCATACTACTTAATAATAATAATACTAATAATAATAATATTATTACTTAATAATACTACTAATACTCATATTAACCATATTATTAACATTACTCATAATAATAATACTTCCAATACTAAATACAACAGTAATAATCAGAACAACAATAATAATATTAATAATAATAATAATAATAATAATAACATAATAATAAAGTATTTGAAAGACTACCTAAATGAATTGAGCCTCAAAAAAAAAATGACCATGCTGGGTCTCGAACCCGTGACCTCCCGGATACTCACTAACACCCATAACCATTCAATCCAGTCTACTTTTCTGATTTATTCTCAACACGATTTTTATTTAACACGTTTTTATTTTTTATTTTTCTGTTTTATACTTCTTCTTCACCTTCACCAATAAGTCGACCAGAGATGTTTGTTCAAGACCAAAATAACACAATTGTGGTTTCATTCAACACTTGAAAACCTATAGAGAACTAGAAGTATTATTCTAGAATTATTAGAAAACACAAAAAAAAAAAAAAAATTTATTACTGCTGCTGTGCCGTCGCATAAGAAGAAAAAAAAATTGATTTCGGTTTGAAGCTCGTTTTGGGTAATCTTCATAACATGAATTAGATTTTAAATCATCCATAGAAACTTATGAAATCATCAATTTTACTGAAAACATCACCTTGAACTCGAATTTAACCGATGAACAATCTTTGACTTTTTAAGATAAAAACTTTGACTTCGAAATTTAATTTCGTTTGAAAGAATTGGGGGTTCAAACTTTGCAGATAGTTTGCTTACAAGATTCCTAACAACTTTGCATTAAAGGATTTTGATAAATGATTCGTTTTGAAGATTTGACTAAAAAGGTGAATGTACAGAGGTTTAAGCAAAAAGAAAGGAAAAAAGAAAAAAAAATCATAGCAGCTATTCGATTTCTTTGATGGTATGGAACTTGAATAGATTTTTTTTTAATAAATACAAGCAGATAGGTTGATTCAAAGGAAATTATGGGTCGACCATAATTCACGAGTAAGCAGGGAATGGATGAAAGATACAGAATAAAATCAATTAACAAGAGAGAAAAACAAAAACACTGATAGGGATAGGGATATACGCGTTTTCTCTGCCCTTAATATATGATACAGACTAATTTACATTATTATTTAATAAACATATTAATAAATATAATATCATTAATATTATTAATAACAATAATATAATACTAATAATACAATAATAATAATAATATTAATGATAATAATAATAATACTAATACTAATAATAATAATAATAATAATGATATAAATAATTAAAATTAAAATATTGATAATAATAACTATAAAACTTATAACAATAATGTTATTATTATTAATAATAATGATACTAGAATATAATCCCATAATCATAATAATATTAGTAATAATAATACTATATCATCTTATATATTTCAAATTCGTATATAATATTAATAACACTAGTATTGATGTTAATATTGAAAGTAATAACAATATTATTATAACAACTATATTTATACTTGTAATATTTAGTAATCATATAATATTATATCATAACTTTTATTTATTAAATATTATTTATAAATTATAATATACATGTAATGATTATGTAATCACATAAATTTATATATAGATTCACTTTAAACTACACTTAATTATTTGTATCTTATTTTACATATTTGATCTTATTATATTTTATTTCTTCTAAATTATTATTTATACAATTATATTTATTTTCATATATATAAATATTTTTATTTACAAACAATGGTTCGTGAATCGTCGGAAATAGTCAAAGGTAAATGATTACATGAATATTGTTTCCAAAACTTTTGAGACTCCACATTACAAACTTTGCTTATCGTGTCGAATTCATTTAAAGATTATGTTTAAATTTAGTCGGAAATTCCCGGGTCGTCACAGTACCTACCCGTTAAAGAAATTTAGTCCCGAAATTTGAGTGACGTCATGGCTAACAATAAAAATGTTTTCATGACGAATATGAGTTGATAAATTGAGTTTTATCATCATTGAGTAATATGGATAAAATGATTCGATTAATCGAAGCGTATGAATGAAGCCATCACAAAAGATTGAGATATAGATTTAACTTTTGACGTAGTCACTGTTGAATTCCGGAATTCAAGGGATTTAAAGAAAATCTTCGAAATCTGAGAGATTTGGTTCTTCGGCGAATAAGGAGATTAAGATCTCTATAATTAAATACGGTGATCTGCCTCGATTTCCCTGTCTGATATTTCCTTTATAAATTAAATTCTTTTCCGTTCCCTTATTTTCACCATTCCTATACTTTCTTTCTTAGTTCATACATCCAAAAGATTGTGAAAATGCTTAATCCAGTTCTGATCCTTGTCCTCATCCTTACTATAGCAACAATCATTCTCTTTTTTCAACTTCCACCAGAGGAATCTGCTTTCTTTTACTTCGCTCTTGGGATTATAATGTTTTTAATTCTCCCGTGTCTTTATGTTACGATAAACATTGATATACACGGTTTGTAATTTATGTGTTGTTATCGGGCTTTATATTCTCCCTTATATTTCAAAGCTCTATGCTTTTGTTTTCTCTTCTCGACCTCAAGTAAAGCGAATAATAGTCCAGAATTTGTAGATATAGAGTTTCGAATGATTATAATGTTCTAAGCAGGAAGGAACGTGATAGCACGGTTAGATTTGTCAAATTACCAGAATCACTGAGAATAGAACTATCAAGAATATATTTTCTTGATATGTCCGAAGGTGAAGTAGAATGAACGAGTCGTGTAACATGGCACATGATGATGTTATGATCTGTGAATCATCACGTTCCATTAGGAACTCAGCATGACTTACTGTAATATAATCACGTTGATCAAGTGTCATTATATTATACTAATTCATGCATCAGTTCCCAACATTACTTCAATACATTCATATTTTAAGCTCGAAGTTTACAGAATATAGAAACTAACAGTTTCTATATGATGTAACACTGGTAGCATGAAGAGATTAATGATTTCGGATAAGAATTGTTATAAAAATATCTCCAGAAATATGGAGGATATTTATAATGAAAGATGCGATAATATCTCAGAATATCTAAGATCAGAGGATGATAGAAACTATTATCTGCAAGGGTTTAGGGTAAGGAGCAAGATATCCGCTAAAGACTTCAGCAGTCATTGAATCATTTAGATTCTTTGAAGTCAAACTTATTCTTTGTGATTTGTCCACGTCTTTCTTCATAGTTTCGCATAACCTGCTTTTTGACACTAATTTTCTATTGAGTGTTTCCAATACAATGATACACAGGAAGCACGAAGAGGTATATAATTTCGGACAAGAATATTTATGAAAATATCCTCAGAAATATCGAAGATAATGATGATGATATTTTGGAATTTCTAAGTTCGATGGTTGATGGAGAAAGATTTTCCGCAAGATTTTAACATGACTTTGGAGCAAGATATTCTCTAAGGATTTCAACGGATCTAGATTTATCTGGGTTCTATGAATTTAGGGTATGTTACTTGTATTTCTCCTTGGTTTCCTTTATGGTTAGCTCAATCTGCTTTCCAGTTCCAACTTTTCTGAGCTTTTCCAACATATTAATCTTTATCATCAAACTTCCGATGATTAAGGGCATTTATAGTTGTCTATAGTTTCTGCTGCTTCATTCAGCTTTTTCAACATTCAGAGTATTGATTTGTGACTGAGTGCTTTTCAGAATTTCAGAATGAGGGATCATAATTCTAAGCGATATATGTCATACATATACCTGTTGATGTAGATATACTGTGAGTTTTCAAAGTACTGATTGCTAATTCCCGGTAATTGGTATGGCAGTTCTTGCTACAAGATGTGGATGAGTATATGATAGGGTTTCAATGAATAAATATAATGATTTGTCAGAGAGGTTTAAGCCAAGAAGCAACGAGGTTGCTGGTACGTCTGCTGGTAATATGATGGAATATAAAAGAATTCTCTAGTATCAAAAGGGTAATCGTATATATCAGGATTTATAGTAAGGTTACTTCGAATGAAAAGTCGAAGTTGAATTGCTGAAGCTGTGACAAAATTGGCTAATTTGGAAAGGAATTGCAAAGTTATTTTCAGTGATAACAACGCCAAAGGAGCTAGCACAGATACGTGTTAAACGTTTATACAGGTTCCAAAAATTTTCCAGGTGCATAATTATATGCGTAAATCTTTTCTTCCGTAGATGGAGTGTGGTTGATTCATTCTCCCGATTGAGGTGTTTTCAAGAATCATGAAAGGTTTGAACGCAGATTAGAATTGTCAAGATACAAATGAGGTTTAAGATGAAATCAAGTGGCAAACTTGAAGAATTATTTAGTTTCATATGTTATAATTAATATTTTAATTCATTTTAATTGTCCAATGTTGATAGCCCACAGTTAGCAGTGTACAAATAATAATTCATATATAAGTTACTATATAATATTCGAATTAATTAATACGTATCGTGACCTGTATACGTCTCAGACTCGATCACAACTCAAAGTATATATATTATTTGAGAATCAACCTCAACCCTGTATAGAGAACTCGATCATTACTGCATATAGAGTGTCTATGGTGATTCTAAATAATATATATAGATGCGTCGATATGATATGTCAAAACCTTGTATATGTGTCCCGATATTTAAAGTGCGTAAAATAAATAAAGAAATTAAATGACGATAAATAAAATGCGTAAAGTAAATAACAGAATTTAAATGACGATAATTAAAATTGCGATAATTAAATTACGATAAAATAAATTGCGATAAATAAATTGCGATAATTAAATGGTAATACGGAAATAACAGTTAGCTTGGAACAGTTAGCTAGGATTTTGTTAGCGTGGATTCTTAATAGAATTTCATATTGTTAATTAATCTGTTTCTAATCAATTTTTATTGTGTCCATTATTTCTTCATTATGCCACTTGTTGGATTCTGATAGGTCAAAATCCAAATATGTAATTGGATGAGTATGGTTACTCTGTGGTGAACGAATTTGTATATCGGTGGATATAAGTAGGATAGTATATGACTGTTGAAACAGATTCGAAGAACGTACAATGTAACTTATTAATGTGAAATTTAAATAATCCTCGGGTATTACCTACCCGTTAAAATATTTTCACCATTAACAGTTTGTACAAGAGAATTTTTAATTACAATTTTTATGAAAACATATATACATATATATTTTCTTCAGATGTATTCATGGATTTAATGAGTTAATATGATATTAAACTCATTTGTTTTTCAGTTGGAACTAGAATAAATAATCTCTAACACTTTTAGATTACATATTCGCCATGTCGAACGAAGATAAGTGAGGTAGAACGATACGTAGAACGAAGATCATACTCAAAGTACAGATGATGATATTGAAGCATGGATTGTTGATGGTACTGGTGCTGTTATTGATTGTACTGTTGGTGTCGGTGATGTTGCTGAAGCTGGTACATTTTGCACCATATTCTCCGAATTGATTATTCGAGCACGAAGTTCGTTGACTTATTACTCCAGGATGATTTTCGGTCGGAACGAGCGGATGAATAAGATTCATAATTGTGGATAGAATATAATCTTGTCGAGTTACCCTAGAAATGAGACTGAAAATGGGGTCTCGAACAGGTTCACCGGTAAACGCTTCAGGTTCATTGTCAAGAGGTGAATTCGGTTGGTGGAAGGGACTGCCTTCTACACGTTTCCATTAATTAAGTCGACTATGAATCCATCAGATGAATTGGGGATGGATGATTGGTTGTTTCATTCTAGTGTCGTTGCTTTCGAAGCTTAGATGACTATCCATTCTGAATAACTGTCGGGATAACTATCGGAATAGATTTCGGAATCCGAGGGACTCGATCTAGTTGAGGGATTCATCTCGTACGATCAGATGAAGGATTTTTGATAAGAAATAGATTATAGGATGTAGATTAGTATCCTGCAATACATAATTTACATATACATATATAATACTAAAATCTCATAAGTTACGGAGGAATCTACTGAAGCTGTCAGGCAAAGGTAACAATAACAGATACGCTAAGATATGAATTAGCAGATACGCTAAGATATGAATTTTTGTCTATACACTTTTCATGCAGTCAATGCAATAAGATGTGTCTAGACTAAGAATAATAAGCAGGTAATTTACTAAGGGTGATAAGCAAATGATTTTCGATTAGAAATGATAAGCAAAACTTATGACATGCAGACACGGTCGAAGTCCAGACTCACTAATGCCTCCTAACGACTTATCAGTTAGACACACTAATGCAGACCTGGTTCGCTAAGACCTCTGCTCTGATACCAACTGTGAAGACCCATCCTAATCCATCCGGACGAAGTCCATATCGATTATAAACGATTCACAACAGTTGATTACATCGCGAGGTACTTGACCTCTATATGATACATTTTACAAACATTGCATTCGTTTTTGAAAAGACAATCTTTCATTACATCGAAAGATGACGGCCGGCATACTATTTCATAATATATGTAACTATAATTAACTTTAAATAATCTTGATGAACTCAACGACTCGAATGCAACGTCTTTTGAAATATGTCATGAATGACTTCAAGTAATGTCTATAATATGAGTAAATGCACAGCGGAAGATTTCTTTCGTACCTGAGAATAAACATGCTTTAAAGTGTCAACCAAAAGGTTGGTGAGTTCATTAGTTTAACATAAATAATCATTTCATAACTTTAATAGACCACAAGATTTCATATTTCCATTTCTCATAAACATACGTCCCATACATAGAGACAAAAATATTATTCATATGGATTGAACACCTGGTAACCGACATTCACAATATGCATATAAGAATATCCCCATCATTCCGGGATCCTCCTTCGGACATGATATAAATTTCAAAGTACTAAAGCATCCAGTACTTTGGATGGGGCTTGTTGGGCCCGATAGATCTATCTTTAGAGTTCGCGTCAATTAGGGTTTCTGTTCCCTAATTCTTAGATTACCAGACTATATAGGGTGATATTCGATTTGATAATCCAACCATAGAATGTAGTTTCGATCACTTGTGTCTATTTCGTAAAGCATTTATAAAAGCAGCGCATGTATTCTCAGTCCCAAAAATATATATTGCAAAAGTATTTAAAAAGGGAATAATGAAACTCACCATACTGTATTTTGTAGTAAAAATACATATGACGACATTTATCAACTGAACAATGCAGGGTTGGCTTCGGATTCACGAACCTATATCATTTGTATATTTATTAATATACATTATTGTAATCGAACAAATATATATATATAATTTTATTAATTATGTTCTTTTTATATTAATATTATGTGTATGTTTCTTATATTCCTTTTGTTATATAAAAATATTAATTTTTATTATGTTATATGTATTAAGTATATATATATTGTTTGTTTGTTAAAATATAGTAATTATAATAATACCATAATATTACTTGTTATGGAAAAGTAAAAAATAATAATAATGATAATACTTAATGATACTAATAAAAATGTTAAAGTTAATAATTTTGTTAGTAATACTATTGACGATAGTTTTTAATTAGAGATTTCATAATGATAATATTAGTAGTTTTTAATAATATGAATAGTTTAGTAATAATATTGATGATAATGATATCAATAATTAGTAATTCACTTAGATCATAATTTTATTCATAGTTTTAAAATCTATATATTTATATATATATTTATGATCTTAATAATAGTATCTTTAAAACTTTTATTATGATAGTTATGATACTTTTAATAACACTAATATGGATATTACTGATAATTTTAATGATAACCTTTATAAAATTGATAGTGATAATAATAAGTTTTACAATACTAATAATAATAATAAGAATAATAATATTGATAGTAATAATAATAATTGATCTTCATACTACTTAATAATAATAATACTAATAATAATAATATTATTACTTAATAATACTACTAATACTCATATTAACCATATTATTAACATTACTCATAATAATAATACTTCCAATACTAAATACAACAGTAATAATCAGAACAACAATAATAATATTAATAATAATAATAATAATAATAACATAATAATAAAGTATTTGAAAGACTACCTAAATGAATTGAGCCTCAAAAAAAAAATGACCATGCTGGGTCTCGAACCCGTGACCTCCCGGATACTCACTAACACCCATAACCATTCAATCCAGTCTACTTTTCTGATTTATTCTCAACACGATTTTTATTTAACACGTTTTTATTTTTTATTTTTTCTGTTTTATACTTCTTCTTCACCTTCACCAATAAGTCGACCAGAGATGTTTGTTCAAGACCAAAATAACACAATTGTGGTTTCATTCAACACTTGAAAACCTATAGAGAACTAGAAGTATTATTCTAGAATTATTAGAAAACACAAAAAAAAAAAAATTTATTACTGCTGCTGTGCCGTCGCATAAGAAGAAAAAAAAAATTGATTTCGGTTTGAAGCTCGTTTTGGGTAATCTTCATAACATAAAATAGATTTTAAATCATCCATAGAAACTTATGAAATCATCAATTTAACTGAAAACATCACCTTGAACTCGAATTTAACCGATGAACAATCTTTGACTTTTTAAGATAAAAACTTTGACTTCGAAATTTAATTTCGTTTGAAAGAATTGGGGGTTCAAACTTTGCAGATAGTTTGCTTACAAGATTCCTAACAACTTTGCATTAAAGGATTTTGATAAATGATTCGTTCTGAAGATTTGACTAAAAAGGTGAATGTACAGAGGTTTAAGCAAAAAGAAAGGAAAAAAGAAAAAAAAATCATAGCAGCTATTCGATTTCTTTGATGGTATGGAACTTGAATAGATTTTTTTTTTTAATAAATACAAGCAGATAGGTTGATTCAAAGGAAATTATGGGTCGACCATAATTCACGAGTAAGCAGGGAATGGATGAAAGATACAGAATAAAATCAATTAACAAGAGAGAAAAACAAAAACACTGATAGGGATAGGGATATACGCGTTTTCTCTGCCCTTAATATATGATACAGACTAATTTACATTATTATTTAATAAACATATTAATAAATATAATATCATTAATATTATTAATAATAATAATATAATACTAATAATATAATAATAATAATATTAATGATAATAATAATAATACTAATACTAATAATAATAATAATGATATAAATAATTAAAATTAAAATATTGATAATAATAACTATAAAACTTATAACAATAATGTTATTATTATTAATAATAATGATACTAGAATATAATCCCATAATCATAATAATATTAGTAATAATAATACTATATCATCTTATATATTTCAAATTCGTATATAATATTAATAACACTAGTATTGATGTTAATATTGAAAGTAATAACAATATTATTATAACAACTATATTTATACTTGTAATATTTAGTAATCATGTAATATTATATCATAACTTTTATTTATTAAATATTATTTATAAATTATAATATACATGTAATGATTATGAAATCACATATATTTATATATAGATTCACTTTAAACTACACTTAATTATTTGTATCTTATTTTACATATTTGATCTTATTATATTTTATTTCTTCTAAATTATTATTTATACAATTACATTTATTTTCATATATATAAATATTTTTATTTACAAACAATGGTTCGTGAATCGTCAGAAATAGTCAAAGGTAAATGATTACATGAATATTGTTTCCAAAACTTTTGAGACTCCACATTACAAACTTTGCTTATCGTGTCGAATTCATTTAAAGATTATGTTTAAATTTAGTCGAAAATTCCCGGGTCGTCACACCAAGCATAACCATAGGTGCTATAAAATGCTTCGGCAGGGTTATACGTAGGATACGGTGGTTGCATCTCTATAGACCAGGGAGGGAATATGGGTTTTGGCGTAGGAATATAGTTTCTACCTATATGTTGGCAATGAGCTATGATTTGGTTTTGATGAACTTGCCAATCTTCAAATGCTCTCTGTCTAGCATTTTCGTACTCCTGTGAAGCTATAAACCTTTGCATTTCTTGCATATCATTTCCCCCTCCTACATTACCTTGCTGTTGGTTTCTCTCAACCTGTGGATGTCTACCATGGTATTGTACTGCGGCGTTATTTCGCCACTTCAAAACTTTCGCACCATGGTATACATTTAAACCTATTGTATCGCGGGGTTCTGGTTCTTCTACTAATAATCCCCCCGACTTATATCCACACCGAGATATTCAGCAATCAAAGTAATAAAAATACCACCTCCTATTATGCTATGCGGTCTCATCCCCCTAACCATAGCTGATAAATAATAACCCACACAATAAGGTATACTTACAGCGCTTTGTGGGTCTCGAATACACATATGGTAAAACAAATCCTGTTCATTTACCTTTTCCTTGTTCTTACTTCTTTGTGTAATCGAATTAGCTAAAAACCTATGAATCACTCTTAATTCAGCTCTATCTATATCCAAATAAGAGTAATTTCCCCCTTTGAATCGGTGATGGCTTGTCATTTGACTCCATACACCATGTGTATCAAAATTTTCATCTATCTTTCTACCATTTAGTATCAACCCTCTACAATCGGCAGATGCTAACTCCTCAGGCGTATATATACGTAAAGCCTGAGCCATGTCTAGTAAAGACATGTGGCGCATCGAACCTCCTAACAAAAATCTAATAAAAGATCGATCGGTTAAACTAGCTACCCGATCATTTAATTCTATACTACACAACAATTCTTCACACCATACTTTATATACAGGTCTACGCATGGTGAATAAACGTACCCAGTCATTAAAAGTAGAATTACCATACCTCTGTACAAGTAATTCCCTAATTGGCCCGGCCAATTCTACAGCTTCTAAGGGTCCCCATTCTATGACCCTAGGTACCTCAACAACTTTAGAATGAAGAGTATGCAAACCTCTTTGGTATTTTGGATAATCTATCCAAAGTCTGTCAAATCTCAGGTTCGGGTGCAAATCTTCCAAGTGCATATCAGAAAATGTCATGACTGGATGAGGTATATCTTGCTTGTAGTAGTTATCCACCTCCTGTTGTTCCGCATTCTCAGCAGGAGCATTGCGAGCTTGGGATGAAGATTCACCCCTTTCAGTCTGCAAAACACATCAAACATAATTTTTTTGTGCATCCAAATATGCATTAGTGTCAGCAAAATCATCAATCAAAATAATTACAATGACATGATCAATTTATATCAAGCTTAAGCTCATTTTCACATTTTTATCAAATCTACACTTTTTTTCAAAATAGCATATACGAAAATGTTCGCCAAGTTCATAAGCATTCAACTCAAATAACATGTCAAAATAATCATTACTAGCAATTAAACAAGTTTCAAATGGCATTATCTCTCATAAATCAAGTTCATGAATTTTTAGACTTGAAAAAGTCCACTTTAATTCTCAAAATCATGTTTAGGCTCAAAGTTTGGATCATTTAACTACCTAAATATGTTACACTACTTAATTTAGCAACAATTCATGACAAAAATTGGCCATAACCTGTTTATATCAAAAAGCCCCAAATTGCTCAAGAACACAAACCCTAGATTACTCAAAATTTGAAGTTTAAGGCTTCTAATCATGTTAAATAGCATCAATCTAGGTTATACAAGCATAATACATAAACAATTTAAGCATAATTACACTAAAAAGCATCAAAATCAAATTGGAGAAAAAATTGCTCAAGAACACTAATTTTCGGATTAAATGGTGTTTAGGTGTAGAAATTTACCGTTTTTCTTGAGTAATTCCTTGATAGCATCCTTCTTAACATGATTTTAGTAAAAGATTTGATGATTAACGGTTAAAAATTGTGATTTTGGGGGTGTTTTTTTGGGGTTTTTCGCGCAGTATTTTAGCTGTATGTTTTTGTGGTGTGTGGTTTGAGCTGTTCTTTACGTTTTATTTTTTTTCTGGGTTTTGGTCCCTCCGCGAGTCACGGAGATTTCCCCTTCAAACTCCGCGAGTCGCGGAGTATTTTTTTTTATACTAATTAAAACAATTAATTAATTAATTTTAAAATTTTGTTTCCCTTGTTATTTAGGACGAGGTCGTTTCGGATCGATGTCCTAGTCCGTCCTTCGACAAAATTTTAAAATTTGTCTTTTTGTAGCGATTGTTTTAAAGGCTAAGATTTTTGAGTTTTTTTTTAATGTTTTTGGCATACTTTAATTCAATAAGATTAAAAATAATGATAATAAAAGTTCTCGTCCCTCCCTTGGGTAAAGCAATTTCGGTTCAAAGACCTAGTCTTCAACTTACGACGAATTTTAAAATTCATATTTTTAACTTAATGAGATAAAGTAAATTTTTGTTTTTAAATTCACACAATTTAAATATAAAATTAAAATTAATATTAAAAATTCACACCAAACTTAAAATTTGAAATGCATAAAATTAAAAATTCATATTTTAAAAAAAATTAAAAATTCACACCAAACTTAATTTAAAAATTTATATTATAAATTCATACCAAACTTATATTAATTTTTCAAATATTTACAATTTTAAAAATATTGTTTTTACAAAGTTTACAATATTAATTTAAGATTTAAATATTAATTTTAAAAACATGGTAAAAATAAAAAAAAATCTTTTTGGCTTTTTATCCCACTTTAATCAATCAAATATTATCAAAAATATGCGCCCCTCTTTTCGGTAAAGTAATTTCGGTTCCAAGACCTAATTTAACTCATGACGAATTTTTGAAATATTTTGGGTTGATTGATTAAAGATATTTATACCTTAAGAATAAACGTTAAATTTCGCAGTGATGTAATAAATTTTTGTATGATATCAATAATTTCGGTCGCCAAACCTAATTTTATTCAATACCAATTTAATACTTTATAGCGAACAAATTAGCGTTTATTATCAAAAGGTTAAAAATAAAATAAAAAAATAAAATAAAAACTGTACAAACATACCTGTAAAATAGATTTCTTAGTTATATGATCTATCCCATTCATAAGATAGTCGGTTTAATTGGTTTTCCATGGCTACATAGGCGTAACCTCGAGCATTCAGTGTCTTTTCTTCTAAACATATGAACGGTCCGTCTCTGCATAAAGTAACAAATTCGGTATTTGAATAGGTTTGATTATTTGAACATTTACCTCCATGTGACCATTTTCCGCATTTGTGACATCTTTCTAGGTGTCGTGCTCTTCTTTTCGCTGCAGATTTTGATTTTCCTTTTCCAAATTGTAACTTATTATCTTCGCATCTGGATTCTTTTCTAACTCCGTCCATTCTTTCTCTGATTACTGATACTATTTCACTCGGTAGTGTGTCATTATTACGTTTAGTGATCAAAGCGTGTAGCATTAGACCATGGTTTAGTTCACAGGCAGTCTTCATTTCCTAAAAAAATAAAAATTCAGAATGGGGGAAGAAGACTAGTTCTTTAGGGTCTGCTAGGGAAAGACCATTCGGGTTCCATTTTCGAGAACTACACGAAACAGACGATCTAATTCTAACAGAAATACATAAACCCCCTATACTTAGTTGAAATTGTGATTAACATTATTTTCAATTGAATCATCAACAACTTGTATATCTTTGACTTTTACTTCAATCCATTTGTTGATTTCCTCCGTAACTTTCACAAATTCAACTAACACTGCCTTTTCTTTTGACGATAAATTGGATATTAATCGGTTATATAGCTTAAAGTTTCCTTTAATCTTAGCATCGTGAATCCGTTTATAAAGTTTCTTCGTTGAACTGTTAAAAATGGGTTCATCTAATTTCGTATCATCAACGGCATTCTTTGTGATTGGATCATCATTAAGTGTTTCTTCATCTTCCCCACACTTATGCGTTTTTATTGGTCTAACAGTTTTGGTTTGTGGAGATCTAAACTTTCGGTTCACAAAGGTGATCGATGTATCACCATCCCTAAGTGTCATTCTACCTTTTCTTACATCAATGAATGCCTCGGTGGTTGCTAAAAATGGGCGACCTAGATTTAGAGGAATATCAAGGTTTTTCTCCATATTAATCACTATGAAGTTTGCAACAAAGGTCAAACTTCCCACGTTAACAAGTAAATTATTTGCTATTCCAACTGGGTGTTTAATGGTTTGGTCAAATGATTGAACACCTATTTTGGTTGGTTTTAATTTACCCATGCCTAATCTTTTGTATAAGGAAAGAGGCATAATATTTGCACTTGCTCCTAAATCTGCGAGTCCATTATATACAACACCATCATTAAGTAAGCAAGAAATGATAAATTCACCCGGGTCTCCTGCTTTAGTAAGTCGAGTTGATTTGTAAACCTTTTTCGGGTGTTCTTTCCTTGGTTCTTTCACTTCTATTTGAATTTCTTGTTCACATTTTTCTTCGTTTCTTGGAATGGGAGGTTTGTATAAGAATTCCTCTTCATCACTCAAATTTGAATCCTCCTTATATTCTAGTCTTGATTTTTCATTTGTTGTTGATAACATATTTATGTTTTCATTTTGAAGGTTTTCTTTGGTGGTGAAATTATGATTAACTTCATTGTCAACTTCCATCGGACCATGTATGTAATGTTTAACTCTGTGACCATTAACTTTAAATTCAATCCCATTTGAATTTATCAATTCTACTATTCCGTATGGGAAAACTCTTTTGACTATGAATGGTCCAGACCATCTTGATTTCAATTTTCCAGGAAATAGCTTGAATCGTGAATTAAAAAGAAGAACTCTGTCTCCTTCTTTAAATTCTTTTGAACTTCTGATTCTTTTATCATGCCATTTCTTCGTTCTTTCTTTATAGAATAACGAATTTTCGTATGCTTCATGTCTTAATTCTTCTAATTCATTTAGTTGACTTAATCGTAGACGTCCGGCTTCATGTAAATCAAGATTACATGTCTTCAAAGCCCAAAATGCTTTGTGTTCAATTTCTACTGGAAGATGACATACTTTTCCATAAACAAGTCTAAAAGGTGTGGTTCCAATTGGAGTTTTGTAGGCTGTTCTAAAAGCCCAGAGTGCATCCTCCAATTTAATGGACCATTCCTTCGGATTTGATCCTACGGTTTTCTCTAGAATACGTTTTAAAGCTCGGTTGGTATTCTCAACTTGTCCAGTTGCTTGTGGATGATAAGCGGTGGAGATTTTATGAGTTACTCCATATCTTTTAAGAACTTTCTCAAGTTGATTATTACAAAAATGAGTACCCCGATCACTTATTAAAGCTTTCGGTGTTCCAAACCTTGCAAAAAGACGTCTTAAAAAGTTGACTACAACTCGTGCATCGTTAGTTGGGAGAGCTTGTGCTTCCGCCCATTTAGATACATAATCAATGGCAACGAGAATGTAGAGATTATTATGAGATTTTGGAAATGGACCCATAAAGTCAATACCCCAAATGTCAAATACTTCACATACTTGGATGACATTTTGTGGCATTTCATCACGTTGACTTATTTTTTCGGTCCTTTGACAAGCATCACAGGATTTGCAAAGAAGGTGTGAGTCTTTGTAAATTGTAGGCCAATAGAATCCAGCATCATAAACTTTTCTTGCTGTTATAAATATGGTTTGACAATAATGGTTTGACAATAATCGAAGATGTTCCCCTGGTATGGTTGTTATCAATATTCTTGGAGTTTTCGGATATCCAACAAGAAAAATGAAGTCATGTACATGGCACATGGTGGTGATTAGGTTGATCGAGTCCAATCACCATCACGAGTCATTAGAACTTTGGTATGACTTACCATAATATAACCACATTGATCGAGTGTCGTTATATTATGCCACCTCATACCTCCATTCCCACATTACTCCATAGAATCAAGTTCGTGTAATCGTGAAGATTTAAAATGAACCAAGTGTAACGACGTCTCTAACGTGACTCGTATTGAATCGAAAGAATTTGTGCAACTCTGAAGAAGCGTTTCCCGAGGGAAGTGTATAAATGATTGTTCACGTCAATGCGGTTCAAGTCAAACAATAATGTCTTTAGGCACGAAAATAGTAACGAATTATGATAACGAGTAGTACGTAACCGTAGTGATAAATAGTGATGACGATACTCATCTAAAGTAGTGGTGGTAACTTTACAACACTTGTGGATAGTAAGCTGAGACGGGGTGAATAACAACGTGGGAGACAGAGTTCCCGAACTAGTATAACTAATGAAGTCGTCGTCATCCATACGTGTATGAATCTTGAAATTACGCGTGTTACCAGAAAGTGGTAGAGTACAGGATCGTATGATGAAAATTTGGTACCATTAAGGAGTTCACCTAAGAAGGATTCAAGTATAATGCACAAGTAGTCAAGTAAGTGCTATCTATAGCAAATGTATGTCAGAATGCAATGGATAACTATCCGGTTGTAGTCTAGATTCACTAATGCGTCCTAACGACTCTGTCAGACACACTAATGCACATCCTACTGTAACGAACCGGCCAAATCGTCATTGCCGGCGCCGTTAACTTAGGTCCCGTTACGTGGTCATAGTCCCTAAATGAGACGCGTTTGACCAAAATTATATCGCATTCATTTGAAACGTACAAGACTTACAAAGTTTAGTTTACCAAACGGTTCGACAACAAGTTTAAGTTTACAAAAGTTATAAAGTATAAATGAAATAACTTGCGACATAATATAAGTTGAAAATCACAGTTGCTATAAATAGTGTAAGTATGTATGCTTTAAGTTTGAATCCAAAAGTGCTATCGCTAGCGTATGCATGTATGCTTGACTCCAAGCAAGTAATCAAAGTGTGCGGAAGCATGTATCAAGTAGCCAAATATGAACCTGAGAAACATATAGAAAACTGTCAATGAAAAACGTTGGTGAAATCATAGGTGTATTTGTAAACTTTGTTTTTGAACCACAAGATTTTGTATTTCCATAACGTTGATTATCCAAATCGTTTGCATTCCAAAAATTTGTTATTCGCGAGCACCCAATTATCAAGGCTTAACTTTTCATCCATAGAACCCCATCACAATAGTGTTAGAACATACACTGTTTCTCGAAAATATATTTCATCCAATAACGGTAGCGAACCGTCCGAATGAGGATTTGTCAAACCCGTATGGCCATACAACATAAGTTCTCGCTTACACCCGGCAAGTGTAACTAATGATAATCGAATTGAGGATTTTTGTTCAAACTCGCTGTGGAATGTTTGTTTCTTCGTACTTGTGTTCAAAGTATAAAAGTAAGTAGTACAAGATATAACAAAGTATATGTTTCTCAGCCCACGATTTAAAAGAATAAAAGTTGTTGAAAAGGTGGGACTATGATCTCACCTCGGGTGCACGAGTATAAAAGTACTTCACAAAGTAAACGTGTGCATGAAAGTTGCTTAGCCTCGACCCCAAGTAGTGAAATTGGTACCAAAATGTAGAGGATGAAGAGAGGATCACAAAAGTACAATCTGTTTTGAAGTTAGCTTGCTAAATTCGATTTAGATGATGGATTTGTGTAAATGGAGAAAATGGTATAAGAATGGAAGAAAGAAATGAGAGAAAAAGGGAAAAGAAAATAAAATGAAAATGAATGGTGGGAGGATGGTGGTTGACTAGTCAACCACTAGTTACAACTTTGCCCACTTGACCACATTTGTCCCTCGAGTTTGAAAGCGGGTGCGGGAATTAACCAAACGAATCGTTTAAATACACTAGAGTAACGAGAGATGTTATAATCCAATAACAGGAATATTAAGATCGTTAGTTAACGGAAGGTACGAATTTAAATAACGAAAGATATTATCTAAAAAAAAACGGGCTTTAAAATAATTTAACGGAAAAATGCGGGATGTTACATTACCTACACCTTAAAAGAAATTTCGTCCTGAAATTTAGTTGGAAGTAGTAGTCGTTGATTCTTCCTCGAGATCTTGCATTGCCAATTCCACGAATGAGTGAAGGTATTTCCTTGGGCGTTTCAACGAACTTCGAAAATCGGGGTTTTACTTTGTTTTACTTTGAAAAACGAACCCATATTGGAGACATCTTTCGCTTTTTGTCTCAAAACCTTTTTTAGCCGATCCAAAATCAACATTGGAACCGTTATCTTCACCTCGATAAACCGAACCCTTAACCTTCTTCCTCTTCTTCTCCTTCATTAAATTATCAATCCTCTCAACAAAAGAGGGTTTAGACACGCTCTCATGTAAACCTAAAAAACTAGCAACTTGAACTTGGGCCTTAAGAGGCCCACAATTCGACGTCTCTGCCTGGTCCAAAGTTGTAGCAGCAATCTGCGAGTCATCCCGTTCGGTTCCAAATTCACATCAAGTGACCCAAATCTCAGTTCTACTCCACTTTCCATCAAACCCAAACCATTTCCACTAACCGATAACGAAGCAGAAGGAGTGACAGAACTTGCATAAACAAGTCTATTAACTTGTTTCGAAACAGGAGTTGTTGTCGCATAAGACCAGACTCAATTCCAATAGCTTTATCAACCCCAAACGAACCCAAACCATCATTTGAAACAATGAAACGACTCATCGAAGCCAATAAATTTTTATCGAACGAGTTAGCCAAAACACGGTTCAAAGCATTTACCTCAGAAATTTCATTAACCCAAACGTTATCCAAAGTGATAGTATTACACGAATCATCTTCTACATCCACTTCAACCTATTGATGTATGTGTTTAGGATTTGACGACTTAAAAAACACATACAAAGAACAAACATTATCCAGTTCCTCTGTAGTTTTTGCAACCGATAAAACCTCCCCGAATAAACCACCCACGATACTAGCATTTAATTTAGAAGCACACGTCACCGGAATACCAGAGATCTCAATCCAAGTTAACCGAAAATACACATTAGCTAACGGCCTAAAAAGTGAAACACTAACAAAATCATAAGAGCAAGCATTCAACATATTATTATAACTAACAGAATCCCCACAAACATAAATGCACCCAAACAAACCCAACTTTGAAATGTGAGAAACATGAACCTTAGAAGAAATTAAAAAACTGGAAACCTTAGTATCTTCGATAGAAACATAATCAACCAAAAGAACAGAAAACTGCAACAGAGTTGTGATCGTCGCGTTAGGAGAGATCTTACACCATAATTTGGGTTGCGAAAGATCTCAAACACGTCTTGAGAACCCTCTGCCACTCTTCCTTGGCCACCTAACAAAGATTGGTTTACCAAAGTATCTGGACCCATTCAAAGAAGAAACAGCAAGAAGCACGTCTTTAGCATCAACGTACAAAATAAACGAGTATCTTCTAGCCAACCAAAATTTAATCTCTGATATCGTTCCGATTTTTCCAAAAAAGGATTCAACCATCTATCTTGTAACAGATTTATCAATCCTACCAACAAAAATGGTGCAATGTTGTGTACCAGTCAAGGAATCAGATGACTTCGTAGCCCCTGCATTATCGAACTCGACATACCTTTTTCCGGCCAAAAGATTACGGCCCGACCTCGAATAGCCAGGAGGAGAGTCATCGTCCGAAATTAGTTACAAAAATTAGGTTTAAGATAATCGCCAAAGAATAATGGGTGAGTGGGTGGACGATTGACCGGTGCGCAATTATCTGTAGCAATTTGTGAAGGAGAACCAAGGTTTGGGTTATTGATATTAAGTGAAGTATTCGTGGAATTAGGCATAATTTGAGTTGGAGATGGAAAATAAAAATATGAAATAGAGTAAGAAGCTGGTGGAGATGAACTAAATTGGGAAGTAGGTGTTTGAGGTGGTGGTTGGCGGCGATGAAAGGTGGAAGAAGGGCAGCTCAGATGGAAAAAAAGCTTGGCACATTTACCAAGTCAGAGAGAACCTAACGGCTTGTATGAAAATATCTTTTATACAAAGCATAAAGACAAAATTGCGTAAATTATCTCCGGATTATTCCTTTTTTACTCTTTTCATTCTTGTCAATTTAGCAGTGCACAAATAGTTCTTACAGACATCTTTTATTCTCAATTATATTCTTAGCCCTAACCAAAGTTAACTGTCCTGTTATGTTTAACTCATGTACAAGTCACATGCTTAAAACAATGAAGTGGTTAAGTCCTTCTGGGTGATGCTAATACTGCCTTTCAAAAAAACAACAATGAAAAAGTAGTGTTTTGATATGGTCATATAGTATATATATCTGATAGAGAATGGAACCCGTGAATATTATTGATTACATTAACCACTATTTATAGAGTACTTAATCTTAGATTGAGTGTTGGTCCCTTGATTACCAACATGAGTATTGTAGAGGGGGGTGACTACAATCCTTTTAAATTAACTTAACAGTTCTAAGAAATTGATATTCTGACAAGTAATTTAAATAGAGTCTAAGGTAATTTTCAACGGTTTTTCTTTATTGATTGAATCACAAAGAATTACAACTATCCTTGGCGAAATGATAGTTGGTTGATACAGATTCAACCTAAGTTATAGCTATCGAGGATATTCTAAAGCTATTACAAGTTTGGACTCTAAATAAATAAACCCACACCACTAGTTGTTACAATAGTGAATACTTCTATTCATAGTAGTCTTATTAACCATGTAATTGTTCTAATGTCCACTGGTACATAGGATTTCTGTACTTGTGGGGACAACTGCATCAGAGAGCGTGCTCTCTTCTTTTCTATTTGGTAGCTATTTGCAGGAACACCCCAATTCGGTTTGGAACTACTATTTGATTAAACAAATAGAATGTTGTATTCCCTAGGCGTTGACAAAGAATAACACATGTCTGCACATGCGTTAAACTTTTGCATTCCCACGTGGTCTTGTAAGGTCACTTATCAGCCGCCGACGCGTGTCCTTTTCTGTTCAACTTTGTCTTCGACTTCTGTTGAATAGTACCGTTGATGTAGACCACTCAGGAAACCACTATGCTTGTAATGGAGCATGGCTGTCTTGTGTAGTAAGCTGCTTTCCAGCCATGCTGGTTCTTCTATGCTGAGACACTTGATATTCTCGAGTTGCTGGGTACACATCATGTGCTATTTGAAAAATACTGTCTACTTTTTGCTGGTAGACTAGGCAGCAAACTAAACACTCGACACAACAACATTTGTTGCCTATACATAAACAAACCTGTGCTGGCTGCACATAACATTCTAGTGTACACATCTACTGTTTTGTCATAATTAAATCCTTAATTGCTTTGGGACTCAACAATCTCCCCCTATTTGATGATGACAAAACCTATGACATAAAGAGAAAAACACTAAAGCTAGAAATAAAGGACCTAATGAAAATAGGCAGTAAAATTTGTCCCTTTTGGTTTGTTTTTGGGATCTTTTGCTGAGTTATCTATATCTTATAAATTGATATGATTTTGAAGATAAACTCATTTCACATTCATTACAACTAATATATACAAAATTTACAAGACAATATAATGAAGCATGAAATAACAAAAGATATATTAAGAAGACTATCTATATTTATCTTTATCCTTCTCTTTTTCTTCATTAGATAGCTCTTCTTCTTTGACTTTCAAGGCTGCCCAGGCTTCAGGGAAAAGTATAGGCAAGTCTGCAGGATCAAATACTGGTATTTGAGGAGGTAGAATGATGGGATCTCTTCTGTGTGGGCCAACACCAATAGATTTCTTTCTTTTAGGCTTCTGAGCTAGAACTTCTTCTACTTTCACTACTGGTGCATTCCCATACTTGACTGCTTTATCAAAAAGTTCTAGTAGTTCAGGTTTTAGTGTATCTCTGAGAGCACTTTTACCTTTACCAATGAAGTACTGCAGTATTTCCATTCATTCACTGAATCCAAAGGTTCTTAGATTAGTGTAATCTACCCTCTCATAGACATAATTGTCCCTGCTGACACTGAAGGACCTTCTTGTACCTTTATGAACTTTGATGATCTTACTAGGATTATATCTTCTGGTCATCACATCAACATAATTACTCCTGAAAAGATGATCAGATAGATCTTTTGTTCTTTCAATTTCTATAGTACCTTAAGTAGGTACCTTCTCAGCAGATTCCAGTTTATCCAAGACCTTGTCCTGAGCTTTAACTATGGCTTTTGCTAACTTGAGAGATGCAGCCTCTGTTTTTCTGTTAGCAGCCAGTTTAGCTTCTTCTTCCCTAAGCCTCAGCATTTCAGCATACTCAGCATCATCCCTTCTTTGCTGTTCAAGTTGAATACTTGTAATGTATTCATTTACTGTGATGTTTAGGGATTTTGCTGTTGCAATCAGTTGCCTGCCTTCATCAGTTGTCAAGGCATTGCAATATTGCACATACCCACCTGCACAGTCTCATAGAAGAGGGATTTCTCCTCATCATTGTGAAGTCCTTGACCACTGTTGTATAAGTACATACCAATATCAATGTTGAACTCCATGGCATCAATGTAGAATTGCTGGTCAAGTGGATGATACAACAGTCTGATCTGGCGTATTCTTTCTGGTATTCCTGCTGCTTTTTGTTCTAGCAGCTCAGGAACAGTGATCTTAAGCCTATAAGCCTCTCTTTCATCTGGATTCATCTTTCTTATGTCAGGCTTTCCTTGTGCAGCTGAATCATCTTCCAAAGTAGTATGCTTATCATTAGGTTTAGGGGAAGATAGAGGATATCCAAAAGGTGATTCTGCTGTGCCTGAAGGACCTACTGGTTCATAAAAGTGAAGATCACCCAGTGTCCTATCAAAATAAGCAAGAGAATCTGCTGGTAGTGGTGATTGAACAAACATTGAGCTGCCACTACCCAGACAGTATAATTAGCAGCATCAGCAGAATCGTTATCAGATTTAACTCCCAGCTCATCCTCCTTTGCTGGGTCTTCAATTCTTCTTTCACCCAGCAGCACACTTCTGGCTGAGCCTTCAATCACAGCACTCCTTGCTGTGTCTTCAGTACCAGCTGACTGATTAGTATCAGCTGGTACACCTGTCACAATACCTTCACCAATGCCTCGAATAAGGGCTCTTTCCTTAGGGGCTGATTATCCCTAGGGGCAGATTTTACCCTTGCTTTATCAATAGGATTGGGTTCAGCTGGTGGTTCTTGTGTTGATATTGGTTCTTGTGGAGGCAGTAGGGGAGCTATTGCAAGATACTCCCCCTCAGCAGCAGACATATCTGTCTGTACTGGCTTTTCTTCATCATCATTAAGGTTGATGATCTCTACTAGCTGTGATTGTGCAGCTGGTTGAGCTGAAGAAGCAGGTTGAGAAGATTGGCTGGTTTTCATCATACCATCCAGCCATTTCATAAACACATCAGCTCTTTCTCCCCCTGACATGTTAGAATCCAAATACCTTTGCATCTCTTCAGGTGTCATCTTCTTGATTCTCTCTACTCGCTCAGCATACAGCTTTGCCTTCTTTCTATCATACTTCACCATGAACTTAGCATTTTTTTTTAAAGCATCTTTCTTGTATTGATTAATGCTGAGCAGTTCATTGTGAATTTAAAGTTTTTCACGGTTGAGGCTTCTCCTATGCTCAATTCTATGTCTTTTTCGTGCAGCATAGGCCTCAAATCTAGCACTGAAGGCATCATTCAAGTCCTGTTGTCTCTTTTGGTGCCTCTCCATTTTTTTTTCATCTTTCTTTCAATGGTTTGAGAGACAACAAAGGATTCAGCCAAAGCCAGTTCAGAGACATCACTAGGCTTACTGCAAGAACTAATATCATCCACAGATGTGGCAGGCATACTGGGTTGAGATTCACCAGCAGCCTTGACACCTGCTTCAGTATGAGCGTTGCTGGGCTTAGGGCCAGTATTACCTTGATCAGCACCATTACCACCATCATCACCATCTCTCCTCTGCTGTTTAGGAGCTTTCTCATGTTCATGCTCCCCCTCAGATTGTTTTCTCTTCTTATGTCTTTTAGATTTCTTCTTCCCCTTTTTGTCATCAGCAGGGCAGAAGTAGAGCCAAGGAGAACACTTACATCAATATCGTTGTCTGATTCAGGCACTGTGTATGCAAAGTTGTTCCAATCAGCGTCAGCAGGAGATAGATGAGCACCAGGGTCCACACCATATTGTCTAAGACACAGGTTTGAAGTTCTGACTTCATCTCTAGCAACACCCATAGTCATTTGATTTACACTCGCTCTAACATCAGCTTGAAGAGTAGCCATGCATTGCATTGTGTCAACCATAGTAACATAAGCAGAAGCAGGAATCATGGTAGCCATATGCTGTTCTTGTGACTCCAATCTCTCTTCTAATACCCTATTTTCTTCATTCCAAAATCTATTCCTTTGATTGAAAGCATCCAATTCTTCTTAAAGTCGGGTGATATGGTCAGTATACTCATTGTGAGAGATGATTCGTTGCTTAAGCTGATCTTCTTCTTCATAATGGTGGTGAATGGCATCAACTACTAGATTTGCAAAGGCAGTGACTTGACGCAGCTGGGTTTCAATAACAGAAGTAGTAATGCAACCAGCCCATTGAATAGCCTCAACCATGCAGTCAACTAGAGTTTCCCTGATGGTCTTGGTGATGTCAGGTGTGATTCTGGCAACAGTTCTATAAATAGCAAGAGTAGACAACCCAGCTATATCATAAGCATCAACTGTACTGGTTGATGGTTGTTCAGTAGTAGCAACAATAGGAGTACCTCCGTGGGATGGTGGAGGTGGAAGGTCAGAATCTGACTCATCACCATGATCACCATCATTTTTACCTTCACCCGAAGGTTTAGAACCACTGGTATCCTTTGCAGCATCATCAGTTGCATCATCATGAAGATCCACTGGTTTGTCCTTGGAGCCAGTCACATTATCATGAATGACTGGCTCTTCCTTACCAGCACCTTTATCAGCATCACCATCAGATGAAGAAGATGATGAGGAATAAGGTGAAGGTGATGAATCAGAAGGTAATGGCGAATCAGGAATATTCTGCCTGACAAACTTACCAGTATCTGGATCTCGAACAAACTTGAGAGGCCTCCACGTACCAGGTCAAGGGGAGGCAGCAGGAGCCATACCAAAGACATGGTAGTATGGCTGCTCGTTAATGTTCTCAAGTGTAGCCAGCCTCTCATAAACTTCTTCTCTGGCTGGCTGGTCCAACTGTGACAGTAGTTGAGTCAGCTCCTCATCAGGTAATTTGCTGGCCTCAACAAGAGCAGTTTGTGGATCAATTGTCAGCTGGTCCACTAGATGAGCAACTTTAAGAGTAATGGATACTCCCTTAAAAACAGGCTTAGGTACAACCTCTTCTGGATCTGGTAGTAGTAGCATCCATTTGTGGTTCTTGTGAACATTGGCAGTAGCAGAGGTACCAGCATCCATTTGTGGTTCTTGTGAACCAGTAACAGCAGTAGGTGACTATGCAGAAGGTGGAGTGACAGTACCCACAGCACCTTGAAAGAAGGTATCCGGTGTTGTATCAGAAATATTAAGATTACCAGCAGCATCCACAGTGATGAATTCTCTGGATTCAGTAGCAGCAACAGCCGGAATACTAATAGAACCAGTGTGATCAGAAACAAGAACCTCCTTAATAACCTTATCAATAACCTCTTCAAGAACAGGAGGAGGTTCAATAATCATCTCATTAACTACTTCAGAATCAGTAGTTGAGGCAGTAACACTGGGGATAACAGGAGGAGTAGCAGAAACATCAGCAGTAGCTATCTCCCCATTAATAGTAAGATCAGTGGAACCAGCAACCACTGCATCCCCAGTAACAACGGCAGCAATAGGCTTAATAATAGTTGTATCAGGACCAGTACTAGCAGCCAGTAGAAGGCTCGCCAGTACCAGCTTCAGCACACCAGTAGAAATAACATATGCTGCCCTGCTAAGATCTGAAACAAAGTAACAAGTTTTGTTAATAATAGAAGAATCAGATAAATTTGACTCAACAATTGCATCTGATGTTGGTCTCTGGGGGATAAACGTATGTTTTAGTTAGCACTTCGATTGAGACAGAGTGTGGGGTCTGTAAGTGCAGTTGTGACTCTGTTGACTTATTGGCAACACATGATAACTCAGATATTGTAAGAGTTTTAGCTGGTTTGGATTTATTAGTCTGACTCTTATCATGATTTAAGTTATAAGTGGGCTGAGCAGTATCATGAGCTGGTTCAACACGATGAGGACCCAACTCAAGTCTGCTTTGGGGGTCAAGTATGTTCTCTGCTGATTGTACTGTCAGCAGAGGATATTTCTTGAAGTACAATTTTAAAAAATGTGGAAATGCCTGGTTAGATGTAACATCCCGCGTTTTTCCGTTAAATTTAATTTTAACACCGTCTTTTTTTTTTTAAAACATAATCTTTCGTATTTAAATTAATAGTTTCCGTGAGTAACGTTCATTATATTCCCGCTATTTAATTTTGACATCACCCGTTTACTCGAGCGTTTTAAAAATATTCGTTTGGTTAATTCCCGCACCCGACTACAAACATGAGGGACTTAAGTTGACAAGTGGGCAAAGTGGTGACTAGGTCAACTAGTCAACCACTTCACCTCCTCCATCCATTTCCATCCATCTCCCTCATCTCTCTTTCTCTCTAGCAAGAACACACACACACAACACCCAATTCAATCATTCATCATCTAAATTCGATTTAGGAGGCTTACAACAAAACAAATTACATATTTGGAATCCTCTCTTCATCCTCTACAATTTGATACCAACTTCATCTCGTTTGGGTAACATTTCTAAAACTCTAGATTTCTCTAAATTCGTGTTTTTGATTTGAAATGGTGTTAGTTAGTGTCTATGGCTCAAGTCTAACATGAATATATGTTTGGTTTGCTCGATTTGTTGTTTTTGGAGTAACTAGCATGAACTTGAAATGGGTTTGCTTAATCCTTGATTTTGGATGAGTTAATGTTGTTAGATTGTTAAAGTGCATGTTTTAATTGTGTTACTAGTATCACTAGCTTCGTTTTGATGCGTAGGTTGATTAAGAAAACTTCAAAAACATGAATATTGATTTTGTGATGTTTGACTAGGGTTTGATAGTTCTTGACATGAACTTTTGATGCTTGAATGCCATGGAATGTTAATTGTTAGTGATTAGTTGTAATGTATGCTTAATTACCTTCGAAACGGCATATCGTATGTGTAAATTGGATTCCCGAAACTTAAAATGCAATTGATGAACTTGAAACTTTGAAAATGGACTTTTAAACGATCACTTGACGAGAAATCGATTATGGAAAATGTTGTTTTTGTTTGATGAAACATGTTTAGTTGTGTTCCTTGTCAAAAGAGCTTTCCAACGGTATAAGATACGCTTCCTAATTGTTTACGGTTTGAGTTTTGCGTTTGTTTGAAATTTTACCAAGCCTTGAACAAGTGAAACAGGCCAGGGACCAGGCCACGGCCATTGTCGCGCCGCGGAGCAATTTGTCGCGCCGTGGCCCAAAGGGTGATTTTAGAACATGTTTTTCAAGCTTTCTGACCTTCAACATAGGCATTTGTCGCGCCGCGGAGCAATTTGTCGCGCCGTGACAATTGCCTGTTTCATCCGAACTTCAGCAAACTTGTTTTGGCCATAACTTTTTGACCGTAACTCCGTTTTCGATGAATCAAATATCGTTGGAAACGTAATAAGATTTCCTTTCTAATGGTAAGGTTTTGAAATGTCAACTCGAACTTTATTACAATCGTTCTAACATGCTTTTATACTTGATTCTTGCATGAAACTTGACAACGTGATTCACATGCTATACTATTCGAGTCGTAACGAGCCATAGGACTAATTGAACACATTTCACCCAACCATGTGTCGTAACCGGTTAATTGATACAATTTACTTGTTTAGGTCAAGACTAAGCAACTTTCATGCACACGTTTACTTTGTGAAGTACCTTTATACTCGTGCACTCGAGGTGAGATCATAGTCCCACCTTTGCAAATACTTGTATTCTTTTAAATCGTGGGCTGAGAAACATGTACATTACATACTTATATACATTTCACATGTATATATACTTTTCATACTTTTATACTTTGAACACAATACGAATACAAAGATACAGACGAGTTAGAACAAAAGTCCTCAATCCAATTATCATTAGTTCCATTTGCAGGGTGTAAGTGTAAGCGAGTGATTATGTTGTGTGGCCATACGGGTTTAACGAACCCTCATTCAGACGGTTCGCTACCGTTAGTGGATGAAATATAATTTCAACGTGCATAGTGTATGTTCTAACACTATATTCAAAATTCAGAGGGAAGATTCAGTTAAGCTTTGGTAATTGGGTGCTCGCAATACAAACTACATTCTTTGGAATAAATACGATTTGGATAATCATCTATACAAACTATTGTGGTTCAAAATATACTTTTACAAATACATTTATGATCTCACCAACGTTTTTCGTTGACAGTTTTCTATATGTTTCTCAGGTTCATACTTGGCTATTTGATACATGCTTCCGCGTACACTCATACTTGCTTGGAGTCGAGCATACATGCATACACTCTGATTTCTTGCTTGGGGTCAAGCATACATACATACATACGCTAGGGATAGCACTTTTGGATTCAAACTTTTGTTTACATACTTACGCTATTTATAGCAACTGTGTTTTTAAACTAATTATGTCGCAAGTTATTTCATTTATACTTTATGACTTTTGTAAACTTAGACTTGTTGTCGAACGGTTTTGTAAACTAAACTTGCAAGTCTTGTACCTTTCAAATGAATGCGACATAATTTTGGTCAAACGAGTCTCATATAGGGACTACGACCACGCAACGGGACCTAAGTTAACGGCGCCGTCAATAACGGTTTTGGTCGGGTCGTTACAAGTGGTATCAGAGCCAGGTTGTAGGGAACTAGGACGTGCATTAGTGTGTCTAACAGAGTCGTTAGGACGCATTAGTGAGTCTAGACTACAACCGGATAGTTAGCATTTGCATTCTGACATACATTTGCTATAGATAGCACTTACTTGACTACTTGTGCATTATACTTGAATCATTCTTAGGCAAACTTTTTAATGGTACCCAACCTTCATCATACGAACTCGTATTCCGCCAATTTTTGGTAAAACACGTGAATTCAAGATTCATACGCGTACGGATGACCGCGACTTCGTTAGCTACTCTAGCTCGGGAACTCAAATTCTTTGGTTGTTATCCACCCCGTCTTAGCTTACTATCCATGAGTATTGTAAAGTCACTGTCACTACTCTAGGTGAGTATCGTCATCACTATTTATCGCTACGGTTGCGTACTACTCGCTATCATGACTCGTTACTCTTTTCATACCTAACTACTTTATTGTCTGATTCGAACCGCATTGACGTGAACAATCACTTATACACTTCCCTCGGGGAACGCATCTTTAGAGTTGCACTAATTCTTTCGATTCAATACGAATCATGTTTGAGACGTCGTTACATTTTGTTCATTTTAGATTTTCACGATGACACGAACTTGAACTCATGGAGTGATGTGGGAATGGAAGTATGATTTGGCGTAATATAACGACACTCGATCAACGTGGTTATATTACGGTAAGACATACCAAAGTTCTAGTGATGCGTGATGGTGGTTAGACTCGATCAACCTAAACACCACCATGTGCCATGTACATGACTTCATCTTTTCATGTTTGGACATCCGAAAACTCCGAGAATATTTATAACAACCATACCGGGGACACACCTTCAATTATTGTCAAATTATATTTATGCTTCCGAATGAATTACCGATTCCATTCGACTTCAACCGTATGTCACACGGGTGTACTAGCTCGTCCTCGCGCAGTCTTGTTGACTAACTGCAATTTACTCGTTATGCTCACATCGGGGCGGAACTTCCCTCTCACCACACTCGTACTTCCGGTTCAGGAAATCTTTATTCTAAACTCCCAATGGAGGGAGGGACTCTCCACGTTATACTAGTATTCGCCTCGAGGGTGAATAGTCTCGACGAACGTATTTGAAAACCGATAAATCTTCCGCGACGCGAATTTTCTTGAGAAACTTGTCCTAACTAACGTTTTCAATTCCTAGCAAACGTGTTCAATATGCCTTAGGGAAATGTACCCCGTTTCGGATCGAGATCCTCGTTTCACTTCTAGATTTTGGAGTGCCTTACAAAAAGCCTCGGGACCGCGTTTAGACATGAGCACCGCGTACCATCCACAACCCGACGGACCGAACAAACATGCGATTTAAACCTTGGAAACCATAATACAAGTTTGTATTACTAACTTCAAATTTACTTGAGAAAAGTATTTTCCTTTAACCGAATCCTCGTACTACAATGATTTTCATTCGAGTTTTAACGTCACTCCTTTTGAAACCACATGTGACCGGAAACGTCGTTCTCCTTTGTCGAACCAAGTAAGCGATGATCAATTCACCGGGGCCGAGGTTGTTCATGAGCAACCGAGAAAATTTGTTCATATTCAGGTAAAACCCTACGCGACTCGTACTCACCAAGAGCTACGCCGATGTTAGACGTAAACATTTCAAATTCCGCGTGGGAAACCGCGTCACGTTAAGAGTCGCACCTTGGAAAGGTACAATCCGTTTCGGGAAACGTAGGAAGCTAAATCCGCGATATTTTGATCCTTTAAATTCTTGGGGTGTTTTGGACCCGTCGCTAGCCGTTTAGACTTTTCCGACCCATTTTGAGTCTCCGTTTATCCTACATTCGATGTATCAACTCAAAGACGTGTTTTGCGAAACGAGAACTTGTTATCTTCTTTGATGAACTCACTATCGACGATAAACTTCATTCCTAGGAGGGCCAGTCGAAACCATGAATCGTGAACCCAAACTCTAAGACGACGTGAAATGCCCAAGGGAGTACCTTCACTTATTCGTAGAATTTACAACGCAAGATCTCGAGTAAGATTCAACAACTACTACTTCCAACTAAATTTCGGGACGAAATTTCTTTTGAGGTGTGGATAATGTAACATCCCGCGTTTTTCCGTTAAATTTAATTTTAACACCGTCTTTTTTTTTTAAAACATAATCTTTCGTATTTAAATTAATAGTTTCCGTGAGTAACGTTCATTATATTCCCGCTATTTAATTTTGACATCACCCGTTTACTCGAGCGTTTTAAAAATATTCGTTTGGTTAATTCCCGCACCCGACTACAAACATGAGGGACTTAAGTTGACAAGTGGGCAAAGTGGTGACTAGGTCAACTAGTCAACCACTTCACCTCCTCCATCCATTTCCATCCATCTCCCTCATCTCTCTATCTCTCTAGCAAGAACACACACACACAACACCCAATTCAATCATTCATCATCTAAATTCGATTTAGGAGGCTTACAACAAAACAAATTACATATTTGGAATCCTCTCTTCATCCTCTACAATTTGATACCAACTTCATCTCGTTTGGGTAACATTTCTAAAACTCTAGATTTCTCTAAATTCGTGTTTTTGATTTGAAATGGTGTTAGTTAGTGTCTATGGCTCAAGTCTAACATGAATATATGTTTGGTTTGCTCGATTTGTTGTTTTTGGAGTAACTAGCATGAACTTGAAATGGGTTTGCTTAATCCTTGATTTTGTATGAGTTAATGTTGTTAGATTGTTAAAGTGCATGTTTTAATTGTGTTACTAGTATCACTAGCTTCGTTTTGATGCGTAGGTTGATTAAGAAAACTTCAAAAACATGAATATTGATTTTGTGATGTTTGACTAGGGTTTGATAGTTCTTGACATGAACTTTTGATGCTTGAATGCCATGGAATGTTAATTGTTAGTGATTAGTTGTAATGTATGCTTAATTACCTTCGAAACGGCATATCGTATGTGTAAATTGGATTCCCGAAACTTAAAATGCAATTGATGAACTTGAAACTTTGAAAATGGACTTTTAAACGATCACTTGACGAGAAATCGGTTATGGAAAATGTTGTTTTTGTTTGATGAAACATGTTTAGTTGTGTTCCTTGTCAAAAGAGCTTTCCAACGGTATAAGATACGCTTCCTAATTGTTTACGGTTTGAGTTTTGCGTTTGTTTGAAATTTTACCAAGCCTTGAACAAGTGAAACAGGCCAGGGACCAGGCCACGGCCATTGTCGCGCCGCGGAGCAATTTGTCACGCCGTGGCCCAAAGGGTGATTTTAGAACATGTTTTTCAAGCTTTCTGACCTTCAACATAGGCATTTGTCGCGCCGCGGAGCAATTTGTCGCGCCGTGACAATTGCCTGTTTCATCCGAACTTCAGCAAACTTGTTTTGGCCATAACTTTTTGACCGTAACTCCGTTTTCGATGAATCAAATATCGTTGGAAACGTAATAAGATTTCCTTTCTAATGGTAAGGTTTTGAAATGTCAACTCAAACTTTATTACAATCGTTCTAACAGGCTTTTATACTTGATTCTTGCATGAAACTTGACAACGTGATTCACATGCTATACTATTCGAGTCGTAACGAGCCATAGGACTAATTGAACACATTTCACCCAACCATGTGTCGTAACCGGTTAATTGATACAATTTACTTGTTTAGGTCAAGACTAAGCAACTTTCATGCACACGTTTACTTTGTGAAGTACCTTTATACTCGTGCACTCGAGGTGAGATCATAGTCCCACCTTTGCAAATACTTTTATTCTTTTAAATCGTGGGCTGAGAAACATGTACATTACATACTTATATACATTTCACATGTATATATACTTTTCATACTTTTATACTTTGAACACAATACGAATACAAAGATACAGACGAGTTAGAACAAAAGTCCTCAATCCAATTATCATTAGTTCCACTTGCAGGGTGTAAGTGTAAGCGAGTGATTATGTTGTGTGGCCATACGGGTTTAACGAACCCTCATTCAGACGGTTCGCTACCGTTAGTGGATGAAATATAATTTCAACGTGCATAGTGTATGTTCTAACACTATATTCAAAATTCAGAGGGAAGATTCAGTTAAGCTTTGGTAATTGGGTGCTCGCAATACAAACTACATTCTTCGGAATAAATACGATTTGGATAATCATCTATACAAACTATTGTGGTTCAAAATATACTTTTACAAATACATTTATGATCTCACCAACGTTTTTCGTTGACAGTTTTCTATATGTTTCTCAGGTTCATACTTGGCTATTTGATACATGCTTCCGCGTACACTCATACTTGCTTGGAGTCGAGCATACATGCATACACTCTGATTTCGTGCTTGGGGTCAAGCATACATACATACATATGCTAGGGATAGCACTTTTGGATTCAAACTTTTGTTTACATACTTACGCTATTTATAGCAACTGTGTTTTTAAACTAATTATGTCGCAAGTTATTTCATTTATACTTTATGACTTTTGTAAACTTAGACTTGTTGTCGAACGGTTTTGTAAACTAAACTTGCAAGTCTTGTACCTTTCAAATGAATGCGACATAATTTTGGTCAAACGAGTCTCATATAGGGACTACGACCACGCAACGGGACCTAAGTTAACGGCGCCGTCAATAACGGTTTTGGTCGGGTCGTTACATTAGAGGAGTATGGGTTGCTACTCCTCTTAACACTAGTTTTAAAACCAATTAGCTTTACAATATTTAAGTCAGCAGATAAAATATTTTCAATTGTCTTAGTTATTTCTTCTGTTTGGTCTAGAGACGCACCATGTTCCATAGCAGCATCCTTTTCAGGAGCATCAGTTGAGACTGGTGCAACCTCCCCTGTGGCATACTTGGAGCCAGCTTTAGCGCGTTTAGATTTTCCTGTTACCAAGAAATAGATGAGCAATGGATTCCAATACTAGAAGTGGGTAGTCAGTATATAAGACTACGGCTGATCTTTATTATCAGAGAGCACTAGATTCTAATACCTAATTCTTTACCAGTATCTGCGACGGTGGCTGTTCTAGTTGTGGTAGCTGACCGTTTCTTGTGTGTTGCTGGCTTGCGCTGAGGTCCCTCCCCCTCAGCTGATGCACTACCAGAGGCAGTCGATTAGGTAGCTCCAGCTCGAGCAACAAGATACTCAAGCATTGCTGGCGTTAGGTCAGCATATGGAGCAGCATGTTTCGCTTTTGTCATTCCCCCTTGCTTTAAAGGCAGGTCGATTGAAAAATTAGTAATTTGCCTGTAGGCGTCACCCAGCCCATTTTCAAAAACAAGGCTCAAAAACCTTGGAAAAGGGATCAAGTGTGTTCGTTTTGGTCAAGCACCATTTTCCTTAACCTTAAGTAGATTTCAGCAGCATAGTCAATGTTTGTGTTGAACAGCAACCCATGACCTATCTTAAGCTCAAAATCTGAGCATTGATCGAAACTTCCTGATTTCTGGCTGATGCATTGTGTCAGCAAACCAAAGAAATAGTACCACATGGGTGGCATATGCTTCCTCAACGGGCTGTGGGCCATAGTACAGGTATATCTGATAATCTCCAACACCTCCCGTCTAACATCATCACTTGGAGGTGAATCAACAAATGGTACACCAGGCAATTGTAGAGCTTGTCTAATGGCATCGACGGTGACGTAGCAGTTTAGGGTTTCAGTGACCATGCCATGAACACATGGAGTACCCTGTGGAGTATTGGCCATGGTAGCCGTGTACAAAAATTTGCCTAACCAGGACGGATAGAATCTGGAAGGAACGCCGGTGATGGATCGAGCAAGTGGAGATTGCCTCACGCAATCAATCAAAGTCTCATAGCCCATGTTGGCTTTAGACTTGAGAATGGAAAGAGCATGAGCAGTATTGCCTCTAGATAGGTGAATAAGTTCATGTTCTGGTGCATTAGCAGCCTGTACAAGGCTTGGATGCAGAGCGAATAACGGTGCCGGTTCATTATGCTCCTCCGGTGCCGGTGGCGGCGGTTTTCGTTGTTGTTCTGGGTTATGTTGTTGCTGTTGTTGTTCCTCTGGTTGGTTCTCAATATGTTGTGGTTATTGTTGTTGGCCTGCCATTGATGAATGTTGAAGATGAATATTTGAATGTTTTGAAGATTTGGGGATTTTTGAGAGAAGAAAGTGATTTTGGAAATTTTAATAACCGGAGGTTATTGTGGAAAATGAAACACCCTATTTAACCTTTCGGATTGGTGAAAAAGTGCAGGAGAGAAAATGGCAACTGTCATCCGCAGGCGCGTGTGCAGACGTGACAAACGTGACAGACTTGGCACATTTTCGAGGGGATACAGACTGTTGACATGACGTTTAATCAGCTTGAACATTCATCACTCTCATTATGCATTAAATTCAGTAGGTTTTAATTCAAAAGTCGAAGTTAAAGACCACAAAATAAAGTTTGTAGTAAATACAAATATTCTTTTGTTACATTTAATATGTCGTGTATTGAATTTAAATCATTGGAATTAAATGAGTTTCAGTTTTAAGTTATCAAATTAATATTATGATTTGTTACTTCATTTTGTACATTGTGTAACCATGACATAAAAGACCTTTTGTGCTAATTGTTTGGCATGTAGGCAGTAAGTAGAGATTTGTGACTTACTGGTTTGTCCTACATGCTGTAGAACCAGCACACCAACAAAATTATTTTTTATTTTAGAGTTCAAGCATACCCAGCTCAGAGATGAGGTAGTTAAAACATTTCTCATCCAAGGGCTTTGTGAAAGGATCTGCTAACTGCTGGTCTGTTGAAATGAAGTGAAGCTCCACATCTTCCTTTTGAACATGATCCCTTATGAAGTGATATCGAACATCGATGTGCTTTGTCCTAGAATGCATCATAAGATTGTTTGTAATTGCAATTGCACTGGTGTTGTCATAGTAGATTGGAGTTTTTGTAACATGAACACCATAGTCCTTCAGCTGGCTTTGCATCCACAATACTTGTGTGACGACCCAGAAATTTCCGACCAAATTTAAACTTAATCTTTATATGTTTCCGACACGATAAGCAAAGTCTGTAATGTTGAAATCTCAAAAACTTTGAAAACTATGTTCATGTGTTCAATTAACCTTTGACCATTCCCGACGATTCACGAACAACTATATGTAAATAGATACATATATATATATATATATATATATATATATATATATATATATATATATATATATATATATATATATATATATATATATATATATTATAAATTAAAATATTATATGAGTTAATTAATATTGTAAATAAAATAATATATGATAAAATAAATCTATATATATGAAAGGTATATTGAATATATATTTATAAGGTTTCGAACTTATTTAGTAAGCGAAAATAACACTCGTTTGTCAGTCGATCGATATTAAGCAAGTTAAATTCGAACTTATATGATTGTAAAATAAACGGTGATCCGAAAATGAGTTCTATAAATTTTAGGCTTACTAAAAATGTATTTAGGAACTATTTGTTGAATTTTAAAACTTTTTATATTTTACTTAGGGATGAGAGTGAATAATTAATGTAATTTTTATTTAATAGTTAATGATTGAATTTTATACCATAATGACCAAAATAAATAAATATAGTTATTTTAAAAATATGGGATTTTTCAGAGGACTTTTATCCGCCAGTGATAACAACGGAGCATGATCCGTAATATTAGGATGTAGATAGAATATGGACAAGTCGATGGCTTACTATGCTAGTGTGGTTGTTACATATCACTTTCACTTTCTTTAAAGGTTCTAAAATATTAACATGTGAGAATTGCAAATATATATATATATATATATATATATATATATATATATATATATATATATATATATATATATATATATATATATATATATATATATACATACATGTTTGTTTACACACATACACAGATATATTCGTTCCATTTTCTTCAAGTAACAAACAAAGAGGCCAGGCTGTATTACCGTTTACTGTTTCCCATTCATGCCACTATTATCTTTTTGAAATTCATTTCATCTCTATCAATGCACTTGAATTTTATATATATATATATATATATATATATATATATATATATATATATATATATATATATATAAGTTATACATAACCTTACCAGTAAATCAAGCCATCACTTTGTTGCCGTCATCCGAACACCACCACTTCCACTCCAACCCGCCACCACCCTACAACAACCATCGTCCACTTCTATCACCACTAGCATATATATACTATGTATATATACATATGTAATGCAGAACCCACAAAACAACTCACCACAACTTCATCTTCCTCCTTTGTTTCTGCCTTCTACCGAGGACCACCACCACAAAACCACTTGTTCTTGTTTATGGGTAGCTACTTCGCTGTTACATGTTCCCGTTTGTAATTATGTTCGAAAGAAACCCACTAAAGCCGTCAACCACTCAACCTCACACCACCGGCTACTACCATGGCCACCATCGACTATAATATTGTTTTTCTGTTTCAACTACACCATAACAACCACCATGGTTCACTATTTCTTTTCGGTTGCAAGTTGCAACTAGAGCCTAAACACCCACGATTACTGAAATCTTTCGGGTTCAAATCATGAAGAGAACGATGAACTATGATAACTTGTTTTACAACTAGAACAGTGATGACCATGATAATATTGAAGATAAAACAATACGAGGTTCGCGTACTAGCCACACGATCCGCTTAATTTTAAATTGCTGTCGTTCATTTTTTTTGTTACTTTTACGCTTTTGCCGTCGGGTTTTGTTTTCAAACGTAAAGAATGATAATGATACATGATATGATGATCCATGAAAATGATTACGATATCGAAGTAATTTTATGATGATGATACGAGTATGATGGAAGAATGATGTCACGATGATAACGATGCCTGATGATGATATGATAATGAAAGGAAGAAGATGACGACGTGTTGTTGTTGTTGTTTTAATCCGGACGAACCCACACCTTAATCCATAGCTCAAAATTAAAAACTGACGTGGGCCGTAAACTTTAAATGGATATTGGGCCGAGAGTTTTGTTTTACATGTTGGGCCGAGAGCTTCTTTTTTGTTGGGCTTTGATTGTTGGGCCGTGTTTTTCAATTGAGCCGTGTTTGTGTTATTTTGAACTGAATATATCAAAAATGATACATGATGGTGGACGCAAATGATATGGGTTAAATTAATTAAGGAGCGAATTGAAAATAGAAAAGCAAAGATAGATGGTTGGTTAAGGGTGTTGTCAGTTAAACAAGAGGTCTCGAGTTCGAGCCCAGTCAATGGCATTTTTTTTTTTGAAACTTGTTCTTCAAAGGTTGTATTCTACTATTATTATTATTATTATTATTATTATTATTATTATTATTATTATTATTATTATTATTATTATTATTATTATTATTATTATTATTATTATTATTATTATTATTATTATTATTATTATTATTATTATTATTATTATTATTATTAATAATAATTATTATTATTATTATTATTATTATTATTATTATTATTATTATTATTATTATTATTATTATTATTATTAGTATTATTAATATTATCATTATAATTGAATACAACCTTTGTTACTATTATTGATATAAAAATATAGTTATAGTAATATTACATATAAGTATGTACTAATCATATTAACATTTTTAACAAATTAGGTATTATTAATATATACATATACAAATATATATATTGATATAACTATATAAATATTAATCATTTTAAGTATATATACAAATTAAATATATATATAAAACATAATTTAAGATATAATATATAAATCTATTTGATTACTATTATATGTGTTAATATATATAAAAATGATATAGGTTCGTGAATCCAAGGCCAACCCTGCTTTGTTCAGTTGTTCAATGTCGTCATATGTATTTTTACTACAAAATACAGTATCGTGAGTTTCATTTGCTCCCTTTTTAAATGCTTTTGCAACATATATTTTTGGGACTGAGAATACATGCGCTGCTTTTATAAATATTTTACGAAATAGACACAAGTAATCGAAACTACATTATATGGTTGAATGATCGAAGCTGAATATGCCCCTTTTTGCTTGGTAACCTAAGAATTAGTAAACCAGTCTACTAATTGACGCGAATCCTAAAGATAGATCTATTGGGCCCAACAAACCCCATCCGTTGTAGCGGATGCTTTAGTACTTCGAAATTTTATCATGTTCGATGGATGTCCCAGAATGATGGGGATATTCTTATATGCATCTTGTTAATGTCGGTTACCAGGTGTTCAATCCATATGAATGAATTTTATAGCAGTGAGCAGACCTGCACCTTGAAACGAAAATTAAATCTTGTGGTCTATTAAAATAATGGAAATGATTGTTTATGATAAACTAATGAACTCACCAACCTTTTGGTTGACACTTTAAAGCATGTTTATTCTCAGGTACGAAAGAAATCTTCCGCAGTGCATTTGCTCATTTTAGAAATATTATTTGGAGTCATTCATGGCATATTTCAAAAGACGTTGCATTCGAGTCGTTGAGTTCATCAAGATTATTATTAAGTCAATTATAGTTGGATATATTATGAAATGGTATGCATTCCGTCAACTTTCGTTGTAAAGAAAGATTGTTTTTTAAAATCGAATGCAATGTTTGTAAAATGTATCATATAGAGGTCATGTACCTCGCGATGTAACCAAATGTAATGTATTCGTCCAGATGGATTAGGACGGGTCGTTAAAGTTGGTATTAGAGCGGTGGTCTTAGCGAACCAGGTCTTGCATTAGTGTGTCTAACTAGTAGTTGTTAGGATGCATTAATGAGTCTGGACTTCGACCGTGTCTGCATGTCAATAGTTTTGCTTATCATTTTGTATCCAAAATTACTTGCTTATCATTCTTAGTCTAGACACATCTTACTGCATTGGTGGCATGAATAGTGTATAGACAAAATTCATATCTTAGCGTATCTGCTAATTCATATCTTAGCTTATCTGTTAATGTAAACTTTGCTAGATATATTCCATAAATTCCTCCGTAATCTACGAAATATTTTGTTCTATATATATATATATATATATATATATATATATATATATATATATATATATTCTATATAATTAGAATACCACCCGATAGCCGGAAATCACTTCATATCGAAAAATCCTTTATTCAATCGTACGAAATGGAACTCACCACTAGTTCAAGTCCCCCAGATTCTGATATGGAGTTTCACTCGAGTTCCGAAAGCAGCGTCACCAAAATGAATCAATCAATCAGCCATCCCCAATTCATCTGTTGAGTTCGTAGTCGACTTAATCAACGGAAACGAGAAGAAGACAATTCCTTTCCACCAACCAAATTTCCCTCTTTGCGATGAACCTGAAACACTTACCGGCGAATCAGTCCGAAACACCATTTTTACCCTCATTTCCAGAGTAGCTCGACATGATTATATTCTATCCACAATTCTAAACCTTATTCATCCGCTCGTTCCGACCGACAAATCGTTCCGGAATAATAGAAGAAGTCAACGAACTTCGCGCTCGAGTAATCAATTTGGAGAAAAAGGTGCAAAATTTACCAACTTCAGCAACATCACCGGAACCAACAGTACCATCAATAACAGCACCAGTACCATTAACAATCCATTCCTCAACATCTCATTTTGTACCTCGAGTATAATCATCGTTCTACGTATCGTTCTACATCATTTATCTTCGTTCGACATGGCGATTATGTAATCTCTAATGTTTTAGAGATTATATATTCTTGTTCTAACGGTAAGTCAAATGAGTTTAATATCATATTGACTCATTAAATCCGTGGTTACATCTGAAGAAAATATATATGTATATACGTTTTCATAAAAATTGTAATTAAAAATTCTTTTGTACAGACTGTTAATGGTGAAAATATTTTAACGGGTAGGTAATACCCTAGAAATATTTAGATTTCACATTAATAAGTTACACTGTACATTCTTCCAATTTGATTCAACAGTCATTTACTATCCTACATACATCCACAGATATACGAATCCGTTCACCGCAGAATAACCATTTTCATTCAATTTAACATTCGGATTTTGACTTATCAGAATCTAACAAGTGGCATAATGAAGAAAACATTTGACAAAATAAAATTTGTTAGAAACAAACAAATTAACTATGAGAAATTTTGTTAAGAATCCACGCTAACAAAATCCTAGCTAACTGTTCCTAGCTAACTGTTAATTCCTTATTACATTTTAATTATCGCAATTTATTTTATCGCAATTTAATTCTCGCAATTTTATATATCGTCATTTAATTTCTGTTATTTATTTTACGCACTTTATCGGGACACATATACAATGTTTTGACATATCATATCGGCGTCATCTATATATATTATTTTGAATAACCGTAAGTCACTCTATACGCTGTAATGTTCGAGTTCGCATATAAAGGGTCGAGGTTGATTCTCAAATAATATATATACTTTGAGTTGTGATCGAGTCTGAGACATGTATATAATGGGTCACGACACGTATTAATTAATTCGGATATTATATATTAAACTATATATGAATTGTTGAACTACTAATTGTAGACTAGTAACTGTGGTCTAATAACATTGGAAAATTAAAATGAATTAAAATATTGATTATAACATATGAAACTAAACATTTCTTCAAGTTTGCCACTTGATTTCATTTTAAACCTCATTTGTATCTTGACGATTACAATCTGCGGTCAAACCTTTCATGAATCTTGAAAACACCTCAATCGAGAGGATGAACCAACCGCACTTCATCTACAAGAAGAAAGATTTAAGCAATAGATATGCACCTGAAAACACTCAGAACCTGAGTAAATTTTTAACACATATCTGTGCTAGTTCTTTAGGCATTGTTATTACCGAAAATAACATTGTAAATCTTTTTCAAATTAGCCAATTTTGTCATAGCTCCAGCAAATCAACTTCGACTTTTCGTTCGAAACAACCTTATTACAACCTTGATATATATGCGTACTCTTTTATTGTTAACAGGGAACCTTTTATATTCGACCATATTACCATCAGCGTTTAATCATCTAAAAAACACAATTCTCCTGAAATCACCTCGGATTGATAACCGATGATTCAGATATCGTAGCAGTAAATGCAGAGGAAACAGAAAAATTGTAGATGGTCTAAACGGCCAAAAGTTTGATGATAAAGAATGGAGTGTTGGAAACGCTCACTAGAAAATTTAGTACCAAAAAGCGGATTATACGAAGTTATGAAGGAGACTGTGGACAAATCACAAGGACTAAACTTGTACATAAAGAATCCTGATGATTCTGATTCTGATGAAACCTTTAGCGAATACCTTACTCCTTAATCGCTCTAAATCATCGTGAATGAATTTCTTCATCACAATTTGATTCTAAAATTCTAAGATATTATCGTATCCTCTATTATAAATATCCTCGATATATCTGAAGATAATTTCATAACTATTCTTATCCGAAATCATTTATCTTCTCGCGTTATCAGTGTTACATCAGAAAGGAAACTATTTTAGTTTCTAAATACTGAAAATTTTGAACTTAAAATATGAATGTTTTTGAAGTAATGTTGGGAACTGAAGCATGAGTTAGTATAATATAATGACACTTGATCAACGTGATTATATTATAGTAAGTCATGCTGAGTTTCTAATGGAACGTGATGATTCACAGACTATAACGTCATTATGTGCCATGTTACACGACTCTTACATTCTATCCAATCTATAAACACATCAAGAACATATTTCTTGATAGTTCTATCTTTTCTCTTGAATTCAGGTAATTTAACCAATCAAGATCGTGCTATTACAATCTCTCTCCTGGAACATTAGTCATGTTCATTCAAAACTTCATACCTATAAATTCTGGACTATATTCGCTTGACTTAAAGTCGGGAAAATAAAACAAAAGCACGAAGCTTTGAAATATAAAGGAAAATATAAAGCCCGATCACAAACACATAAATTACAAACCGTGTATGTCAATGTGGATAGCAACATAAAGACACGGGAGAATGAAAATCACTATAACCCCAAGGTAATAGTAGAAGTTAACAGATTCTTCCGGTGGTAGATGAAAAAGGAGGAAGAAAGATATAATAGGTAGGATTAGGACAAGGATCAGAACTGGATTTATCATTTCAAAATCTTTTGGAAGTTTGAATTGAGGAAGGAAGTATAGGTGTGGTGAAAATTAATGGAACGGAAAAGGTTAATTTATAAGTGAAATATCAGACAGAGCAATTGAGGCAGATAATTGCATATTAATTAAGGAGATCTTAATTTCCTTAAATTTCGAAGAATCAAATCTTATTACGAAGATTTTCTCCAAATCCCTTGAATTTCGAAAATCAACCGAATCTACGTCAAAAGATATGACGAAACTTTTTTTTCTCATTTCACTCTTTTGCGATAGCTTCACTCGTACTCTCCACATAAACGAATTGTTTCATCCATATTATTCATTGATGATAAAACTCTAATTTCTAGCTCGTATGCGTCATGAGAACATATTTATTGTCAGCCATGACCATTCCAATCAAATTTCGGGATGAAATTTCTTTAACGGGTAGGTACTGTGACGACCCGAAAATTTCTGACCAAATTTAAACTTAATCTTTATATGTTTCCGACACGATAAGCAAAGTCTGTAATGTTGAAATCTCAAAAACTTTGAAAACTATGTTCATGTGTTCAATTAACCTTTGACCATTCCCGATGATTCACGAACAACTATATGTAAGTAGATATATATATATATATATATATATATATATATATATATATATATATATATATATATATATATATATATATATATATATATATATATATATATATATATATATATATATATATATATATATATGTATATTAATTATTATAAATTAAAATATTATATGAGTTAATTAATATTGTAAATAAAATAATATATGATAAAATAAATCTATATATATGAAAGGTGTATTTTGAATATATATTTATAAGGTTTCAAACTTATTTAGTAAGCGAAAATAACACTCGTTTGTCAGTCGATTGATATTAAGCAAGTTAAATTCGAACTTATATGATTGTAAAATAAACGGTGATCCGAAAATGAGTTCTATAAATTTTAGGATTACTAAAAATGTATTTAGGAACTATTTGTTGAATTTTAAAACTTTTTATATTTTACTTAGGGATGAGAGTGAATAATTAATGTAATTTTTATTTAATAGTTAATGATTGAATTTTATACCATAATGACCAAAATAAATAAATATAGTTATTTTAAAAATATGGGATTTTTCAGAGGACTTTTATCCGCCACTGATAACAACGGAGCATGATCCGTAATATTAGGATGTAGATAGAATATGGACAAGTCGATGGCTTACTATGCTAGTGTGGTTATTACATATCACTTTCACTTTCTTTAAAGGTTCTAAAATATTAACATGTGAGAATTGCATATATATATATATATATATATATATATATATATATATATATATATATATATATATATATATATATATATATATATATATATATATATATTATATACATACATGTTTGTTTACACACATACACAGATATATTCGTTCCATTTTCTTCAAGTAACAAACAAAGAGGCCAGGCTGTATTACCGTTTACTGTTTCCCATTCATGCCACTATTATCTTTTTGAAATTCATTTCATCTCTATCACTGCACTTGAATTATATATATATATATATATATATATATATATATATATATATATATATATATATATAAGTTATACATAACCTTACCACTAAATCAAGCCATCACTTTGCTGCCGTCATCCGAACACCACCACTTCCACTCCAACCCGCCACCACCCTACAACAACCATCGTCCACTTCTATCACCACTAGCATATATATACTATGTATATATACATATGAAATGCAGAACCCACAAAACAACTCACCACAACTTCATCTTCCTCCTTTGTTTCTGCCTTCTACCGAGGACCACCACCACAAAACCACTTGTTCTTATTTATGGGTAGCTATTTCGCTGTTACATATTCTCGTTTGTAATTATGTTCAAAAGAAACCCACTAAAGCCGTCAACCACTCAACCTCACACCACCGGCTACTACCATGGCCACCATCGACTATAATATTGTTTTTCTGTTTCAACTACACCATAACAACCACCATGGTTCACTATTTCTTTTTGGTTGCAAGTTGTAACTAGAGCCTAAACACCCACGATTACTGAAATCTTTCGGGTTCAAATCATGAAGAGAACGATGAACTATGATAACTTGTTTTACAACTAGAACAGTGATGACCACGATAATATTGAAGATAAAACAATACAAGGTTCGCGTACTAGCCACACAATCCGCTTAATTTTAAATTGCCGTCGTTCATTTTTTTTGTTACTTTTACTCTTCTGCCATCGGGTTTTGTTTTCAAACGTAAAGAATGATAATGATACGTGATATGATGATCCATGAAAATGATTACGATATCGAAGTAATTTTATGATGATGATACGAGTATGATGGAAGAATGATGTCACAATGATAACGATGCCTGATGATGATATGATAATGAAAGGAAGAAGATGATGACGTGTTGTTGTTTTAATCCGGACGAACCCACACCTTAATCCATAGCTCAAAATTAAAAACGGATGTGGGCCGTAAACTTTAAATGGATATTGGGCTGAGAGTTTTGTTTTGCATATTGGGCCGAGAGCTTCTTTTTTGTTGGGCTTTGATTGTTGGGCCGTGTTTTTCAATTGAGCCGTGTTTGTGTTATTTTGAACTGAATATATCAAAAATGATACATGATGGTGGACACAAATGATATGGGTTAAATTAATTAAGGAGCGAATTGAAAATAGAAAAGCAAAGATAGATGGTTGGTTAAGGGTGTTGTCAGTTAAACAAGAGCTCTCGAGTTCGAGCCCAGTCAATGACATTTTTTTTTAAAGCTTGTTCTTCAAAGGTTGTATTCTATTTTTATTATTATTATTATTATTATTATTATTATTATTATTATTATTATTATTATTATTATTATTATTATTATTATTATTATTATTATTATTATTATTATTATTATTATTATTATTATTATTATTATTATTATTATTATTATTATTATTATTATTACTATTATTGTTAGTAGTATTATTAATATTAATATTATCATTATAATTGAATACAACCTTTGTTACTATTATTGATATAAAAATATACTTATAGTAATATTACATAAATATGTACTAATCATATTAACATTTTTAACAAATTAGGTATTATTAATATATACATATACAAATATATATATTGATATAACTATATAAATATTAATCATTTTAAGTATATATACAAATTAAATATATATATAATATATAATTTAAGATATAATATATAAATCTATTCGATTACGATTATATGTGTTAATATATATATAAATGATATAGGTTAGTGAATCCAAGGCCAACCCTGCATTCTTCAGTTGTTCAATGTCGTCATATGTATTTTTACTACAAAATACAGTATCGTGAGTTTCATTTGCTCCCTTTTTAAATGCTTTTGCAATATATATTTTTGGGACTGAGAATACATGCGCTGCTTTTATAAATGTTTTACGAAATAGACACAAGTAATCGAAACTACATTATATGGTTGAATGATCGAAGCCGAATATGCCCCTTTTTGCTTGGTAACCTAAGAATTAGTAAACCAGTCTACTAATTGACGCGAATCCTAAAGATAGATCTATTGGGCCCAACAAACCCCATCCGTTGTAGCGGATGCTTTAGTACTTCGAAATTTTATCATGCCCGATGGATGTCCCGGAATGATGGGGATATTCTTATATGCATCTTGTTAATGTCGGTTACCAGGTGTTCAATCCATATGAATGAATTTTATAGCAGTGAGCAGACCTGCACCTTGAAACGAAAATGAAATCTTGTGGTCTATTAAAATAATGGAAATGATTGTTTATGATAAACTAATGAACTCACCAACCTTTTGGTTGACACTTTAAAGCATGTTTATTCTCAGGTACGAAAGAAATCTTCCGCTGTGCATTTGTTCATTTTAGAAATATTACTTGGAGTCATTCATGGCATATTTCAAAAGACGTTGCATTCGAGTCGTTGAGTTCATCAAGATTATTATTAAGTCAATTATAGTTGGATATATTATGAAATGTATGCATGCCGTCAACTTTCGTTGTAAAGAAACATTGTCTTTTAAAATCGAATGCAATGTTTGTAAAATGTATTATATAGAGGTCATGTACCCCGCGATGTAACCAAATGTAATGTATTCGTCCAGATGGATTAGGACGGGTCGTTAAAGTTTGAGCAGTACAGCTCCCATCAGAAACATATTCTGCCTCAGCAGTAGATGTGGACACAGTATTTTGCTTTTTGCTCGTCCAGCTGACTAGCTACCACCCAGTAACTAGCAACCACCAGTAGTACTTTTCCTGTCTATTTTACATCCTGCAAAATCAGCATCTGAATATCCAATTAGTTCAAAATCCTGGTCTTTGGGATACCAAAGACCACGTTTGGCAGTACCTTTCAGATACCGGAATATCCTCTTTATTGCCAGCAAATGTGACTCTTTAGGATCAGCTTGATATCTGGCACAAAGACATGTGGCAAACATGATATCTGGTCTGCTGGCTGTGAGATAAAGTAGGGACCCAATCATACCTCTATATTCAGTGATATTGACTGGTTCACCATTGGGATCAGCATTTATCTTGATAGATGCTGCCATTGGAGTCCCTATATCTTTTAAACAGGTCAGACTAAATTTCTTTAACATATCTTTGATATATTTATCTGGACATTTAAAATTCCCATCATCAAGTTATTTAATTTGCAATCCTAGAAAGTACTGCAAGTCTCTTTGTAAACTCATTTCATATGTCTTTGACATAAGTTTTGAAAACTCTTAATAATATTTTCCATTTTTAGAACCATAAATAATATCATCCACATATATCTGTACCAGAAAGAGATCACCATCTATCTCCTTTGAGAATAGGGTGGTATCAATTATTCCAACTTTAAAACCTAAACCAGTGAGATACACATGAAGTGTCTCATACCATGCTCTTGGTGCCTGTTTTAGGCCATATAGAGCTTTGTCTAACTTGTAGACATGGTCTGAATATTTACTGCTTACAAAACTAGGAGGCTGTTTGACATAGACTTCTTCTTGCAGCTTCCCATTTAGAAATGCAGATTTAACATCCATCTGGAATACCCTAAAGTTCATCTTAGCAGCATATGCCAAGAATAATCTGATAGCTTTCATCCTAGCCACTGGTGCATATGTCTTTCCATTATTCCAATCCTTCTTCTTGTCTGAAACCCTGAGCTACCAATCTAGCTTTGTTTCTGACTACAATCCCATCTTCATCCATCTTATTCTTGAACACCCATTTGGTACCAATGATCTTCTTTGTTTCATCATCAGGTTTAGGTACCAATGTCCAAACCTTGTTCCTATCAAACTGGGAGATCTCTTCTTGCATAGCTCCTGCCCAGCTAGGATCTTTGATTGTTTCTTCAGGACATGTAGGTTCAATGTTAGACACAAAGTTTACATGCATACAAAAGTTGCTGGTTGCATGTCTTCTTGTCTTAACACCACTAGCCAGATTACCAATAATCTGCTCAATTGGATGCTCCATTATCCATCTAGTGTTATGAACAGGTGAGCTTGTTGTGGAACACACAACATCTTTATTATCAGCCGGTTCAGCAGTAGAAGACAGCTATTCGTTATGAGTGAAACCAGTACCAGCTTGTGATCCTTCAGAACTAGTAGACCTTTGCTCGAGTTGTAGAACTTCAGTAGAGGCAGTAGGTCCACATAGTTTAGACACAGATGGAACAGAATATTTCATCTCATCATCAGAGAATCTAGCAACATGGATTGGAGAGGGAATTGCTGCTGGTTCTTCTTTAACATCAAGAGCTTGCTGAGTAGGCTCTTCAAATGTTAACTCCTCATCTTCTTGATTAGAGGATGGAGTGGTGGAAGTTTCATCAAATGTAACATTAATGGATTCTTCAAAACAACCCTTCTTTTGTTGAAAACCCTATATGCCTTTGACATGTTGGAATATCCAAGAAATATACCTTCATCAGCTTTAGCATCAAACTTACCAAGCTGGTCCCTATTGTTTAGAATGAGACAGGGAGTGGCAAATACATGAAGAAAGGAAATTGAGGGTCTTCTTCCTTTGAGAACTTCATAAGCAGTTTTCTGATGTCTCTTCACTATTAAAGATCTATTCTGGTTAAAACAGGCAGTATTCACAGCTTCTGCCCAATATGAATTCTTCAACCCAGACTCAGCCAACATAGATCTTGCTGCTTCAATGTGAGTTCTGTTTCTTCTTTCTGCAACACCCTTCTGTTGAAGTGTTCTCACAACAGAAAAGTTCTGTAAAATACCTTTGTCAGCAAAAAATTCTTCCAATGTTGCATTTCTGAATTCTGTACCATGATCACTCCTTAGCTGCATCACCAGTTGCCCATTCAATAGTTCCATCCTTTTGATAAAATTGATAATTTCATCAGCAGCTTCACTCTTTTACTTCAAAAAGAATACCCAAGTGTATCTGAAGTATTCATCAATAATAACCAGTGTATACTTCTTTCCACTACAGCTGGCTACATTAACAGGACCAAAAAGATCCATATGAAGTAGGTGAAATGGTTTCTCAATAGATGAAATCTGCTTAGATTTGAATGAAGCATGGTGATGCTTTCCTTTTTCACAACCAGGACACAATCTGTCCTTCACATAAGACATTGTGGGTAGCCCAGACACCAAACTTTTACTAGATAATTTGTGAATATCTTTAAAGTTGAGATGTGAGAGTCTCTTGTGCCATAACCACTTGAGGTTGTCTGCTGCCTTTGAATAAAAACAAGTAACTGTTGTTGTGATTGCTGTGTTCATGTCAATTTGATACATGTTCTCATGTCTTTTTGCTGTCAGCAGTAGCTTCCCTGCCTTATCAAAAATAGTACCAATCTTCCTTCTGAATTGAACTATCTTACTTTTGCTTGTCAGTTGGCTTATGCTGAGTAAATTGTGTTTAAGCCTAACGACATATGCCACATTTGAGAATGTAACATTCCCATTTATTAAAGTACCAAAACTCTTTGTGTAACCCAATGAATTATCTCCATATGAAACAACTGGACCATGTTTTTCTTGATAGTCGATCAGCAGGGACTTACATCCGGTCATATGTCTCGAACAACCACTATCGAGATACTAGATTTGCTTGTTTTGAATGCCCTACACAGTAGCTGAGAGATTAGTTCTTTTTAGGAACCCATCTAAGGATGGGTTCTGGAAGAGTCATCTTCGATGCTTTCCTCCTTGCTGCTTGTTTGGTTTGAGGGGTAGCAGCTTTGGGGTTCATAATTTGGATACACTGGTTGGACAAGTGAGCTTTGCTGCCACATTTGTAGCATTTTCTCACTTTTGGTCTTGGTAGCTGGTTGGCAGTAGATGTACTGGGTGACTGGTTCTGCTGCTGGCTTTGAGTGACAGCCAGTAGCAGCTGGTCATGCTTCTCAGTCAGTATCTTAGCGATAGATGTCTCAGTACTTGACTCTACTATTTTAGCTTTTCCCTTATGGGCAGCTTTTGGCTTGGAACCAGTACCATTAACGTGATTTACTGCTTTGCCTTTAGATTTTGACTTACCAGTGTGGGAAGTTACTAGTTTGTCGGCTGCTGTTGGTTGACCAGCAGGAGTCACTTTAGACTTACCAGAGTCAGGATTTACTGGTTCGTTTGCAGTTACTGGTTGACCAGTATGACTTTCAGCAGTAAGCTCAGCGGTTAGAAAACTCAAAGATTTAACTGATTTTGAATTTCTTCGATTATTTTCAGTTATGTCTTTCTTGATTTGTCTTTCCTTAGGAGTCATGTAGTAAATGCTTGAGGGATCAGTAATCTTATTATTTGAAATACTGACTTCCTTAGCTTTAACTTCACTCTCCAATATATCTTTCATGGATGGTGGTGGGGTCACTGTAGGTCTGACGAACTTATTTGTTAAGACCTTTTTACCCTTAACTATCTTAGCAAAAGTGTTTGGCAAGACAGCTTCAGGATCACTTTCAAGAGTAGGGTCTATAAAAGCAACTTCTGCAAGAGCAGCAGCAACATAGTCACCACCAAAGAAAGCTTCAACTTGGTTAGGCACCTGCTCATTAACACATTTAGCTGTGTGTTGAGCAGATGTACACCATGAAGCAACAATCTTTTTAAGATTGCTCAGCTGGTCCTTGACTTCTGCTGCTTCAACGTGAAGAGACTTTAAAGCAAATTTTTTTTTTTTTAAAGTTTGGAAATTTCATCTTTCAAGATCTTAATTTCATCAGTTTTACCTTTAAGTTTTCAATTTAAATATTTAATAATAGTTTTAAGAATTTCTTCACGTTTACTGCCTCTGCATAAATCAATTCTTAGGTAGTCAAATACTTCAGCCTTTTCATCATCGGTATAAGTTCGAAAGTTATCAACCTTATACATCAGTTCAGATTTTTATTGAGGTGAATCTCTTTTCAAGTCAGCTTCCCTCATGTCAGCCACAAATGTACTACCATTATCATCCTCTTCAAACTCTTCAACCTCTTTGGCCATCAAACACAGCTTTTTACCAGAAACATAACCAGCAAAATCATCATCAGTTTCACTGTCAGGAGACGAAGATGAATTGGTTTCATCCCAATCATGATGCACAGCTACTAGTACCTATTCTGGCTTCTTCTACTTTTTACCAGCCTTTGAGCTTTCCTTCATCTGAGCCTTCATAGCCTTGTACTTGTTTTTGTACTTTTCAGCTTTTGAGAAGGAGTTAGCATGTGATGAAGGTTTCGTGGACATGCATTCAGCAGAAAAATGTCCAACCTTCCTACAGTTGTAACACTCAGATTTGGGGCCTTGGACAGATTTGCTACCATACCTAGCACTAGGTTTCTTAGTCACTTTGTATGGCTTGCTGGTACTATTTCTATCGAACCTTTTGAACTGCCTAGCCAGCAATGCCATACCTTCAGCAAACTCTTCAACATCATCATCATCATCATCATCATCATCATCATCACTACTTTCCTCAGACCAGTACCACTGCTCTCATCATCTTCATATGCCTCTTCTTCTGCCAGTAACTTTTGAGCCAGTAAAGCTTTTTGAGCTTTCTTTTTAGCAGCAACAACAAGAGTAGTATCAGTTGATTTTGTAGATTTTGAAGTGGTGGAAGCAGACTTAAAGTTTTCTTTCAAGTTAAATTCAAGTTTGGCCTCAGCTTTCTCATGGTTTCAAAGTGTACCACAGAGAGAAGACATATTGAAATTCTTTAGAGTCTGGGTGGTTCTTAATGGGTCAGTGACAGGTTTCAATTTAGCAGGCAATGGGTCAATGAATTTGTTGACTTGTTCAAAATCAGTATAGATGATTTTAAGGGTAAGCAAGTCAGCAACTAAAGAATTAAACCTATTGAAGGTTTGCTTAAGGGTCTTACTTTTGTAGGCAAAGAACATTTAATATTCTCTTTTTAGGGCAATGATCTTATTCTGCCTAACCTCATCCATACCCTCATATGTGACATCAAGGTAGTCTAACATAGCTTTAGCATTTGGTTTTGCCTTAATCAGTTTAAACAAATGGTTAGGTAAAGTTATAGCTAACAAAGTTCTGATTTTAGGTTCAAGTAAAACACGACGTTTATCCTCAACATCCCAGTTAGCTGGGGTGAGAACAACCTCTCTGCCAGGGACGGTAGGAGTTTCGACTGTTGCAGATACACTACCAATTGTTTCAGTAGGGATGAATGGACCATCAGTAGAAATTCCAGGCATAAGTGGGTCAATAGACTCAAGATGTAGCATAAATCTAGCCTTCCAGGTTTCATACTCATCTTCATCAAATTTGGGTGGTCTATTGGATGACCCATTTTCAAGGTAAGCTATATTCGAGTATGCAGCCATAAGAGGATTCAGATCCAAGATATTAAATTATCAAGACTGAAGCTCTGATACCAGTTGTTGGTCCCTTGATTAACAATAGGAGTATTGTAAAGGGGGGGGGAGGGTGAATACAATCCTTTTAAATTAACTTAACAGTTCTAAGCAATTGATATTCCGACAAGTAATTTAAATAGAGTCTAAGGTAATTTTTAATGGTTTATTCTTTATTGATTGAATCACAAAGAATTACAACTATCCTTGGCGGAATGATAGTTGGTTGATACAGATTATACCTAAGTTATAGCTATCGAGGATATTCTAAAGCTATTACAAGTTTGGACTCTAAATAAATAAACCCACACCACTAGTTGTTACAATACTGAATACTTCTATTTATAGTAGTCCTATTAACCATGTAATTGTTCTATTGTCCACTGGTACATAGGATGTCTGTACTTGTGGGGACAACTGTATCAGAGAGCGTGCTCTCTTCTTTCCTCTTTGGTAGCTATTTGCAGGAACACCCCAATTCGGTTTGGCACCACTATTTGATCAAACAAATAGAATGTTGTGTTCCCTAGGTGTTGACAAAGAATAACACATGTCTGCACATGCGTTAAACTTCTGTATTCCCACGTGGTCTTGTAAGGTCATTTGTCAGCCGCCGATGCGTGTCCTTTTCTGTTCAACTTTGTCTTCGACTTCTGTTGAATAGTACAGTTGATGTAGACCACTCAGGAAACCACTATGCTTGTAATGGAGCATAGCTGTCTTGTGTAGTAAGCTGCTTTCCAGCCATGCTGGTACTTCTATGCTGAGACACTTGATATTCTTGAGTTGCTGGGTACACATCATGTGCTATTTGAAGAATACTGTCTACCTTGTGCTAGTAGACTAGGCAGCAAACTAAATACTCGACACAGCAACATTTGTTGTCTATACATAAACAAACCTTTGCTGGCTGCACATAACATTCTAGTGTACACATCTGCTGTTTTGTCATAATTAAATCCTTAATTTCTTTGGGGACTCAACATTGAGATTAATTGATTTATTTTCCAATATGTAAAGGCTGATGATTTCTTTTACCGAACGAAATATATAAAATTTTATCCGGCCCGTATCAAGTATAAAGTTTTTTTTCACGGGTATTAAGTTTTACTTAATTAAATAATAGTAATAATAGTATAAATAATAGTAATTATAATAATAATAGTAATACAATAATAATAACATATACTAATAATAATAATTTACAAATGAATCATCTTTATGATTTGTATACAAATGAATCATGATAAAAGAAACTTTAATTATATATGTGAATTCAATGATTTTGCCGTATTTTATATAAATAAATAATAAAGATATTTTTTTTTTGTAATGTTGATGATGATATTTATATGGATGTAGGTTTAATGATTAAATTTTGTTATATAACTAAAGATATGTGAATTCTGTCCAAAGTTCAAATGAGAACCACAAAAAGGGTGAGATTTGTGAAAACTTTTAATTTACAAAGATTTTCATATATGTGTAAATTGAATAACCCATAAATGTCGATGGAGAGTAAGAATGAACATAAAATAGTTTGGAAATACTTATATTTTACCTATATAATCAAATATATAGTTTCTCGTTCACATGTGCATATTTTTTTTGTGAACGTGTGGACAAATTCATATAATTAAGAATTTAACATATAATTTGTGGTAATGAACATATGCTTGTTAATGATATGAATATTAATTAACATTTGCATATAATTTTTTGCATCCAAATGCATAAAAACTATGAAATTTAAAAAATTCTCGCGGTTCTTTCTCTTTTTATGATTCTCGTTTGAACCTGCCCCCCTATAATTCCTAAATTATAGTCTATTTCATTTGAGAAAAAAGTTCCTTTACAAGTTATACAAAAAATAATATATAGAGAGTGGGTAAAATGGAAATTGTATTTGTTGATGATGTATACCATGTAGATGAAACAACAACAATACCCAATCCCACGAAAGTAGGGTATGAGGAAGGTGGGGTGTAGACAATCATTTCTCATATTCTAGATTAGAAGAAAGTCACTGCTCCACCCGCGGGTATAGAACCCACGAGTAGATAAGGTCGTCCCTCCCTCTACTCGAGAGTAAAGAGATTGCTTCCAAAAAGACATCCGGCCAATAAATAATAGAAATAATAGAAATGCTCATAGAAATGAAATAAGGGGCCAATGATACATACCTGAAAGAATTTAGTGCGTCTGAGGAGATGCACCCATACAAAGTAGCCATAAAAATGAAGATACTTATAGCAGTAATGTACAACAATAAGATAGATAGCATGAATAATATAGTGCGGAGAGACATGTAATTTTTCAAAATAGATATACAAACAAGCAATACACCCACATACACACACACACCCACACCCACAATATACATATTAAATAATATACACACATAAACATATATAAATACCCATACCTATAGATATATATGTATAGCTACTTTCATATATATATATATATATATATATATATATATATATATATATATATATATATATATATATATATATATATATATATATACACACACACACTACATTTTTGAGCCTGTGTGTTGCACGAGTGTGTAAAAACCCGTGGAAAAATGTAATTTGCAGTTCATTTTGATATGTAAATTGCGATAATAAAAAATAGGAAAAATTATAAGAATTATTTAAGAACCCGTGGTGTTGACAAATTTAAAAAAAAAATAAGTTTAAGAGCACTTGGTGTTGATAAATTTCAAAAATTCCTTTTGAGTTTAAGAGCCCGTGATGTTGACGAATATTAAAAGTTCTTTTGAGTTTAAGAGCCCCTGGTATTGACAAATTTTAAAAGTGGTTTTGGGTGGTGTTAGTAACTTAATGTCTACAATTATTTTTCTCAACATTAATATCTTTTTAATATATAAATTATATACTACGTAATATTCAGAGTATATTGAAAATGTGTCATGGAATGTAATATTAGTAAACTATAAGTTATATTATTTTAGAATTATTATATACAATTAGTTTTGAATAAAAGTGTAACCTGCGAGTTTAATTTTAGAAAAGTTGTTAGTTATTTCAGCAAAATAATGGTACTCGAGGGAATCATCATGTATAATTAATATTATAATAGTTATATTTGCGTGTTCATAAATATTTTATGGACCTAAATTGTAAATTCAAATTACTTCCATATTTATTGTAAAGACCCGTCCTTATCCACCTGGACGAAGTCATCAACATTTGGTCCCATTGCGATGATCGATTCCAAGTAATATCCTTAAAATGAGCTAATGCACAGCGGAAGATTTCTTTAATACCTGAGAATAAACATGCTTAAAAGTGTTAACCAAAAGGTTGGTGAGTTCATAGGTTTATCATAACAATCATTTCAATATATTAATAGACCACAAGATTTCCGTTTATAAATATATGTACACTCGCAAGTGTATAAAAGTATTCTAAGTGGTTGAGCACTTGGTAACCATACTTAACATTTAATCAACGTCGCATATTCCCTTTATTATGAAATCTCACTACACCGTACCAAGTGTAGTCACCAAACGAAGTACTGTGCAACCGTTGAATACTTGCCGTCCAGTCCGGTTGGGGTTGTCAGGCCCGATAGATCTATCAACAGGATTCGCGTTTACAATACCCATGTAATTAGTAGTTACCAAGCTACAGGGAAATATGTCAGTGGTACAACTCAACGTAGAATATATTTTTAAGTACTTGTGTCTATTTTGTAAACATTTATAAAAGCAGCGCATGTATTCTCAGCCCAAAAATATATATTGCAAAAGCAATTAAAAAGGGAGCAAATGAAACTCACCTAATGTATTTTGTAGTAAAATACATATGACGACATTAAACAAGTGTAGGGTTGGCTTCGGATTCACGAACCTATATCATTCATATGTATATTAATACATATATTCGTAATCAAATAAATTTATATATTATATCTTAAATTAAATATATTATATATTAAATTTGTATATATTTAAAATAGTTAATATTTATATAATTTAATATTATATCAAAAATAACTAATTTGTAATATGTAAATATTTATTTAAATAATCTTAATATAGATAATTATATGAACTAATAGGGTAGTTGTAACAAATATACTCTTATATGGAAAATATTTATTTGTTATGATAATATTGTTAATATAAAAATAATAATGAAAATAATAATTATTATAATAATAATAATAATAATAATAATAATAATTATAATTATAATAATTATAATAATGATATTAATAACAATACTAATAATATACTAATAATAATAATAATAATATCAATAATATAATAATAATAATAATAATAATAATAATAATAATAATAATAATAATAATAATAATAATACTTTCATTAATAATTAATAATCATAATCATAATGATAATAATAATAATATTTATATTAATAAAAATGATAAAATTAATAATAACAATAATAATGTTAAGACTACCTTAAAAGGCTTAAAAATAAAATGCTCGCTTCCAGGTTTGAACTCACGGCCTCCTGCATACCCAACTCTTCCCCAGACCACTAGACTCATTGCGTTTTTCTGATTTAATACACAACCGGAAATATATAACCCGAAATATTATTGTTTCTATTCTTCATAATATAAAACCCAATTATCATATTCTTATAACCATTATCATATATCATATATCATGCATCTTCATCATTCTAATTATCATCATCACCTAAAGACAACATTCATCATGATCATTGTGATCTTTCATGATTTCGTGAACATCATTATCACCATTACTTCGCTCGCGGTTCATCAACAAAACAGAAAACGACTTATAGGCTAGCAGGAGCAATCCACGATGAAAAAAAAATTATAGTTGTAGGTAGTGGAGGTTGCTCGAATGTAAACAGAAACAGTACAAGCGTGTTGCAGCAACGGATCGACAAGTAACCAATTTAAATTAAATATGTAATGGGCTTCGACCCAAGTTGTATCAAAAGCCCAAGTTATCTAGATGGGTGAGTGTGATGATGGCCTGTTAGTTTAATACGTGAAGTTGGCCGACAAAAGGAAGAAAACAGAAAGTAGCAGTTGAACAACATTCGTGTTTTTATCTTAACATCACTATCATCAATATACATCACCTTCTTTATCTACCATTATCGTGTACTCATCATTAATATGAACAGAAGCAGATTTTTTTGTGGATTTTGTTGAATGGGTTTCGAAATAAAAATATATATATGGCAGCGTAACAGTAACCAAGGTTCAAATGACTGTTCATCGTCTTCATATAATGGGTTTCGTGATAGTAATGGCATGTAAGGTGACCAGTTAATGGGTATTGAACAAAGATGGTGGTGTCATGTAGTTGCAGGTGTACGTAATGGTTGACGAAGAGGGTGCAAGGTGGGTGTGGTGTGATCCGTAAGGTGTTGATCTAGAAGAGAAAGCAAGGAGAGATGTGTTGTGTTGGCGTTTGAATCAAGAAATAGAAAATTCGTAGTAGCAGTGGTGGTGGCGAGTTCATAAGAGGGTGTTTTGATCTAATGGTTTTATAAATAGAAAGTTAAAAGTGGTGATGAGTTTCAAGATGGTTTGTAAAAGTGATGGAGGTGAGGGTGGTTCACGATGGAGAGGAGAGACAAGGGTGGTGTCGACATGGGTTTCGGACAGGAAATATATATACAACACAACTATGTTTTGAAAGGGTGAAAGTGGTGATGTTTATTCATGTTAGAAATAGAACTCAGGAAAGGTTGTTTGATGGTCGAACACTGTGGTAATCGATGGTCGGGTATGATGGAGATTAATGGCTGCGAGTGATGAGGAGGTACGGTGGTCATGAGTGGCGATGTGGTGGTTCTTGGGTGAGAAATAAACTAGAATAGAAGTAATGATAGTAACATATGGGTGGGTTTAGTCTAATAAAAGTATTTGTGCATGGTTTTTTTTTAAATAGCCAAAATCAAATGAAGTGTCGAACAGTACAAGGAATAAGTTGCATAGAAAGTCTAGTATGGTTGCTTTGGTTACAGTAAGAAGAAGAGAAAAGTGGTATTAGTTGTATTGAATTCCAACTAAACAACATACATATACATACAATTACAGTTACATCCACTTGATAAAAGTAGTAATATTATTAATAAATTAACATTCATATGAAACTAATCGTGCACAAGTAATAGTGTAGCAGCCAACTACTTTTTTTTTTATTCTACCGACAGTTCACTTGGATATTAAATCGTGTCCATTGCTAAACAGTTAAAATATAAAAGTGTTCCTAGAAATCCCAAATTTTTAGATTAAGTATAATTAATTATTTCACTCATTAACTGTTTGAAACCTGATCAAAAAGGTTCGATAATCATTTATTTTCTGTTCCAATTTATATGTACGGAGTACTAGTATTTAATCTTAAAAAGGTAAAAATATTTTCATGAAGCCTAAAATCTTTGTAATCGATTTACAGTTCAACTTTCATTTTAAATCTTCATACATATGTACTATATCATTATGAACACTAAAGAAATGTCAACCGAGTGTTACAGACGTTTACAAAATAGGTCCAAAATCATATTTATTCAATATGCTATATATAAGAACAGTTTTAAATAATAAATTTTTACTAAGTAAATATATTTATTAATTATATATTTTATACAATTAAATTTAATATAACAATATATATACACAAGTAATATTTATTTATATATACCTACACATATTTATATATACATATTTACGAATACTGGTTCGTGAATCATCGGGATTTGTCAAAGGGTAAATGAATACATGAACATAGTTCAAAATTTTTGAGACTTCAATATTATAGACTTTGCTTATCGTGTTGGAAAAATATAAAGATTAAGTTTAAATTTGGTCGGAAATTTCCGGGTCGTCACAGTACCTACCCGTTAAAGAAATTTCGTCCCGAAATTTGAGTAAGGTCGTCATGGTTAACCATAAAAATGTTTTCATGACGAATATGAGTTGATAAATAGAGTTTTATTACTAATAAGTAATATGTATAAAATAATTCGATTACTCGAAGCGTATGAGTGAAGCTATTTCCAAAGAGTGAAATTAGGAATCAAAGATTCGTCTTAAATTTTGACGTGATAACGGTTGAATTTAAAAGAAAATAAGGTGCGTCTTGGTTTTTGACGTTGTCTTGGTTGAATTCCGGAATTCAAGGGATTTAAAGAAAATCTTGGAAATCTATAGGATCTGATTCTTCGGGATTTAAGGAAATTAGGATCTTTTTAATTAAATGCGATGATCTGTCCCGATTACTACGCCTGATATTTCCATTATAAATTTACCTTTTCCATTTCATTAGTTTTCACCACTTCTATACTCAATTCCTAAATTCAAAAGATTGTGAAAATGCTTAATCCGGTTCTGATTCTTGTTCTTATCCTCACTATCGCAACAATCATTCTCCTTTTCCAATTATCACCAGAGGAATCTGTTTTCTTCTACTTCGCCCTTGGGGTTATAAAGTTTTTAATTCTCCAGTGTCTTTATGTTGCGATAAACATTGATATACACAGTTTGTAATTCCTGTGTTGTTATCGGGCTTTATATCCTCCTTTATATTTCGGAGCTCCATGCTTTTGGCTTCTCTTCTCGATTCTAAATCAAGCGAATAATGGTCCAAAATTCGTAGATATAGAGTTTCATATGATTATAATGTTCTAAGCAAGAAGGAACGTAATAGCACGATTTGATTTGTCAAAATACCAGAATCACTGAGGATAGAACTATCAAGAATATATTTTCTTGATATGTTTAGAAGTTAAGCAGAATGAAAGAGTTATGTAACATGCCACATGATGATGGTATGATCTACTGTGAACCATCATCATGTTTCATTAGAAACTCAGCATGACTTACTGTAATATAATCACGTCGGCCAAGCGTCATTATATTATACTAACTCATGCTTCAATTCCCAACACTTCTTCACAATTCATTCATAATTTATACTTAGATTTTACAGAAGTTTCCAATATAATGGAATACAGATAGTACGAAGAGGTAGATAATTTCGGACAAGAATATTTGTGAAAATATCCTCAGAAATATCGAAGATATTTATGATGATATTTTGGAATTTCTAAGTTCGATGGTTGATGAAGAAAAATTTTCCACAAGATTTTAACATGGCTTCGGATCAAGATATTCTCTAAAGATTTCATCGGATCCAGATTTACCTGGATTCTTTGAATATAGGGTTTGGTCCTTGTATTTATTTTTGGTCTCCTTCATGGTTAACTCAATCCATTTTTCAGTACCAAATTTTCTACCGAGCGTTCCCAACACTCCATTCTTTATCATCAAACTCTTGGCCGTTTAGATCATCTACAATTTTTCTGTTTCCTCTGCATCTAATGCTACCATATTTGAATCATCGATTATCAATCCGAGGTGGTTTCAGGAGAATGGTGTTTTTAGATGATTAAACGCTGATGGTAATTTGGTGGAATATAAAAGGTTCCTGGTAACAATAAAAGAGCATGCATATATATCAAGATTATAATAAGGTTGTTTCGAACGAAAAATTAAAGTTGACTTGCTGGAGCTGTGACAAAATTTGCTACATTGAAAGGGATTATCAAGTTATTTTGGGTAATAATAACACGAAGGAATTAGCACAACCACGTGTTAAACATTTACTCAGTTTCTGAGAGTTTTTCAGGTGTATAACTATGTGCATAAATCTTTCCTTCCGTAGATGAAGTTGTGGTTGGTTCATCTTCTTGATTGAGGTATTTTCAAGAATCATGACAGGTTTGAACGCAGATTGTAATCGTCAAAATACAAATGAGGTTTAAGATGAAATCAAGTGGCAAACTTGAAGAAATATTTAGTTTCATATGTTATAATCAATATTTTAATTCATTTTAATTGTCCAGTTTTATTAGTCCTCAGTCGATAGTCCACAGTTAACAGTCCAATAAATCATATATAGTTTAATATATAATATTCGGATTAATTAATACGTATCGTGACCCGTGTACATGTCTCAGACTCGATCACAACTCAAACTATATATATATTTTGGAATCAACCTCAACCCTGTATAGCCAACTCCAACATTCACATATAGAGTGTCTATGGTTGTTCCGAAATATATATATAGATGGGTCGATATGATAGGTCGAAACCTTGTATACGTGTCCCGCTATTTAAAGTGCGTAAAATAAATACAGAAATTAAATGACGATAATTAAAATTGCGAGAATGTAAATTGCGATAATTAAATTGCGATAAATAAAATATAACCAGTTAGCTAGGAACAGTTAGCTAGGAACAGTTAGCGTGGATTCTTAACAATATTTCAATTAGTTAATTCGTTTGTTTCTAACAAATTTTACCTTGTCCGATGTTTTCTTCATTATGCCACTTGTTGGATTCTGATAGGTCAAAATTCAAATATGAAATTTGAATGAAAATGGTTATTCTGTGGTGAACAGATACATATATTGGTGATTGCAGGTAGGATAGTAAATGACTGTTGATTCAGATTCGAAGAATGTGCAATGTAACTTATTAATGTGAAATCTCAATATTCCTCGGGTACTACCTACCCGTTAAAATATTTTCATCATTAACAGTTTGTACAAAAGAATTTTTTTTTAATTACAATCTTTATGAAAACATATATACATATATATTTTCTTCAGATGTAATCATGGATTTAATGAGTCAATAAGATATTAAACTCATTTGATTTATCGTTAATACTAGATTATATAATCTCTAAAACTTTAGAAATTACATAATCGCCATGTCGAGCGAAGATAATCGATGTAGAACGATATATAGAACGAAGATAAAGTAGATAGAACGATACGTAGAACGATGATTATGCTCGAGGTATAGATTGTGATGTTGAGAAATGTGATGTTGAAACTTGGGTTGTTGGTGGTACAGATGTTGATGTTGGTGGTACTGTTGGTACCGATGATGTTGCTGAAGCTGGTACGTTTTGCACCATATTTTTCAAAGCTACAACTCGGGTGCGAAGTTCGTTGACTTATTACTCCGGGATGATTGTCGGTAGGAACGAGCGAATGAATAAGGTTTGAAATTTTAGATAGAAGATAATTGTGGTGAGGTATTCGGGAAATGAGGGTGAAAATGATGTTTCGGATAGGTTCGCCGGTAAGTGCTTCAGGTTCTTCGCCGAGAGGAAAATTTGGTTGATGGAAAGGATCGTCTTCTTCTCATCTCCATTGATTTAGTCGACTACGAACTCATCAGATGAATTGGGGATGGATGACTGGGTGATTCATTCTGATGACGCTGTTTTCAGTGCTTAGGTGAAACTCCATGTTAGAATCCGAGGGACTTGAACTAGTGGTGAGTTCCATTGCGTACGATTGAATAAAGGATTTTTCGATATGAAATGATTTTAAGATAACGAATGGTATTCAAATTACATAGAATACCTATATTTAGTATAGAAGATCCCGTAGACTACGGAGGAAATTAAGGAAACGTGTCAGATAAAGTCTACAGTGACAGATACACTAGGATATGAATTTATCTATAAACTATCTATCAAATAAGTGCAGGAAGTCATGTCTAGACTTAGGAATAATAAGCAGGTAATTTTCCACTAGGAAAGATAAACGATACTTATAATATACAGCTAAGGTCGAAGTCCAGACTCGCTAATGCATCTTAACAACTATCAGTTAGACACACTAATGCAAGACCTGGTTCGCTAGGACCAACGCTCTGATACCAACTGTAAAGACCCGTCCTTATCCACCTGGACGAAGTCATCAACATTTGGTCCCATTGCGATGATCGATTCCAAGTAATATCCTTAAAATGAGCTAATGCACAGCGGAAGATTTCTTTAATACCTGAGAATAAACATGCTTAAAAGTGTCAACCAAAAGGTTGGTGAGTTCATAGGTTTATCATAACAATCATTTCAATATATTAATAGACCACAAGATTTCCGTTTATAAATATATGTACACTCGCAAGTGTATAAAAGTATTCTAAGTGGTTGAGCACTTGGTAACCATACTTAACATTTAATCAACGTCGCATATTCCCTTTATTATGAAATCTCACTACACCGTACCAAGTGTAGTCACCAAACGAAGTACTGTACAACCGTTGAATACTGGTCGTCCAGTCCGGTTGGGGTTGTCAGGCCCGATAGATCTATCAACAGGATTCGCGTTTACAATACCCATGTAATTAGTAGTTACCAAGCTACAGGGAAATATGCCAGTGGTACAACTCAACGTAGAATATATTTTTAAGTACTTGTGTCTATTTTGTAAACATTTATAAAAGCAGCGCATGTATTCTCAGCCCAAAAATATATATTGCAAAAGCAATTAAAAAGGGAGCAAATGAAACTCACCTAATGTATTTTGTAGTAAAATACATATGACGACATTAAACAAGTGTAGGGTTGGCTTCGGATTCACGAACCTATATCATTCATATGTATATTAATACATATATTCGTAATCAAATAAATTTATATATTATATCTTAAATTAAATATATTATATATTAAATTTGTATATATTTAAAATAGTTAATATTTATATAATTTAATATTATATCAAAAATAACTAATTTGTAATATGTAAATATTTATTTAAATAATCTTAATATAGATAATTATATGAACTAATAGGGTAGTTGTAACAAATATACTCTTATATGGAAAATATTTATTTGTTATGATAATATTGTTAATATAAAAATAATAATGAAAATAATAATTATTATAATAATAATAATAATAATAATAATAATAATAATAATAATAATAATTATAATAATTATAATAATGATATTAATAACAATACTAATAATATACTAATACTAATAATAATAATATCAATAATATAATAATAATAATAATAATAATAATAATAATAATAATAATAATAATAATAATACTTTCATTAATAATTAATAATCATAATCATAATGATAATAATAATAATATTTATATTAATAAAAATGATAAAATTAATAATAACAATAATAATGTTAAGACTACCTTAAAAGGCTTAAAAATAAAATGCTCGCTTCCAGGTTTGAACTCACGGCCTCCTGCATACCCAACTCTTCCCCAGACCACTAGACTCATTGCGTTTTTCTGATTTAATACACAACCCGAAATATATAACCCGAAATATTATTGTTTCTATTCTTCATAATATAAAACCCAATTATCATATTCTTATAACCATTATCATATATCATATATCATGCATCTTCATCATTCTAATTATCATCATCACCTAAAGACAACATTCATCATGATCATTGTGATCTTTCATGATTTCGTGAACATCATTATCACCATTACTTCGCTCGCGGTTCATCAACAAAACAGAAAACGACTTATAGGCTAGCAGGAGCAATCCACGATGAAAAAAAAATTATAGTTGTAGGTAGTGGAGGTTGCTCGAATGTAAACAGAAACAGTACAAGCGTGTTGCAGCAACGGATCGACAAGTAACCAATTTAAATTAAATATGTAATGGGCTTCGGCCCAAGTTGTATCAAAAGCCCAAGTTATCTAGATGGGTGAGTGTGATGATGGCCTGTTAGTTTAATACGTGAAGTTGGCCGACAAAAGGAAGAAAACAGAAAGTAGCAGTTGAACAACATTCGTGTTTTTATCTTAACATCACTATCATCAATATACATCACCTTCTTTATCTACCATTATCGTGTACTCATCATTAATATGAACAGAAGCAGATTTTTTTGTGGATTTTGTTGAATGGGTTTCGAAATAAAAATATATATATATGGCAGCGTAACAGTAACCAAGGTTCAAATGACTGTTCATCGTCTTCATATAATGGGTTTCGTGATAGTAATGGCGTGTAAGGTGACCGGTTAATGGGTATTGAACAAAGATGGTGGTGTCATGTAGTTGCAGGTGTACGTAATGGTTGACGAAGAGGGTGCAAGGTGGGTGTGGTGTGATCCGTAAGGTGTTGATCAAGAAGAGAAAGCAAGGAGAGATGTGTTGTGTTGGCGTTTGAATCAAGAAATAGAAAATTCGTAGTAGCAGTGGTGGTGGCGAGTTCATAAGAGGGTGTTTTGATCTAATGGTTTTATAAATAGAAAGTTAAAAGTGGTGATGAGTTTCAAGATGGTTTGTAAAAGTGATGGAGGTGAGGGTGGTTCACGATGGAGAGGAGAGACAAGGGTGGTGTCGACATGGGTTTCGGACAGGAAATATATATACAACACAACTATGTTTTGAAAGGGTGAAAGTGGTGATGTTTATTCATGTTAGAAATAGAACTCAGGAAAGGTTGTTTGATGGTCGAACACTGTGGTAATCGATGGTCGGGTATGATGGAGATTAATGGCTGCGAGTGATGAGGAGGTACGGTGGTCATGAGTGGCGATGTGGTGGTTTTTGGGTGAGAAATAAACTAGAATAGAAGTAATGATAGTAACATATGGGTGGGTTTAGTCTAATAAAAGTATTTGTGCATGGTTTTTTTTTTTAAATAGCCAAAATCAAATGAAGTGTCGAACAGTACAAGGAATAAGTTGCATAGAAAGTCTAGTATGGTTGCTTTGGTTACAGTAAGAAGAAGAGAAAAGTGGTATTAGTTGTATTGAATTCCAACTAAACAACATACATATACATACAATTACAGTTACATCCACTTGATAAAAGTAGTAATATTATTAATAAATTAACATTCATATGAAACTAATCGTGCACAAGTAATAGTGTAGCAGCCAACTACTTTTTTTTTTATTCTACCGACAGTTCACTTGGATATTAAATCGTGTCCATTGCTAAACAGTTAAAATATAAAAGTGTTCCTAGAAATCCCAAATTTTTAGATTAAGTATAATTAATTATTTCACTCATTAACTGTTTGAAACCTGATCAAAAAGGTTCGATAATCATTTATTTTCTGTTCCAATTTATATGTACGGAGTACTAGTATTTAATCTTAAAAAGGTAAAAATATTTTCATGAAGCCTAAAATCTTTGTAATCGATTTACAGTTCAACTTTCATTTTAAATCTTCATACATATGTACTATATCATTATGAACACTAAAGAAATGTCAACCGAGTGTTACAGACGTTTACAAAATAGGTCCAAAATCATATTTATTCAATATGCTATATATAAGAACAGTTTTAAATAATAAATTTTTACTAAGTAAATATATTTATTAATTATATATTTTATACAATTAAATTTAATATAACAATATATATACACAAGTAATATTTATTTATATATACCTACACATATTTATATATACATATTTACGAACACTAGTTCGTGAATCATCGGGATTTGTCAAAGGGTAAATGAATACATGAACATAGTTCAAAATTTTTGAGACTTCAATATTATAGACTTTGCTTATCGTGTTGGAAAAATATAAAGATTAAGTTTAAATTTGGTCAGAAATTTCCGGGTCGTCACATTTATTGCCAAAAAGTCATGCTCCGTTGGTAGTCCATCGAAGCTCTGTTTCTAATACAATTTATTGTGTTTTGTTTGTAAAATTATTTTGAGTTGAACGGTGATGGCGGTGGAACCTAACTCGCGGCGAATAGAAAAGATAAACCCGTAGAAAAAAATTTGTTGGATTTTGTTTGGTGGGTTTATATTAAATAGAGAATTTAACTTTTATACCCCTGAAATTATCTTTTATACCCTTAATTAATTACAATTAGTACCAAAATGTGAGGGGAATATATATATATATATATATATATATATATATATATATATATATATATATATATATATATATATATATATATATATATATATATATATATATATATATATATTAAGTCAATTAATTATGTGACAACCTTACCTTTTCCGTTACTTCGGTTAACTGTCCGTTAAGTTATTTAACGGTGCTTACTTGAATTTTGTGTATTTAATTTAATTAAATGCATACTTTATCCTTTGCGGACTACTATGATTAATATTTGAATATATTAATCAGAAAACTTATTTTGGATTTTGAAATACGAAGAAAATGATACGGTTTAAATGACTGCAAAGGATGTCTTTCAGGACTGCAAAACACTCGGTTTTTAAATAAATACTTATTTTTAATAATTATTAACTTTGAGAAAAACAAATTTAACTTATTATATTTTTAATAAATTAACTCCGTGAAATGCGTTTTAACGACCGGTTAACGTTCCGGGAATTCGGTACGGTTAAAGGCACTCGAAACGGGCCACACAATCACTTGAAATTAGCAAAACGTAACACCACCCCCAGGGCCATCGGCCGACCCCCCTCCCATCACCCCTTGATGGACTTATTTTGACCCTTGTGTTTAATTGTATTCATTAACTTAGGCCCTAAGCTAACCTAATTAGAGTAATAAAATAAAACACTGCATAATAAATCCCCTAAACCATTTGGCAGTCGAAATTCCTCCTCCCTGGTTCCCCTTGCTCATCGATCACCATACACACACAAACCACAATCAATTTTGCTTTTCTTTCAATCAACACGAAAGTGATAGCCTTAATCGTTCTCTATGCATTGGTGTTAGTTAATTGTGCTTTAAAGGTATAAATCACTAACCCTAATTTTATAAATCTGATTTTTATTAGATTACATAGTGTTTGTTGGTCTATTGCTCAATTCTATGTGTGTATGCATGATATTAGTCGTTAAATCGCTCGATTTGTTTGTTTTGATTGAATCCCAAATTTAAAAGGCATGCTACTAATATTATAAACATATTTCTGTAAATAATATGTATCTAGATGGAAATAAATCGAAAAATTAATGAGTTTTCTTGCAAGAATCACTTGATTTCGTTATGCTATGCTCTAGTTATGTTAATTTGAATTTTCGACATGTTTATGTGCACTAAACAGAAATCTGCGGATTTTGTGTTATGAATTGGAGTATGAACTGAGTACCATTAGAAATATAATTGAAAGAAACTCAATTTGGACTAGGATATCATGTTGTTTGGATTTGTAAAACTCGTTTTATGATCAATTGATTGTTCATGGTAAAACTTGTTAATCGGTAACTTGAAACAGATAAAAACGACTATATTTACCAACTTTTGGAAAATAAGCTTTTTAGATTTGGAAATGTCATAATTAGTACTTCACTTTTAATATAGATTATGCATGTTAATTGTTCCTAGATGTGTGGATAATTGCATTCGAAAATGACTACCTGATTGGAGTCTAAACTGTGTCGTATGCACACAATTTGGTCTATCATGAATTAGAAAATGATTGGGAACTTTCTCCTATGATATATTGGTGTTTGTATGTTAAGAAACACATTTTGTTTGAATGTAAACATCTGAAAGCCTTATATTTTATGTGCTATATGTGTTCCAAAATGGTATGTCTGAATTCTGTCCAAATCAGAAAGTCCGACTTGAATTGCAAAACTATATAAATTGGCTACATGAAAATATTTAAAATTTTATAGATTAAACTTTGAGATTTTTGTGACTATCTCTGATAATGCTAAAAACGAACATATATTTCATAGCATTATCCCTCAAGAAAGACAAGCTTTTAGTTACAATTGTTCTATTTACAAGTGATATTCGTTTAAATAATAAAAGGTGAAGACAAAAAACAGATTCGACAAATTGAAGACGCAAACGACCAAAAAGCTCAAAAGTACAAAGTACAATCAAAGTGGTTCAAATTATTGGTGAGAAACGTCTCAAAATTACAAGAGTACAAGCCGCAAAACGCAAAATACAAGATATTAAATTGTACGCAAGGACGTTCAAAAATCGGGAACCGGGACCAAAGTCAACTCTCAACGCGCGACACAACGGGCCGAAAATTATGAGTCAACTATGCACAAGAATATAATATAATATTTAAATAATTATATAAATTATTTATATATTATATATATTTATTAAATTATGTCGACAAGCTATAAAACAAGGCAACTTAGCTGGATCCAGGTGGCCATGCGATCGCATGGCCTGGAGGTGAAAACTCCATGCGATCGCATGGAGTAAAAAGTTTGGCCAAGTACTATAAATGCAACGAATTCTGGCCAAAATAATATATATATTTTACACTTCTTTTTCTTTCTCTCAATTTATGTATCAAGTATCAATCCAAGTCGTAATCTCAATTTGTAATTTTAATTTTAAGTTAGTGATAATAATAAGGTTGGGTTAGTCGAATGTTTTAAGGTTTTGTAAGTTGGAACTCTGTCCGTGTACCACTACGCTATTTTTAATCACTGTAAGTTATGTTTATATTATTTTCATTAATGTCTCGTAGCTAAGTTATTATTATGCTTATTTAAACCGAAGTAATCATGATGTTGGACTAAAATATTAAGACGGGGTAATTGGATTTTGTACCATAATTGGGGTTTGGACAAAAGAACGACACTTGTGGAAATTAGACTATGGACTATTAATGGGCTTTATATTTGTTTAACTAAATGATAGTTTGTTAATTTAATATAAAATTTTACAATTGGACGTCCCTATAAATAACCATATATACTCGATCGGACACGATGGGCAGGGTATTTATATGTACGAATAATCGTTCATTTGACCGGACACGGGAATGGATTAATAGTTAATGGACTTATTAAAACAGGGGTGAATTATGTACAAGGACACTTGGCATAATTGTTAACAAAGTATTAAAACCTTGGGTTACACACAGTCGATATCCTGGTGTAATTATTAAACAAAGTATTAAGACCTTGTTACAGTTTAAATCCCCAATTAGTTGGAATATTTGACTTCGGATATAAGGATAATTTGACGAGGACACTCGCACTTTATATTTATGACTGATGGACTGTTATGGACAAAAACCAGACGGACATATTGAATAATCCAGGACAAAGGACAATTAACCCATGATAATAAAACTAAAATCAACATGTCAAACATCATGATTACGAAAGTTTAAATAAGCATAATTCCTTTATTTTCATATTTAATTGCACTTCTAATTAAAGCACTTTTATTTATTTCATATTTAATTGCACTTTTAATTATCGCTATTTTATTTACCGTTATTTATTTTACGCACTTTAATTATTGTCATTTATCTTTACGCTAAAACACTAAAAATTGACAAACCGGTCGTTAAACGGTAAAAACCCCCTCTTATAATAATAATATTACTTATATATATATTTGTATTTTTATAAATTAAAACTAATATAGCGTTAAGCTTTGTTTAAAGATTTTCCCTGTGGAACGAACCGGACTTACAAAAAACTACACTACTGTACGATTAGGTACACTGCCTATAAGTGTTGTAGCAAGGTTTAGGTATATCCATTCTATAAATAAATAAATATCTTGTGTAAAATTGTATCGTATTTCATAGTTTTTCGTTGTAAAAATAAAGCTATTTTATATACACCTCGCATAACATCAAGTATTTTTTGGCGCCGCTGCTGGGGACCATTCTTGCTTAAACGCCGGAAGCGCAACGCTATATAAAAAAAGATTTTTATTAATTTTTAGTTTACTTTTATAAAAATACGCTTTTGTAAAAATACGTTTTAAATATTCGAAAATATAAAAAGAAAAACAAAAATATAAATATTTTTAAGAATTTGTTAAATATATAAGTTTTATAAAGTTTCTTTATTTTTATTTTGGAAAATATAAGTTTTATTTAATTTATATAAATATATTATATAAATATCTAAATCATAAAAAAAAATATATTAAAATTCGAGGCCCGTACTGTAGCAGCCCGTAACCTGGCCCAAAACCCTAGCTCATGCGATCGCATGAGCCCGAAGGCCAATTCTCATGCGATCGCATGAGAGTACCTGACACGCCACAGTAAACCCTAAAACAGCATTAATTACGGATTATATTTAATTATTATTATTATAAAACCCTAATTAGTTTTTTTAGTTTTTAATTAATTAGTTAATTTAGTTTTTATTATTAATTTGTATTTTTAGTTTAATTAGTTTAATTAAATTATAAAATTAATAGTTTTATAAAATAAATAATATAAAAATAATATTTTTATAAAAATTTTTACTTTTTACAACTTTAAGTTTATTTTTATATTTTATAACTTTTTATTTGTTTTAGCGTAATATTTGTATTTTTCGCTCGTTTTTAGTTTTAAGTCATAGTTTTTGCCTTAGTTATTTTTATTTCTAGATTTTTAGGCTTTGCCGTAAAATCCCTTAAGTGCTTTTTCTTTAGACTAAGATTTAGGTACTTTAGAATTTTGCGACGCCTTTTTAAGTTTTAGTACCTTTTTAAGATATTGCCATTTGGGATATAGTTTTACTTGTAAGCTTTAATATTTTTAGACGCAACTTTTAATTCTTAGTTTTTAGTTCCTTTTTAAAGTTTCATAGTCACTCTTTTTCTTTCTTATTTTTCGACGCCTTTTATTTTTTAACCCTTTTTTTCGACCTTTTTCGACGTGCTCTTTTTCTTTCTTTTTTCTCGCAATTCTAGTTTTAGGACATAGATTTTTATTCTACTTCTTATCTAAATTTCTTAAAATTACGAAAATTTATTTTAAGTGGTTAAATTGATAGACATAAAAATTTTCTGGATCGTAGTAATAGTTGGATTTGTTAGTGGCGAGTTGTGGGCTTTCGATTTAAAGGGTCCTGGCTACCTACTGCATCTATTGGCTATTCGAAACGTAGGCAAAATCAGAAAAGTCTATTAATTTGATAACTTATATAATTTTTATCTTTTAAAACTAATAGGATATTCAGTGAATGCACCGAGCAAAACGTTCACCACCTTTTATACGTTCACCACCTGTAACTCGATCAAGGCATTTAGCAAATATTGCTGCCATTGAATTTTTAGAATCGTCATCTAGTCGACCAAGTACTTCAATTCAAATTTCTGATAATCCATTTTTTGAACCCGACCTCACAATTGAGAATCCGGAGAATATTCAGGAACAATTCAGAGATCCTGAACCATTAATCTTTCCTCCGGAACCACCAATCATTCAAACAGAGATTGACGAGGAACAACCTGTTAAATCAGAATCCTCTAGTGATTCAGATTCAACAAATTCAATCATAGAAAATCTGGAACCTCTAAGTATGGAAGACCGAATGCGAGCTAAACGCACTGGTCAAGGTCATGCCATTACTCAACCAGACATTAATGCACCAAATTTTGAAATCAAAGGACAAATCATCCATATGGTTACTAATCAATGCCAATTCGGTGGTACACCAAAAGAAGATCCAAACGAACATCTTCGAACATTTAATAGAATTTGTACTTTATTCAAAATTCGAGAAATTGAAGATGAAACGATCTATCTTATGTTGTTCCCTTGGACTTTAATTGGGGAAGCCAAAGATTGGTTAGAATCGTTACCTGAAGGGGCGATTGATACATGGGATGTTTTAGTTGAAAAATTTCTTAAACAATTCTTTCCGGCATCTAAAGCCGTAAGACTTCAAGGAGAAATTGTTACGTTCACACAGAAACCAAATGAAACTCTATATGAGGCATGGACAAGATTTGGAAAGTTATTAAGAGGATGTCCGCAACATGGTTTAGATACTTATCAAATAGTACAAATCTTCTACCAAGGATGCGACATCACTACAAGAAAAGACATTGATATAGCAGCTGGTGGTTCCATTATGAAGAAAACCGCAACTGAAGCTTACAAAATTATTGATAACACTGCTTCCCACTCACATGAGTGGCACCAAGAAAAAGATATTGTTAGATCATCTAAAGCAGCTAGAGCCGATTCTAGCTATGACTTTGATTCCATTTCCGCAAAGATAGATGCTGTCGAGAGACTAATGGAAAAGATGACTACAGATATTCACTCAATACGAATTAGTTGTGAGCAGTGTGGAGGACCACATTTGACAAAAGATTGTCTCAGTATTGAACAAACAATGGAACAAAGAGAGAATGTTTCATACATGAACCAAAGGCCTGGAAATAATTATCAGAATAATTATCAACCGCCAAGACCAAATTACAATCAAAATCAGAATTATAATCGAAATATTCCATACAATAACCAACAAGGTCCTAGCAATCAGCAAAGACCTGGTTATATTAAACAACCACAAACCGATGATAAAAAGCCAAATTTAGAAGACATGATGTCAAAGCTAGTTGAATCTCAAACGCAGTTTTTCACATCACAGAAACAAACCAATGAACAAAATGCTCAAGCATTTAGAAATCAACAAGCTTCTATTCAAAATTTGGAACAAGAAGTAAGCAACATAGCAAGGTTGATAGGTGAAAGAAAACCAGGAAGTTTACCTAGCAATACAAATGCTAACCCCCGGAATGAAACAGCCAAAGCTATTACAACAAGAAGTGGTATTACACTTAAACCACCTGAAATACCTATAATTTCTGATGACTCTATTCCTACTCCACAAGAACCACAACCTGAAAAAGAGAAGGAAACTGAACCAGTAGTTGACAAGGTTAATGAAGATAACACAATTAAGGCAAAACCTTATGTTAAACCATATCAACCACCACTTCCATACCCGAGTAAATTAAGAAAAGAAAGACTTGAAGCCGAGCAATCCAAATTCTTGGATATGTTTAAACAGATAAATTTCAATCTTCCTTTCATTGATGTAATTTCAGGAATGCCAAGATATGCTAAATTTCTGAAAGATCTAATCACAAATAGAAGGAAAATGGAAGAACTCTCGGCTGTCACAATGAATGCTAATTGTTCTGCAGTGTTGTTGAATAAGATACCAGAAAAACAATCAGATCCAGGAAGTTTCACAATTCCATGTTTTCTGGGTAGTCTTAGTTCAATAGAAGCATTGGCAGACTTAGGAGCCAGTATAAATTTAATGCCGTATTCATTATACGCTAAATTAGACCTTGGAGATTTAAAACCAACACGAATAAGTATACAACTAGCTGATCGATCAGTAAAATATCCTAGAGGGATAATGGAAAACATGCTAGTTAAAGTTGGTAATCTAGTATTCCCAGTAGACTTTGTTATTCTAGACATGGAAGAAGATTCTTGAGTTCCTCTTATATTAGGAAGACCATTCTTAAACACGGCTAAACCAATAATAGACGTGTTTGGTAAGAAATTGACCATAAGTATAGAGGATGAGAGTGTTACTTTTTCTATTGATAAAGTAATGCAACAACCGCAATCTGCAGATGATACATGTTATTATGTTCAAACTATAGATCCACATGCAGAATTGTTACGAGAATTTCCTGAATTACAAGGAATAGGAGAATGTTCTTTAGGAGAAGGAGATAAACCAATTGATGAAGCTGAAATGTTAGCTACACTTATGGCTAATGGATATGAACCAACAACAGAAGAAATCCAAGTACTAAAAGAGGAAGACAGATATCGATACAAATCATCGATAGAAGAACCACCGACATTAGAGTTAAAACCACTTCCAAACCATTTGGAATACGCTTATTTACATGGTAAATCTGAATTACCTGTAATAATATCGTCTTCTCTTACTGAAAATGAAAAATCTCAACTCATTTCTGTGCTAAAAGCTCATAAATCAGCAATTGCATGGAAAATTCATGATATTAAAGGTATAAGTCTTTCGTATTGCACACATAAAATCCTTATGGAAGAAAATCATAAAACATATGTGCAATGCCAACGAAGACTAAATCCCAATATGCAAGATGTTGTTAAGAAAGAAATAATTAAACTGCTAGATGCAGGTTTAATTTATCCAATTTCTGATAGTCCATGGGTAAGCCCAGTTCAATGTGTACCAAAGAAGGGTGGCATCACTGTCATCACAAATGATGATGATGAGCTTATTCCTACTAGGACTGAAACAGGATGGCATGTTTGTATTGATTATAGAAAATTAAATGACGCCACAAGAAAAGATCACTTTCCATTACCTTTCATTGATCAAATGATAGAAAGGTTAGCCGGAAATAGTTTCTATTGTTTTCTTGATGGTTTCTCCGGATACTTTCAAATTCCCATCGCACCCGAGGACCAAGAGAAAACCACTTTCACATGCCCTTATGGTACTTTTGCTTATAAACGCATGCCATTTGGACTTTGCAACGCCCCTGCAACCTTTCAAAGGTGCATGATGGTGATTTTTCACGACATGATAGAAGAATGCATGGAAGTTTTCATGGATGACTTTTCAGTCTTCGGTGATACTTTTGAAACATGTCTAATTAATCTTGAACGAATGCTTATTAGATGCGAGATATCAAATCTAGTACTTAATTGGGAGAAATGCCATTTCATGGTTAAAGAAGGCATCGTTCTTGGTCATAAAATTTCAAGTAAAGGAATTGAAGTGGATAAAGCTAAAGTAGATGTAATTGCTAAACTTCCACATCCCACCAATGTTAGAGGAGTTAGGAGTTTTCTAGGACATGCCGGTTTTTACCGACATTTCATAAAAGATTTTTCTAAAATTGCCACTCCAATGAATAATGTAATGGCCCGTCCAAATCCATATGGACGAATACAATAACATTTGGTCCCATTGCGAGGTTTTGACCTCTATATGATACGTTTTACAAACATTGCATTCGTTTTTAAAAGACAACTTTCATTACAACGATAGTTGACAAATATGCATACCATTTCACAATATAATCAGACTATAAATGACTTAATCTGTCATTTACTTTAATATAATCTTGTTGAACTCAACGACTCGAATGCAACGTCTTTTGAAATATGTCATGAATGACTCCAAGTAATATCTTTAAATTGGGCAAATGCACAGCGGAAGATTTCTTTCATACCTGAGAATAAACATGCTAAAAAGTGTCAACCAAAAGGTTGGTGAGTTCATTAGTTTATCATAAATATTCATTTCTAACAATTTAATAGACCACAAGATTTTCGTTTTCGTTTTCATTTTTATTTTCATAATCATTATACAGGCATTTCGCAATCTGCATAAAGATAAAATCATTCATATGGTGAACACTTGGTAACCGAACTAACAGGATGCATATAGAATATCCCCCACATACAGGCATTTCGCAATCTGCATGCTATATACCGGCCGTCGCAATCAGTATATATCAATCGAAGTACTAAAGCATTCGTACCCCGAATGGGACTTGTCAAGGTCCATAGATCTATCTTTAGAATTCGCATCAATTAGGGGCCATTTCCCTAATTCTTAGGCTACCAAGCTAACAAGGGGCGATATTCGGTATTCGTAATCCAACCATAGAATATAGTTTAAGTACTTGTGTCCATTTCGTAAAACAGTTTATAAAACAACGCATGTATTCTCAGCCCAAAAATATATATAAAAGGGAGTAATGAAACTCACTTTCACAAATTTTCAATTCGTCGAAAAACAGACTTAGCCACGGATCGATTCACGAACCTATAACAAATATATACATATATATCAAAGTATGATAAATATATTCAAATCATATTTTTATTTACGTGTTGATGATTTAAGTTGTCAAGTTAGCAGTCCAACGTTAGTAGTCCAATGTTAGCAGTCCAACGTTAGTAGTCCATATATATAGTTCAATACATCACCCTGGAATAATCAAGACGTATTGTAAATATAATGTCTAAGACTCAATCACAACCCATTGTACAACTATTGTCTTGGAAGTTATCTCAACGTGTTGTGTACATGTGTCTTACGATTTATCTGACGTATTGTATATATATTGTCTAAGGTTTAATCACGACCCACTGTACAAACTGTTGTCTTTGAAGTTATCTCGACGTATTGTGTACATGTGTCTTACGATTAACCAAGACTAGTATAGTACAAGGAAATATGTATAAATACATGTATAATACAAGAAAAGTTAGCTAGGACATGGTTAGTATAGATTTTTGCAAAATAATCCCGTAGCTATTTTGGTGATTTCTAACCAATCTTGTTTTGCCCATATCTTCTTCGTTATAAATCGGTTTTGAGTGATTCAAATTGCTATGGTTTCGTAACAAACTTTAGTATTTAGAACTAAACTAAAAAAGTAGTGGTTTATAGTCAAAGTTACAGGTTACAAGTCCATATTTGAAAGAGGTAGTCATTTCCGTCGAAAGAACGACATCTTGATGACCATTTTGAAAAACATACTTCTACTTTGAGTTTAATCAAAATTTTTGGATATGTTATCATGTTTATTTGAAATATTATTTTCCCAAATTACAAATCTTTAAATCAAAGTCTAAGATATATTTTTTTTTAATTATCCAACCCGAAACAGCCCCCGATTTTACTACGACGGCGTATGTCCGGTTTTACGGTGTTCTTTGTGTTTCCAAGTTTTAACTCATTAAATTAGCATATCATATAGATATAAAATATGTGTTAAGTTATTTTTAAAAGTTAAGTTAGAAGGATTAACTTTGTTTGCGAACAAGTTTAGAATTAACTAAACTATGTTCTAGTGATTACAAGTTATTTTCTTCAAATAAGATGATTATATAAGTATGAATTGAACGATGTTATGAACATCATTACTACCTCAAGTTTAGTAGGTAAACCTACTGGAAGTGACAAGAAATGATCTAGCTTCAAAGGATCTTGGATGGCTTGAAAGTTCTTGAAGTAGAATCATGACACGAAAACAAGTTCAAGTAAGATTATCACTCGAATTAAGATAGTTATAGTTATAGGAATTGAATCAAAGTTTTTATCTGAGTATTACCTTGATTTAGAATGATATCTTACTGTAAACAACAAGTATTTGTTGAGGTTAGATGATCACTTTACAAGATTAGAAGTGAGCTAGTAAACTTGGAAGTATTCTTGATTTTATGAAACTAGAACTTGTAGAATTTATGAAGAACACTTAGAACTTGAAGATGGAACTTGAGAGAGATCAATTAGATGAAGAAAATTGAAGAATGAAAGTGTTTGTAGGTATTTTTGGTCGTTGGTATATGGATTAGATATAAAGGATGTGTAATTTTGTTTTTATGTAAATAATTCATGAATGATTTATACTATTTTGTAATTTTGTGTAATCATTCATGCTAGTTGCCAAATAATGGTTCCCACATGTTTAATGACTCACATGGGCTGCTAAGGAGCTGATGATTGAGTGTATATACCAATAGTATATACATCTAGAAGCTGTGTATTGTACGAGTACGAATACGGGTGCATACGAGTAAAATTGTTGATGAAAATGAACGAGAATGTAATTGTAAGAATTTTTATTAAGTATAAGTATTTTGATATATGTTCTTAAGGCTTTCAAAAGTGTATTAATACATATTAATACAATACATATATATACATTTTAATTAAGTCGTTATTTCATCGTTAATCGTTACTTGTATATATTGTTTCGAAACCCTTAAGTTAGTAGTCCCGTTTTATGTATATAGTTCATTGTTAATACACTTAATGATATACTTAATTATCATTATATCATGTTAAACATAATGTATTAATATATCTTAATACAATACATATGTATTTATTTTAATTAAGACGTTATTACGTCGAAAACCGTTACATATATATCTTGTTTCAAATTCCTTAATTTAGTAGTCTCATTTTATGTATATAACCCATTGTTAAAATACTTAATGAGATACTTACTTATCATAATACCATGTTAAATATATATATGTCCATATATATATCATCATGTCGTTTTTACAAGTTTTAACGTTCGTGAATCGTCGGACAAACTGGGTGGTTAAACGTTTACATAAAATCCGTTTCAATTAATCAAATCTTAACAAGTTTGATTTCTTACCATGTTGGAAACATTTATATATATGTAAATATCAATCTCAAATATATACATATATTTATATACATATCTTATTTACAAATAGTGGTTCGTAAATCGTCCGGAAAAGTCGAAGGTTACATGAACACAGTTCCAAATTTTTAAATTTCAACTTAACAGACTTTTCTTATCATGTCAGAAACATTAATTTATTTAAAGATTAAGTTTAAATTTGGTAGGAAATTTCCGGGTCGTCACAAATAAACTCCTTGAAAAAGATGCTCCATTCATCTTTTCGGATGAATGTATCAAATCTTTTAATATTCTTAAAGAGCAACTTACTAATGCACTAATCATGATAACTCCAAACTGGAAGTTACCATTCGAACTTATGTGCGATGCAAGTGATTTTGCAATGGGAGCCGTTTTAGGTCAAAGAATTGATAAATGATTCAAACCTATATACTATGCTAGTAAGACATTACAAGGAGCACAGACGAATTATACAACTACTGAAAAAGAACTCCTTGCTATTGTCTTTGCTTTTGACAAATTTCGTTCATATCTCGTTCTAGCTAAAAAGGTGGTCTATACTGACCATTCAGCCCTTAAATATTTATTTTTCAAAACAAGATGCCAAACCACCATTAATCCGTTGGATCTTACTCTTACAAGAATTCGATATTGAAATCCGAGATAAAAAAGGAGCAGAAAATCTCGCCGCTGATCATCTTTCTCGTCTTGAAAATCCTGAATTAGAAGTTCTAAATGAATCAGCCATACAAGATAACTTTCCTGATGAATACCTTTTGAAAATCGATTCTAGTGAAATTCCATGGTTTGCAGACTATGCAAACTACTTAGTAAGTGGATTCCTGGAAAAAGGATTGTCGTACCAAAAACGAAAGAAATTCTTTAGTGATATAAAACACTATTTCTGGGAAGATCCACATCTGTTTAAAAGTTGTCCCGATGGAATAATACGCCGATATGTATTTGGGAATGAAGCTATACAAATCTTAAACCATTGTCACACAGGACCAACAGGAGGGCATTATGGGCCTCAACAAACTGGTAGAAAGGTCTACGAAGCTGGATTCTACTGGCCTTCAATTTTCAAAGATGCACACCTTCTTTGTAAATCCTGTGATGCATGTCAAAGGGCCGGAAAAATAAGTCAACATGATGAAATGCCACAAAATGTCATTCAAGTATGTGAAGTTTTCGACATTTGGGGTATTGACTTTATGGGTCCGTTTCCAAAATATCATAATAATCTCTACATTCTCGTCGCCATTGATTATGTATCTAAATGGGCGGAAGCGCAAGCTCTCCCAACTAATGATGCACGAGCTGTAGTCAACTTTTTAAAACGTCTTTTTGCTAGGTTTGGAACACCAAAAGCTTTAATAAGTGATCTGGGTACTCATTTTTGTAATAATCAACTTGAGAAAGTTCTCAAAAGATATGGAGTAACTCATAAAATCTCAACCGCTTATCATCCACAAACAAGTGGACAAGTTGAAAATACCAACCGAGCATTAAAACGTATTCTAGAGAAAACTGTAGGAGCAAATCCGAAGGAATGGTCCCCAAAATTGGAGGATGCACATTGGGCTTTTAGAACAGCCTACAAAACTCCAATTGGAACCACACCTTTTAAACTTGTTTATGGAAAAGCATGTCACCTTCCAGTAGAAATTGAGCACAAAGCATTTTGGGCTTTGAAGACATGTAATCTTGATTTGCATGAAGCTGGACGCCTACGGTTAAATCAACTAAACGAATTAGAAGAATTAAGACATGAAGCATATCAAAATTCGTTAATCTATAAGGAAAGAACGAAGAAATGGCATGATAAAAGAATAAGAAGTTCAAAAGAATTTAAAGAAGGAGACAGAGTTCTTCTTTTCAATTCAAGATTCAGATTATTTCCTAGAAAATTGAAATCTAGATGGTCTGGACCATTTATAGTCAAAAGAGTTTTCCCGTACGGAACAATAAAATTGATAAATTCAAACGGGATTGAATTTAAAGTTAATGGTCACAGAGTTAAACACTATATTGATGGTCCGATGGAAGTTGACGATGAAGTAAATCACAATTTCAATACCACAGCTAACTAAGTGTGGGGAGATTCAAAAGTTTTAAAGATAATTCTTATGATTTTTAATATTAGATATTCTGTTTTCGTGTAGTTTCCGAGAATGGAATCCGATTGGTCTTTTCTACTAGCAGACCCTAAAGAACTAGTCCTCTCCCCCCATTCTGAATTTTTTATTTTATAGGTTACAAGATGAAGAATTCCTTTGATCTGAACCATGGTCTAATGCTACATGCTATGATTACTAAACGTAATAATGATACACTTTCGAGTGAACTGGTATCATTCATAAGAGGCAAAATGGACGGAGTAAGAAAAGAACTCAGAAACAATCATAATAATATACATTTCGGTAAAGGAAAATCAAAATCCGCAACAAAAAGAAGAGCACGACACCTTGAAAAATGTCATAAATGCGGAAAATGGTCACACGAAGGAAAATGTTCGAACAATCAGACATACTCCAATAATGAGTTCATTACTCTATGCAGAGAAGGACCGTTTATATGTTTAGAAGAAAAGTTATTAAATAAACGAGGTCACGCTTATGTAGCAATGATAAACCAAATCGAACGACTCTCCTATGAATCGTTCAGAGCAGGTCACTAAGAATTCTTTCTAGCAGGTAAGTATGTACAGTTTTTATTTTTATTTTTATTGCTTTTAACCTTTTGATAATAAACGCTGAATCGTTCGCTATAAAGTATTAAATTGGTATTCAATAAAATTAGGTATGCGTAACCGAAATTATTGATATCATACAAAAATTTATTACATCACCGCGAAATTTACCGTTTATTCATAAGGTATAAATATCTTTAATCAATCAATTCAAAGTATTCCAAAAATTCGTCAGGAGTAAAACTAGAAAAAAAAAACCGAAATTACTTTACCCAAAAGAGGGACGTATATTTTTGTTAATATTTGATTGATTAAAGTGGGATAAAAGACCAAAAAGATTTTGAATTTTAATTTTTACCATGTTTTTAAAATTAATATTTAAATATTAAATTAATATTGTGAACTTTTTAAAATCAATATATTTAAGTTTGTAAATATTTGAAAATTTTATTATTTTTAATATAAGTTTGTATGTATAAAAACAAAAATATAATATAAGTTTGGTGTGAATTTTTAAAATTTTTAAAATACGAATTTTTAATTTTATGCATTTTAAATTTAAGTTTGGTATGAATTTAAAAACAAAAATTTACTTTATTTCACTAAGTTAAAAATATGATTTTTAAAATTCGTCGTGAGTGGAAACTAGGTCGTTGAACCGAAATTGCTTTACCCGAGGGAGGGACGAGAACTTTTATTATCATTATTTTTAATCTTATTGAATTAAAGTATGCCTAAAACATTTAAAAAACCCAAAAATCTTTACTTTTAAAACCGCGCTTTGAATTGACAAATTTTAAAATTTTGTCGAGGGACGGACTAGGACAACGATCCGAAATACCCTCGCTCTATAAGGAAAACAAAATTTTTAAAATTTAATTATGTTTAAACATATTATATTGTGATACTTTTATGTAATTTTTAACATTTTTATTATTATTATGTACTAATATTTCACATTTAGGATTTGAAAGTGGGATATTAAGTCCCATTTCAAATTTTCATGCATGTTTATATTTGTATGTAGGTATATTGTAAATTGTACAAAACAGGGTAAAACAACGCATTTTCAAAGACTGGCATTAAGTTCAGCAAAAGCTACTAATTTTGACGACAAAACGAAAAACAAATGTGATATAACAACAAGACGGAATGAACAAATGATGTGCACCATTTATCATTCAGCAAACAAACTCCAATATGTTTGGAAACTTTGGTAAAATTTAATCATTTTTCTACGCTAATCACCCTCAATAATTTAAATTATTACTGATTTCTTGCAAATGAGGGCATTGCAAGATCTTAAGTGTGGGAAGGGATTAAATTCTTTCGGATTTTAAAATTTTTTGATTTAAACACTTGGTTACCATTAAAAATACTAGTAAAGCAGTATTTGTATTAGAATCTAGTGCTCTCTGGTAATAAAGAACAGCCCTAGTCTTATATACTGACTAACCAATTCTAGTAAAATTTTTCAAAATTTCCAATTACATGAATTCAAAATCATGTTTATACATATTTATGAACGATAAAACTAGGTGATAAAACCGAAATTATCGTTATCTCAAAAAGAACATAAATTGAGAAACAACTTTAAATATTAGAATTCATTTAAGAATGAAATGGAGAAGAAAAAAAAGGGAAAGAAAAACATAAATAAAAGCTAAGTGTGGGAAGAATTACCAACTTCTTTAAAAACTGTCTATCACATATTTCTGTAAAGTTAGTGCAGGTACTTTTGCTTTGGACGATATTAATCAGTTTTACCCGGTTTACTGTAATATAAATATATGAGAAAGATAGATCTACATGATGAATCAATTCCATCATTATAGGAAGTAAAGTCTTCCGAAAAAGACACACGTTTCTTGATTTAGGTCAAGAAGTTGTCGTCTAGACCAGCTGTAGGTTGACGAAAAATCTAGAAAAGTCATCTCTAAAATCAGCAGGAAATCCACGGACCTCAGCATCAAACAGGGTCACCAAGTGGTCAGACTTATCCTAACCATGAGAGGATCTGTCTCGTAAAATGGGGAGGACGCCGTGCAAATTAGCTGGATAAGACTAATGAATCAGATCCCCAGAAAGGATAATCTCCTTAAAGATTAAAAATCAGCTTTTAAGCCTGATATTACTCAATCCTTGAGATTGACCTTAAAGGTTGAGAATTCAAACTCATGGAATTCAATGATATCTAAACTCGAGCTTGAACGAGAAAATATTTTGATCAAAACTAAAACCGATTTGTTTTCTAAAAAACCCATTTTTAAATGCGTTCATTACCATTGAACGTAAAATCCTAAGATTTCGTCAGAATTCATTAGGTCATCTGAACCAAATTGGGTGTCAACCGTAAGAACGGTGGTTGCATAGCATGGTCGGAGACAGGACCTTGTGCCAGACCGAAAAACTATAGGGTGATCTTTACTATTGCTCCTACCAAGGATAGTAATTGCATCCGACACGTTTTAGACCATAATCATACGCATGTCATTAGACATCGCCTTAACAATTGCTTGTTCATCGCTTTCCTTTACAACCGGACGGTCGTTTACCGAAAGGTAATATACGGGACAAGTAGACTGGATGTGTGCTTTCCTAATACAAGGTTAGCAAGTGGGTGACACAAAATCACAAGTTTTGAGCCAAAATTTTAAAAAATCTGAAACCCACAACCCACAAAAACAATTTTGCAAAACACCGGTGAAGGGTTATTCCGGAAAACCTGTCTAGGGTAAAACCTAGCTTGAATTTTCAAAAGATCAAATGTTTTCATAAAGATCCTATTTCCGAAAGGATCTAAATTTTTATAGTCATGTGGGACTGTAAACCACAACGTTACTATCATTGTTCATACCGCCGTATTGAAGTCACTAATGTACAAAGTGTGAAGAATAAAGGAGTGATTCAAGTATTTTTATTTCAAGACTATATTGCTTGAGGACAAGCAACGCTCAAGTGTGGGAATATTTGATAATGCTAAAAACGAACATATATTTCATAGCATTATCCCTCAAGAAAGACAAGCTTTTAGTTACAATTGTTCTATTTACAAGTGATATTCGTTTAAATAATAAAAGGTGAAGACAAAAGACAGATTCGACAAATTGAAGACGCAAATGACCAAAAAGCTCAAAAGTACAAAGTACAATCAAAGTGGTTCAAATTATTGGTGAGAAACGTCTCAAAATTACAAGAGTACAAGCCGCAAAACGCAAAATTCAAGATATTAAATTGTACGCAAGGACGTTCAAAAATCCGGAACCGGGACCAAAGTCAACTCTCAACGCGCGACGCAACGGGTCAAAAATTATGAGTCAACTATGCACAAGAATATAATATAATATTTAAATAATTATATAAATTATTTATATATTATATATATTTATTAAATTATGTCGACAAGCTATAAAACAAGGCAACTTAGCTGGATCCAGGTGGCCATGCGATCGTATGGCCTGGAGGTGAAAACTCCATGCGATCGCATGGAGTAAAAAGTTTGGCCAAGTACTATAAATGCAACGAATTCTGGCCAAAATAATATATATATTTTACACTTCTTTTTCTTTCTCTCAATTTATGTATCAAGTATCAATCCAAGTCGTAATCTCAATTTGTAATTTTAATTTTAAGTTAGTGATAATAATAAGGTTGGGTTAGTCGAATGTTTTAAGGTTTTGTAAGTTGGAACTCTGTCCGTGTACCACTACGCTATTTTTAATCACTGTAAGTTATGTTTATATTATTTTCATTAATGTCTCGTAGCTAAGTTATTATTATGCTTATTTAAACCGAAGTAATCGTGATGTTGGACTAAAATATTAAGATGGGGTAATTGGATTTTGTACCATAATTGGGGTTTGGACAAAAGAACGACACTTGTGGAAATTAGACTATGGACTATTAATGGGCTTTATATTTGTTTAACTAAATGATAGTTTGTTAATTTAATATAAAGATTTACAATTGGACGTCCCTATAAATAACCATATATACTCGATCGGACACGATGGGCAGGGTATTTATATGTACGAATACTCGTTCATTTGACCGGACACGTTAATGGATTAATAGTTAATGGACTTATTAAAACAGGGGTGAATTATGTACAAGGACACTTGGCATAATTGTTAACAACATATTAAAACCTTGGGTTACACGCAGTCGATATCCTGGTGTAATTATTAAACAAAGTATTAAGACCTTGTTACAGTTTAAATCCTCAATTAGTTGAAATATTTGACTTCGGATATAAGGATAATTTGACGAGGACACTCGCACTTTATATTTATGACTGATGGACTGTTATGGACAAAAACCAGACGGACATATTGAATAATCCAGGACAAAGGACAATTAACCCATGATTATAAAACTAAAATCAACATGTCAAACATCATGATTACGAAAGTTTAAATAAGCATAATTCCTTTATTTTCATATTTAATTGCACTTCTAATTAAAGCACTTTTATTTATTTCATATTTAATTGCACTTTTAATTATCGCTATTTTATTTACCGTTATTTATTTTACGCACTTTAATTATTGTCATTTATCTTTACGCTAAAACACTAAAAATTGACAAACCAGTCGTTAAACGGTAAAAACCCCCTCTTATAATAATAATATTACTTATATATATATTTGTATTTTTATAAATTAAAACTAATATAGCGTTAAGCGTTGTTTAAAGATTTTCCCTGTGGAACGAACCGGACTTACTAAAAACTACACTACTGTACGATTAGGTACACTGCCTATAAGTGTTGTAGCAAGGTTTAGGTATATCCATTCTATAAATAAATAAATATCTTGTGTAAAATTGTATCGTATTTCATAGTTTTTCGTTGTAAAAATAAATCTATTTTATATACACCTCGCATAACATCAATCTCCCACTGACCTTTCATGATTTGCATTTTTTTAAAATAAATGGTAGAATTTACAATTCTGACGCGCGTGGAGAAACTGAATTGGTATAAATTGCATGCAACACGAGTTCTAGAAATCGTATAATAGTGTGGTTGGTCTTGTTAGAAAGATAATAACATGTACTTATGATCTAGATTTTATCATATTACCATGATTTATCATTTGTGAATAATGCTTGTTTGTTTGCGTGACATCCGTGAACACTTACGACAAATGAACTAGAAAACATGAAAACGTTAAACTAATGTTTGAAACTTAGGAATTGACCTTGGTTTGACCTTATGACATCATTAACATGACATGCTGATGTAATTGACTTAGGTTGACTACTTTGACCAAGTTTGACTTTTTTTGACTTGCATGAACTAGTTGACTTTGTGTTGAACTTTACTATACAATCGAGTTGGTATGAGCAATAGTACAACTATACTATGGATCAACTTCTATTTTGAAATAAACTTATGTGACTACATATTGATATATCTAGGTTACATTACTCCGTCTTAATAATCCGATAACTCGTTGCTTGTACTAAACTATCATGTGCACTCAAGGTGAGTCTATAGTCCCATGCACTTTTCTTTTTGGGATGAGATAACATGTTGTTTTAAACTAGTTTACGAATTTGACACGAGTACTTAAACTGATATACATATGAGTTTGATCAAAAGGCATTAGCTTAAATATTTTAATTACATACGTAAGCTCGAATCATACGGACGGATCCGTTAGGTCTGACAGCCTCACCCAACGAACGGGTGCTTATTACTTCATAACTTATACACTTGATCAGTGTATACTATCATAGGGTAAATGATAAGTCGTGTAGCACTTAGCTATTCACTGGTTAAAGCTTTATATTCAAGTGCTCATAACATATGTTTAACTTTTTTAATGCTTCGTACGAAATCTCGTGGTCTAACAAACGATAAACTATTTACTAAACCTGTAGATTCACTCAATAATTTTGTTGACCTGTTTGCATGTTTTATCTCAGGTCTCTATAGGTATAGCTTCCCATGTGATTGATGATTTCTTGCATACACTGGATGGAGTCCATCATTCTTTATTTTATAGACTTTATACATTCGCATTTTAAAACTGTTTACTTTAAATAATGTCGTGGATTATTTTACTTTGTCGCTGGTATTAAATCACTTTGGTTTCACTTTACATTTAATGTCGACGTTTTTAATAAATTAAATGCGAATGCTTTTCGGTAAACATCTCATATAGAGGGCGTGACTGTAAACTGTGGGATCAGAGGTTAATACACCGTTAGTGGATTCTGAAGGGGTATTGCATTTTGTATCAGAGCAGGTTTAACCATGACCAACAAAGGTAGTTAGTGTTTTATGATCCGGACTACGAATTTTGGTGGGTTAATCGTAGAGGGGGTTCTCACAGTGTAACTTGTGACAAAACATTGGCTCTTACCCCTTGTGGTCCCTTACTATTGATGGTTAGCAGTTTGGCAAAAATGCGGGCCGTAAAATTAGTGTCTGAGGTACGCTCAGTGGTCACCCTATCCGCAGGAAAGGAACTGGGTGGGTTTTTACCCTAAATTTTATTACATTTGGTATCAGAGCTTACGGTTGTAGGGAACTAGGAATTGCATTAGTGTGTTCGTCCGAGTCTTTAGGACACATAAGCGAGTCTAGACTACAACCCTAACATAGTCATTTTATGATTTGCTTACATTACTACGTATATGGTGTTATATGTTACATATGTACTGACTTGGTGTGTTTTTTTTAGTTTTAGATGTCTGCTTCTCATCCCATTATCATTAGCGATTCCGAGTCTGAGGCTGAAAAAACTGTCCAATCACCGGGAAATCAAACACCCGGCACTAAGGAAGAAGTCACGTCTGAGAATACGGAGGAGTCTAAACCATCCGACGCAGGCACTGAAGAACTGGAAGAGGATCCAGAAGTGGAACCGAAAGAAGATCCGGAAGAGGAACCGGAAGAGGATCCGGAAGAAGAACCGGAGGAAGATCCGGAAGAAGAGCCTGAAGAAGAGATTGTGCCCGAATAGTTTAGCCCGGTGAAACCTAGCACTTTGGGGAAGAGGCCTCGCTCAACCAACACTCTTCCTATCCCTTATGTGGTAGGCGGGTGGAGGAGACAGAATGCCCGTATGAGGGTATTCGAACTGGAAAACAACCCGGTTACTCCAAGAGTTTCCTTGAATGATTCTAACCGCCCATCTTATAGCACTACACCTAGCACTCCTACTACCTGTGCTACTGACGAGGTTACTCTTGGGGGTGTACATGTGAGGCTTACTAGGGTGGAGGAGATCATTCGCTATCTACTTGAGAAGGATCGTGCTCCCAACTAGAAGAACCTCGCATCATCTTATTTGCTCCCACTATTTGGATATCATATTATTTATTTATTTTGTTCCTAGACTTACCGATGTGGTTTTGCTGACTTATTACATATATACTTTATGGATGATTATTTTTATTTTATATAGATGAATAATGGGTTGATTAATTACATGTGGCGTGATGAATATTTTACTTTAATAACATTTATGTGTTGTGTGGTGACATATTTATTCATTGTAATGATGCATGATAATGTACTGCTTTATATATTGTCATATATTACTAGTGTTTATTATTACTACAAGATAACACTACTCAGTACTATCCACTACTATCACTAATAAATCTCTACGATTTACTATTACTTACTATGCATCACTACTCGTTGCTATTATACTTTTATGACGTTGTTTTCTTTGAACTAATATGGTGTATTATTTGTTTTGAAGATAATGCCAAAGAATCAACCGCCGCTCTAGCTCGAAGGCTTATGGCCGAAGGAATGGCAGCTGAAAGAGCTCAAATGGCCCGTAACAGCAACAAAAACAACCGCAACAACCATAACAACAACGGCCCTGCGGTATGCACCTACAAGATGTTTAGGGGCTGTAAACCACATACTTTCTATGGAACCGAAGGACCATTTGGTGTAACTAGGTAGTTCGAGAAGCTGGAATCAGTGTTCCGAATATGTGAATGCATGGAAGTGGATAAAGTGAAGTTTGCTTCTTGCACGCTGTCTGACAGCGCGTTGACATGGTGGAACACCTACGCATCAGCCATGGGACTTGATCAAGCACATGCTACTATGTGGACACTCTCAAACAGTGAATGATTGAGGAATATTATCCTCGTAATGAAATCAAGAGAATGGAATGGGAGTTCCGATATTTGAAGCTAGTTGGTAATGATCTTGTTAGCTACAATAAGAGATTCTTTGAATTGGTTGTGATGTGTCTGGAATTGGTTGCTACTAAGAATCGACAGGTGAAACAGTATATTGAGGGTCTGTCTAGGACTATCCAAAGTGGTATGACTACATCAAAACCCAAAACTATTAAAGAGGCAATTGATATGGCTAGTTTGCTGATTGACCAAGCCACACGTGGTGGTAAGGCTATGGTGAATAATGAGAATCGTTCTGGTGATGGTAAAAGAAAGTGGAACAACGGTCACGATTAGAACTTCAATCAACAACCCTACAAGAAGCAGGATACAACTAAGAGTAACACTACTATCCCGAATGCTAGCTCTAGGTATAAGGGAAAGCATCCGCTATGTGCTAAGTGCAACAGGCATCACCCAGGAACTTGTACTAAAGTGGTTTGTGACAAGTGTATGAAATTTCGGCACTTGGCCAAAGATTGTATAGGTGATTCGAAGGTTTTTTATGGATACAGAAAGGCTGGTCATTTTAGGAAGGATTACCTGAATGCGGACAAGAATACTAAACCTGCTATAGACAGAGCTTTCAACATCAACTCAAGCAAAGCTCGTGATGATCCCAAGTTAGTCACGGGTACGTTCGTACTCAACAATCATCATGCTTACCTACTTTTTGATTCTGGTGCTGATAGGAGTTTTGTGTCTAAGGATTTCTATCATAATATTAAGAATCCTGTGTCGACATTAGATAACTTATACTCTATAGAACTAGGGAATGGTAATCTAATGAGAGCTGACAAAATCTATCGCGGGTGTACTTTGAACTTAGTTGGGAAGTACTTTGAACGGTAATATATATGTGTACAGAGAGAGGAGAAATACACCATTACATTTTATTAACTGCTTGAAAGCACAGAAGTACATGAGAAAGAGTTTTCTTGCAATGTTGCTTCACGTGAGCAAAACTGAATCTGAGGTCAAGAAACTCGAAGATGTTCAGTTTTCAGAGATTTTCCTGACGTTTTTTCGGAAGAATTACCTGGTCTTCTAGCACATCAAGACATTGAATTTCATATTGATTTAATATCTGAAGCAGAACCCATAGCCCACACACCATATAGACTTGCTCCTTCTGAATTACAAGAATTGTCCAGCCAGTTACAAGAACTTTTGGACAAGGGATTCATCCGACCGAGTTCATCACCGTGGGGAGCTCCAATTCTCTTTGTTAAGAAGAAAGATGGATCTATGAGACTTTGCATCGATTACAGAGAATTGAACAAACTGACTATAAAGAATAGATATCCGCTTCCAAGAATCGATGATTTGTTTGATCAGCTCCAAGGATCTGGATGTTACTCTAAGATCGACATGAGATCAGGTTATCATCAGATGAGAGTAAAAGAGACTGATATACCTAAAATAGCGTTCAGAACACATTACAGACATCATGAATTTACAGTAATTCCCTTTGGTTTGACTAACACAACATTAGTGTTCATGGACCTCATGAACCGTGTGTGTAAGCCATACCTTGACAAATTCGCTATTGTGTTCACTTGTGATATTTTGCTATATTCAAGAGACAAAGAAGAGCATGAATAACACCTACGTTTAGTACTAAAGATGATCAGGAAAGAGCAAGTGTATGTGAAGTTTTCAAAGTGTGACTTTTGGTTACAAGAGGTTCAATTTCTGGGTCATATTGTAGGTATAAATGGAATTCAAGTTGATCCTGCAAAAATAGAAACGATCAAAATTTAGGAGACTCCAGGAGATTCATTGATGGTTTTTCTTCTATTGCCCGACCATTGACTGCATTAACTCACAAGGATAAGACGTATGAGTGGACCGAGCAACATGAGTCAGCATTACGGTTGTTGAAACAGAAACTGACTACTGCTCTGATTCTGTATTTACCTGAGGGAAACAAAGATTTCTTGATTTATTGTGATGCTTCGCGGCAAGGATTTGGTTGAGTGCTGATGCAGCGAAAGAAAGTGATTGCTTACGGATCACGATAGTTGAAGATTCACGAACTGAACTATACGACACATGATTTTAGAACTTGGTGTTGTAGTCTTTGCACTAAAGATGTGGAGATACTACTTGTACGGTACTAAGTGTACAATCTTCACCGATCATAAGAGTCTGCAATATATCTTCGATCAAAAACAACTCAACATGAGACAGAGACGTTGGATGGGACTGCTGAATGACTACGATTGTGAAATTCTCTACCATCTTGGTAAGGCTAATGTTGTAGAAGATGCCTTGAGTAGGAAAGAGAAAGTTAAACCTCTCAGGGTTAGAGGACTTAACATGACTTTACGTACGAATCTCACTTCTCAAATTCGTGATGCACAACTTGAGGCTTTAAAGCAAGAGAATGTTGTTACTGAATCTCTCAAGGGTCTAGAAAAATAGTTTGATGGACTAAGGGAACTCGTGCTAAATGACGCACACAAGTCAAGATACTCAATTCACCCTGGATCTGACGTGCGCTAAAGTCAAGGCTGAACACCAAAGACCATCAGGACTGCTGACACAACCAGGAATTCCCCAATGGAAGTGGGAATGCATTGCTATGGATTTCATCACTAAGCTACCTAAGACCGTGGGAGGTTATGACACCATTTGGGTTGTTGTAGATCGTCTCACTAAATCTGCTCATTTTCTACCGATCAAAGAAACATATAAGATGGAAAAGCTGACACAGGTTTACCTAAAGGAAGTAGTTTCCAGATATGGTGTGCCTATATCTTGTAGTGACCCGAACTTTTCCATGTTTATATATATTAATTGAGATTGATATTTACAAGATTAAATGTTTCCAACACGCTAAGCAATCAAACTTATTAAGGCTTGATTAATTGAAATATGTTTCATATAGACAATTGACCACCCAAGTTGACCGGCGATTCACGAACGTTAAAACTTGTAAAAACGACATGACGATATATATATGGATATACATATGGTTAACATGAGATTATGATAATTAAGTATCTCCATAAGTATATTAACAATGAGTTATATACATATAAACAAGACTACTAACTTAAGGATTTCGAAACGAGACATATATGTAACGAGTATCGTTGTAAAGACATTTAATGTATATATATCATATTAAGAGATATTCATACATGATAATATAATGATAATATAATAATTTAAAATCTCATTTGATATTATAAACATTGGGTTAACAACATTTAACAAGATCGTTAACCTAAAAGTTTCAAAACAACACTTACATGTAACGACTAACGATGACTTAACGACTCAGTTAAAATGTATATACATGTAGTGTTTTAATATGTATTTATACACTTTTGAAAGACTTCAATACACTTATCAAAATACTTCAACTTAACAAAAATGCTTACAATTACATCCTCATTCAGTTTCATCAACAATTCTACTCGTATGCACCCGTATTCGTACTCGTACAATACACAGCTTTTAGATGTATGTACTATTGGTATATACACTCCAATGATCAGATCTTAGCAGCCCATGTGAGTCACCTAACACATGTGGGAACCATCATTTGGCAACTAGCATGAAATATCTCATAAAATTACAAAAATATGAGTAATCATTCATGACTTATTTACATGAAAACAAAATTACATATCCTTTATATCTAATCCATACACCAACGACCAAAAACACCTACAAACACTTTCATTCTTCAATTTTCTTCATCTAATTTATCTCTCTCAAGTTCTATCTTCAAGTTCTAAGTGTTCTTCATATATTCTACAAGTTCTAGTTACATAAAATCAAGAATACTTTCAAGTTTGCTAGCTCACTTCCAATCTTGTAAGGTGATCATCCAACCTCAAGAAATCTTTGTTTCTTACAGTAGGTTATCATTCTAATACAAGGTAATAATAATATTCAAACTTTGGTTCAATTTCTATAACTATAACAATCTTATTTCAAGTGATGATCTTACTTGAACTTGTTTTCGTGTCATGATTCTGCTTCAAGAACTTCGAGCCATCCAAGGATCCGTTGAAGCTAGATCCATTTTTATATTTTCCAGTAGGTTTATCCAAGGAACTTAAGGTAGTAATGATGTTCATAACATCATTCGATTCATACATATAAAGCTATCTTATTCGAAGGTTTAAACTTGTAATCACTAGAACATAGTTTAGTTAATTCTAAACTTGTTCGCAAACAAAAGTTAATCCTTCTAACTTGACTTTTAAAATCAACTAACCACATGTTCTATATCTATATGATATGCTAACTTAATGATTTAAAACCTGAAGACACGAAAAACACCGTAAAACCGGATTTACGCCGTCGTAGTAACACCGCGGGCTGTTTTGGGTTAGTTAATTAAAAACTATGATAAACTTTGATTTAAAAGTTGTTATTCTGAGAAAATGATTTTTATTATGAACATGAAACTATATCCAAAAATTATGGTTAAACTCAAAGTGAAAGTATGTTTTCTAAAATGGTCATCTAGACGTCGTTCTTTCGACTGAAATGACTACCTTTACAAAAATGACTTGTAACTTATTTTTCCGAATATAAACCTATACTTTTTCTGTTTAGATTCTTAAAATAGAGTTCAATATGAAACCATAGCAATTATATTCACTCAAAACGGATTTAAAATGAAGAAGTTATGGGTAAAACAAGATTGGATAATTTTTCTCATTTTAGCTACGTGAAAATTGGTAACAAATCTATTCCAACCATAACTTAATCAACTTGTATTGTATATTATGTAATCTTGAGATACCATAGACACGTATACAATGTTTCAACCTATCATGTCGACACATCTATATATATTTCGGAACAACCTTAGACACTCTATATGTGAATGTTGGAGTTAGCTATACAGGGTTGATGTTGATTCCAAAATATATATAGTTTGAGTTGTGATCAATACGGAGATACGTATACACTGGGTCGTGGATTGATTCAAGATAATATTTATCGATTTATTTCTGTACATCTAACTGTGGACAACTAGTTGTAGGTTACTAACGAGGACAGCTGACTTAATAAACTTAAAACATCAAAATATATTAAAAGTGTTGTAAATATATTTTGAACATACTTTAATATATATGTATATATTGTTATAGGTTCGTGAATCAACAGTGGCCAAGTCTTACTTCTCGACGAAGTAAAAATATGTGAAAGTGAGTTATAGTCCCACTTTTAAAATCTAATATTTTTGGGATGAGAATACATGCAGGTTTTATAAATGATTTACAAAATAGACACAAGTACGTGAAACTACATTCTATGGTTGAATTATCGAAATCGAATATGCCCCTTTTTATTAAGTCTGGTAATCTAAGAATTAGGGAACAGACACCCTAATTGACGCGAATCTTAAAGATAGATCTATTGGGCCTAACAAACCCCATCCAAAGTACCGTATGCTTTAGTACTTCGAAATTTATATCATATCCGAAGGGTGTCCCGGAATGATGGGGATATTCTTATATATGCATCTTTTTAATGTCAGTTACCAGGTGTTCACCATATGAATGATTTTTATCTCTATGTATGGGATGTGTATTGAAATATGAAATCTTGTGGTCTATTGTTACAATTTGATATATATAGGTTAAACCTATAACTCACCAACATTTTTGTTGACGTTTAAAGCATGTTTATTCTCAGGTGAATATTAAGAGCTTCCGCTGTTGCATACTAAAATAAGGACAAGATTTGGAGTCCATGTTTGTATGATATTGTGTAAAAACTGCATTCAAGAAACTGATTTCGATGTAACATATTTGTATTGTAAACCATTATGTAATGGTCGTGTGTAAACAGGATATTTTAGATTATCATTATTTGATAATCTACGTAAATCTTTTTAAACCTTTATTTATGAAATAAAGGTTATGGTTTGTTTTAAAAATGAATGCAGTCTTTGAAAAACGTCTCATATAGAGGTCAAAACCTCGCAACGAAATCAATTAATATGGATCGTTTTTAATCAATAAGAACGGGACATTTCAGTTGGTATCCGAGCGTTGGTCTTAGAGAACCAGAATTTTGCATTAGTGTGTCTTATCGAGTTTGTTAGGATGCATTAGTGAGTCTGGACTTCGACCGTGTTTACTTGAAAAATGATTGCTTAACAAATTTTGTTAGAAACTATATATTTTTAACATGTGAATATTATGTGATATATTAATCTCTTAACCCGTTTGATATTATGTGATAGATGTCTACCTCTAGAACAAGTCCCATTGACTCACCTAATAATAATGAAGAGTCAAATGTAAATTGGAATGATTCGTGGACTGATTCACAAGTTCCCGAAGAGGAACCGGAAGAAGAGTCGGAACCGGAAGAAGAATCAGAACCGGAAGAAGAATCGGAACCGGATGAAGAAATAGAACCGGTGGGGGAAATAATAAAACGGTTAAGTAAAAGAAAATCCTCAACCAACCGACCAAGGTTAATTATGGTCAATGGTGTTTCCGCCAAGGAAGCAAAATATTGGGAGGATTACCAATTCTCCGATGAATCGGATTCCGACGAGAATTCCGATGATGTTATAGAAATTACCCCAACTGAATTTAAAAAGGCAAAAGAAAATAATAAGGGAAAGGGCATAAAAATAGAGAAATCTAATTCCAACCCCGATGAGCTTTATATGTATCGTCAACCCCCGAAGTCCTTAAGTTGTAACAATGACCCGGGAACCTCTAAACCACCAGGTTTTTCTAAACCAATGTGGAAAATGACGGCTCGTATTAGGGGAACATCATATATCCCTAGAAACTTGGCAAAACGAACCAAAACTGAAGAAGAAGAAACAAGCGAGTCGGAATAAGATAGTTGTATTCGTGTGGTGTAATATATGTAATATAGTGTGCTTATGCTTTATGATATATGTAAAAATTGCTTGTATTAATAAGTATTTTTTTTATGAATCTAACTCTTATCTATTTTACAGTATAAAAACACAAAATGGATAGAAAACCCAATATTTTAAGAGACCTACCCGGAGACATGATTGATGAAATCTTGTCTAGAGTCGGTCAGAATTCTTCGGCACAACTATTTAAGGCGAGATCAGTTTGTAAGACATTCGAAGAACGTTCCAAGAATGCCTTGGTTTATAAAAGGCTTTCGTTCGAAAGATGGGGGATATCACATTGGGAAATCCATAAGTTACGATGTGTTTACTTTGACGCATATATTGCGGGGAACCCAAATGCTATTTTACGCAATGGGTTAAGAAATTATTTTGACTCAAAATATCCGAATATTGGACTTCGTGATTTAGAAAAAGCGGCTAACATGCAACATAAAGAAGCATGTTATGCTTACGGATTAGTAATGTTCGCTTCTCACCAAAGTGAGAACAAGAACATCGGCCTACAACTATTAAACAAAACGTTCCCACAAGTGACGGAGTAGGTAATTGGGGTAAGAAATGAGGTTTTTAGATTGTTACGGGACTGTTGGACATTACGTAACCCTCGTCCCTTTGACGACGTTACAACACGATGTCTTATCAACGGCCATAACGGTTATGTTCCACAAGACCAAGGATGGGAAGTAGTCCTAGTAAAACCAGAATGCATGACTTGTTTCTGGACGTATGAATTACGTGTCTTTATTGCCTTTGCTGAACGACTTGTGTACTAGCTAGAATTATCTTCACAACTATCTTGTATCAAAGTTATTGTGTGCTATATTTCATGCTTTATGTAAAATAAGCGGTATTGCAAGTTTGTAAAATATTGTATAAAAGTTTGAACGCGAAATATTATTATAATCAGTTTTTCATATAGAATTGTAGTAGTTGAATTGTATATTAGCTACTAAGTATGAACTTAACGGGTAGGTACTACCCGAATTTAAACTTATAAAACACTAATATGAAGAAAAAGCTTTTATAAATGAGTTCATATTATGCTACGAAATACTATTAACTACTCTTAATATTCTGTATGATTAACTTGTTCCATTTGACTATTTTGAAGGAAATGGCACCGACTACTCGACACACCGTGAATATGAATGAAGAGGAATTCCGTACTTTTCTAGCTTCAAACATAGCCGCAGTACATGCTGCGCTACATACCAACAATAACCTTGGATCTAGCAGTACAGGAAATCGTGTAGGATGCACCTACAAAGAATTCACTACCTGCAAACCTTTGGAATTTGATGGAACCGAAGGACCGATCGGATTGAAACGGTGGACCGAGAAGGTCGAATCGGTGTTTGCCATAAGTAAGTGTACTGAAGAGGACAAAGTAAAGTACGCTACGCATACCTTCACAGGTTCTGCGTTAACATGGTGGAATACCTATCTAGAGCAAGTGAGACAAGACGATGCGTACGCACTACCGTGGTCAGCATTCAAGCACTTGATGAACGAGAAGTACCGTCCCAGAACCGAGGTCAATAAGCTCAAGACAGAACTTAGAGGGTTATGAACCCAAGGATTTGATATTACCACGTACGAAAGACGATTCACAGAATTGTGCCTATTGTGTCCGGGAGCATTCGAAGATGAGGAAGAGAAGATCGACGCGTTTGTGAAAGGATTACCGGAAAGAATCCAAGAAGATATAAGTTCACACAAGCCCGCCTCCATATAACAGGCATGTAGAATGGCTCACAAACTAGTGAACCAGATTGAAGAAAGAATTAAAGAACAGACTGCTGAAGAGGCCAATGTGAAGCAAGTCAAAAGAAAGTGGGAGGAAAACGGTGATAAGAATCACCAATACAACAACAACAGCAATTACAACAATAATCGCAACAATTATCCCAACAATCGCAACATCAATCGCAACTACAACAAATGACCCAACAACAACAACAACAACAACAACAGCAACTACAACAATCATCCCAACAACAATAATAACCGCAACAACAACAACAATCAGAAGCAGCTATGCCAAAGGTGTGAAAAGTATCACTCGGGGTTCTGCACCAAATTTTGCAACAAGTGTAAAAGAAATGGTCATAGCGCGGCGAAGTGTGAGGTCTACGGACCAGGGGTTAATAGAACGAAAGGAACAAATGGTGTCGGAACGAGTAATGGCGGAGCAAGTAGTGTCGGAGCAAGTTATGCCAATGTAGTTTGTTATAAATGTGGAAAACCGGGCCACATTATTAGAAATTGCCCGAACCAGGAGAACACGAATGGACAAGGCCGCAGAAGAGTTTTCAATATTAATGCGGCAGAGGTACAGGAAGACCCGGAGCTTGTTACGGGTACGTTTCTTATTGACAATAAATCTGCTTACGTTTTATTTGATTCGGGTGCGGATAGAAGCTATATGAGTAGAGATTTTTGTGCTAAATTAAGTTGTCCATTGACGCCTTTGGATAGTAAATTTTTACTCGAATTAGCAAATGGTAAATTAATTTCAGCAGATAATATATGTCGGAATCGAGAAATTAAACTGGTTAGCGAAATATTTAAGATTGACTTGATACCAGTAGAGTTAGGGAGTTTTGATGTGATAATCGGTATGGACTGGTTGAAAGAAGTGAAAGCAGAGATCGTTTGTTACAAAAATGCAATTCGCATTATACGAGAAAAAGGAAGACCCTTAATGGTGTACGGAGAAAAGGGCAACACGAAGCTACATCTTATTAGTAATTTGAAGGCACAAAAACTAATAAGAAAAGGTTGCTATGCTGTTCTAGCACACGTCGAGAAAGTACAAACTGAAGAAAAGAGCATCAATGATGTTCCCAACGCAAAAGAATTTCCCGATGTATTTCTGAAAGAATTACCGGGATTACCCCCACATCGATCCGTTGAATTTCAAATAGATCTTGTACCAGGAGCTGCACCAATAGCTCGTGCTCCTTACAGACTCGCACCCAGTGAGATGAAAGAACTGCAAAGCCAATTACAAGAACTTTTAGAGCATGGTTTCATTCGACCAAGCACATCCCCGTGGGGAGCTCCTGTTTTGTTTGTCAAGAAGAAAGATGGTACATTCAGGTTGTGTATCGACTACCGAGAGTTGAACAAACTTACCATCAAGAACCGCTACCCACTACCGAGAATCGACGACTTATTTGATCAACTACAAGGCTCGTCTATTTATTCAAAGATTGACTTACGTTCCGGGTATCATCAAATGCGGGTGAAAGAAGATGATATTCCAAAGACTGATTTCAGAACACGTTACGGTCATTACGAGTTTATGGTCATGCCATTTGGTTTAACTAATGCACCAGCTGTGTTCATGGACCTTATGAACCGAGTGTGTGGACCATACCTTGACAAGTTTGTCATTGTTTTCATTGATGACATACTTATTTACTCAAAGAATGACCAAGAACACGGTGAACATTTGAGAAAGGTGTTAGAAGTATTGAGGAAGGAAGAATTGTACGCTAAGTTTTCAAAGTGTGCATTTTGGTTGGAAGAAGTTCAATTCCTCGGTCACATAGTGAACAAAGAAGGTATTAAGGTGGATCCGGCAAAGATAGAAACTGTTGAAAAGTGGGAAACCCCGAAAACTCCAAAACACATACGCCAGTTTTTAGGACTAGCTGGTTACTACAGAAGGTTCATCCAAGACTTTTCCAGAATAGCAAAACCCTTGACTGCATTAACGCATAAAGGGAAGAAATTTGAATGGAATGATGAACAAGAGAAAGCGTTTCAGTTATTGAAGAAAAAGCTAACTACGGCACCTATATTGTCATTGCCTGAAGGGAATGATGATTTTGTGATTTATTGTGACGCATCAAAGCAAGGTCTCGGTTGTGTATTAATGCAACGAACGAAGGTGATTGCTTATGCGTCTAGACAATTGAAGATTCACGAACAAAATTATACGACGCATGATTTGGAATTAGGCGCGGTTGTTTTTGCATTAAAGACTTGGAGGCACTACTTATATGGGGTCAAAAGTATTATATATACCGACCACAAAAGTCTTCAACACATATTTAATCAGAAACAACTGAATATGAGGCAGCGTAGGTGGATTGAATTATTGAATGATTACGACTTTGAGATTCGTTACCACCCGGGGAAGGCAAATGTGGTAGCCGATGCCTTGAGCAGGAAGGACAAAGAACCCATTCGAGTAAAATCTATGAATATAATGATTCATAATAACCTTACTACTCAAATAAAGGAGGCGCAACAAGGAGTTTTAAAAGAGGGAAATTTAAAGGATGAAATACCCAAAGGATCGGAGAAGCATCTTAATATTCGGGAAGACGGAACCCGGTATAGGGCTGAAAGGATTTGGGTACCAAAATTTGGAGATATGAGAGAAATGGTACTTAGAGAAGCTCATAAAACCAGATACTCAATACATCCTGGAACGGGGAAGATGTACAAGGATCTCAAGAAACATTTTTGGTGGCCGGGTATGAAAGCCGATGTCTCTAAATACGTTGGAGAATGTTTGACGTGTTCTAAGGTCAAAGCTGAGCATCAGAAACCATCAGGTCTACTTCAACAACCCGAAATCCCAGAATGGAAATGGGAAAACATTACCATGGATTTCATCACTAAATTGCCAAGGACTGCAAGTGGTTTTGATACTATTTGGGTAATAGTTGATCGTCTCACCAAATCAGCACACTTCCTGCCAATAAGAGAAGATGACAAGATGGAGAAGTTAGCACGACTGTATTTGAAGGAAGTCATCTCCAGACATGGAATACCAATCTCTATTATCTCTGATAGGGATGGCAGATTTATTTCAAGATTCTGGCAGACATTACAGCAAGCATTAGGAACTCGTCTAGACATGAGTACTGCCTATCATCCACAAACTGATGGTCAGAGCGAAAGGACGTTACAAACGCTTGAAGACATGCTACGAGCATGTGTTATTGATTTCGTAAACTGTTGGGATCGACATCTACCGTTTGCAGAATTTTCCTACAACAACAGCTACCATTCAAGCATTGAGATGGCGCCGTTTGAAGCACTTTATGGTAGAAAGTGCAGGTCTCCGATTTGTTGGAGTGAAGTGGGGGATAGACAGATTACGGGTCCGGAGATTATACAAGAAACTACCGAGAAGATCATCCAAATTCAACAACGGTTGAAAACCGCCCAAAGTCGACAAAAGAGCTACGCTGACATTAAAAGAAAAGATATAGAATTTGAAATTGGAGAGATGGTCATGCTTAAAGTTGCACCTTGGAAAGGCGTTGTTCGATTTGGTAAACGAGGGAAATTAAATCCAAGGTATATTGGACCATTCAAGATTATTGATCGTGTCAGACCAGTAGCTTACTGACTTGAGTTACCTCAACAACTCGCGGCTGTACATAACACTTTCCACGTCTCGAATTTGAAGAAATGTTTTGCTAAAGAAGATCTCACTATTCTGTTAGATGAAATCCAAATCAACGAAAAACTCCAATTCATCGAAGAACCCGTCGAAATAATGGATCGTGAGGTTAAAAGACTTAAGCAAAACAAGATACCAATTGTTAAGGTTCGATGGAATGCTCGTAGAGGACCCGAGTTCACCTGGGAGCGTGAAGATCAGATAAAGAAGAAATACCCGCATCTATTTCCAGAAGATTCGTCAACACCTTCAACAGCTTAAAATTTCGGGACGAAATTAATTTAACGGGTAGGTACTGTAGTGACCCGAACTTTTCCATGTTTATATATATTAATTGAGATTGATATTTACAAGATTAAATGTTTCCAACATGCTAAGCAATCAAACTTGTTAAGGCTTGATTAATTGAAATATGTTTCATATAGACAATTGACCACCCAAGTTGACCGGCGATTCACGAACGTTAAAACTTGTAAAAACGACATGACGATATATATATGGATATACATATGGTTAAAATGAGATTATGATAATTAAGTATCTCCATAAGTATATTAACAATGAGTTATATACATATAAACAAGACTACTAACTTAAGGATTTCGAAACGAGACATATATGTAACGAGTATCGTTGTAAAGACATTTAATGTATATATATCATATTAAGAGATATTCATACATGATAATATAATAATTTAAAATCTCATTTGATATTATAAACATTGGGTTAACAACATTTAACAAGATCGTTAACCTAAAGGTTTCAAAACAACACTTACATGTAACGACTAACGATGACTTAACGACTCAGTTAAAATGTATATACATGTAGTGTTTTAATATGTATTTATACACTTTTGAAAGACTTCAATATACTTATCAAAATACTTCTACTTAACAAAAATGCTTACAATTACATCCTCGTTCAGTTTCATCAACAATTCTACTCGTATGCACCCGTATTCGTACTCGTACAATACACAGCTTTTAGATGTATGTACTATTGGTATATACACTCCAATGATCAGCTCTTAGCAGCCCATGTGAGTCACCTAACACATGTGGGAACCATCATTTGGCAACTAGCATGAAATATCTCATAAAATTACAAAAATATGATTAATCATTCATGACTTATTTACATGAAAACAAAATTGCATATCCTTTATATCTAATCCATACACCAACGACCAAAAACACCTACAAACACTTTAATTCTTCAATTTTCTTCATCTAATTGATCTCTCTCAAGTTCTATCTTCAAGTTCTAAGTGTTCTTCATATATTCTACAAGTTCTAGTTACATAAAATCAAGAATACTTTCAAGTTTGCTAGCTCACTTCCAATCTTGTAAGGTGATCATCCAACCTCAAGAAATCTTTGTTTCTTACAGTAGGTTATCATTCTAATACAAGGTAATAATCATATTCAAACTTTGGTTCAATTTCTATAACTATAACAATCTTATTTCAAGTGATGATCTTACTTGAACTTGTTTTCGTGTCATGATTCTGCTTCAAGAATTTCGAGCCATCCAAGGATCCATTGAAGCTAGATCCATTTTTCTCTTTTCCAGTAGGTTTATCCAAGGAACTTAAGGTAGTAATGATGTTCATAACATCATTCGATTCATACATATAAAGCTATCTTATTCGAAGGTTTAAACTTGTAATCACTAGAACATAGTTTAGTTAATTCTAAACTTGTTCGCAAACAAAAGTTAATCCTTCTAACTTGACTTTTAAAATCAACTAAACACATGTTTTATATCTATATGATATGCTAACTTAATGATTTAAAACCTGGAGACACGAAAAACACCGTAAAACCGGATTTACGCCGTCGTAGTAACACCGCGGGCTGTTTTGGGTTAGTTAATTAAAAACTATGATAAACTTTGATTTAAAAGTTGTTATTCTGAGAAAATGATTTTTATTATGAACATGAAACTATATCCAAAAATTATGGTTAAACTCAAAGTGGAAGTATGTTCTCTAAAATGGTCATCTAGACGTCGTTCTTTCGACTGAAATGACTACCTTTACAAAAACGACTTGTAACTTATTTTTACGAATATAAACCTATACTTTTTCTGTTTAGATTCTTAAAATAGAGTTCAATATGAAACCATAGCAATTTGATTCACTCAAAACGGATTTAAAATGAAGAAGTTATGGGTAAAACAAGATTGGATAATTTTTCTCATTTTAGCTACGTGAAAATTGGTAACAAATCTATTCCAACCATAACTTAATCAACTTGTATTGTATATTATGTAATCTTGAGATACCATAGACACGTATACAATGATTCGACCTATCATGTCGACACATCTATATATATTTCGGAACAACCTTAGACACTCTATATGTGAATGTTGGAGTTAGCTATACAGGGTTGAGGTTGATTCCAAAATATATATAGTTTGAGTTGTGATCAATACGGAGATACGTATACACTGGGTCGTGGATTGATTCAAGATAATATTTATCGATTTATTTCTGTACATCTAACTGTGGACAACTAGTTGTAGGTTACTAACGAGGACAGCTGACTTAATAAACTTAAAACATCAAAATATATTAAAAGTGTTGTAAATATATTTTGAACATACTTTAATATATATGTATATATTGTTATAGGTTCGTGAATCAACAGTGGCCAAGTCTTACTTCTCGACGAAGTAAAAATCTGTGAAAGTGAGTTATAGTCCCACTTTTAAAATCTAATATTTTTGGGATGAGAATACATGCAGGTTTTATAAATGATTTACAAAATAGACACAAGTACGTGAAACTACATTCTATGGTTGAATTATCGAAATCGAATATGCCCCTTTTTATTAAGTCTGGTAATCTAAGAATTAGGGAACAGACACCCTAATTGACGCGAATCCTAAAGATAGATCTATTGGGCCTAACAAACCCCATCCAAAGTACCGGATGCTTTAGTACTTCGAAATTTATATCATATCCGAAGGGTGTCCCGGAATGATGGGGATATTCTTATATATGCATCTTGTTAATGTCGGTTACCAGGTGTTCACCATATGAATGATTTTTATCTCTATGTATGGGATGTGTGTAAACAGGATATTTTAGATTATCATTATTTGATAATCTACGTAAAGCTTTTTAAACCTTTATTTATGAAATAAAGGTTATGGTTTGTTTTAAAAATGAATGCAGTCTTTGAAAAACGTCTCATATAGAGGTCAAAACCTCGCAACGAAATCAATTAATATGGAACGTTTTTAATCAATAAGAACGGGACATTTCATATCTATTATCTCCGACCGTGACCGAAGGTGTACTTCTAGATTTTGGAAAACATTGCAAAAGGCAATGGGAACTCGACTTGACATGAATACAACGTATCACCCACAGACAGATGGTCAAAGTGAAAGAACCATCTAAACTTTAGAAGACATGTTGAGAGCATGTGTTACTGACTTTGGGAACGGATGAGATAGACACCTACCAGTGGCAGAGTTGTCGTACAACACATTTATCACACGAACATAAAGGCCGCACCTTTCGAAATGTTATATAGAAGAAAGTGTAGATCTCCCGTATATTGGAGTGAATTAGGGGATAGTCAATTGACAGGTCCTGAAATCATTCACGAAACTACAAAGAAAAATTTACAAATTCAATATTGGTTGAAAACAGCTCGAAGTCGTCAAAAGAGCTATGCCGATGTTAGAAAGTCTAACACCCTGTCAGAACACACTAACGGTGTATTAACTCCTGGTCCCACAGTTAACGGTCACGCCCTCTATATAAGATGTTTTTCGAAAAGCATTCGCATTTATTTCAAAAGACGTTGTCATTAAATTTAAAATAATTCAAATCAGTTTAACATAATGACAAAAGTAAATAATTCCAATATTATGTAAATGAAACAGTTTTAAATGCGAATGTAATAATCTTGACAAAAAGTCATGCTGGACTCCAATCCAGTGTATGCACCAACCAAGCACTTAGTCATTAAAGTTTGCGAAAGCAATACCTCTAAAAACCTGAGATAAAACATGAAAATGGTCAACAAAATTGTTGAGTGAAACTACAAGTTTAGTAAATCAGTTATGTAAGTAACTAGAGGGGGTGAATAGTTAATTAGTCGATTTTTAAAATTTCTTTGCGTTTTCTTAAACTTGAACTTGATAGTGTGTGATTTGAAATGTTTGTTCTCAAACAATATGTAAACAATATATGCAAGTGTATATGTAAACAAAAAGATAAGGGAAGAGAGAACAAACACAATGATTTATAGTGGTTCAGGAAGATGTTAACTAATCTTCCTTAATCCACTCCCCACGAATTGAGATTTTTCTTCAATATGATACTCCAAACTCGGTGGAGTGTCCGGATACAACACTAGTACTTCGATAAGCCGCACCTTGTGAACCCTATGTCCTTTTGAAGACTTCACAATCACCTAAAGCTCTTACCACAAGATCCTAATACACTATCCTAGTGAAAAACACAACTACCTTCTAGATCCCTTTAAGAAGATAGTTTACAAGTAAACTTACAACTTAAGCTTACAAGTACTCTTGCTACAATCACTCTAAAAGATTACAATGAATTACAAGAATGACATCAGTAAGTATAAGAAAATATGAGTGCAATAGGTGAGTCTTCAAATGCTCCAAGCTTTGGCTTTTATAGGAAAGAGAAATTTGCTTGGAAGCTGTACGGCTCACTGCACGGTCGACCGTAGTTCGACCATGTACCTCTGACATCTGATTCTTATAGCCGTTTTTGTCCTTTGAAAATTGTCATTTTCCTTTGTTGAATGGCTGCAACTAGAAGCCAATTGTCTCTGAAATCATCCCCATTACCCCTTTTGTTTTGGACATAAGTGTGGAAGTTGAAATGTCCATAAAAGAAGAAAGTCTTCAAGCTTTGACCATTTGTCATTGATTACTTAATAGGGTAATTGCAGAATTTTGTCTCTTGACAAAGAATTATCTTCCAAAGCTTCATCAACCTTTCTTAATTGCTTGTCATTTTGCTAATGGAAGCATTTTGCCCTTTGGAATCTTGTTGCATCTCAAATGAACTAGTTTGAGTCTAGCTGGAGCTTACTTGAAGATTATTACACTGACAACTAACTAGTTCATACTATTACATACATACAAGTGATACATAGAAGTTATGGGAGAGCAACTCTTTTGTTGGGACTTTTAATGACCGTCATTAGTATGTCTTTGAATGACATTTTGTAACAAGTGAAAAATAAAACACTTATGTGTTTAACCTTAATTGAGCTTAAAATGTCATTAAGATGTCATTAGGTGTGATTAGTTGAAATTAGCATCTTTTGATTCAAAACTCTTTTGAGATCAAAAAGGGCAACTATTATAAGTATGTTTAAAAAGGTCTTGTAAATTATAGATGCCTCAAAGTGGTCTAACTTAAAGTGGATGATTTTGGTAACAGAGAAAACTGTGGTTAAACTACGGTCGACCGTGTACTTAACCGTATAACATAAATTTGAAAAATATTGCAGCCGTTGGTACAGGGCATCCACGATCATACCCACGGTCGACCGTGGTGTAGCCACATAGCAAATTTACCAAGTTTAATTATTTATGTATTGGTCTTTTGGTAGAGATAGTGTAGGCTTATAAACTCATGTCGTCTTACATATGATTAAGCACTTATCTCTTTTGCGTCATCATCAAAACAAAGTGATTAATTTTTGAATATTATGATTGGAATCTTTATAACGACCCGTCCTAATCCACCTGGACGAAGTCTTCAATAGATGGTCCCATTGCGAGGTTCTGACCTCTATATGCCATGAACGACTCCATGTAATATCTTTAAAACGAGCAAATGCACATCGGAAGATTTCTTTCAGACCTGAGAATAAACATGTTTTAAAAATGTCAACCAAAAGGTTGGTGAGTTCATAGGTTTAACATAAACAATAAAATTCATAATTTTGATAGACCACAAAATTTAAATATGCATGGTACAAATGGGCTCGAATCCTATACCTACCTGTAATGTACATGCGATTTCTTTTAAATACAGTACACATATCTCGTGTACGAAATCATTTTTCAAAAATTCTTAATAACCGTACACATATCTTGTGTACAAAATATCATACACATAACCTGTGTATAAAATCATTCTCTCTATATATAATCCTTTACTTGATAACCGACCTTAACATTTAATGCGCATCATGAATATCCTCAAAATAAACAGAACTTTCAGTCTGTAATAATATATAAACCTCGAAATACTAAACACCACGCCCACTAGCTGAAACAACCCAACCCGTATTCCATACGATAAATTTTTTTTTAAACATTTGCACCCAAATAAAACGGTTACATATAACCCATTAAACAACGTCACAAGTTAAATGTTTACAAACGGAACGAAGGCCTTTAACAGATGTAATACAAGTTTGACCCATTCACAAATGATAGTTTTAAACCAAACAACACTTCGAGCATGGTTTGGGGCTAAACTACCCAAAACACTAGGCCAACTTCAAAAGCTTTGACAAGCATCATCAAGGGACACCTAGTGCCCAACAACCCCTTTTCCCTTATCCGCACCTGCATCTAAAAAGATAAACAACGAGAGGGGTAAGCTAATGCTTAGTGAGTGCAACAATTATACGAATACATATACAACCTACTTACTTGCAATCACTTACGCATTTACCGCATACATGCTAGCAACATAAATAATCATACCATCACAAGTATATTATTAAACCTTCGACCACACAAGCTAGCATAACGAAAGCATATAACTTGAACAATATAATATGCTATAATACAACGCACAACCATGGTTAACTAATCGAAAGAGGGAACGGTATTTAAAAGACCGTCGAAGTTCATAACAACCATTAGTGCACTTAACACGTCGTACACTAACCCCACGGGTGGCATCTTAAAACGTCGATACTTCACTCCGGGTGGTGTCTTAACACGTCGACACTTCACCCCGAGTGGTGTCTTAACACGTCGACACTTCACTCGTTACATCTCTTGGAGTGGCATCTTAACACGTCGATGCTTCACTCCCGAGTGGTGTCTTAACACATCGACACTTCACTCTCCACGTGAGAAGTGGTGTCTTAACACGTCGACACTTCACAACTCATACCACATAAATAAATACATCATATATGCACGCATATAATTATTCCACTCACCTTAACACGTCGGTGATGATCAAACACTTCCGTATGCTTCAAAGCAAAGTACCTAATACATTAAGTACATTTTCAATACACAAACTTGTGGAACTAACCACATTACTTAACTCTTGAGCATTTAATGACCCAAATGCATTAAATAACCCATTTACACCAAAACCGTCCATAAATGGCCATGACTCGTTATATATCACTAAAAGCTAGTGATTGGAGCCTAATATCACCAACTAACACAAACTATGGGTATTTCATACCCATTTCACCCAATTAGGTCAACCATGACTCATTTGACCCATTTTAACACGTATACACACAAACTTGGTCAAACTTAACCCTTTAACAAGCTTTCATCATTCACAAGTGTGTTAGTGACTAGCAACTCAATTTAACACTTACAAAACCCCAATTACATGAACAAACCCTAGGTTAACACCATTTAGGTTTTTTTTACATCAAATTAACCCAAATACACCCATTAAATCCCCAAATGGGTCTTACAAGTCTCAAATGGCCAAACCCTAGCCATAAATTAACTAAAACTCAAAATATGGAGTTAAGACTTACCAACACTATCCACTCGTAGCTAAGAACGAGGAGAATAACCTTAATTCTTGCTCCAAAGATCAACTCTCAAATCTTCACTCTCTAATCTCACTTTGAATCCAATTGGGTTTTTATGTTTGAGAGGAAATAGAGAAGAAAAATGGAAAACAAATGAAATAAAAGGATAAGTGATGGAGATTTAATGCCCCAATCAGATCCATACGCGAAAATACGAAAATACCCTCGAACCACTCATTTTAAAAACTAAAACCGGAACCAGTTCACCCAGTGTGTCGTGGCGCGACCCCATTTGTCGCGGCGCGGCAATGCACATAAAATTTGAGCTATTTTGATCCTCCCCCTGGATCTGGTTCGCGCTAAATGTCGCGGCGCGACTAGGACCACCGCGGCGCGGCAATGCAAAGGTTTCTCGAGCTGTTTTTAACCGGCTCCTGAAATTGATTTGCTTTATGTGTCGCGGCGCGACAAAGGACTCCGTGGCGCGACATTTGCCACCACCTGACCACTTTTCGCCATTTTAAACTCACAAAGATTTACACAACTTTTAAGCTTCGTTCTCGCTTCTCATATACACTAAACTTCAACTTTAAGCCCCACAAGACTTAATACCTCACCTAAACCATGTGTATACTCGTACACATATACATTCTCATGCGTAATATATAACAATTAACAATTTGAAACGTTTAAACACATATACGAACGAGTTATAAGCGTATTAACGATAAATATACCTTAATTCACGTATGGGGAAAACGAGATGTTACAACTCTCCCCCACTTGAATCGGAGCGCGTCCTCGCGATCCAAGCCGCAAGACAAGCCGGAAGATACATCAATACAAACTCTTCGGATTCCCACGTAAACTCGGAACCCCTTCGATGTCGCCATTGCACTTTGAAAGTTCTAACTTCCTTGTTTCGCAACAACTTAACATTCTCATCAAGAATTGCAATCGGATCTTCAACATACTCTAGCTTGTTGTTCAAGGTAATTTCATCTAATGGCACCCAAGTCGAGTCATCCGCAAGACACCTACGGAGATGGGAAACATGAAATGTGTTATGGATCCCCGCAAGATCTTCGGGCAACTCTAGTCTATAAGCGACCTCACCTACACGTGCCAAAACCTTGAAAGGACCAATAAACTGAGGAGCTAACTTTCCTCGCTTTCGAAACCGGATAACACCCTTCCATGGAGAAACCTTAAGCATCACCATGTCACCTTCTTGAAATTCGATCGTTCGTCTACCTTTATCGGCATAAGATTTTTTTCTATCTTGCGCCGCCTTAAGTCGAGCCCGAATCATCTCAATCTTACTATTCGTCTCTAGGACCAAATCGGTACTCCCGATTTCTCTTTGTCCCACTTCACCCCAACAAATAGGAGTTCGACACCTACGCCCATAAAGCATCTCATAAGGTGGCATTCCAATACTAGTGTGGTAACTATTATTGTACGAGAATTCCACCAATGGTAAGTGCTCATCCCAACTACCACTGAAATCAATAATACACGCTCGTAACATATCCTCTAATGTTTGATTCGTACGTTCGGTTTGACCGTCCGTTTGAGGATGGTACGCCGTGCTCAATTTCAATTGAGTACCCATATCTTCATGAAATTTATTCCAAAACCGAGAAGTGAAACGAGTATCTCGATCCGAAACAATAGATATAGGAACCCCATGTCTCGATATCACCTCCTTGATAAACAACTTGGATAAAGTCTCCGACGATATCGTTTCCCGAATGGGAAGAAACAAAGCACTCTTCGTTAATCTATCAACTATCACCCAAATCGTATCATATTGGGTTCTCGCCGTCTTTGGTAACTTGGTAATGAAGTCCATGGTAATGTGCTCCCATTTCCATCTTGGAACTTCCAACGGTTGTAACTTACCATACGGCTTTTGGTGTTCGGCTTTAACTTGCAAACACGTGACGCATTGTTCAACATCACGTTTCATACCGGGCCACCAATACTCTTTCTTCAAATCAAGGTACATTTTTGTTGCGCCCGGATGAATGGAATACTTTGACTTATGTGCTTCATCAAGTAGCACCCGCCGGTAATCACCCATCTTAGGCACCCACACTCTTCCTTGAAAAGACAACAAACCATGCGAGCCTAAAGTAATGAACTCCATTTGCCCCACGATTCGTTCCTCACGCTTGTTGTGAACATACGCTTCTATTTGAATCTCACCAAGATTTACCAGAAAATCGTTAGCAATAATTATGCGTAACGATCCTACTCATATCGCCGAATGTTAACTCTTTCGGCTTAACGCATCCGAGACCACATTCGCCTTACCCGGATGATAAAGTATCTCACAATCATAATCCTTTACCACATCCATCCATCTACGTTGACGATAATTCAAATCTCGTTGAGTGAAAAGATGTTTCAAACTCTTATGATCCGAATAAATCGTACACTTGACACCATACAAGTAGTGGCGCCAAATTTTCAACGCATGAATCACCGCAGCCAATTCAAGATCATGAGTCGGGTATATCTTTTCGTGTTCCTTTAATTGCCGAGAGGCGTAAGCGATGACTTTACCTCTTTGCATTAGAACACACCCGATTCCATTTAACGAGGCATCACAATAAACCATCATATCATCAATCCCTTCCGGTAATACCAACACCGGAGCTTGACACAATTTCTCCTTTAATAATTGGAAAGCAATTTCTTGCTCGTTTTCCCAATTGAACCTCACGTTGTTCCTAGTCAATTTCGTCAAAGGAGAAGCAATTTTAGAAAAGTCTTGGATAAACCGACGATAATAACTGGCTAATCCGAGAAAACTCCGAACTTCCGTAGGCGTAGTCGGTCGTCCCCAACTCTTCACCGTTTCTATCTTCCCCGGATCTACTTGAATACCTTCTTTATTCACAATATGGCCAAGGAATTGAACTTCCCTTAGCCAGAATTCACATTTGGAGAATTTAGCATACAACTTCTCCTTCCTCAATGTCTTCAACACTTCACGCAAATGGTGTTCATGTTCCTTCATACCCTTAGAATAAACAAGTATGTCGTCAATGAACACAATTACCGACTTGTCCAACATAGGTTGGCACACTCGGTTCATAAGATCCATGAATGCTGCCGGTGCATTCGTAAGGCCAAAAGGCATAACTACAAACTCAAAATGCCCATAACCCGTTCGAAAAGCCGTTTTCTCAATATCTTTCTTACGTACCCATACTTGATGATAGCCGGACCGTAAGTCAATCTTAGAAAAATACGTTGCACCTTGGAGTTGGTCAAACAAATCGTCAATCCGAGACAATGGATAACGATTCTTGATCGTCACTTTGTTCAACTCCCGATAGTCGATGCACATCCGCATACTACCATCCTTTTTCTTCACAAATAAAACCGGAGCACCCCATGGCGAGGAACTCGGTCGAATAAAACCCTTCTCGAGCAAATCTTGGATTTGATTCAACAATTCTTGCATTTCCGTCGGTGCTAAACGATAAGGAGTTTTAGCAATGGGGGTAGCCCCCGGAACCAACTCAATGCGAAATTCAACTTGTCTTTCCACCGGAACACCCGGTAACTCATCCGGAAAAACGTCTTCAAATTCACTAACCACCGGAATTTCACGAATGGATGGTGCCTCATCACGAGTATCAACAACATGGGCAAGAAAAGCCATGCCGCCACTAACAAGGAAACGACGTGCCCGTGCATAAGTGCATATCGGCATAAGTCTTCTTTGCTTATCGTCGTGAATAATTAACTCTCCCCCACTTGGGGTCTTCACATGAATGAATTTATCATGGCATGCAATATCGGCTCTATTACGATCGTGCCAATCCATACCAACAACAATATCAAAATCACCCAAAGTCATCGGAATGAGATCAATTTTAAACGTTTCGGTACCAAACACAACATTACAATTCTTACACACATCAACCACTAGCACCGTCTTGCCATCCGCTATTTCGACTTCTACCGGACGACTTAACTTAGCTAACGGTTTATTAAGTTTAGACACAAATTGAGGCGACACAAAAAACAAATTAGCACCGCTATCAAATAATATCCTTGCCGGATTAGAGTTAACCATGAAAGTACCTAAGATAACTTCGTTAGATTGCTTGTCTTCATCATTCGTCATCAAATAGTTGCGACCCCTAGCCGTACTCGCTGCTTTCTCCAGTCGCTTAACAATATCATTGTGCAAATCGGGACACTCCGGCCTCTTATGCCCTTCTTTACCGCAATTAAAACAAGTGAGCTTGGTTGTGGGTGATGGTTTCGGGCACTCATGAGCCATGTGCCCCTTTTGCCCACAATTGTAGCAAGCATAAGTAGAATCTCCGGAAACACCCTTCTTCACACTACCAACACTCTCGGAGCCCTTCTTATTCTTCTTGTTTGAAAAGTTCGAATGCCTAGTAGCTTCAAACTTCCTCTTGCCAAAAGTAAAGCCACTCTTTCTTAAGATGAGCGACTCGAAATCTTTGGCCATATCAAACAACTCATCAAAGCTTTTCACCACGTTCACACTAATCTTTTCTTGATAATTGTCATTCAAGATTCGATAGAAGTCTTCCTTCAACATTTTATCATTCCCAACATACTCCGGGAAAAATTGGGTTTTTGACAAGAAAATGGATTTAAGAGTGTTCAAATCCATCGACCCTTGCCTCAAGGAACGCAACTCGTCCTTAAGTCTAGTAAGATCGGCCGAAGTTCGGTACTCTTGGAAAAACTCCGCCTTAAACTCTTCCCAAGTAAAATCCATACATTGTTCTTCGCCATAAACTTGGATTTTCGCATCCCACCACAATTTAGCGTCACCTCTCAACATGCTACAACCATACCTCGTCTTTTTATCAAGAGGGCATTCACAAGTACGAAAAGCCCCCTTCATATCGGAGATCCATCGGGCACTCTTAAGTGGATCCCTTTCGCCCTCAAAAGTAGGAGGTTGAGCATCCTTGAAATTCTTGTAGAAAAAGTCCCGCCTTCCTTCGTTATCCTCTTGAAGGACAACCTTGACTTGTTCCTTTACTACATTGACTAATTGCTCGTCAATCGTATCTAGAAACATTTTCTTAACATCCTCGAAAAAAGCCTCATGATGCCTTTTCAAAATGGCCTCAACCTTGGCCGTGAACTCGGAGTCCTCACTAGTACCTCCGCCGTTAATATCATGCCCGTTTCTCATCTTCATTCTATAAGACGGAATAGATTAAACAACGAAACGAAAAGAGACGACACGAATTATATACCACACCGTCCCATCGTGCTCAACATTCGTCGTACATCACTTGTTTGACACGACTTGAACCCGTAACAATGGTAGCTAGTCATTGCTAGTACAACGCCTATCTCGCTTGATGATTGCAAATATAACACGAAACAAGTAGCGCAAAGTTAGTTCACATAAACCTATGCACTAACTCAACCCGGTCTGACCCGTCTCCTAGAAGTCCCGCATAAAGCGCATACACAATAAAGTCTAAGTCTAGGCACCTATCTCAAGTCGCTCAAATCCCTTAGACCATGCTCTGATACCACTTGAAACCACCCAACCCGTATTTCATACGATAAATTTTTTTTTAAACATTTGCGCCCAAATAAAACGGTTACATATAACCCATTAAATAACGTCACAAGTTAAATGTTTACAAACGGCACGAAGGCCTTTAACAAATGTAACACAAGTTTGACCCATTCACAAATGATAGTTTTAAACCAAACAACACTTCGAGCATGGTTTGGGGCTAAACTACCCAAAACACTAGGCCAACTTCAAAAGCTTCGACAAGCATCATCAAGGGACACCTAGTGCCCAACAACCCCTTTTCCCTTATCCGCACCTGCATCTAAAAAAATAAACAACGAAAGGGGTAACACTACTACATTTTGGTTCATTTAGACGTGTGGAAAAGCTCATTTAGACGTGTTATTCAACACGTCTACATGGCACAACACTAATTGATAATGCTAATTAGTGCGGTTCCTTGAACCGGTCTAATAAACTCAATTAGACGTGTTCTTTTTTTTCAATTAGACGTGTTCCTCCTTTTTTGTCAATTAGACATGTTCCCGATACACGTCTAACTGATTAAATTAACACGTCTAATTGATTAATTAACACGTCTAATTGATTAAATTAAACGTGTTTCCGAAATCAATTAGACGTGTTCCAGGTAAATGTTAACCCTGGTTAAAATCTCAAATATTTGAAATAATATCCACCAAATACCAAATTTTTCTTCAGCGCCAAATTAATTAAAATTAAAATCTCAAATATTTCAAATAAAAAACGCTAAATACCAAATGCACCAAAAAAATAGTTTAAATTTACTACAAAACCAAACTATTTATATAAATATCATATATATAAATATCTATAAAATACTTACAAAAAAGGTCACAAATGTAATTTACAATAGACGAAACTCTAAACTAAACTCTACAAAGTATATTTGTTCTTGATTCTCTCCTTCTCTGGATCTTCTTAGCCTACATGATCCAGATACGCTCCTCGAACTTTTCTTTGTAGCTGTTGCAAAAGTTTTGCTATAGCGTGTGGAATTCTGTACGAACCATCGTATCCCATGCCCTACCCTGGCTTGGCATTCTGTCTGGACTATTTGGTCAATTTTTTCTCCAACTGATGTTAAAAAGATGAAGGATATTGTTGCTGAATTGTCATTTTGTCTGGACTATTTGGTCAATTTGTTCTCCAACTGGTGTTAAAAAAGATGAAGGATGTTGTTACTGATTTGTCTGATAAAGTCGTAGCTGCATTGGAAAGTTAGTTGTGCAAGTGTTTTCGATAGAAATTTGAAAGAACAAGTGTAAGTTACCTGACTCTGTGGTCGGGTTGTTGGCCATGATCAACACATTTACTTGTTTTCCTTATTGGGTGTAACGTCAAAAATTGTTCATGAGAGCAAAATGTACACCTTTCATTCATAGCTCCCTATAATCATAAGACAACAATAACCTTATAAATTATTAGTCAGATAAAATTGAACCGTTTCCGTGTCTTATAAACATGACGTTGTTGATTTCCAGGGCTGTCTATTCGTTGCTCCTTGGTTTGTACCTGGCATGTTTTGACAAAGACAGAGAGTTATAGATTTATTGTGTACATATTAACATAAAAAGGCTAACATCTATGTATGTGACTTTTTGATATATACTATTTAAACTTGTTTGATTAATATACGGGGCAACAATTATGGACCATATACATTATGATAAAAGATGTAAGCGATAGTATATTAACTTGTAAGATACCAAGTGAGACCAACATACCTGCACTTTCTCTGCATACCGACTTAAGTAAAAATTAAAACAACCTTTTAGTCAAATACAACGAGACTCGATCTCGATCATCGTCATTATCTCGACAACTTATATAACATCATATTTTAAGGTATTAAAATGTAAAAGTACCTCAATTTCAAGACATGAATAACCTAAATCACACTAACTACAAACAAGAGTATCATCAATTTCAAGATCTAAAATATGCAATCTACTAACTACAATCTGCAATCTGCATTATACAAAAAATAACAAAAAAAAAAAAAAAACTCTTTCAAGCATTTTCACAAACAGGTGGTCGGCAGCAATAACATAAAACCAAGGAAAAATACCTATGCACATCTAAAAACTATCGATTAATAGCTTATTTTGGCAGCAAAATTTTTTAAACATTTGTTCACAATTTGTAAATAAACAATGTAATGATAACTCTAACCTTTGAGCTTGCTTGAAAAATCGAGGTAGGCCAACATTCTCCAGTTAGAAGGACTAAATCAAAAGATGAAAAGCCTAATTCATCTTCAAAATCAGTTGAAAAAAATAGAAAGAGAAAGCAAATCTGTTTGTACTTCGTTCACCAAGAACTCCGCCAAAAGGAGGTGGAGGATGTCGATAGAGAAAGCGCAGACGACGCCGGTGATAGTGGTTGTGACAGAGGTTGTCATGGCGTTGGTAATCGATACCACAGCTAGCGTAGGAAACGGTGCAGGAATATGACGCACTAGAGAAATAAGGAAATTAAAAAGAGAAGCGAGTTAGGAATTTGGTTATACAAGTGATCAATATTTTGTAATCTAAAACCTCCACTCATTCAGAGCCTGCTCATCTCATCGAATCGGAAGTATCAACACGTCTAAATAATGATATATTTAGACGTGTTCCGCCACTTTAATCAATTAGAGATATCAATACGTCTAAATAATAACATAATTAGACGTGTTCCTTCAATTTGGTCAATTAGACGTGTTAACACTTCTAAAATAAGTTAATATTTAGACGTGTTCCGCTATATTTTGTCAATTAGACGTGTCAACACGTTTAAATAATGATATATATATAGACGTGTTCCGCCTTTTTTTTTATCATTTAGACGTGTTCGTTTGTGTATTTAGACGTGTAAATTTATTAACACGTCTAAATGAGGGGGTCTAAATGACGATAAATGTAGTAGTGTAAGCTAATGCTTAGTGAGTGCAAGAATTATACGAATACATATACAACCTACTTACTTGCAATCACTTACGCATTTACCGCATACATGCTAGCAACATAAATAATCATACCATCACAAGTATATTATTAAACCTTCGACCACACAAGCTAGCATAACGAAAGCATATAACTTGAACAATATAATATGCTATAATACAACGCACAACCATGGTTAACCAATCGAACGAGAGAACGGAATTTAAAAGACCGCCGGAGTTCATAACAACCATTAGTGCACTTAACAAGTCGTACACTAACCCCACGGGTGGTGTCTTAACACGTCGACACTTCACCCCGGGTGGTGTCTTAACACGTCGACACTTCACTCGTTACATCTCTTGGAGTGGCATCTTAACACGTCGATGCTTCACTCCCGAGTGGTGTCTTAACACATCGACACTTCACTCGCCACGTGAGAAGTGGTGTCTTAACACGTCGGCACTTCACAACTCATACCACACAAATAAATACATCATATATGCACGCATATAATTATTCCACTCACCTTAACACGTCGGTGATGATCAAACACTTCCGTATGCTTCAAAGCAAAGTACCTAATACATTAAGTACATTTTTAATACACAAACTTGTGGAACTAACCACATTACTTAACTCTTGAGCATTTAATGACCCAAATGCATTAAATAACCCATTTACACCAAAACCGCCCATAAATGGCCATGACTCGTTATATATCACTAAAAGCTAGTGATTGGAGCCTAATATCACCAACTAACACAAACTATGGGTATTTCATATCCATTTCACCCAATTAGGTCAATCATGACTCATTTGACCCATTTTAACACTTATACACACAAACTTGGTCAAACTTAACCCTTTAACAAGCTTTCATCATTCACAAGTGTGTTAGTGACTAGCAACTCAATTTAACACTTACAAAACCCTAATTACATGAACAAACCCTAGGTTAACACCATTTAGGTTTTCTTACATCAAATTAATCCAAATCCACCCATTAAATCCCCAAATGGGTCTTACAAGTCTCAAATGGCCAAACCCTAGCCATAAATTAACTAAAACTCAAAATATGGAGTTAAGACTTACCAACACTATCCACTCGTAGCTAAGAACGAGGAGAATAACCTTAATTCTTGCTCCAAAGATCAACTCTCAAATCTTCACTCTCTAATCTCACTTTGAATCCAATTGGGTTTTTATGTTTGAGAGAAAATAGAGAAGAAAAATGGAAAAGAAATGAAATAAAAGGATAAGTGGTGGAGATTTAATGCCCCAATCAGATCCATACACGAAAAGACGAAAATACCCTCGAACCACTCATTTTAAAAACTAAAACCGGAACCAGTTCACCCAGTGTGTCGCGGCGCGACCCCATTTGTCGCGGCGCGGCAATGCACATAAAATTTGAGCTATTTTGATCCTCCCCCTGGATCTGGTTCGCGCTAAATGTCGCGGCGCGACTAGGACCACCGCGGCGAGGCAATGCAAAGGTTTCTCGAGCTGTTTTTAACCGGATCCTGAAATTGATTTGCTTTATGTGTCGCGGCACGACAAAGGACTCCGCGGCGCGACATTTGCCGCCACCTGACCACTTTTCGTCATTTTAAACTCACAAAGATTTACACGACTTTTAAGCTTCGTTCTCGCTTCTCATATACACTAAACTTCAACTTTAAGCCCCACAAGACTTAATACCTCACCTAAACCATGTGTATACTCGTACACATATACATTCTCATGCGTAATATATAACAATTAACACTTTGAAACGTTTAAACACATATACGAACGAGTTATAAGCGTATTAACGATAAAATATACCTTAATTCACGTATGGGGAAAACGGGATGTTGAAATGTCCCGTTCTTATTGATTAAAAATGTTCCATATTAATTGATTTCGTTGCGAGGTTTTGACCTCTATATGAGACGTTTTTCAAAGACTGCATTCATTTTTAAACAAACCATAACCTTTATTTCATCAATAAAGGTTTAAAAAGCTTTACGTAGATTATCAAATAATGATAATCTAAAATATCCTGTTTACACACGACCATTACATAATGGTTTACAATACAAATATGTTACAACAAAATAAGTTTCTTGAATGCAGTTTTTACACAATATCATACAAGCATGGACTCCAAATCTTGTCCTTATTTAAGTATGCGACAGCGGAAGCTCTTAATAATCACCTGAGAATAAACATGCTTAAAACGTCAACAAAAATGTTGGTGAGTTATAGGTTTAACCTATATATATCAAATCGTAACAATAGACCACAAGATTTCATATTTCAATACACATCCCATACATAGAGATAAAAATCATTCATATGGTGAACACCTGGTAACCGACAATAACAAGATGCATATATAAGAATATCCCCATCATTCCGGGACACCCTTCGGATATGATATAAATTTCGAAGTACTAAAGCATCCGGTACTTTGGATTGGGTTTGTTAGGCCCAATAGATCTATCTTTAGGATTCGCGTCAATTAGGGTGTCTGTTCCCTAATTCTTAGATTACCAGACTTAATAAAAAGGGGCATATTCGATTTCGATAATTCAACCATAGAATGTAGTTTCACGTACTTGTGTCTATTTTGTAAATCATTTATAAAACCTGCATGTATTCTCATCCCAAAAATATTAGATTTTAAAAGTGGGACTATAACTCACTTTCACAGATTTTTACTTCGTCGGGAAGTAAGACTTGGCCACTGGTTGATTCACGAACCTATAACAATATATACATATATATCAAAGTATGTTCAAAATATATTTACAACACTTTTAATATATTTTGATGTTTTAAGTTTATTAAGTCAGCTGTCCTCGTTAGTAACCTACAACTAGTTGTCCACAGTTAGATGTACAGAAATAAATCGATAAATATTATCTTGAATCAATCCACGACCCAGTGTATACGTATCTCAGTATTGATCACAACTCAAACTATATATATTTTGGAATCAACCTCAACCCTGTATAGCTAACTCCAACATTCACATATAGAGTGTCTATGGTTGTTCCGAAATATATATAGATGTGTCGACATGATAGGTCGAAACATTGTATACGTGTCTATGGTATCTCAAGATTACATAATATATAATACAAGTTGATTAAGTTATGGTTGGAATAGATTTGTTACCAATTTTCACGTAGCTAAAATGAGAAAAATTATCCAATCTTGTTTTACCCATAACTTCTTCATTTTAAATCCGTTTTGAGTGAATCAAATTGCTATGATTTCATATTGAACTCTATTTTATGAATCTAAACAAAAAAAGTATAGGTTTCTAGTCGGAAAAATAAGTTACAAGTCGTTTTTGTAAAGGTAGTCATTTCAGTCGAAAGAACGACGTCTAGGTGACCATTTTAGAAAACATACTTCCACTTTGAGTTTAACCATAATTTTTGGATATAGTTTCATGTTCATAATAAAAATCATTTTCTCAGAATAACAACTTTTAAATCAAAGTTTATCATAGTTTTTAATTAACTAACCCAAAACAGCCCGCGGTGTTACTACGACGGTGTAAATCCGGTTTTACGGTGTTTTTCGTGTTTCCAGGTTTTAAATCATTAAGTTAGCATATCATATAGATATAGAACATGTGTTTAGTTGATTTTAAAAGTCAAGTTAGAAGGATTAACTTTTGTTTGCGAACAAGTTTAGAATTAACTAAACTATGTTCTAGTGATTACAAGTTTAAACCTTCGAATAAGATAGCTTTATATGTATGAATCGAATGATGTTATGAACATCATTACTACCTTAAGTTCCTTGGATGAACCTACTGGAAAAGAGAAAAATGGATCTAGCTTCAATGGATCCTTGGATGGCTCAAAGTTCTTGAAGCAAAATCATGACACGAAAACAAGTTCAAGTAAGATCATCACTTGAAATAAGATTGTTATAGTTATAGAAATTGAACCAAAGTTTGAATATGATTATTACCTTGTATTAGAATGATAACCTACTGTAAGAAACAAAGATTTCTTGAGGTTGGATGATCACCTTACAAGATTGGAAGTGAGCTAGCAAACTTGAAAGTATTCTTGATTTTATGAAACTAGAACTTTTGGAATTTATGAAGAACACTTAGAACTTGAAGATAGAACTTGAGAGAGTTCAATTAGATGAAGAAAATTGAAGAATGAAAGTGTTTGTAGGTGTTTTTGGTCGTTGGTGTATGGATTAGATATAAAGGATATGTAATTTTGTTTTCATGTAAATAAGTCATGAATGATTACTCATATTTTTGTAATCTTATGAGATATTTCATGCTAGTTGCCAAATGATGGTTCCCACATGTGTTAGGTGACTCACATGGGCTGCTAAGAGCTGATCATTGGAGTGTATATACCAATAGTACATACATCTAAAAGCTGTGTATTGTACGAGTACGAATACGGGTGCATACGAGTAGAATTGTTGATGAAACTGAACGAGAATGTAATTGTAAGCATTTTTGTTAAGTAGAAGTATTTTGATAAGTGTATTGAAGTCTTTCAAAAGTGTATAAATACATATTAAAACACTACATGTATATACATTTTAACTGAGTCGTTAAGTCATCGTTAGTCGTTACATGTAAGTGTTGTTTTGAAACCTTTAGGTTAACGATCTTGTTAAATGTTGTTAACCCAATGTTTATAATAACAAAAGAGATTTTAAATTATTATATTATCATGATATTATGATGTACGAATATCTCTTAATATGATATATATACATTAAATGTCGTTACAACGATAAACGTTACATATATGTCTCGTTTCAAAATCATTAAGTTAGTAGTCTTGTTTTTACATATGTAGTTCATTGTTAATATAATTAATGATATGTTTACTTATCATAATATCATGTTAACTATATATATAACCATATATATGTCATCATATAGTTTTTTACAAGTTTTAACGTTCGTGAATCACCGGTCAACTTGGGTGGTCAATTGTCTATATGAAACCTATTTCAATTAATCAAGTCTTAACAAGTTTGATTGCTTAACATGTTGGAAACATTTAATCATGTAAACATCAATCTCAATTATTATATATAAACATGGAAAAGTTCGGGTCACTACAGTACCTACCCGTTAAATAAATTTCGTCCCGAAATTTTAAGCTGTTGAAGGTGTTGACGAATCTTCTGGAAATAGATGCGGGTATTTCTTCTTCATCTGATCTTCACGCTCCCAGGTGAACTCGGGTCCTCTACGAGCATTCCATCGAACCTTAACAATTGGTATCTTGTTTTGCTTAAGTCTTTTAACCTCACGATCCATTATTTCGACGGGTTCTTCGATGAATTGGAGTTTTTCGTTGATTTGGATTTCATCTAACGGAATAGTGAGATCTTCTTTAGCAAAACATTTCTTCAAATTCGAGACGTGGAAAGTGTTATGTACAGCCGCGAGTTGTTGAGGTAACTCAAGTCGGTAAGCTACTGGTCCGACACGATCAATAATCTTGAATGGTCCAATATACCTTGGATTTAATTTCCCTCGTTTACCAAATCGAACAACGCCTTTCCAAGGTGAAACTTTAAGCATGACCATCTCTCCAATTTCAAATTCTATATCTTTTCTTTTAATGTCAGCGTAGCTCTTTTGTCGACTTTGGGCGGTTTTCAACCGTTGTTGAATTTGGATGATCTTCTCGGTAGTTTCTTGTATAATCTCCGGACCCGTAATCTGTCTATCCCCCACCTCACTCCAACAAATCGGAGACCTGCACTTTCTACCATAAAGTGCTTCAAACGGCGCCATCTCAATGCTCGAATGGTAGCTGTTGTTGTAGGAAAATTCTGCTAACGGTAGATGTCGATCCCAACTGTTTCCGAAATCAATAACACATGCTCGTAGCATGTCTTCAAGCGTTTGTATCGTCCTTTCGCTCTGCCCATCAGTTTGTGGATGATAGGCAGTACTCATGTCTAGACGAGTTCCTAATGCTTGCTGTAATGTCTGCCAGAATCTTGAAATAAATCTGCCATCCCTATCAGAGATAATAGAGATTGGTATTCCATGTCTGGAGACGACTTCCTTCAAATACAGTCGTGCTAACTTCTCCATCTTGTCATCTTCTCTTATTGGTAGGAAGTGTGCTGATTTGGTGAGACGATCAACTATTACCCAAATAGTATCAAAACCACTTGCAGTCCTTGGCAATTTAGTGATGAAATCCATGGTAATGTTTTCCCATTTCCATTCTGGGATTTCGGGTTGTTGAAGTAGACCTGATGGTTTCTGATGCTCAGCTTTGACCTTAGAACACGTCAAACATTCTCCTACGTATTTAGCAACATCGGCTTTCATACCCGGCCACCAAAAATGTTTCTTGAGATCCTTGTACATCTTCCCCGTTCCAGGATGTATTGAGTATCTGGTTTTATGAGCTTCTCTAAGTACCATTTCTCTCATATCTCCAAATTTTGGTACCCAAATCCTTTCAGCCCTATACCGGGTTCCGTCTTCCCGAATATTAAGATGCTTCTCCGATCCTTTGGGTATTTCATCCTTTAAATTTCCCTCTTTTAAAACTCCTTGTTGCGCCTCCTTTATTTGAGTAGTAATGTTATTATGAATCATTATATTCATAGATTTTACTCGAATGGGTTCTCTATCCTTCCTGCTCAAGGCATCGGCTACCACATTTGCCTTCCCCGGGTGGTAACGAATCTCAAAGTCGTAATCATTCAATAATTCAATCCACCTACGCTGCCTCATATTCAGTTGTTTCTGATTAAATATGTGTTGAAGACTTTTGTGGTCGGTATATATAATACTTTTGACCCCATATAAGTAGTGCCTCCAAGTCTTTAATGCAAAAACAACCGCGCCTAATTCCAAATCATGCGTCGTATAATTTTGTTCGTGAATCTTCAATTGTCTAGACGCATAAGCAATCACCTTCGTTCGTTGCATTAATACACAACCGAGACCTTGCTTTGATGCATCACAATAAATCACAAAATCATCATTCCCTTCAGGCAATGACAATATAGGTGCCGTAGTTAGCTTTTTCTTCAACAACTGAAACGCTTTCTCTTGTTCATCATTCCATTCAAATTTCTTCCCTTTATGCGTTAATGCAGTCAAGGGTTTTGCTATTCTGGAAAAGTCTTGGATGAACCTTCTGTAGTAACCAGCTAGTCCTAAAAACTGGCGTATGTGTTTCGGAGTTTTCGGGGTTTCCCACTTTTCAACAGTTTCTATCTTTGCCGGATCCACCTTAATACCTTCTTTGTTCACTATGTGACCGAGGAATTGAACTTCTTCCAACCAAAATGCACACTTTGAAAACTTAGCGTACAATTCTTCCTTCCTCAATACTTCTAACACCTTTCTCAAATGTTCACCGTGTTCTTGGTCATTCTTTGAGTAAATAAGTATGTCATCAATGAAAACAATGACAAACTTGTCAAGGTATGGTCCACACACTCGGTTCATAAGGTCCATGAACACAGCTGGTGCATTAGTTAAACCAAACGGCATGACCATAAACTCGTAATGACCGTAACGTGTTCTGAAAGCAGTCTTTGGAATATCATCTTCTTTCACCCGCATTTGATGATACCCGGAACGTAAGTCAATCTTTGAATAAACAGACGAGCCTTGTAGTTGATCAAATAAGTCGTCGATTCTCGGTAGTGGGTAGCGGTTCTTGATGGTAAGTTTGTTCAACTCTCGGTAGTCGATACACAACCTGAATGTACCATCTTTCTTCTTGACAAACAAAACAGGAGCTCCCCACGGTGATGTGCTTGGTCGAATGAAACCACGCTCTAAAAGTTCTTGTAATTGGCTTTGCAGTTCTTTCATCTCGCTGGGTGCGAGTCTGTAAGGAGCACGAGCTATTGGTGCAGCTCCTGGTACAAGATCTATTTGGAATTCAACGGATCGATGTGGGGGTAATCCCGGTAATTCTTTCGGAAATACATCGGGAAATTCTTTTGCAATGGGAACATCATTGATGCTCTTTTCTTCAGTTTGTACTTTCTCGACGTGTGCTAGAACAGCATAGCAACCTTTTCTTATTAGTTTTTGTGCCTTCAAATTACTAATAAGATGTAGCTTCGTGTTGCCCTTTTCTCCGTACACCATTAAGGGTTTTCCTTTTTCTCGTATAATGCGAATTGCATTTTTGTAACAAACGATCTCCGCTTTCACTTCTTTCAACCAGTCCATACCGATTATCACATCAAAACTCCCTAACTCTACTGGTATCAAATCAATCTTAAATGTTTCGCTAACCAGTTTAATTTCTCGATTCCGACATATATTATCTGCTGAAATTAATTTACCATTTGCTAATTCGAGTAAAAATTTACTATCCAAAGGCGTCAATGGACAACTTAATTTAGCACAAAAATCTCTACTCATATAGCTTCTATCCGCACCCGAATCAAATAAAACGTAAGCAGATTTATTGTCAATAAGAAACGTACCCGTAACAAGCTCCGGGTCTTCCTGTGCCTCTACCGCATTAATATTGAAAACTCTTCCACGGCCTTGTCCATTCGTGTTCTCCTGGTTCGGGCAATTTCTAATAATGTGGCCTGGTTTTCCACATTTATAACAAACTACATTGGCATAACTTGCTCCGACACTACTTGCTCCGCCATTACTCGTTCCGACACCATTTGTTCCTTTCGTTCTATTAACCCCTGGTCCGTAGACCTCACACTTCGCCGCGCTATGACCATTTCTTTTACACTTGTTGCAAAATTTGGTGCAGAACCCCGAGTGATTCTTTTCACACCTTTGGCATAGTTGCTTCTGATTGTTGTTGTTGTTGCGGTTATTATTGTTGTTGAGATGATTGTTGTAGTTGCTGTTGTTGTTGTTGTTGTTGTTGTTGTTGTTGTTGTTGGGCCGTTTGTTGTAGTTGCGATTGATGTTGCGATTGTTGGGATAATTGTTGCGATTATTGTTGTAATTGCTGTTGTTGTTGTATTGGTGATTCTTATCACCGTTTTCCTCCCACTTTCTTTTGACTTGCTTCACATTGGCCTCTTCAGCAGTCTGTTCTTTAATTCTTTCTTCAATCTGGTTCACTAGTTTGTGAGCCATTCTACATGCCTGTTGTATGGAGGCGGGCTCGTGTGAACTTATATCTTCTTGGATTCTTTCCGGTAATCCTTTCACAAACGCGTCGATCTTCTCTTCCTCATCTTCGAATGCTCCCGGACACAATAGGCACAATTCTGTGAATCGTCTTTCGTACGTGGTAATATCAAATCCTTGGGTTCGTAACCCTCTAAGTTCTGTCTTGAGCTTATTGACCTCGGTTCTGGGACGGTACTTCTCGTTCATCAAGTGCTTGAATGCTGACCACGGTAGTGCGTACGCATCATCTTGTCCCACTTGCTCTAGATAGGTATTCCACCATGTTAACGCAGAACCTGTGAAGGTATGCGTAGCGTACTTCACTTTGTCCTCTTCAGTACACTTACTTATGGCAAACACCGATTCAACCTTCTCGGTCCACCGTTTCAATCCGATCGGTCCTTCGGTTCCATCAAATTCCAAAGGTTTGCAGGCAGTGAATTCTTTGTAGGTGCATCCTACACGATTTCCTGTACTGCTAGATCCAAGGTTATTGTTGGTATGTAGCGCAGCCTGTACTGCGGCTATGTTTGAAGCTAGAAAAGTACGGAATTCCTCTTCATTCATATTCACGGTGTGTCGAGTAGTCGGTGCCATTTCCTTCAAAATAGTTAAATGGAACAAGTTAATCATACAGAATATTAAGAGTAGTTAATAGTATTTCGTAGCATAATATGAACTCATTTATAAAAGCTTTTTCTTCATATTAGCGTTTTATAAGTTTAAATTCGGGTAGTACCTACCCGTTAAGTTCATACTTAGTAGCTAATATACAATTCAACTACTACAATTCTATATGAAAAACTGATTATAATAATATTTCGCGTTCAAACTTTTATACAATATTTTACAAACTTACAATACCGCTTATTTTACATAAAGCATGAAATATAACACACAATAACTTTGATACATGATAGTTGTGAAGACAATTCTAGCTAGTACACAAGTCGTTCAGCAAAGGCAATAAAGACACGTAATTCATACGTCCAGAAACAAGTCATGCATTCTGGTTTTACTAGGACTACTTCCCATCCTTGGTCTTGTGCAACATAACCGTTATGGCCGTTGATAAGACAGCGTGTTGTAACGTCATCAAAGGGACGAGGGTTACGTAATGTCCAACAGTCCCGTAATAATCTAAAAACCTCATTTCTTACCCCAATTACCGACTCCGTCACTTGTGGAAACGTTTTGTTTAATAGTTGTAGCCCGATGTTCTTGTTCTCACTTTGGTGAGAAGCGAACATTACTAATCCGTAAGCATAACATGCTTCTTTATGTTGCATGTTAGCCGCTTTTTCTAAATCACGAAGTCCAATATTCGGATATATTGAGTCAAAATAATTTCTTAACCCGTTGCGTAAAATAGCATTTGGGTTCCCCGCAATATATGCGTCAAAGTAAACACATCGTAACTTATGGGTTTCCCAATGTGATATCCCCCATCTTTCAAACGAAAGTCTCTTATAAACCAAGACATTCTTGGAACGTTCTTCGAATGTCTTACAAACTGATCTCGCCTTAAATAGTTGTGCCGAAGAATTCTGGCCGACTCTAGACAAGATTTCATCAATCATGTCTCCGGGTAGGTCTCTTAAAATATTGGGTTGTCTATCCATTTTGTGTTTTTAAACTGTAAAATAGACAAGAGTTAGATTCATAAAAAAATACTTATTAATACAAGCAATTTTTACATATATCATAAAGCATAAGAACACTATATTCCATATATTACACCACACGAATACAACTATCTTATTCCGACTCGCTCGTTTCTTCGTCTTCGGTTTTGGTTCGTTTTGCCAAGTTTCTAGGGATATATGATGTTCCCCTAATACGAGCCGTCGTTGTCCACATTGGTTTAGAAAAACCTGGTGGTTTAGAGGTTCCCGGGTCATTGTTACAACTTAAGGACTTAGGGGGTTGACGATACATATAAAGTTCATCGGGGTTGGAATTAGATTTCTCTATTTTTATGCCCTTTCCCTTATTATTTTCTTTTGCCTTTTTAAATTCAGTTGGGGTAATTTCTATAACATCATCGGAATTCTCGTCGGAATCCGATTCATCGGAGAATTGGTAATCCTCCCAATATTTTGCTTCCTTGGCGGAAACACCATTGACCATAATTAACTTTGGTCGGTTGGTTGAGGATTTTCTTTTACTTAACCGTTTTATTATTTCCCCCACCGGTTCTATTTCTTCATCCGGTTCCGATTCTTCTTCCGGTTCCGATTCTTCTTCCGGTTCCGACTCTTCTTCCGGTTCCTCTTCGGGAACTTGTGAATCAGTCCACAAATCATTCCAATTTACATTTGACTCTTCATTATTATTAGGTGAGTCAATGGGACTTGTTCTAGAGGTAGACATCTATCACATAATATCAAACACGTTAAGAGATTAATATATCACATAATATTCATATGTTAAAAATATATAGTTTCCAACAAAAATGTTAAGCAATCATTTTTAAAGAAAACACGGTCGAAGTCCAGACTCACTAATGTATCCTAACAAACTCGATAAGACACACTAATGCAAATTTTCTGGTTCTCTAAGACCAACGCTCTGAAACCAACTGAAATGTCCCGTTCTTATTGATTAAAAACGTTCCATATTAATTGATTTCGTTGCGAGGTTTTGACCTCTATATGAGACGTTTTTCAAAGACTGCATTCATTTTTAAACAAACCATAACCTTTATTTCATCAATAAAGGTTTAAAAAGCTTTACGTAGATTATCAAATAATGATAATCTAAAATATCCTGTTTACACACGACCATTACATAATGGTTTACAATACAAATATGTTACAACAAAATAAGTTTCTTGAATGCAGTTTTTACACAATATCATACAAGCATGGACTCCAAATCTTGTCCTTATTTAAGTATGCGACAGCGGAAGCTCTTAATAATCACCTGAGAATAAACATGCTTAAAACGTCAACAAAAATGTTGGTGAGTTATAGGTTTAACCTATATATATCAAATCGTAACAATAGACCACAAGATTTCATATTTCAATACACATCCCATACATAGAGATAAAAATCATTCATATGGTGAACACCTGGTAACCGACAATAACAAGATGCATATATAAGAATATCCCCATCATTCCGGGACACCCTTCGGATATGATATAAATTTCGAAGTACTAAAGCATCCGGTACTTTGGATGGGGTTTGTTAGGCCCAATAGATCTATCTTTAGGATTCGCGTCAATTAGGGTGTCTGTTCCCTAATTCTTAGATTACCAGACTTAATAAAAAGGGGCATATTCGATTTCGATAATTCAACCATAGAATGTAGTTTCACGTACTTGTGTCTATTTTGTAAATCATTTATAAAACCTGCATGTATTCTCATCCCAAAAATATTAGATTTTAAAAGTGGGACTATAACTCACTTTCACAGATTTTTACTTCGTCGGGAAGTAAGACTTGGCCACTGGTTGATTCACGAACCTATAACAATATATACATATATATCAAAGTATGTTCAAAATATATTTACAACACTTTTAATATATTTTGATGTTTTAAGTTTATTAAGTCAGCTGTCCTCGTTAGTAACCTACAACTAGTTGTCCACAGTTAGATGTACAGAAATAAATCGATAAATATTATCTTGAATCAATCCACGACCCAGTGTATACGTATCTCAGTATTGATCACAACTCAAACTATATATATTTTGGAATCAACCTCAACCCTGTATAGCTAACTCCAACATTCACATATAGAGTGTCTATGGTTGTTCCGAAATATATATAGATGTGTCGACATGATAGGTCGAAACATTGTATACGTGTCTATGGTATCTCAAGATTACATAATATATAATACAAGTTGATTAAGTTATGGTTGGAATAGATTTGTTACCAATTTTCACGTAGCTAAAATGAGAAAAATTATCCAATCTTGTTTTACCCATAACTTCTTCATTTTAAATCCGTTTTGAGTGAATCAAATTGCTATGATTTCATATTGAACTCTATTTTATGAATCTAAACAAAAAAAGTATAGGTTTCTAGTCGGAAAAATAAGTTACAAGTCGTTTTTGTAAAGGTAGTCATTTCAGTCGAAAGAACGACGTCTAGGTGACCATTTTAGAAAACATACTTCCACTTTGAGTTTAACCATAATTTTTGGATATAGTTTCATGTTCATAATAAAAATCATTTTTCTCAGAATAACAACTTTTAAATCAAAGTTTATCATAGTTTTTAATTAACTAACCCAAAACAGCCCGCGGTGTTACTACGACGGTGTAAATCCGGTTTTACGGTGTTTTTCGTGTTTCCAGGTTTTAAATCATTAAGTTAGCATATCATATAGATATAGAACATGTGTTTAGTTGATTTTAAAAGTCAAGTTAGAAGGATTAACTTTTGTTTGCGAACAAGTTTAGAATTAACTAAACTATGTTCTAGTGATTACAAGTTTAAACCTTCGAATAAGATAGCTTTATATGTATGAATCGAATGATGTTATGAACATCATTACTACCTTAAGTTCCTTGGATGAACCTACTGGAAAAGAGAAAAATGGATCTAGCTTCAATGGATCCTTGGATGGCTCAAAGTTCTTGAAGCAAAATCATGACACGAAAACAAGTTCAAGTAAGATCATCACTTGAAATAAGATTGTTATAGTTATAGAAATTGAACCAAAGTTTGAATATGATTATTACCTTGTATTAGAATGATAACCTACTGTAAGAAACAAAGATTTCTTGAGGTTGGATGATCACCTTACAAGATTGGAAGTGAGCTAGCAAACTTGAAAGTATTCTTGATTTTATGAAACTAGAACTTTTGGAATTTATGAAGAACACTTAGAACTTGAAGATAGAACTTGAGAGAGTTCAATTAGATGAAGAAAATTGAAGAATGAAAGTGTTTGTAGGTGTTTTTGGTCGTTGGTGTATGGATTAGATATAAAGGATATGTAATTTTGTTTTCATGTAAATAAGTCATGAATGATTACTCATATTTTTGTAATCTTATGAGATATTTCATGCTAGTTGCCAAATGATGGTTCCCACATGTGTTAGGTGACTCACATGGGCTGCTAAGAGCTGATCATTGGAGTGTATATACCAATAGTACATACATCTAAAAGCTGTGTATTGTACGAGTACGAATACGGGTGCATACGAGTAGAATTGTTGATGAAACTGAACGAGAATGTAATTGTAAGCATTTTTGTTAAGTAGAAGTATTTTGATAAGTGTATTGAAGTCTTTCAAAAGTGTATAAATACATATTAAAACACTACATGTATATACATTTTAACTGAGTCGTTAAGTCATCGTTAGTCGTTACATGTAAGTGTTGTTTTGAAACCTTTAGGTTAACGATCTTGTTAAATGTTGTTAACCCAATGTTTATAATAACAAAAGAGATTTTAAATTATTATATTATCATGATATTATGATGTACGAATATCTCTTAATATGATATATATACATTAAATGTCGTTACAACGATAAACGTTACATATATGTCTCGTTTCAAAATCATTAAGTTAGTAGTCTTGTTTTTACATATGTAGTTCATTGTTAATATAATTAATGATATGTTTACTTATCATAATATCATGTTAACTATATATATAACCATATATATGTCATCATATAGTTTTTTACAAGTTTTAACGTTCGTGAATCACCGGTCAACTTGGGTGGTCAATTGTCTATATGAAACCTATTTCAATTAATCAAGTCTTAACAAGTTTGATTGCTTAACATGTTGGAAACATTTAATCATGTAAACATCAATCTCAATTATTATATATAAACATGGAAAAGTTCGGGTCACTACAGATGTTACACTAGCTCTTCTGTCTAGTGAACATTCTGGGTGGGGGTGTTTGAAACGGCCAGTCCAAATCCATATGGACGAATACAATAACATTTGGTCCCATTGCGAGGTATTGACCTCTATATGATATTCTTTACAAACATTGCATCCATTTTTAAAAGACAATCTTTCATTACAACAATCTTTGACAAATATGTATACCATTTCACAATATATCCAAACTATAAATGACTTAATCTATCATTTACTTTATAATAAACTTTTTGAACTCAACGATTCGAATGCAACGTCTTTAGAAATATGCCATGAATGACTCCAAGTAATATCTTTAATTTGGGCAAATGCACAGCGGAAGATTTCTTTCATACCTGAGAATAAACATGCTTAAAAGTGTCAACCAAAATGTTGGTGAATTCATTAGTTTATCATAAATATTCATTTCCAACAATTTAATAGACCACAAGATTTTCGTTTTCATTTTCATTTCCATAATCATTATACAGGCATTTCGCAATCTGCATAAAGATAAAATCATTCATATGGTGAACACTTGGTAACCGAACTAACAGGATGCATATAGAATATCCCCCGCATACAGGCATTTCGCAATCTGCATGCTATATACCAGCCGTCACAATCAGTATATATCAATCGAAGTACTAAAGCATTCGTAACCCGAATGGGACGTGTCAAGGTCCATAGATCTATCTTTAGGATTCGCGTCAATTAGGGGCCATTTCCCTAATTCTTAGGCTACCAAGCTAAAAGGGGCGATATTCGGTATTCGTAATCCAACTATAGAATATAGTTTCAAGTACTTGTGTCTATTTTGTAAAACAGTTATAAAAACAGTGCATGTATTCTCAGGCCAAAAATATAGATAAAAAGGGCGTAATGAAACTCACTTTCACAAATTTTCAATTCGTCAAAAATCAGACTTAGCCACGGATCGATTCACGAACCTATAACAAATATATACATATATTTCAAAGTATGATAAATATATTCAAATCATATTTTTATTTACGTGTTGATAATTTAAGTTGTCAAGTTAGCAGTCCAACGTTAGTAGTCCAATGTTAGCAGTCCAACGTTAGTAGTCCATATATATAGTTCAATACATCACCCTGGAATAATCAAGGTGTATTGTAAATATAATGTCTAAGACTCAATCACAATCCATTGTACAACTATTGTCTTTGAAGTTATCTCGACGTGTTGTCTACATGTGTCTTACGATTTATCTGACGTATTGTAAATATATTCTCTAAGACTCAATCATGACCCATTGTACAACTATTGTCTTTGAAGTTATCTCGACGTGTTGTGTACATGTGTCTTACGATTTATCTGACGTATTGTATATATATTGTCTAAGGTTTAATCACGACCCACTGTACAAGCTGTTGTCTTTGAAGTTATCTCGACGTATTGTGTACATGTGTCTTACGATTAACCAAGACTAGTATAGTACAAGAAAATATGTATAAATACATGTATAATATAAGAAAAGTTAGCTAGGACATGGTTAGTATAGATTTTTGCAAAATAATCCCGTAGCTATTTTGGTGATTTTTAACCAATCTTGTTTTGCCCATATCTTCTTCGTTATAAATCGGTTTTGAGTGATTCAAATTGCTATGGTTTCGTAACGAACTGTATTATTTAGAACTAAACTGAAAAAGTAGTGGTATATAGTCGGAGTTACAGGTTACAAGTCCATATTTGAAAGAGGTAGTCATTTTCGTCGAAAGAACGACATCTTGATGACCATTTTGAAAAACATACTTTTACTTTGAGTTTAACCATAATTTTTGGATATGTTATCATGTTTATATGAAATATTATTTTCCCAAAATACAAAGCTTTAAATCAAAGTCTAAGATAGTTTTTTTTTATTATCCAACCCGAAACAACCCCCGGTTTTACTACGACGGCGTATATTTCGTGTTTCCAAGTTTTAACTCATTAAATTAGCATATCATATAGATATAAAACATGTGTTAAGTTATTTTTAAAAGTAAAGTTATAAGGATTAACTTTGTTTGCGAACAAGTTTAGAATTAACTAAACTATGTTCTAGTGATTACAAGTTATTTTCTTCAAATAAGATGATTATATAAGTATGAATCGAACGATGTTATGAACATCATTACTACCTCAAGTTTAGTAGGTAAACCTACTGGCAGTGACAAGAAATGATCTAGCTTCAAAGGATCTTGGATGGCTTGAAAGTTCTTGAAGTAGAATCATGACACGAAAACAAGTTCAAGTAAGATTATCACTCGAACTAAGATAGTTATAGTTATAGGAATTGAATCAAAGTTTGTATATGAGTATTACCTTAATTTAGAATAATATCTTACTATAAACAACAAGGATTTCTTGAGGTTGGATGATCACTTTACAAGATTGGAAGTGAGCTAGTAAACTTGGAAGTATTCTTGATTTTATGAAACTAGAACTTGTAGAATTTATGAAGAACACTTAGAACTTGAAGATGGAACTTGAGAGAGATCAATTAGATGAAGAAAATTGAAGAATGAAAGTCTTTGTAGGTGTTTTTGTTCGTTGGTATATGGATTAGATATAAAGGATGTGTAATTTTGTTTTTATGTAAATAATTCATGAATGATTTATAATATTTTTGTAATTTTGTGTAATCATTCATGCTAGTTGCCAAATGATGGTTCCCACATGTTTAATGACTCACATGGGCTGCTAAGGAGCTGATCATTTGAGTGTATATACCAATAGTATATACATCTAGAAGCTGGGTATTATATGGGTGAAAATACCGTATGAATACGAGCAGAATTCTTGATGAAAACGAATGGGAATACGATTATAACTATCTTTGTTAAGTATAAGTATTTTTATATATGTCTTTAAGTCTTTCAAATGTGTATTAATACTTCTTAATACATTACATATATATACATTTTAATTAAGTCGTTATTTCGTCATTAATCGTTACATATATATATTGTTTCGAAACCCTTAAGTTAGTAGTCTCGTTTTATGTATATAATTCATTATTAATACACTTAATGATATACTTAATTATCATTTTATCATGTCAAACATAATGTATTAATATATCTTAATACAATACATATGTATTTATGTTAATTAAGACGTTATTACGTCGATAACCGTTACATATATATCTTGTTTCGAATTCCTTAATTTAGTAGTCTCATTTTATGTATATAACCCATTGTTAATATACTTAATGAGATACTTACTTATCATTGTATCATGTTAAATATATACATATGTTCATATACATATATCATCATATCGTTTTTACAAGTTTTAACGTTCGTGAATCGTCGGGCAAACTGGGTGGTCAAATGTTTACATAAAATCCGTTTCAATTAATCAAGTCTTAACAAGTTTGATTTCTTAACATGTTGGAAACATTTATATATATATGTAAATATCAATCTCAAATATATACATATATTTATATACATATCTTATTTACAAATAGTGGTTCGTAAATCGTCCGGAAAAGTCGAAGGTTACATGAACGCAGTTCCAAATTTTTGAATTTCAACTTAACAGACTTTGCTTATCATGTCGGAAACATTAATTCATTTAAAGATTAAGTTTAAATTTGGTCGGAAATTTCCGGGTCGTCACAGGTGCTACCCGTTAAAGAAATTTCGTCCCGAAATTTGGTTAAGGAAAGTTTGATAATGGAAATAAGATTATTCTTGTATCAAGAACTATAACTTGAATTCTTATCATGAATTCGATCGTTCATATAATCATTATCAAGGAAATAGATTAATGGAGTATTTTGAATACCTTGAATGAGTCGAGTTCCGTTTATGAATAGCACGAGTTCAATAAATATAGAGTTTTTTTCATCTTTGCGAAAATATGGATAGAACAATTCGATTACGCGAAGAGTATAAATGAAGCTATCGTAAAAGATGGAATTGAGGAAATAAAGTTTCGTCTTAATTTTTGACGTAGTCACAGTTGATTTCTAGATTTCAAGGAATGTAAAGAAAATCTTCTAAATCTATAAAAGATTTGATTTTTCGGGATTTAAGGAAATTAGGATCCTCTTTAAATAAATGCGGTAATCTGCTTCGATTGCTCTGTCTGTTATATCCACTATAAATTGACCTCTTCCGACTCATTATTATCACCATCCCTACTTTCTTCATCAATTCATACATCCAAAAGATTGTGAAAAATGCTCAATCCAGTTCTGGTTCTTGACCTAATATTGACGTTCGCCACCATTATCCTTCTTTTCCAGCTCCCTCCGGAGGAATCTGTTTATTTGTATTATGCTCTAGGGATTGTTGTATTTATCATTCTCCCGTGTCTTTATATTGCTATACGCATTGATATACACGGTTTGTAATTTCTTATTTGTTATCGGGCTTTATATTTTCCTTTATATTTCGGAGCTCCATACTTGTGTTTTTTCTTCTCAACTTTAAGTAAAGCGATCAAGACGTCTCGATTTTGTAGGTACGGAATTTCGAATGAACATAACTAATGTTTTAAGCAAAAAGGAATTATAATAGCACGATTTAATTTGATAAATTACCGGTATCACGGAAAAGATAGAACTATCAAGAAAATATGTTCTTAATATTTTTAGAGGTTAAATAGAATGAAAGAATCGTGTAACATGGCACACGATGATGATATAATCTGTGAATCATCATGTTCCATTAGAAACTCAGCATGACTTACTGTAATATAACCACGTTGATCAGGCGTCATTATATTATACTAACTCATGCTTCGATTCCCAACACTACTTCAAAAACATTCATAATCTAAACTCGAAGTTTATAGAAATTTAGAAACTAAAACAATTTCCTTTAAGATGTAACACAGATAGCATGAAGAGATAAGTAATTTCAGACAAGAATATTTATGAAAATATCCTCAGAAATATCGAGGATATTTATGATGATATTTTTGAAATTTCTAAGATCGAAGGTTGATGAGAAAAATTCTTTCGCAAGTATATAGAATAAGTAAGGAGCAAGATATTCGCTAAAGATTTCATCGGATACAGAATCATCTGGATTCTTTATGTACAAGTTTAGTCCTTATGATTTGTTCACCGTCTCCTTCATAGTTTTGCTTAATCCGCTTTCTAGTATCAATTTTCTGTTGAGCGTTTCCAACACTCTATTCTTTATCGTCAAACTTTTAACTGTTAAGGTCGTTTACAGTTTTTGCTGCTTCTTCAGCATTTTCAAAACTCAAAGAACTAATTCGCGGGTTGGGGTGCTTTTCAAAATTCCAGAATTGGAGTACGTAAGTCCAGGAGATAGACGTCATATGTAGATATATAACAGTTGACGTAGAAACGTTGCAAAATTCGAAATAATGATTGATGCTTCTCGGTATGTGGTATGACAGTTATCGTTACAAGACGTTGATGAGTATATGATGGATTTCAATGAATAATGATAGTGATATTTCGGAGGGATTTAAGTTGCAAAGTAACGGAGTCGCTGATACGTTTACTGCTAATATGGTGGAACTTAAAAGGTTCCCCAGTAACAATGATAGAAAGGCAATCGTATATACCAAGGTTTAATTAAGGTTTCTCCAAATGAAACGTCGAAGTTGTCTTGCTGAAGGTGTGACAAAACTGGATACTTGAAAAGGAATTTCAAAGTTATTTTCAGTAATAATAATGCCGAAGGATTTATCACGGATACGTGTTAATGTCTTACTTAGATTTAGAGAGCTTTCCAGGTGTATGACTATAAGTATAACTCTTTCTTTCTGTCGATAATGTGTGGTTGGTTCATCTTCTCGATTGATCAGTAGTTGGGGTATTTTCAAGAATCATAAATGGTTTGAACGCAGGTTGTAATCGTCAATATACATATGATGTTCAAGATGAAATCATTCAGGATTTTGAATGAATATATTTATGATTTTTATGAATAAGAGTGACGTTCTAGCACAGTTTTGAATTTAAAGTATGGTTTTGAAAGATGTAAGGATCTAAGAGTGATGATATCTGTTATATCTTGACTTGGATTCTGATCTGTCAAAATCAGAATATGTAATTGAATCTGAATGAAAATGGTTGTTCTGATTTCTATGGAAGAATATATATCGTTGTGAAAGTAGTGAGTATAGATAATGAATATCGAATAATTGAAGAGTGTACAGTGTAACATATTAATTGTGAACTTAAATATTTCTCGGTGGAAGATGTTGGTGTTCGTGGAATTCTTGTAAATTTTGCAAGGTACGAATGATATTTTCTAGAAGGTTTCAGGTACATCTGAAATGAAAGTGTAAAATCAAACCTAATTGAATAATACACTTGGTTTATTAGGGGATAGAATTCTTTGAGGTGATGCAGAGATTTAGGTTGTTAACAAATGATGTATATCATGGCATTTTAGTAATGTGAATTAATAGAGTAGTATTTACCCTTCAAAATTCACACGTAATAGTTTAATATGAAAAGATATAATATGGTTTCAAAATTCATATATATATAAAATATATATATAAAATCTTTGGAAATAATGAGTTAATATTTCATAACTCGATAGTATAATATTCTTATTGGTGATTGATGTGTTGATATATGCGGTGGTTATGGAACTTGTGGAGCTTGTGGTACTGCCGGTGTTGCTGATGATGGTGAGACTGCTGATGATATAGGTGCGGTTGATGGGGGTACTGGTGATGCCGGTGGTGTTGCTGGTGCTTGTAAGTTGTGCACCATATTCTCCAGATTGATTACTCGATCGCGAAGTTCATTGACTTCTTCTATTACTCTGGGATGATGGGAGGTCGGAATGAGCGGATGAATAAGGTTTAGAATAGTAGATATGACGTAATCGTTGCGAGCTATTCTGGAAATGAGGGTGAAGATGGTGTTCCGGACAGGTTCGCCGGTAAGTGCTTCAGGTTCTTCGCCAAGAGGAAAATTTGGTGGATGGAAGGGATCGCCTTCTTCTTGTCTCCACTGATTAAGTCGACTACGAACCCATCCCTAATTCATCCAGAATTGGTGATGGCTGATTGGTTGATTCATTCCGGTTACACTGCTTTCGGAGCTCAGGTAGAAATCCATATCGGAATAGCTGTCAGATTCTGAGGAACTTGAACTAGTTGCAGGATTCATCTTACAAGGTTAGATAAAGGAGTTTTCGATATGAAATGATTTTCGGATATCGGATGATATTCTATTTTCATAGAATACCTATATAAAGTACAAGGGATCCCGCAAATTACGGAGGAACTTTCGGAAGCTGATAGACAAGGTTTACTGTAATAGATACGCTAAGATATGAATTTATCTATACACTATCTATGCAATAAATGCAGTAAGACGTGTCTAGACTTAAGAATGATAAGCAGGTAATTCCCGACAAGAGATGATAAGCAAAAATTTTGACATGCAGACACGGTCGAAGTCCAGACTCATTAATGCATCATAACAACTTATCAGTTAGACACACTAATGCAAGACCTGGTTCGCTAAGACCAACGCTCTGATACCAACTGAAACGGCCCGTCCAAATCCATATGGACGAATACAATAACATTTGGTCCCATTGCGAGGTATTGACCTCTATATAATATTCTTTACAAACATTGCATTCATTTTTAAAAGACAATCTTTCATTACAACAATCTTTGACAAATATGTATACCATTTCACAATATATCCAAACTATAAATGACTTAATCTGTCATTTACTTTATAATAAACTTTTTGAACTCAACGACTCGAATGCAACGTCTTTAGAAATATGCCATGAATGACTCCAAGTAATATCTTTAATTTGGGCAAATGCACAGCGGAAGATTTCTTTCATACCTGAGAATAAACATGCTTAAAAGTGTCAACCAAAATGTTGGTGAGTTCATTAGTTTATCATAAATATTCATTTCCAACAATTTAATAGACCACAAGATTTTCGTTTTCATTTTCATTTCCATAATCATTATACAGGCATTTCGCAATCTGCATAAAGATAAAATCATTCATATGGTGAACACTTGGTAACCGAACTAACAGGATGCATATAGAATATCCCCCGCATACAGGCATTTCGCAATCTGCATGCTATATATCGACCGTCACAATCAGTATATATCAATCGAAGTACTAAAGCATTCGTAACCCGAATGGGACGTGTCAAGGTCCATAGATCTATCTTTAGGATTCGCATCAATTAGGGGCCATTTCCCTAATTCTTAGGCTACCAAGCTAAAAGGGGCGATATTCGGTATTCGTAATCCAACCATAGAATATAGTTTCAAGTACTTGTGTCTATTTTGTAAAACAGTTATAAAAACAGTGCATGTATTCTCAGCCCAAAAATATAGATAAAAAGGGCGTAATGAAACTCACTTTCACAAATTTTCAATTCGTCAAAAATCAGACTTAGCCACGGATCGATTCACGAACCTATAACAAATATATACATATATATCAAAGTATGATAAATATATTCAAATCATATTTTTATTTACGTGTTGATGATTTAAGTTGTCAAGTTAGCAGTCCAACGTTAGTAGTCCAATGTTAGCAGTCCAACGTTAGTAGTCCATATATATAGTTCAATACCTCACCCTGGAATAATCAAGGTGTATTGTAAATATAATGTCTAAGACTCAATCACAACCCATTGTACAACTATTGTCTTTGAAGTTATCTCGACGTGTTGTCTACATGTGTCTTACGATTTATCTGACGTATTGTAAATATATTGTCTAAGACTCAATCATGACCCATTGTACAACTATTGTCTTTGAAGTTATCTCGACGTGTTGTGTACATGTGTCTTACGATTTATCTGACGTATTGTATATATATTGTCTAAGGTTTAATCACAACCCACTGTACAAACTGTTGTCTTTGAAGTTATCTCGACGTATTGTGTACATGTGTCTTACGATTAACCAAGACTAGTATAGTACAAGAAAATATGTATAAATACATGTATAATATAAGAAAAGTTAGCTAGGACATGGTTAGTATAGATTTTTGCAAAATAATCCCGTAGCTATTTTGGTGATTTTTAACCAATCTTGTTTTGCCCATATCTTCTTCGTTATAAATCGGTTTTGAGTGATTCAAATTGCTATGGTTTCGTAAAGAACTGTAGTATTTAGAACTAAACTGAAAAAGTAGTGGTTTATAGTCAGAGTTACAGGTTACAAGTTCATATTTGAAAGAGGTAGTCATTTTCGTCGAAAGAACGACATCTTGATGACCATTTTGAAAAACATACTTTTACTTTGAGTTTAACCATAATTTTTGGATATGTTATCATGTTTATATGAAATATTATTTTCCCAAAATACAAAGCTTTAAATCAAAGTCTAAGATAGTTTTTTTTATTATCCAACCCGAAACAGCCCCCGGTTTTACTACGACGACGTATATTTCGTGTTTCCAAGTTTTAACTCATTAAATTAGCATATCATATAGATATAAAACATGTGTTAAGTTATTTTTAAAATTCAAGTTAGAAGGATTAACTTTGTTTGCGAACAAGTTTAGAATTAACTAAACTATGTTCTAGTGATTACAAGTTATTTTCTTCAAATAAGATGATTATATAAGTATGAATCGAACGATGTTATGAACATCATTACTACCTCAAGTTTAGTAGGTAAACCTACTGGAAGTGACAAGAAATGATCTAGCTTCAAAGGATCTTGGATGGCTTGAAAGTTCTTGAAGTAGAATCATGACACGAAAACAAGTTCAAGTAAGATTATCACTCGAATTAAGATAGTTATAGTTATAGGAATTGAATCAAAGTTTGTATATGAGTATTACCTTAATTTAGAATAATATCTTACTGTAAACAACAAGGATTTCTTGAGGTTGGATGATCACTTTACAAGATTGGAAGTGAGCTAGTAAACTTGGAAGTATTCTTGATTTTATGAAACTAGAACTTGTAGAATTTATGAAGAACACTTAGAACTTGAAGATGGAACTTGAGAGAGATCAATTAGATGAATAAAATTGAAGAATGAAAGTGTTTGTAGGTGTTTTTGGTCGTTGGTATATGGATTAGATATAAAGGATGTGTAATTTTGTTTTTATGTAAATAATTCATGAATGATTTATAATATTTTTGTAATTTTGTGTAATCATTTATGCTAGTTGCCAAATGATGGTTCTCACATATTTAATGACTCACATAGGATGCTAAAGAGCTGATAATTTGAGTGTATATACCAATAGTATATACATCTAGAAGCTGGGTATTATACGGGTGAAAATACCGTATGAATACGAGTAGAATTCTTGATGAAAACGAATGGGAATACGATTATAACTATCTTTGTTAATTATAAGTATTTTTATATATTTCTTTAAGTCTTTCAAATGTGTATTAATACTTCTTAATACATTACATATATATACATTTTAATTAAGTCGTTATTTCGTCATTAATCGTTACATATATATATTGTTTCGAAACCCTTAAGTTAGTAGTCTCGTTTTATGTATATAATTCATTATTAATACACTTAATGATATACTTAATTATCATTTTATCATGTCAAACATAATGTATTAATATATATTAATACAATACATATGTATTTATGTTAATTAAGACGTTATTACGTCGATAACCGTTACATATATATCTTGTTTCGAATTCCTTAATTTAGTTGTCTCATTTTATGTATATAATCCATTGTTACTTAATGAGATACTTACTTATCATTGTATCATGTTAAATATATACATATGTTCATATACATATATCATCATATCGTTTTTACAAGTTTTAACGTTCGTGAATCGTCGGACAAACTGGGTGGTCAAATGTTTACATAAAATCCGTTTCAATTAATCAAGTCTTAACAAGTTTGATTTCTTAACATGTTGGAAACATTTATATATATGTAAATATCAATATCAAATATATACATATATTTATATACATATCTTATTTACAAATAGTGGTTCGTAAATCGTCCGGAAAAGTCGAAGGTTACATGAACACAGTTCCAAATTTTTGAATTTCAACTTAACAGACTTTGCTTATCATGTCGGAAACATTAATTCATTTAAAGATTAAGTTTAAATTTGGTCGGAAATTTCCGGGTCGTCACAGTGTTAAACCCGGTAGCTACCTTTAGGATTTGCGTCAATTAGTGGCAATTATAATGTCCAACTAATTCTTGGATTACCAAGCTATAATAATCAGGGGGAAATATTCGATATAATAACCAACAGAACCTCTCGTCTGTATAATAATTCATTAGAGGAATGTTTTGCTTGTGTCTATCTTGTCAAACATTTATAAACGCATTTCATGTATTCTCAGTCCCAAAAATATATATTGCAAAAGCATTTAATAAAAATGGATCAAATGAACTCACGCATATAAATATTGTAAAACAGTTATTAAAACTTTGCATGAATTCACAATCCAAAAATGTAATGAGTAAAAGGGAGCAAATGAACTCACGCATATAAATATTGTAAAACAGTTATTAAAACTATGCATGAATTCACAGTCCAAAAATGTAATGAGTAAAAAAATCATATGAAACTCACTATACGATATTTTGTAGTAAAAATATGCTTACGACTGAACTGAACAATGCAGGGTTGGCCTCGGATTCACGAACCTATATCATTTATATATATATATATATATATATATATATATATATATATATATATATATATATATATATATATATATATATATATATATATATATATATATATATATATATATATATTAACACATATAATTGAAGTTGGATAAATTTATGTATTATTATTAATATAACTGTTATTTTAGTAATTCATATGTTTCATTATTAACTCAAATATATTTATTTTATATACTTTAAATAAATAATTTATAAAATATACTTTTATTAAGTAAATTTTTATATAACTAACTTTTATTGTAATAATAGTAATAATATTTATAGTAATATTAAAAATAAAAATGATATAGTTGTAATAATAATCCTAACGGTAAAAGTAATAATAATGATAGTAAATAATAACAATAATATCTATAATACTTAATAATAATAATACTAGTAATAATAATAATAATAATAATAATAATAATAATAATAATAATAATAATAATAATAATAATAATAATAATAATAATAATAATAATAATAATAATAGTACTACCTTAAGATAGTAATAATCCTCCAAAAAAAATGTCGCTGCCTGGGCTCGAACCCGTGACCTCTCGCTTAACAATCCCCTCCAAACCATTCGTCTGTCTTGGTTTTTCCGATTATAACTGTTCTTAATTTTTATTTAACCCCTTTTTCACCATACACATACATAGCATTTCAAACATAAAATCATAACTATCCTCATCCTAAAATCATATCATCACATCTAATATCTCACTGTATTCTCGTCATTCATTATCCATGATCATAATACCATTATCATTATCTATGTTATACGATCATCATAACTACTTTATGATCATAAACATCATCATCATTCAAAACCTCATCGTTTCCATCTTTTATTATCATCATAAGGATCATCATTATCATGACATCTCACTAATATCATCTTAATCTTAATCATCTAATATCATAAACGTTTTCTCATCATCATCTATATCATAAAATCATAATCATCATCGTTAATTATCATCACCCATCACCATCTAAGTATCATTATCATAACATCATCTTCTTGTTATCATGTATTCGTCTAAACAGAAAGAAAGGTGAAATGGCTACACGATGGTTTACCAATTGGGTTGGGTTTTGTTACGTCCCACTAAGTAACATAAATGATTTTTAGTTTATAAACTAAACAGTAGGCGAAATCCTAGTGGGTTATGAGGTGTCTATTTGCGTTTGGTTTTTAAAAATGGAAACAGATAAGTAGCAAGGTGTACATTGGATCGCATCAAAACAGCCCAACAACTAAATGTAATTTCTACAACCCAATAAGAAATCATTGGTTCAGTGTATATACGAAACAGAAAAAAAAAAAATGAAAAAGGTTTGTAGCATTGCAAGTGGGTGGGTATGTGTGGGGTTATATGATTTCAATGTGTCGCCATAAAGGAGAAGTGGCAGTAATATTTTAAATGGCAACATTACTTTCATCATAATCAATCATATCGGTTTGTGGTTTGTTATATAACAGAAAATAGCAGCAGAAGTATCACGAAGAGAAAAATAATAACCATCGAGTTGAATCAGAAATAATACTGTGTGACAGGGAAAAAAATATACTCCATCCGTCCCGGATTAATTATCCAGTATTCCTTTTTGGGACGTCCTAGATTAATTTTCCACTTCCAAATATGGAAAGTAAATTTGATAAAGTTTACAATATTGTCCCTAATGAATTAATTAAATTACAAAGGTGAGAGAGATTTCTAATTAATTAGTTGAGGGTAAAACAGTAAAGTAAGAAAAAAGTACAGAAAAAGTACAGTGTGATAATGACATTTCTTAAACTGTGTGTTTTTTTATCTGGGGACAATTAATCTGGGACGGAGGGAGTAACAATGGTTTTGTATATGGTGGTTCATTTAAATGGGTGGCGGTTATGATTTCGAGTGGTGTTGATATAGGTGTGGTGACGAGAGTGGTGGTGTCAAGTTGATCATGGAGGTGGTTTAAGGTGACTACTACGCGAAGAAGGATGTGGTGTTTAAGTGGTAGTTTGAAAACAGTAGTATACAACATACTGTTTTCATAATAATTCGTTGGTGTTTGATGATGACAATTTGTGATGATCAAACGCGAATAAGCAGAAGCACGTTTTTAAATTCAATGGTGGCGAGTGTTGGTATTGATGGAGGTGAAGTGATGATGGTTTTTGGGTCGTTCACAAAGGAGAAGAAGAAAGTGAAGAGGTGGCGTTTTATGGGTTCACAGAAGAGGTGAAGAGTAGAGGTACCGACGAGTTTTCTTTAAATTTTTGTTTTATTTCTTTTTCTCCTCTTTCTGAATTGTAGTCACGGTTTATATAGTGTAAATGAGATTAAAACAGTTATAAGATTCGATTCAATTTTTGTTTTGTAGCTTTGGTTGGCTCAACAGAGTTGGGAGAAAGAACAGAGAACGAAGAGGGAAAAGAAAAAAAAATATGATAGTGATACTCAACTGAATTTGTTTGTAATGAGATCCCAATCAGATTACAGACAAGAAACAAAAATCAATAAGGTTTGATTGTGATTGGAAATAGATTCGTACGATTTATGACTTTGATATCTAACACATTTTGTTTTGTATCTGCGAATGGAGATCGATTGGTAATCAGTTTAGAGATAGGAATTATTCTATTAGGAAGAAACAAATAAGAAAAATATAAAACTGATATCGATCTTCAACTGATTTTGGCTTGTATATGTGAATTGTGATTTGTACGAATTTTGAAAATCAAATACAGTGTGATAGTTACATGAAACAGATTCGTACGTTTTTCTTGATTTATAGTTTATAATTACTAATAATTAATAAATATATAATTAATAATAATAATTATATTAATAATAAAAATCTTGATACTAATAATAATAAAAATGATAACAATCCTATTATTAATGTTACTAATAATAAAATCTATTATTTTCGAATAAATATTAATTATAATTACACTAATAATAATTATATTAATTATAATAATAACGATATTAACTATAAAAATGGTAATAATATTATTATTCATAATACTAATAATAATACTAATTATAATGATATTAATATTATTAATGATAATAATATTAATATTAATAATAATACTAATATAACAATTTATACATATCAAATTTCTTATTTATATCATAATATTATTAATACTGATATTAATATTAACATTAATATTAATATTAACATTAATAATGAAAGTAACGTTAATAATATTGATATAGCAACTATATTTTAATTTGTAAGTAAGTTTAATATAATAATATTTCATATTATTAATTATGTAATACTTATATTATAATATAACATATTTGAATATTTAATATTTATATATATTATATATATTACAACATACATATAATATTAATTGTGTACAGAATTCATTTATATGTATATATATGTATATATATTTATTTTAATAACATCTTATTTATTTTGTATATTACTTTACATATTTAATTCAAATGATTAAATGGTATTATATTAATTCAATTTAATATATACACTTATTTTTATATTTACATATATATATTTATTTACATGTTTATTTACACAAAATTGTTCGTGAATCGTCGAGAATAGTCAAAGGTCAAATGAATGTTTGAAAATAGTTTAAAAATTTTGAGATTCATGATAACAGACTTTGCTTATCGTGTCGAAATCATATAAGATTTAAGTTTAAATTTGGTCGGAAATTTCCGGGTCGTCACAATCTTAACCAACATTCTCCCCCTTTTTGATGATGACAAACATATGAGTAAGTGTTTTAACTATGTAAGCCAACATAAGTGTTAACATCACTTACCATACACTTTCTCCCCCTTTTGTTGAAGAAAAAAGGTTAGCTCCCCCTGGAACAAAGCGCGCCCTAGAGTAATGCTCCCCCTTAAATCGTACAAACTTATCAATTGTTCCTGTTTATCAATAGTATGGCTCCCCCTCGAACCAATGTTAATCATAAAGAAGTAACATAATAAGCATAATAAGAGTATGACAATACTTAGTACATAACAAGTTTTAATCCTAGGACAAGTGTTGAATCTACCCACCTTTAAAGTTGAATCTTAACAAACATTAATTGTTCAATGATAAATGCCGTGGGTGCTAAACGCATCGGAGATAGTTGAGCCTTCATTGTCGAAAGAGATAATGATGACCGGATGAGCTTCCCAATAGGTAAGAGGAATTGTGGACACGGGTTGAGAAATTTGAGAAGGGTTAATGGCACCAACAAATCGAAAAAGTCGATTAAGATGGTTTGAGTATAGAAGAGGGCGATTTCCTAGTTCTCGAAGCTAACCCATTCGTTGAGTCGTGAGATAAGCGAGGCTTAGGGGTTCATGAGTAAGAAGAGACCACATGATAAAAACTTCGGTTCCTGAAATGTGAGTGGCGGTAGGATCCCTACAATAGACCATATTGCGAATGACGTTTAAAAGGAGTTAAAGATCATGGCATATTTCGTCATCTTGAATGCGAAGTCGTTGGTTGAGGTTTCGTTGCACTCCGGGAATGGTAATGAGATCTAAGATAGGTTGTAACGGAAATGTGGGATTAAGTGATCTTAGATCGGTAGATGAAGTATAGAAGGAACGCCCATTTGAAGGAATAGCCATAACGGTTGCAAATTGTTTAAGAGACCAAGTGTAGGGTGTATTGTAAAGTCGAAATGCAACTTGGTCGGGATTTGAAATATCAAGATGAGCATAAAATTCTCTAACTAACGTTGGATAAATGACTTCATCAAACTCAAGGAATGAAAAGCAATTGTTTTGAGTGAAAAGTTGAGTTAGTTCGGGAAATTCGGTATGATGAACTACACGCTCTTCATGAATTGTTCTAGTTTCCATGTGTTGCCTACTGTTTGTAATACGTTGATTTCTCATGTTGGTCATTTCCTAGAAAAACCACATTCTTTTAGCAAAATATTCGAGTTTACTATGATTTTTAAAACTATATCTTAAACATGTGTGGATTAGTCCTTGTCTAGACTCATTTTGAAAACAAAAATTTTGAAAGTAAATTGTGCCAATTTTTCTTTGAAAATCTAGACAAGTTTCATCATTTTGCTTTATGTTTACCAAGTGTAGACACAAGTCATGAGATTGACAAGTATCGTAATGGCTTGTTCAAACATATGTGTGTGCATGAGTGATTTCAAAAGATTTTAAAACATTTGTGAGATTTATGCAAGAAAACACTATCATGGCACATTTTGCAAGTAGTTTTTCCATAACAATTTTTACTCACATGATTAAAAGAAATCATGCTAGAAAACAAGTGTTCCTATTAGTTTGGAAATACTCTTAAATAACTAAACAAGTATAGGCAAAATAAAAGAAATTTATAAGGTTTGGATTCTTACCTTGAAGAAAATTGAAAGAGTTTGGACCACTTTTGAAGAGTAATTGAAAATAGGACAAAAGAAAATCTAGAGATCCAGTGGTTGGGGTTTAAAGAAGAGATGTGGTTGGTGGAAAAGTTGTTTGGATATTAAAGAGAGTACATAAAAGACAAAGAAAATCGTCAGACGTCAGGCGGCTGCCAACACGGTCGACCGTCGTTCGACCGTGTCTGATCTGCTACAGATTTTACGGAGTATGTTCCATCATTCCCAACCCATTCCTAAGCAAGTTAAAGGTCTCCTTTTTAAGGGGCTTAGTAAATATGTCAGCTATGTTTTCAGCAGATTCTACCTTGTCTATCACAATATTACCATTTTGGACGTGGTCACGAAGGAAGTGGTGCCTAATGTCTATGTGTTTAGTCCTAGAGTGTAATATTTGATTTTTAGATAGGTCTATAGCACTTTTGTTATCACAACATATGGGTATTTCGGATGAGATGATACCGTAACCAAGGAATGTTTGCTTCATCCATAACACTTGTGCGCATGCTCTTCCCATAGCTACATATTCGGCTTCGGTAGTAGACAATGCAACAGACTTTTGCTTCTTTGAGAACCATGAAGTTAAGCAAAGACCCACGAACGCGCATACTCCACTTGTGCTCTTTCTATCAATCATTGACCCTCCATGATCGGAATCCGCAAAGCACATAATATCAACTCCGGTGAACTTTCGATACCATAACCCAAGATGCATTGTTCCCTTTGTTGGTCCCTTGATAAACAACATGAGTATTGTAGGGGAGGTGAATACAATTCTTCTTTATTGACTTAATCAGTTAAGACGATTTAGTATTCAAGCGCGTTTTTTGACCCCAAAACTCGATTTTTGGCCGTTCTGATCATGAAACCACCTCAAAAACATCATATAATACATATATAAACTATTTCTAACATCAATCAAGCATAACAAAAACATATAATCAAGAATCAAACCCAAAAATCATCAAAACCCATTTTAACCCAAAACCCACTTTAAATCTATCAAATTCAATGATGTTTACCTTGTTTTGATCCTTGGAAACACTTGAATCTGATAAACGAAATCACAAGCTTTGATTCACACTCTTTGATTTTAAGTTTGAAGAACAAAATAGGGTTTATGTATGTGTATGTGTCGTGTTTTTCCAAAAAGAGAGAAAATGGTACTTAACACTCTCTTATATCCATATTTAGGTTTCTTCAAAGGGAGGAAACTTCCTCCGTGTCTCACACGGGTATTTACCAGTTATCTGAAGCACGAAGCACCTCATTAAGTAGTCCTAACGAGGTCCAATATTCATAATGAAACAAGTTCTGTGACCCTTGTCACAAACTGGTCTCAACCACACAGTTAAATAATTATAAGCACATAATTATGAAAATGATATTAAATAACACGTAAGGGTAAAAATAGTCATTTCCTACTAGGCCCGGTTCGAGGGTGTTACATGAATAATTCACCATTTTGATTACTTGCGTCTAATATGTAAAACAAAAAACAAGTATTCTCATCCCAAAAAGAATTTAAAATAGTAGAAAAATGGGACTATAACTCACTTTGAAGTTATGCAAAAACAATACTCAAAAGTGATAGGAACACGTAACATATACCGAAGATCTCAACCTGATTAAATAGGTTGATCAGAATAGTGTCTCATAAACTAGGTCTAGTCATAGTGTATACATTCCTAATGCTCGAGACCTACACAAAAGTTTAACACAAAAGTCAACATAAAAAGTCAACATAAAAAGTCAACTCTAAATTCAAAGGTCAAACCTAATATTCAAACCCTAAGGTCAACCCAAAGTCAACTCATGTCAACACAGAAAGTCAAAGTCGGAGGTCAAAACTAAAAGTTAACACCGAGGTCAACTCAAGTCAACTTCATAAACAAGGGTCAACTTATCAGTTTAATAGTAGTGCTTAGTAAAAATAATAGTGTTTAGTGAAAATAGTAGTGTCGTTAGTGTCACTACTTGCTTTCATTCAACTAGTGTGTAACACTACTAATCAATACTCAAAGTGCATTCTCTAGACTAAGGTCAACACTACAACACAAAATCAAGCACTTCACATAAAGGTCAACAGGTCAGTCAATTCTTAATGGTCCTCTTAGAACAATTCTGCAATACTTTTATGTAAGAAAATAATATTATATATATATATATATATATATATATATATATATATATATATATATATATATATATATATATATATATATATATATATATATATATATATATATATATATATATATATATATATATATATATATATATATATATATAGTGCGCTTGGTCAATGGTTTGACCAATTGGTCAACCAGGGTCAAAGTCACAGTCAATATAGTCAACGGGTTAGGTCTGACCCATAAGATCTTTCAAAACTAAGGTCATTAACATACGTGTCAAAATATACGAAACATATACGTAGTAATTATAATACTTTTTAACAATTTAAATTGCGCAGCAAATTTCTGGAATTTTTATGAAAATACGTACATCTCCATTTTACATGAAAACGCGCTAAAATCTCCGTAACTCAAAGATCTAAAACATATCAAAATATCAAACTCTAACTCCTAAAGAAATCGCAGCAGTTGCAAACGCACCGGACAGTTTTTAGAAAAACTTTCAGCACTTTTATATGAAACGTATAAACTTTGAACGAGCGTATAAGTCTAAAGAAAAATTGAATCGACCCTATTCTTGAGTCTAAAATAAGTAGATTTTTGATGCCAAAAACCCTATGAACTCATATTAGCAGCCACATGTCAATAACCATGTCGAAAACGTCCATAAACAATCATACAAAAGCATAACTTGATTTAATCGTATCTTTTGACTCACAAATCGAATCCTCGCGATATCTAAATGAAAACTTAGTATTTTTTCGCAAGGAATTCAACTAAATAACTTTCATGAACTGAAATTCAACAAAATCATAACTTTCCAGATTATCATGTTCAAATACGAATTTTCAAACCGAAATTAATTAATCATAACTTTTGACTCGTTCGTCCGATTCACGCAATATCTACATGAAAATTTAATAGTTTTTCGAGAGGAATTCATCTAGATACATATCAAATACATATTATCAGTCTAAAATATCAGTAGCATGCAATACAAATTCGGATTTATCAATAACATATCAAACGAACAATTTATCGAATAAAAACATGCACATCAAGGACTCGAGCACTAGACTTATATAAACCATCTAATTTAACGAAAATAGGAGAATTAAAATTAGGGTTCATAGGATTTTTAACCAAATCGATCAATTGCAAGCGCGGTATTAGATAGAGGAGATCGAGTAGAACGCGATTATCTAAGTAATTTAATGATCAAACAATTAATTAATGAAGATGGTGATGAAAATTTCGTGGCTATGGTGGTGGGTGTCGACTGGTGATTGCTCGTTTCACAAACATGTATTTAATTTCTAAATTTATTCTTAAACGTAGACTCAACTATGTGATAAGCATACGAGAAATTATGACTCGATAGTTGCAATTAGTAAGTTTTCCGTTTAAGGTTCGTCCCAAGAGAGCGCTAGCTGCTAGTTGAATCTATGTAAACTCATAATCATCATAGGTTGTGTTTGATTGGGGGTTTTGAAGTTTAGATATTAAGAAGATTAATTTATTTAAACTAAGAACTAAGTGATTAAGTAAATATCAATATTAAAAGCATGCACACTTGTTTAATCCACTTGAAGCATTCGGGTTGTTCTTTTGTTCACTTAAGGTCTAATTGTGTTCAAACATTAGACTAGTATCCCTACTAGATGTTATTGTGATCAAATTAATACTTGCGAATTCCCATAAGCTTATACTAATTGATCTTAGTTGAATCATGCAATTATCATAAGTACTTAGCCCAGGTTAAAGTCCCCTAAAACCTTTTGGTGATCAAAATCCCTTAAGAAAACCAAACCTCACTATGTTAATAGTACATGTATACTATTTGACTAAGTGCTAAAATGCTAAATGATAAGTAGTAAGTGAATATGCATATATATCAAACTTGTCTTGCTATGTGGAACTAGATGGAACTAATATTTGGACTACTTCATTATATGCATGTGTTACTTGGATAAATTGTAAAATGTCATAATCTAGTAAACTTAAAAGACAATGAAGTATTAACACATATAGGTTTGCTTAAGTATAAAATTAAGTTTATGAATGAGTCTAAACTTGATTAACTTGATGTCTTACAACATGCTTAATTATTACTACATGCTTAATTGATCAAGATATCATTAACACACTTAATTAATTACAAACAAGTTCAAATTTGAATACTAGCATGCTTTGTGATTAAAGTAGGTTTGTGTCATCAATGACATGTTGACCAACCAATAGAGATTTAGCAAATGAGTTAATGACAAATAAAGGATTATGAAAAAAATGAGATTGCCCCAAATGATTATCATGTCTTGTATCCAAGAATGTTAGACTTTTCACTTTGGACATAATAAGTCACTATCAAAGCAATCCATCCAAGGAAAATGGACATTTAATGCATATAGTACTTGTATATGATGTTGGTTATCTTTTGCAGGTGTTAAATGAAGTACAATGTCCAAAGAGTGATGTCCAAAAGTTGATTCAAACGGCTATACAACGGATACATATTTTGGACTGGAGCACGTGCGGTCGACCTGCGGTCGACCGTGAGCTGAGCCGCAGACAGGGCTGACCTTTTTATCTCTCCATATAAATAGCAAGACTTGGAGAACTTTCAAGACTTGGACCTCTTGCATGCAACAACTCAAATTCATCAGAGAATCACAAGAACATAATACTTCTACATATGTTTGTGATTAAAGCAAGAGAAGTTTTATAATCTCATAGATTATAAAAGGGGTTATTGTAAACTTACCTTCAAATTCTAATATTTGTAACTTTGCATAGTGATGAAATAATTCTGTCACGACCCCCGTCTCGATTTTCGAAGACGTGGTGTGAACTTTAACATAGTGTCCCAGGTTATAGTAAACGTAGAAGCGAAAACATAAATATTATTACATCACGGTCTCTGTTTTTAGTTTTGGTACATCTTGGTTGCAAAATACAAGTACAGACATAGTACAAATACAAATACATCATAAACTAGCCTATCAATACTAGATTTAACAAAAGACATTTTTAAACTTCCACGATGCCCGACCTGAAAATGCTCTAAAAGTTAAGTACCTGAGATAAATACTTAAAAACATCAATATAAATATTGGTGAGTTCATAGGTTTATTTACAATGCATAAGTTAATGGACATCAAGATTTCATGTATAAAACAGTTAAAAGATATTCTAGTTCATGAGCTTTCGATATCGAACGCTAACGTAAAAGTACCCGAAAACAAGCGTCACTTAAGGTCTAAGTGCATATGGTCGAAGATTATGCATCCGACATCCTAGAAGGCCTATCCTGATGTGAGAAGTCATCCTCAAATAGATCTATTCATAATATTCGCGTTCACCAAATCGGTAATTAACGATATCAAAATCGGGCTTTCTAAATTGACCTTTGTTACTCAACATAGAATATAGTTGTAAGTACTTGATTCCAATATGTAAAACAGTAAACAAGTAATATATCATCCCAAAAGTATAAAAGATTGATTAAAAATGGGACTACGAACTCACAAGTGATGCGGTGCAAAGCGTTCACGGTAATCGGTCAGATTGTGTTCGGTGTTCCGGGCTTGAGACCTAATGAAATGTTAATAGGTCAGAGGTCATACTATCTAATATAGTACTTATATTAGGTTTAAGATCAATCCCTTAAGTAATCTTACATGTACTATTCAATTTTCGGTTTCAAAAGTTACTAGTTCATAGTTTTAAAAGTAGACTGTTTTTGACTAGTTTTATTATAACATTAGTGTAGGTTTTTATATTAATATAGGCATCCATTTTAAGTGATATTACTAGATCTGGAAATCTCTTTGAGTCTAGCTTCTAGCCATGTAAGGTTAGCCTCTAAACTCAGAACATAAGTTGGTCAAAAGTTCATTTCTTTACAAGTGTGCAAATCAGCTCAGTTTTACACTATAAGATATTATACAAGTTTAGAAATAGCAAAACTTATTTATTTGACTCAATAGTTTTACATAGGTCTTAGTACATATAAAAGTGCTTATTCCCAAAAGGAATAGTCTCCGGGTCTTCATTAACCTTGTCTTTAGAAATGAGGTTTTAGACCAATTTCCGACTTCAACAAAATCTTGTGTCAACTAGATAGGACTATATCTCAATGATTTCTTAATGTACTTTGGTGATTTTTCTGTCCATGGTTTCCTTATTAAGTGTAATTTTTATATCAGAAGACTTTGGTTCAAGATCTATCTTATATTTTGAGTTATACATGAATCTTTGACACTTGGTCAGATTGCTGTGAATCTGAACATGTTTCACCAAACAAAATTTAAAAATCACTTTCCCTTTGACATAAATCATGAAATCTTTAATAGAAGTCTCAAACACATATATTAACATCATATAAATTCATGAGTTGCATAGAGCAACCATAGGTTGGTGTTTAGGTCATAGAATTCAAGTAGAAATTTGGACAGCTCAAAGACAAAACAGTTTTACATTGTTTAACCACTTTGGTTCTTATATTAACTTCATTTTAAGACATTGGACATATGGAGATCTTAAGTTTACTGATCTAGAATCAATATCATGGTTAGACATATGGTCATCATTGAGTGATTTAACACTCTAGATCAAGCTTTTACACCATGAAAGTTATTGATTGTGACTAGAAATGATGAATAGATTTAGTTTAGCTAGTTATACCTTAATGATATGTACTCCTAATGCTTAAAGAAGATGATCAAAGGATGTCTTATGATCTGTATTTGAGAGTAGAGAAGTGTGAGAGAAGAAGGGAGAATGAAGAAATGAGAGAATGGAAGATAGAAGTAGGTTTATATAGAGGTGGTGGTGGTGGATGGTGGGAGACGTGGCACAAGGAGAGGAAGGGGAGGAGGTGACTCACCTCTTCCCATTAATGGAGTCCATGATGATGTTTTGCATGATCTTTACTTAGGTAGGAAGTATTAGGGGAGGGTAGTTTGGTGATGTACATGATGATGAAAAACGATGGTGATGATGATGGTGTGATGTTCTAGTCAATTTTTGGTTTTGCAAGTGTACATGTACTTGTGTAGTCTTTTTAATGTATAATTCTAAGATGTTTACTTATATGTTTAAGGTTTAGTAAGTAAGCTAAGATTAGGTTCTAATCAAAATAGGTCAAGGTTGGTTAAATGAAAGAAATGGTTAAGTACAAAGAAATCAAAACTAGTTGTGAAACTGATGAAGTGTAGAAATGTTTTTATGTTATGATCAAATGTTCAAATGAAAATGTTTCAAGTCTTTAATCTAAATACTTGGTTAATAAGTTTACTTATTAAGTTAATATATATAAAGATATAATTTATAAGTCTAGGGTTTATGGTAATGAGCTAGGGTTTATGACTTTATGCAAAATGTGTGAAGTAACACCCTATCAAGTAAAACCTAAAATGCATCCTTAGAGTTATACAAACCCTAAAATAAACCAAGACATAGATTAATAAATTTACTCGTCATGTCAGAAAAGGTAAATTAAAGAAGTCAAACTAGACAACTTAAGCAGAAAAGGTAAATTAAAGAAGTCAAATTAAAGAAGTCAATATAAATATTGGTGAGTTCATAGGTTTATTTACAATGCATAAGTTAATGGACATCAAGATTTCATGTATAAAACAGTTAAAAGATATTCTAGTTCATGAGCTTTCGATATCGAACGCTAACGTAAAAGTACCCGAAAACAAGCGTCACTTAAGGTCTAAGTGCATATGGTCGAAGGTTATGCATCCGACAGCCTAAAAGGTCTATCTTGATGTTAGGAGTCATCCTCAAATAGATCTATTCATAATATTCGCGTTCACCAAATCGGTAATTAACGATATCAAAATCGGGCTTTCTAAATTGACCTTTGTTACTCAACATAGAATATAGTTGTAAGTACTTGATTCCAATATATAAAACAGTAAACAAGTAATATATCATCCCAAAAGTATAAAAGATTGATTAAAAATGGGACTACGAACTCACAAGTGATGCGGTGCAAAGCGTTCACGGTAATCGGTCAGATTATGTTCGGTGTTCCGGGCTTGAGACCTAATGAAATGTTAATAGGTCAGAGGTCATACTATCTAATATAGTACTTATATTAGGTTTAAGATCAATCCCTTAAGTAATCTTACATGTGCTATTCGATTTTCGGTTTCAAAAGTTACTAGTTCATAGTTTTAAAAGTAGACTGTTTTTGACTAGTTTTATTATAATATTAGTGTAGGTTTTTCTATTAATATAGGCATCCATTTTAAGTGAGATTACTAGATCTGGAAAACTCTTTGAGTCTAGCTTCTAGCCATGTAAGGTTAGCCTCTAAACTCAGAACATAAGTTGGTCAAAAGTTCATTTCTTTACAAGTGTGCAAATCAGCTCAGTTTTACACTATAAGATATTATACAAGTTTAGAAATAGCAAAACTTATTTATTTGACTCAATCGTTTTACATAGGTCTTATTACATATAAAAGTGCTTATTCCCAAAAGTAATAGTCTCCGAGTCTTCATTAACCTTGTCTTTAGAAATGAGGTTTTAGACCAATTTCCGACTTCAACAAAATCTTGTGTCAACTAGATAGGACTATATCTCAATGATTTCTTAATGTACTTTGGTGATTTTTCTGTCCATGGTTTCCTTATTAAGTGTACTTTTTAGATCAGAAGAGTTTGGTTCAAGATCTATCTTATATTTTGAGTTATACATGAATCTTTGACACTTGGTCAGATTGCTGTGAATCTGAACATGTTTCACCAAATAAAATTTAAAAATGACTTTCCCTTTGACATAAATCATGAAATCTTTAATAGAAGTCTCAAACACATATATTAACATCATAAAAATTCATGAGTTGCAGAGAGCAATCATAGGTTGGTGTTTAGGTCATAGACTTCAAGTAGAAATTTGGACAGCTCAAAGACAAAACAGTTTTACATTGTTTAACCACTTTGGTTCTTATATTAACTTCATTTTAAGACATTGGACATATGGAGATCTTAAGTTTACTGATATAGAATCAATATAATGGTTAGACATATGGTCATCATTGAGTGATTTAACACTCTAGATCAAGCTTTTACACCATGAAAGTTCTTGATTGTGACTAGAAATGATGAATAGATTTAGTTTAGCTAATTATACCTTAATGATATGTACTCCTAATGCTTAAAGAAGATGATCAAAGGATGTCTTATGATCTGTATTTGAGAGTAGAGAAGTGTGAGAGAAGAAGGGAGAATGAAGAAATGAGAGAATGGAAGATAGAAGTAGGTTTATATAGAGGTGGTGGTGGTGGATGGTGGGAGACGTGGCACAAGGAGAGGAAGGGGAGGAGGTGACTCACCTCTTGCCATTAATGGAGTCCATGATGATGTTTTGCATGATCTTTACTTAGGTAGGAAGTATTAGGGGAAGGTAGTTTGGTGATGTACATGATGATGAAAAACGATGGTGATGATGATGGTGTGATGTTCTAGTCAATTTTTGGTTTTGCAAGTGTACATGTACTTGTGTAGTCTTTTTAATGTATAATTCTAAGATGTTTACTTATATGTTTAAGGTTTAGTAAGTAAGCTAAGATTAGGTTCTAATCAAAATAGGTCAAGGTTGGTTAAATGAAAGAAATGGTTAAGTACAAAGAAATCAAAACTTGTTGTGAAAATGATGAAGTGTAGAAATGTTTTTATGTTATGATCAAATGTTCAAATGAAAATGTTTCAAGTCTTTAATCTAAATACTTGGTTAATAAGTTTACTTATTAAGTTAATATATATAAAGATATAATTTATAAGTCTAGGGTTTATGGTAATGAGCTAGGGTTTATGACTTTATGCAAAATGTGTGAAGTAACACCCTATCAAGTAAAACCTAAAATGCATCCTTAGGGTTATACAAACCCTAAAATAAACCAAGACATAGATTAATAAATTTACTCATCATGTCAGAAAAGGTAAATTAAAGAAGTCAAACTAGACAACTTAAGTCGAAAAGCTAGAGTTGTGACATTACCTACCCGTTAAGAAATATTTCGTCCTCGAAATTTAGGAGGTACTTCGATTATCAAAAAAATGGGGATATTTCTGCCCTATATGGTCCTCACGTTCCCACGTGAACTCTGGACCTCTCCGTGCATTCCAATGAACTTTAACAATTGGAATCCTACTATGCTTCAGTTTCTTCACCTCACGATCTATCACCTCTACTGGTTCTTCAACAAAATGCAATTTGTCATCAATACTTAGTTCTTCCAAAGGAATCACTAAAATCTCATCCGACAAGCACTTTTTCAGGTTCGAAACATGAAAAGCATTATGAATACCACTAAGTTCCTATGGTAGTTTTAATCTATATGCAACTGGACCAATCCTTTCAATAACCTCAAAAGGTCCTACATATCTCGGCCTCAGCTTTTCTCGCTTCCCAATCCTTATCACTGCTTTCCATGGAGAAACTTTTAGCATAACTTTTTCACCCACTTGAAATTCTAAAAATTTCCTTCGGACATCGGCATAACTCTTCTGTCTATTTCTTGCCGTCTTTAATCTTTCCTGAATTTGAAAGATCTTCTCAGTTGTTTCTTGAATAATTTCAGGTCCTGTCAATTGTGAATCACTAATCTCACTCCAACATAATGGTGATCTACATTTCCTTCCATACAAAGCTTCAAATGGTGCATCCTTAATACTCGAGTGATAACTGTTTTTATATGAAAACTCGGCTAAAGGTAAATACTGATCCCATACACTTCCAAAATCAATTACACATGCTCGGAGCATGTCTTCAAATGTCAGAATAGTTCTCTTGCTCTGCCCATCAGTTTGGAGATGATAGGCCGTACTCATGTCCAAACGAGTACCTAGGGCTTTTTGCAAAGATTTCCAAAATCTTGAAGTAAATCTGCTATCTCGGTCAGAGATAATAGAAAACTGGAACTCCATGTCTAGAGACAATCTCCTTGATGTATAAGTTAGCCAACTTTTCCATCTTGTCGGTTTCTTTCATAGGTAAGAAATGTGCAGATTTCGTAAGTCGATCCACTATTACCCAAATAGTGTCATAACCCTTTACAGTCTTTTGTAATTTCGTAATGAAATCTATCGTAATTCATTCCCATTTCCATTCGGGAATCTCAGGTTGCTGTAATAACCCTGATGGTTTCTGATTCTCGGCCTTGACCTTCTAACATGTCAAGCACTTCCCAACATAAGTTGCAATCTCAGCCTTCATTTTAGAATTCCTTTAGGTCATGGTACATTTTCCCAGACCCTGGATGAATTGAATATCTCGTCTTGTGTGCTTCATCCATCACAAGCTCTCTCAATCCACCAAACTTTAGAATCCATATTCTGTTTGCAAAATATCAGGTTTCGTCACTCTTAACTTCAAAGTTCTTATCCTTCTCACTAATTCCTTCATTCTTCACGTTCTCTTCCTTCATAGCTTCCAATTGTGCATTTTGAATACGAGCATAAGGTTTGTCTGAATAGTCATATTCAATGACCTAACTCTCATAGGTTTAACCCTTTCTTTGCGACTCAATGCATCGACTACAATATTCGCTTTCCCTGGATGATATCGAATATCACAATCGTAATCATTTATAAGCTCCATCCAACGTCTTTGTCGCATGTTTAACTGTTTTTGATTGAAAATATGCTGAAGACTTTTATGATCCGTATATATGGTACATTTGGTCCCATATAAATAGTGTCTCCATATTTTCAACGCAAACACAACGGCTCCTAACTCTAAATCATGAGTTGTATAAATCTGCTCATGGTTCTTCAGTTGACGGGATGCATACGCAATGACCTTCCGTCGTTGCATTAAAATACATCCTAACCCTTGTCGAGATGCATCACAATAAACCAGAAAATCTTCATTTCCATCCGGTAGTGATAATATAGGCGCGGTTGTCAACTTCTGTTTCAACATTTGAAAAGCAGATTCATGTGCTGAGGACCATTCAAATTTCTTATCCTTGTGCGTAACACTGTTAACGGTCTTGCTATCTTGGAGAAATTTTAAATAAATCTTCTATAATATCCAATAAGTCCTTGAAATTGACGAATTTGAGACGGGTTCTTAGGCACTTCCCAATTCTTAATAGCCTCAATCTTGGTAGGATCAACATGGATACCTTCTCTATTAACCACATGACCCAAAAATTGGACTGAATCGAGCCAAAAACCACACTTTGAAAATTTAGCATATAAATGCTCTTTTTCCAAAAGTTGCAAAACTAATCTCAAATGTTGCTCGTGCTCTTCCTTATTCTTGGAGTAGATCAAAATATCATCGATAAACACTATGATGAATTTATCTAGATATGGTTTGCATACTCTATTCATCAGATCCATAAATACTACAGGGGCGTTGGTTAAACCAAACGGCATTACCAAAAAATTCATAATGGCCATAGCGTGTTCTGAACGCTGTCTTAGGCACATCGTCCTCTTTGACTCTCAATTAATGGTACCTTGATCTGAGGTCGATCTTAGAATAAACACTTGACCCTTGCAATTGGTCAAATAGATCATCTATCCTTGGTAACGGGTAACGGTTCTTGACTATAAGCTTATTCAGCTCTCGATAGTCAATGCACATTCTGAAAGATCTGTCCTTCTTCTTGACAAACAAGATTGGAGCACCCCACGGAGAAACACTAGGTCGAATGAATCTTTTATCTAATAATTCTTGGAGTTGATTTGATAGTTCTTGCAGTTCATAAGGAGATAATCGATAAGGTGATTTGGCAACTGGTGCGGCTCCTGGAATTAAATCAATCTAGAATTCAACTTGTCTATGCGGAGGTAGACCGGGTAAATCTTCTGGAAATACTTGTGGAAATTCACGAACAACTGGAACATTCTCCAATCCAATCTCTTTGGTTTTGAGTTCTTTCACGTGTGCGAGAATGGAAGGATATCCCTTCTTTAGATATCTTTGGGCTCTCATACAGGAAATAATATTAAGGTTTACCTTGGTCTTTATCTCCTTGGATGACTAAGTTCTCACCATTCTCAAGAGGTATACGAATAGACTTTTCCGCACAATTAATGTCCGCACGATTTTCAGACAACCAGTTCATACCAATAACAACATTGAAACTTCCTAACTCAACGGGCATTAAATCAACCTCGAACAGATTTTTTGACAAATTTAAGACACAACCTCGCATAATCTTATCTACTTTTATCAATTTACCGTTTGCCAATTCTACAACATATCTAGTGTCTAAGGCAGTTAAAGGCCTATTTATCGCAACACTAAAATCCTTAGCTATAAAACTTTTATCAGCGCCGGTATCGAATAAAATATATGCTAAATGATTATTGAGGAGGAACGTACCCATGACTAACTCTGGGTCCTCACGAGCTTCCTTCGTTGTGATCTGAAAAGCTCGACCCTTAGCCGTTTCACCCTTCTTAGCCTTAGGACATTCTTTCTTGAAATGCCCTGCTTGGCCACATCCAAAACAGACATTCTAATTGTTCTTATCGTTCTTATCATTCCCTGATAAACAAACTCTACAATCCTTTGAGAGATGCCCTTGCTTCTTGCATCGTTCACAAACTAGTGCAAACACTAAAATGATGTTTCATGCACCTGCTGCAGTAGGGTTTCTTTCATGCATACTTGCTATTTGAACTCTCAACCTTGGCAATTCCTTGCTTCTTAGAATTACCTTCTTGGTTTCCATCCCATTTATGCTTCTCAGTCGTAACCTTCACATCCGTCTTAGCATTGATTGGTTGACGTCGCACTACTTGCGCCATCAAATCATGCGCCATACGAATAGCACTCTGGATTGTTTCAGGTTTAGACGACATAACATTTCCTTGAATGTCTTCTGACAGACCCCAAATATATCTCTCTACTCTCTTATATTCAGGAGTGACCATGGTTGGGCACATTAAAGCTAACTCAAGGAATCGATTAGTATATCCCGAGATATCCGTTTCTTGTAACTTTAAGTTCCACAACTCAGTTTCTTGCCTTTGGATCTCATTCCTTGGGCAATACTCATCAATCATCTGCTTCTTAAATTCTTCCCATGGCGTATTATATGCAACATCAATACCCACAGACTTGGTGAAAGAATTCCACCAGGTTAAGGCTCCATCCAAAAGAGTACATGATGCGAACTTCACTCGATCATTGTCTGTGCACTCACTGATTTTGAATACTGATTCTAGTTTTTCAAGCCATCTCATTAACCCTACGGGTCCTTCCATTCCTGAAAAACTCCGGGGCTTGCAACCCATAAATGCCTTGTAATTGCATCGCTGCTGAACATTTGCCACTTCGGGTCTCCTTCCGTTTGCGACATTTGCTTTGTAACATCCCGCCTTTTTCCGTTTACTTTTCCGTTTAACTATTTAAATTCCGTTATGTTTATAACATCCCTCGTTAATACGCGTTTTAAAAATATCTCGTTTAGGTAATTCACGCACCCGCAACCGAACTCGAGGGACTAGTTTCGCCAAAGTGCCAAAGGGGTGACTAGCATTTGACTAGTCAACCCACCTCCTCTTTCTTTTCCATTTCATTTTCCTTTTCTTTCTATACTTTCCATTTTTCTCTCAAATCTTCAAATAAAGAATCATCATCTAAATCCAAGCTAGCGGGTGTCTTGCAAAATAAATTACATATTTGAACTCCTTGCAACTTCCTCTTTGATTCCATACCGATTACATCTCATTTGGGTAACTTTCTAAAATCACTAGATTTTGTGTTCTTGATATTTTTAACTTATAAAGTTGTTAATTAGTGTCTATGGCTCAAGTCTAACATGAATATATGATTTATATGTTCGATTTCGTTATTTTTGATAACTAGCACGAACTTGAAAGTTTGGTGTGTTTGATTGATGATTTGGATGCTTAAATGTTGTTAATATGTTAAAGTACAAGTATTAAATGCGTTCCTAGTGTCACTAGCTTCAATTTGATGCGTAGGTTGTTTTAGAAAACTTCATAAACATGATTAGTGATTTTGGTGAATTTGGTTAGGGTTTGATAAGCTTGAAATGAATATTTGATGCATTGAATGCCATGAATTAGTGTTAGTAAGTAGTTAGTTGTATTGTATGCTTGATTATCTACAAAACGGCGTGTTTTATGTATGCATTAAATGCCCGGATCATAAATGTGCACTTGTAAAATTTGAAGCATTAAATGTGTGCATTGATTGATCATTTGATTTGAAAAGTCGGTTATTGCAAATAATGTTTTTGGTTGATGAAATGTGTTTAGTTGTGTTCTTTGTCAAATTAGCTTTCCAACGATATAAAATGCGTGTCGTAAGAGTTTACGGTTTGTGAATTATGTGCAAATGAAGTTTGATTTGAGACTTGGACAATTGAGACTGACCAGGTACCAGCACCCGTTGATCGCCGCGGCGCAGCAATCCTGGGTCGCGGCGCGGCCTAAGCCGTGTCCAGGTTCTGACCTCCTTGGTCAAAATAAGAAAAATGTTTGGCACGCTATGGACCTCCGATTCACATGAGACTTGTTCTAACATGCTTATATATGAATAAAAACCTCAGAAAAATAGTTCGGGTGAAATGTTCCGTTCTTATTGATTAAAAACGTTCCATATTAATTGATTTCGTTGCGAGGTTTTGACCTCTATATGAGACGTTTTTCAAAGACTGCATTCATTTTAAAACAAACCATAACCTTTATTTCATCAATAAAGGTTTAAAAAGCTTTACGTAGATTATTAAATAATGATAATCTAAAATATCCTGTTTACACACGACCATTACATAATGGTTTACAATACAAATATGTTACAACAAAATAAGTTTCTTCAATGCAGTTTTTACACAATATCATACAAGCATGGACTCCAAATCTCGTCCTTATTTAAGTATGTGACAGCGGAAGCTCTTAATAATCACCTGAGAATAAACATGCTTAAAACGTCAACAAAAATGTTGGTGAGTTATAGGTTTAACCTATATATATCAAATCATAATAATAGACCACAAGATTTCATATTTCAATACACATCCCATACATAGAGATAAAAGTCATTCATATGGTGAACACCTGGTAACCGACATTAACAAGATGCATATATAAGAATATCCCCATCATTCCGGGACACCCTTCGGATATGATATAAATTTCGAAGTACTAAAGCATCCGGTACTTTGGATGGGGTTTGTTAGGCCCAATAGATCTATCTTTAGGATTCGCGTCAATTAGGGTGTCTGTTCCCTAATTCTTAGATTACCAGACTTAATAAAAAGGGGCATATTCGATTTCGATAATTCAACCATAGAATATAGTTTCACGTACTTGTGTCTATTTTGTAAATCATTTATAAAACCTGCATGTATTCTCATCCCAAAAATATTAGATTTTAAAAGTGGGACTATAACTCATTTTCACAGATTTTTACTTCGTCGGGAAGTAAGACTTGGCCACTGGTTGATTCACGAACCTATAACAATATATACATATATATCAAAGTATGTTCAAAATATATTTACAACACTTTTAATATATTTTGATGTTTTAAGTTTATTAAGTCAGCTGTCCTCGTTAGTAACCTACAACTAGTTGTCCACAGTTAGATGTACAGAAATAAACCGATAAATATTATCTTGAATCAATCCACGACCCAGTGTATACGTATCTCAGTATTGATCACAACTCAAACTATATATATTTTGGAATCAACCTCAACCCTGTATAGCTAACTCCAACATTCACATATAGAGTGTCTATAGTTGTTCCGAAATATATATAGATGTTTCGACATGATAGGTCGAAACATTGTATACGTGTCTATGGTATCTCAAGATTACATAATATACAATACAAGTTGATTAAGTTATGGTTGGAATAGATTTGTTACCAATTTTCACGTAGCTAAAATGAGAAAAATTATCCAATCTTGTTTTACCCATAACTTCTTCATTTTAAATCCGTTTTGAGTGAATCAAAATGCTATGGTTTCATATTGAACTCTATTTTATGAATCTAAACAGAAAAAGTATAGGTTTATAGTCGGAAAAATAAGTTACAAGTCATTTTTGTAAAGGTAGTCATTTCAGTCGAAAGAACGACGTCTAGATGACCATTTTAGAAAACATACTTCCACTTTGAGTTTAACCATAATTTTTGGATATAGTTTCATGTTCATAATAAAAATCATTTTCTTAGAATAACAACTTTTCAATCAAAGGTTATCATAGTTTTTAATTAACTAACCCAAAACAGCCCGCGGTGTTACTACGACGGCGTAAATCCGGTTTTACCGTGTTTTTCGTGTTTCCAGGTTTTAAATCATTAAGTTAGAATATCATATAGATATAGAACATGTGTTTAGTTGATTTTAAAAGTCAAGTTAGAAGGATTAACTTTTGTTTGCGAACAAGTTTAGAATTAACTAAACTATGTTCTAGTGATTACAAGTTTAAACCTTTGAATAAGATAGCTTTATATGTATGAATCGAATGATGTTATGAACATCATTACTACCTTAAGTTCCTTGGATAAACCTACTGGAAAAGAGAAAAATGGATCTAGCTTCAACGGATCCTTGGATGGCTCGAAGTTCTTGAAGCAGAATCATGACACGAAAACAAGTCCAAGTAAGATCATCACTTGAAATAAGATTGTTATAGTTATAGAAATTGAACCAAAGTTTGAATATGATTATTACCTTGTATTAGAATGATAACCTACTGTAAGAAACAAAGATTTCTTGAGGTTGAATGATCACCTTACAAGATTGGAAGTGAGCTAGCAAACTTGAAAGTATTCTTGATTTTATGTAACTAGAACTTGTAGAATTTATGAAGAACACTTAGAACTTGAAGATAGAACTTGAGAGAGATCAATTAGATGAAGAAAATTGAAGAATGAAAGTGTTTGTAGGTGTTTTTGGTCATTGGTGTATGGATTAGATATAAAGGATATGTAATTTTGTTTTCATGTAAATAAGTCATGAATGATTACTCATATTTTTGTAATTTTATGAGATATTTCATGCTAGTTGCCAAATGATGGTTCCCACATGTGTTAGGTGACTCACATGGGCTGCTAAGAGCTGATCATTGGAGTGTATATACCAATAGTACATACATCTAAAAGCTGTGTATTGTACGAGTAAGAATACGGGTGCATACGAGTACAATTGTTGATGAAACTGAACGAGGATGTAATTGTAAGCATTTTTGTTAAGTAGAAGTATTTTGATAAGTGTATTGAAGTCTTTAAAAAGTGTATAAATACATATTAAAACACTACATGTATATACATTTTAACTGAGTCATTAAGTCATCGTTAGTCGTTACATGTAAGTGTTGTTTTGAAACCTTTAGGTTAACGATCATGTTAAATGTTGTTAACCCAATGTTTATAATATCAAATGAGATTTTAAATTATTATATTATCATGATATTATCATGTATGAATATCTCTTAATATGATATATATACATTAAATGTCTTTACAACGATAATCGTTACATATATGTCTCGTTTAAAAATCATTAAGTTAGTAGTCTTGTTTTTACATATGTAGTTCATTGTTAATATACTTAATGATATGTTCACTTATCATAGTATCATGTTAACTATATATATATATATCCATATATATGTCATCATATAGTTTTTACAAGTTTTAACGTTCGTGAATCACCGGTCAACTTGGGTGGTCAATTGTCTATATGAAACATATTTCAATTAATCAAGTCTTAACAAGTTTGATTGCTTAACATGTTGGAAACATTTAATCATGTAAATATCAATCTTAATTAATATATATAAACATGGAAAAGTTCGGGTCACTACAGTACCTACCCGTTAAATAAATTTCGTCCCGAAATTTTAAGCTGTTGAAGGTGTTGACGAATCTTCTGGAAATAGATGCGGGTATTTCTTCTTCATCTGATCTTCACGCTCCCAGGTGAACTCAGGTCCTCTACGAGCATTCCATCGAACCTTAACAATTGGTATCTTGTTTTGCTTAAGTCTTTTAAATTCACGATCCATTATTTCGACGGGTTCTTCGGTGAATTGAAGTTTTTCGTTGATTTGGATTTCATCTAACTGAATAGTGAGATCTTCTTTAGCAAAACATTTCTTCAAATTCGAGACGTGGAAAGTGTTATGTACAGCCGCGAGTTGTTGAGGTAACTCAAGTCGGTAAGCTACTGGTCCGACACGATCAATAATCTTGAATGGTCCAATATACCTTGGATTTAATTTCCCTCGTTTACCAAATCGAACAACGCCTTTCCAAGGTGCAACTTTAAGCATGACCATCTCTCCAATTTCAAATTCTATATCTTTTCTTTTAATGTCAGCGTAGCTCTTTTGTCGACTTTGGGCGGTTTTCAACCGTTGTTGAATTTGGATGATCTTCTCGGTAGTTTCTTGTATAATCTCCGGACCCGTAATCTGTCTATCCCCCACTTCACTCCAACAAATCGGAGACCTGCACTTTCTACCATAAAGTGCTTCAAACGGCGCCATCTCAATGCTTGAATGGTAGCTGTTGTTGTAGGAAAATTCTGCTAACGGTAGATGTCGATCCCAACTGTTTCCGAAATCAATAACACATGCTCGTAGCATGTCTTCAAGCGTTTGTATCATCCTTTCGCTCTGCCCATCAGTTTGTGGATGATAGGTAGTACTCATGTCTAGACGAGTTCCTAATGCTTGCTGTAATGTCTGCCAGAATCTTGAAATAAATCTGCCATCCCTATCAGAGATAATAGAGATTGGTATTCCATGTCTGGAGACGACTTCCTTCAAATACAGTCGTGCTAACTTCTCCATCTTGTCATCTTCTCTTATTGGCAGGAAGTGTGCTGATTTGGTGAGACGATCAACTATTACCCAAATAGTATCAAAACCACTTGCAGTCCTTGGCAATTTAGTGATGAAATCCATGGTAATGTTTTCCCATTTCCATTCCGGGATTTCGGGTTGTTGAAGTAGACCTGATGGTTTCTGATGCTCAGCTTTGACCTTAGAACACGTCAAACATTCTCCTACGTATTTAGCAACATCGGCTTTCATACCCGGCCACCAAAAATGTTTCTTGAGATCCTTGTACATCTTCCCCGTTCCAGGATGTATTGAGTATCTGGTTTTATGAGGTTCTCTAAGTACCATTTCTCTCATATCTCCAAATTTTGGTACCCAAATCCTTTCAGCCCTATACCGGGTTCCGTCTTCCTGAATATTAAGATGCTTCTCCGATCCCTTGGGTATTTCATCCTTTAAATTTCCCTCTTTTAAAACTCCTTGTTGCGCCTCCTTTATTTGAGTAGTAAGGTTATTATGAATCATTATATTCATAGATTTTACTCGAATGGGTTCTCTGTCCTTCCTGCTCAAGGCATCGGCTACCACATTTGCCTTCCCCGGGTGGTAACGAATCTCAAAGTCGTAATCATTCAACAATTCAATCCACCTACGCTGCCTCATATTCAGTTGTTTCTGATTAAATATGTGTTGAAGACTTTTGTGGTCGGTATATATAATACTTTTGACCCCATATAAGTAGTGCCTCCAAGTCTTTAATGCAAAAACAACCGCGCCTAATTCCAAATCATGCGTCGTATAATTTTGTTCGTGAATCTTCAATTGTCTAGACGCATAAGCAATCACCTTCGTTCGTTGCATTAATACACAACCGAGACCTTGCTTTGAGGCGTCACAATAAATCACAAAATCATCATTCCCTTCAGGCAATGACAATATAGGTGCCGTAGTTAGCTTTTTCTTCAATAACTGAAACGCTTTCTCTTGTTCATCATTCCATTCAAATTTCTTCCCTTTATGCGTTAATGCAGTCAAGGGTTTTGCTATTCTGGAAAAGTCTTGAATGAACCTTCTGTAGTAACCAGCTAGTCCTAAAAACTAGCGTATGTTTTTCGGAGTTTTCGGGGTTTCCCACTTTTCAACAGTTTCTATCTTTGCCGGATCCACCTTAATACCTTCTTTGTTCACTATGTGACCGAGGAATTGAACTTCTTCCAACCAAAATGCACACTTTGAAAACTTAGCGTACAATTCTTCCTTCCTCAATACTTCTAACACCTTTCTCAAATGTTCATCGTGTTCTTGGTCATTCTTTGAGTAAATAAGTATGTCATCAATGAAAACAATGACAAACTTGTCAAGGTATGGTCCACACACTCGGTTCATAAGGTCCATGAACACAGCTGGTGCATTAGTTAGACCAAACGGCATGACCATAAACTCGTAATGACCGTAACGTGTTCTGAAAGCAGTCTTTGGAATATCATCTTCTTTCACCCGCATTTGATGATACCCGGAACGTAAGTCAATCTTTGAATAAACAGACAAGCCTTGTAGTTGATCAAATAAGTCGTCGATTCTCGGTAGTGGGTAGCGGTTCTTGATGGTAAGTTTGTTCAACTCTCGATAGTCGATACACAACCTGAATGTACCATCTTTCTTCTTGACAAACAAAACAGGAGCTCCCCACGGTGATGTGCTTGGTTGAATGAAACTACGCTCTAAAAGTTCTTGTAATTGGCTTTGCAGTTCTTTCATCTCGCTGGGTGCGAGTCTGTAAGGAGCACGAGCTATTGGTGCAGCTCCTGGTACAAGATCTATTTGAAATTCAACGGATCGATGTGGGGGTAATCCCGGTAATTCTTTCGGAAATACATCGGGAAATTCTTTTGCGACGGGAACATCATTGATGCTCTTTTCTTCAGTTTGTACTTTCTCGACGTGTGCTAGAACAGCATAGCAACCTTTTCTTATTAGTTTTTGTGCCTTCAAATTACTAATAAGATGTAGCTTCGTGTTGCCTTTTTCTCCGTACACCATTAAGGGTTTTCCTTTTTCTCGTATAATGCGAATTGCATTTTTGTAACAAACGATCTCTGCTTTCACTTCTTTCAACCAGTCCATACCGATTATCACATCAAAACTCCCTAACTCTACTGGTATCAAGTCAATCTTAAATGTTTCACTAACCAGTTTAATTTCTCGATTCCGACATATATTATCTGCTGATATTAATTTACCATTTGCTAATTCGAGTAAAAATTTACTATCCAAAGGCGTCAATGGATAACTTAATTTAGCACAAAAATCTCTACTCATATAGCTTCTATCCGCACCCAAATCAAATAAAACGTAAGCAGATTTATTGTCAATAAGAAACGTACCCGTAACAAGCTCCGGGTCTTCCTGTACCTCTGCCGCATTAATATTGAAAACTCTTCCGCGGCCTTGTCCATTCGTGTTCTCCTGGTTCGGGCAATTTCTAATAATGTGGCCCGATTTTCCACATTTATAACAAACTACATTGGCATAACTTGCTCCGACACTACTTGCTCCACCATTACTCGTTCCGACACCATTTGTTCCTTTCGTTCTATTAACCCCTGGTCCGTAGACCTCACACTTCGCCGCGCTATGACCATTTCTTTTACACTTATTGCAAAATTTGGTGCAGAACCCCGAGTGATACTTTTCACACCTTTGGCATAGCTGCTTCTGATTGTTGTTGTTGTTGCGGTTATTATTGTTGTTGGGATGATTGTTGTAGTTGCTGTTGTTGTTGTTGTTGTTGTTATTGTTGTTGGACCGTTTGTTGTAGTTGCGATTGATGTTGCGATTGTTGGGATAATTGTTGCGATTATTGTTGTAATTGCTGTTGTTGTTATATTGGTGATTCTTATCACCGTTTTCCTCCCACTTTCTTTTGACTTGCTTCACATTGGCCTCTTTAGCAGTCTGTTCTTTAATTCTTTCTTCAATCTGGTTCACTAGTTTGTGAGCCATTCTACATGCCTGTTGTATGGAGGCGGGCTCGTGTGAACTTATATCTTCTTGGATTCTTTCCGGTAATCCTTTCACAAACGCGTCGATCTTCTCTTCCTCATCTTCGAACGCTCCCGGACACAATAGGCACAATTCTGTGAATCGTCTTTCATACGTGGTAATATCAAATCCTTGGGTTCGTAACCCTCTAAGTTCTGTCTTGAGCTTATTGACCTTGGTTCTGGGACGGTACTTCTCGTTCATCAAGTGCTTGAATGCTGACCACGGTAGTGCGTACGCATCGTCTTGTCCCACTTGCTCTAGATAGGTATTCCACCATGTTAACGCAGAACCTGTGAAGGTATGTGTAGCGTACTTCACTTTGTCCTCTTCAGTACACTTACTTATGGCAAACACTGATTCGACCTTCTCGGTCCACCGTTTCAATCCGATCGGTCCTTCGGTTCCATCAAATTCCAAAGGTTTGCAGGCAGTGAATTCTTTGTAGGTGCATCCTACACGATTTCCTGTACTGCTAGATCCAAGGTTATTGTTGGTATGTAGCACAGCCTGTACTGCGGCTATGTTTGAAGCTAGAAAAGTACGGAATTCCTCTTCATTCATATTCACGGTGTGTCGAGTAGTTGGTGCCATTTCCTTCAAAATAATTAAATGGAACAAGTTAATCATACAGAATATTAAGAGTAGTTAATAGTATTTCGTAGCATAATATGAACTCATTTATAAAAGCTTTTTCTTCATATTAGCGTTTTATAAGTTTAAATTTGGGTAGTACCTACCCGTTAAGTTCATACTTAGTAGCTAATATACAATTCAACTACTATAATTCTATATGAAAAACTGATTATAATAATATTTCGCGTTCAAACTTTTACACAATATTTTACAAACTTACAATACCGCTTATTTTACAGATAGCATGAAATATAGCACACAATAAATTTGATACAAGATGGTTGTGAAGATAATTCTAGCTAGTACACAAGTCGTTCAGCAAAGGCAATAAAGACACGTAATTCATACGTCCAGAAACAAGTCATGCATTCTGGTTTTACTAGGATTACTTCCCATCCTTGGTCTTGTGGAACATAACCGTTATGGCCGTTGATAAGACAGCGTGTTGTAACGTCGTCAAAGGGACGAGGGTTACGTAATGTCCAACAGTCCCGTAACAATCTAAAAACCTCATTTCTTACCCCAATTACCGACTCCGTCACTTGTGGGAACGTTTTGTTTAATAGTTGTAGGCCGATGTTCTTGTTCTCACTTTGGTGAGAAGCGAACATTACTAATCCGTAAGTATAACATGCTTCTTTATGTTGCATGTTAGCCGCTTTTTCTAAATCACGAAGTCCAATATTCGGATATATTGAGTCAAAATAATTTCTTAACCCATTGCGTAAAATAGCATTTGGGTTCCCCGCAATATATGCGTCAAAGTAAACACATCGTAACTTATGGATTTCCCAATGTGATATCCCCCATCTTTCGAACGAAAGCCTTTTATAAACCAAGGCATTCTTGGAACGTTCTTCGAATGTCTTACAAACTGATCTCACCTTAAATAGTTGTGCCGAAGAATTCTGACCGACTCTAGACAAGATTTCATCAATCATGTCTCCGGGTAGGTCTCTTAAAATATTGGGTTGTCTATCCATTTTGTGTTTTTATACTGTAAAATAGACAAGAGTTAGATTCATAAAAAAAAAATACTTATTAATACAAGCAATTTTTACATATATCATAAAGCATAAGCACACTATATTAGATATATTACACCACACGAATACAGCTATCTTATTCCGACTCGCTTGTTTCTTCTTCTTCGGTTTTGGTTCGTTTTGCCAAGTTTCTAGGGATATATGATGTTCCCCTAATACGAGCCATCGTTATCCACATTGGTTTAGAAAAACCTGGTGGTTTAGAGGTTCCCGGGTCATTGTTACAACTTAAGGACTTCGGGGGTTGACGATACATATAAAGTTCATCGGGGTTGGAATTAGATTTCTCTATTTTATGCCCTTTCCCTTAATATTTTATTTTGCCTTTTTAAATTCAGTTGGGGTAATTTCTATAACATCATCGGAATTCTCGTCGGAATCCGATTCATCGGAGAATTGGTAATCCTCCCAATATTTTGCTTCCTTGGCGGAAACACCATTGACCATAATTAACCTTGGTCGGTTGGTTGAGGATTTTCTTTTACTTAACCGTTTTATTATTTCCCCCACCGGTTCTATTTCTTCATCCGGTTCCGATTCTTCTTCCGGTTCCGATTCTTCTTCTGGTTCTGACTCTTCTTCCGGTTCCTCTTCGGGAACTTGTGAATCAGTCCACGAATCATTCCAATTTACATTTGACTCTTCATTATTATTAGGTGAGTCAATGGGACTTGTTCTAGAGGTAGACATCTATCACATAATATCAAACGCGTTAAGAGATTAATATATCACATAATATTCACATGTTAAAAATGTATAGTTTCCAACAAAATTTGTTAAGCAATCATTTTTCAAGTAGACACGGTCGAAGTCCAGACTCACTAATGCATCCTAACAAACTCGATAAGACACACTAATGCAAAATTCTGGTTCTCTAAGACCAACGCTCGGATACCAACTGAAATGTCCCGTTCTTATTGATTAAAAACGTTCCATATTAATTGATTTCGTTGCGAGGTTTTGACCTCTATATGAGACGTTTTTCAAAGACTGCATTCATTTTAAAACAAACCATAACCTTTATTTCATCAATAAAGGTTTAAAAAGCTTTACGTAGATTATCAAATAATGATAATCTAAAATATCCTGTTTACACACGACCATTACATAATGGTTTACAATACAAATATGTTACAACAAAATAAGTTTCTTGAATGCAGTTTTTACACAATATCATACAAGCATGGACTCTAAATCTCGTCCTTATTTAAGTATGCGATAGTGGAAGCTCTTAATAATCACCTGAGAATAAACATGCTTAAAACGTCAACAAAAATGTTGGTGAGTTATAGGTTTAACCTATATATATCAAATCATAATAATAGACCACAAGATTTCATATTTCAATACACATCCCATACATAGAGATAAAAGTCATTCATATGGTGAACACCTGGTAACCGACATTAACAAGATGCATATATAAGAATATCCCCATCATTCCGGGACACCCTTCGGATATGATATAAATTTCGAAGTACTAAAGCATCCGGTACTTTGGATGGGGTTTGTTAGGCCCAATAGATCTATCTTTAGGATTCGCGTCAATTAGGGTGTCTGTTCCCTAATTCTTAGATTACCAGACTTAATAAAAAGGGGCATATTCGATTTCGATAATTCAACCATAGAATGTAGTTTCACGTACTTGTGTCTATTTTGTAAATCATTTATAAAACCTGCATGTATTCTCATCCCAAAAATATTAGATTTTAAAAGTGGGACTATAACTCACTTTCACAGATTTTTACTTCGTCGGGAAGTAAGACTTGGCCACTGGTTGATTCACGAACCTATAACAATATATACATATATATCAAAGTATGTTCAAAATATATTTACAACACTTTTAATATATTTTGATGTTTTAAGTTTATTAAGTCAGCTGTCCTCGTTAGTAACCTACAACTAGTTGTCCACAGTTAGATGTACAGAAATAAATCGATAAATATTATCTTGAATCAATCCACGACCCAGTGTATACGTATCTCAGTATTGATCACAACTCAAACTATATATATTTTGGAATTAACCTCAACCCTGTAGAGCTAACTCCAACATTCACATATAGAGTGTCTATGGTTGTTCCGAAATATATATAGATGTGTCGACATGATAGGTCGAAACATTGTATACGTGTCTATGGTATCTCAAGATTACATAATATACAATACAAGTTGATTAAGTTATGGTTGGAATAGATTTGTTACCAATTTTCACGTAGCTAAAATGAGAAAAATTATCCAATCTTGTTTTACCCATAACTTCTTCATTTTAAATCCGTTTTGAGTGAATCAAAATGCTATGGTTTCATATTGAACTCTGTTTTATGAATCTAAACAGAAAAATTATAGGTTTATAGTCGGAAAAATAAGTTACAAGTCATTTTTGTAAAGGTAGTCATTTCAGTCGAAAGAACGACGTCTAGATGACCATTTTAGAAAACATACTTCCACTTTGAGTTTAACCATAATTTTTGGATATAGTTTCATGTTCATAATAAAAATCATTTTCTCAGAATAACAACTTTTCAATCAAAGTTTATCATAGTTTTTAATTAACTAACCCAAAACAGCCCGCGGTGTTACTACGACGGCGTAAATCCGGTTTTACGGTGTTTTTCGTGTTTCCAGGTTTTAAATCATTAAGTTAGCATATCATATAGATATAGAACATGTGTTTAGTTGATTTTAAAAGTCAAGTTAGAAGGATTAACTTTTGTTTGCGAACAAGTTTAGAATTAACTAAACTATGTTCTAGTGATTACAAGTTTAAACCTTCGAATAAGATAGCTTTATATGTATGAATCGAATGATGTTATGAACATCATTATTACCTTAAGTTCCTTGGATAAACCTACTGGAAAAGAGAAAAATGGATCTAGCTTCAACGGATCCTTGGATGGCTCGAAGTTCTTGAAGCAGAATCATGACACGAAAACAAGTTCAAGTAAGAACATCACTTGAAATAAGATTGTTATAGTTATAGAAATTGAACCAAAGTTTGAATATGATTATTACCTTGTATTAGAATGATAACCTACTGTAAGAAAAAAAGATTTCTTGAGGTTGGATGATCACCTTATAAGATTGGAAGTGAGCTAGCAAACTTGAAAGTATTCTTGATTTTATGTAACTAGAACTTGTAGAATTTATGAAGAACACTTAGAACTTGAAGATAGAACTTGAGAGAGATCAATTAGATGAAGAAAATTTAAGAATGAAAGTGTTTGTAGGTGTTTTTGGTCGTTGGTGTATGGATTAGATATAAAGGATATGTAATTTTGTTTTCATGTAAATAAGTCATGAATGATTACTCATATTTTTTTAATTTTATGAGATATTTCATGCTAGTTGCCAAATGATGGTTCCCACATGTGTTAGGTGACTCACATGGGCTGCTAAGAGCTGATCATTGGAGTGTATATACCAATAGTACATACATCTAAAAGCTGTGTATTGTACGAGTAAGAATACGGGTGCATACGAGTAGAATTGTTGATGAAACTGAACGAGGATGTAATTGTAAGCATTTTTGTTAAGTAGAAGTATTTTGATAAGTGTATTGAAGTCTTTCAAAAGTGTATAAATACATATTAAAACACTACATGTATATACATTTTAACTGAGTCGTTAAGTCATCGTTAGTCGTTACATGTAAGTGTTGTTTTGAAACCTTTAGGTTAACGATCTTGTTAAATGTTGTTAACCCAATGTTTATAATATCAAATGAGATTTTAAATTATTATATTATCATGATATTATCATGTATGAATATCTCTTATGTAGCGACCCCGACAAATCGTCAAGTGACGGCGTCGTCTACGTAGGTCCCATTGCCTGGTCATAAGTCTTTATGACAACGTTTGACCAAAATATGTCGCCTTCATTTCAACATAGAGATTGTTTCCAAAGTTTAAAAGGATTGTTCAACCAAAAGTTAAGTTACAAGGTTATAAGTACAAATGAAATCTAGGCGACACGGTTTAAAGTAAAGTCATAAGACGCTCCATGAAATGCATGTATACTCGACATCCAATGCAAGTATCAAATAATGAGCGGAAGCATGTATCACATATCGTGCAAGACCTGAGAAAAACATAGAAATCTGTCAACGAAAACGTTGGTGAAATCATAGGTTTAAGTAAGTAAGTCGAACCACAAGGTTTGCAAAGTTGAAATAATAGTAACACATTCTAAAAGTTAATATTCACGAGCACCCAATTATCAAAACTTAACATTCCGTCCGTTGAATACCCCATCAATAGTGCTAGAACAAACACTGATTCTCGAAAATATATTTCATCCGTAAACGGTAGCGAACCGTCAAAGATGAGGGTTGTCAAACCCATATGGCCATATAACATAAGTTCTCGCTTACACCATCTGATGTAACTAATGATAATCGGATTGAGGATTTTCGTTCTAAACTCGTATGTAGAATGTTTGTTTTCCCGTTCTTGTGTTCACTTAGTTCAAAAGAATCGTTTATGTTTTCTCATCCCAAAAGTAAGTTCAAAAGAGTAAAAAGTGGGACTATGATCTCACCTTGAGTGCAAGAGTTAATAAAGTACTTCAACAAGTAGACGCGTGCAAAGACAAAGCTAGTCTTGACCTAAACATATAGGTTGTATCAATAACGGTAAACACAAATGGTCAAAGATGTTTAATTAGCCCTATGGCTCGTTACGACTCGATTAATATAGCATGTGAATCAATTTGTCAAGTTTCATGCACGATACAAGTAGTTAAGTATGTTAGAACGATTGTATAATCGTTTGGTTAAGTTTGACTAAAAGTCAAACTTGGTCAAAGTCAAAGTCAACGGGGTCGGGTCGGGTATCCGACAATTTTCCCAAGACGAGAAGTCATATAAGAGCCTAATAGTCAAGTTTCATGTTAAACGGAGTTTTAGTTAAGCGGAAACATTTTTGTGACATTTAAAAACAAAAGAGAGTGGCCTGGGGCTTTTGCGCGGCGCGCACTGGGTTGCGCGGCGCGCACCCAAGTGTAATTTCTGGTCAGAACTCAACCAAGAAGGCAAACATCTGGGATCTCTGATTCTGCGCGGCGCGCTGGTAAATGCGCGGCGCGCAATACCTGGGAATCATGCAGTTTGCAGAAAAATGGTCCAAGTCACGAACCAAAACACAAATTAACATATTTTATGAACCGAAAACATCCAAAATGCATACTACATATCGTTGGAAAGGTAATTTGACAAGGAAAACAACTAAACACGTTTCATCAAACAAAAACATCAATTTCAATAACCGATTTTCCGTCAAGTGATCATTAAGAATCCATTTTCAAAGTTTCAAGTCCATCAAATGCATTTTAAGTTTCGGGAATCCAATTCACACATGTGATATGCCGTTTTGAAGGTAATCATACACACATTGCAACAAAATTCTTATCTACAATATTTCATAGCATTTGGTGCATCAAAAGTTCATCTAAAGCTTATCAAACCCTAATCCAAGTTCACAAAATCACCAATCATGTTCTTGGAGTTTCCTTAATCAACCTATACATCAAAACGAAGCTAATGATACTAGTAACACTTTTAAAACATGCACTTTAACAATCTAACAACATTTGATCATCCAAAATCAAGGATTTAGCAAGTAATTTTCATATTGAGCTAGTTACACTAAAAACAACGAATCGAGCATACAAATTACATACACGACATCACAATGAGCCATAGACACTAATTAACAACTTTATAACTCAAAAATCTCAAGAACACATAAAATTAGTGATTTTAGAAAGTTACCCAAATGAGATGAAGTTGGTATCAAATTGAAGAGGATGAAGAGAGGATTCCAAATATGTATTTTGTTTTGATGTTTGCTTCTCCAATCGGATTTAGATGATGATTTTATGTTTGAGGGTTTTGAGTTCAAAAATGGGAAGTAGAGAGAAAGAGGAGGATGAAGGTGGGAGGTGGAGATGAAATGAATGGATGTGGTAAGTGGGTTGACTAGTTGACCTAGTCAACTAGTTTGCCCATTTGGCAATCTCGGTCCCTCTAGTTTCAAAGCGGGTGCGGGAATTAACCCAACGAATATTTTAAAAACGTTCGAGTAACGGATGACTTTATAATTAAATAACGAGGATATTATGAACGTTAGTTAACGAAAGATGCCAAATTAAATGACGAAAGATATTATTAAAAAAAAAAGACGGTGTTAAAATAAATTTAACGGAAAAACGCGGGATGTTACATCTTAATATGATATATATACATTAAATGTCTTTACAACGATAATCGTTACATATATGTCTCGTTTAAAAATCATTAAGTTAGTAGTCTTGTTTTTACATATGTAGTTCATTGTTAATATACTTAATGATATGTTCACTTATCATAGTATCATGTTAACTATATATATATCCATATATATGTCATCATATAGTTTTTACAAGTTTTAACGTTCGTGAATCACCGGTCAACTTGGGTGGTCAATTGTCTATATGAAACATATTTCAATTAATCAAGTCTTAACAAGTTTGATTGCTTAACATGTTGGAAACATTTAATCATGTAAATATCAATCTTAATTAATATATATAAACATGGAAAAGTTCGGGTCACTACATCGGGACCCGACCCGAACGTGTTGACTTTTTCGTTGACTTTGACCGACCAAAGTTTGACTTTTTGTCAAACTTAACCAAATGATTATGCAATCTTTCTAACTTATTTCTATACTTGTATCTTGCATGAAACTTGACAATTTGATTCACATGCTACATAATCGAGTCGTAACGAGCCATATGACTAATTGAACATCTTTGACCTATCGCGTTTACCGTTATTGATACGACCTATTTGTTTAGGTCAAGACTAGCATTGTTCTTTGCACACGTTACTTGTTGAAGTACTCATTACTCATGCCTACAAGGTGAGATCATAGTCCCATCTTTCAAACAACTTTTATGCTTTAAACTATGAGATGAGAAACATATACGTATCATACTTTTATACATTGAACACAAGTACGAAAACGAACATTCCACGTACGGGTTTGAACAAAAATCCTCAATTCAATTATCATTAGTTACACTTGCAGGGTGTAAACGTGAATTTATATTATGTGATCACATGGGCTTGACGAGCCTCATTCGGACGGTTCGCTACCGTTAGCGGATGAAATATATTTTCGGGTCTAGTGTATGTTCTAACACTACGCAAAGGGTGCAAAACAGTTAAGTTTGATAATTGGGTGCCCACGAAACAAATAACAACTTTGGAATGCAAATGATTTTGATAATCATATTATATTAAATCTTGTGGTTCAAATGCAACGTTTACTAAAACACCTATGATTTCACCAACTTTTTCGTTGACAGTTTTCTATATGTTTTCTCAGGTCCTTGAACGCTACTTGATACATGCTTCCGCACTCTTTTTGATACTTGCTTGGATGTCAAGTATACATGCATAGTTGGAGCGTCTTTTGACTACTTTTAAATTGTGTCGCATAGGTTTCATTCGTACGTTAAACATTGTAATGTAACTAGTCTTTGTACTACTTTTGTAAACTTGAAACACCCTTTTACTTATGAAATGAATGCGACATATTTTGGTCAAACGTCATGTTAAAGACTTATGACCACGTAACGGGACCTAAGTAGTCGGCGCCGTCAAACATGATTTGGTCGGGTCGCTACAGATGGTATCAGAGCGTTGGTTGTAGGGATTTAGAGTTCATTGGTGTCGACCCCGAGTCATAGGGTACATTGGTGAGTCTAGACTACAACCGGCATATAGACTTGAAGTAGGAATTACTTGACTACTTGTGCATTTATACTCGAACGTTTCTACTCATATCTACTCTTTGCTCATCTTAATCTCACGTTGTTTAAATTGATTGACAATCCACCTTGACTATATGAAATAATGTCGAATGCACATACGAATCAGGGTAATATAATTTCCGGGATTATATTACGGTGACTCATATGAACGTTCCGACATTATGACATAAAGAATTTAAGGCGAGTCAAGAAAAATTTCTCTCTATCCTTATTCCATATCATGATTAGTATTATTGAAAATACTAATCAACGATATTCTTGTGTTTTGAAGGAACAATGCCTCCTCGTCGTGCGCCACGCCGTGAAACACCCGAACAAGCTCTACAACGCATGATAGCCACCACCGTAGATGCGGCCATGGCCGGTCACTCATCCAACAACAATAACAATAACAACAACCAAAACAACAACAACAACAACAACAACAACAACAACAATGGAGCCGGTAACTCAAACGAGGGATGCTCCTATAAAGCATTCATGGGGTGCAAACCTCACACTTTCGATGGAACCGGAGGACCGGTTGCTCTCACTCGATGGTTAGAACAAACGGAAGCCGTTTTTAGCATAAGAGGTTGTCGGGACCAAGACAAGGTCAAGTACTCCACTCACACTTTCTCCGGCGTCACTCTCACTTGGTGGAACACCTATGTACAATCGGTGGGTACCGATGAAGCCCACGTTCTCTCTTGGTCCGATTTGAAAGGGAAGATGATCACCGAAAACTTTCCGCGCGAGGAAACCCAAAAGCTCGAACAAGAGCTAAGAACTCTAAAAGCGGTCGGAAACGACCTCAAGGTTTATAATCAACGATTTTCTGAACTAGCCTTGATGTGCCCAAACCTTGTGAACCCCGAGTCCTTAAGGGTTGAACTTTACATGGATGGTCTTCCAAAGAGCATCAAACACGGAGTAATGTCATCCAAACCCCCTAATCATCAAGAAGCATTGAACATGGCCCGCATATTAATAGAAACGGTGGACGAAATCGTAGTACCGGCACCTAAAGCCGAGGACAAGTCGGGTAACAACAAAATAAAATGGGAAGCCCCCCAATCAAGCAACAACTACAACAACAACTTCATCAAAAAGCCTTTCACCTCCGACGCCAAGAAAAGTTATGGCGGAAATAAACCCTTTTGCAACAAATGCCACAAACACCACTATGGTGAATGTAGCAATCTATTTTTCCACCGGTGCTAAAGGAGTGGTCATGTGGCCAACGATTGTAGAAGTGCCGCTCCCGTCGCTCAAAAGGTGCCCAATGCACCAAAACCGGGTACTTGTTATGAATGTGTCCAAACGGGTCATTTTAGAAATGCATGTCCGAAGAAGAAAGCCAACCCCAACACACGCGGCCGAGCTTTCAACATCAACACCGAGGAAGCCCGATATGACAATGAATTAGTCACGGGTACGTTTCTCCTCAACAACACTTATGTTACTTGTTTATTCGATTCGGGTGCCGATAAGAGTTTTGTATCCAAGACTTTGACTCATTCTTTTAGTACTCCACCACTTCCACTAGATACCACTTATACCATTGAAGTGGCCAACGGGAAACTATTGAGTGCCGACGCATATTACCAGGGGTGTACGTTAAACATTTTGGGTAATGAGTTTGAAATTGACTTGATACCCATGGAACTAGGAAGTTTCGATGTAATAATCGGTATGAATTGGCTAGCCAAAATGAAATCTCACATCCTTTGTGATCTTAACGCAATCCGGATTCCTATCGAGAACGACGAACCTTTGATCGTCTACGGCGATAAGAGTTGCACCGGACTCAACCTCGTTCATGCATTAAAGTTAGAAAACTACTCCGTAAGGGTTGTTTTGCGATCCTTGCTCACATTGAGAAAGTCGAGTCCGATGAGAAGCACATCGATGATGTGCCAATTGTTAGTGACTATTCCGATGTATTTCCCAACGAATTGCCGGGTCTTCCACCTCATCGACCGGTTGAATTCCAAATCGATCTTATTCCGGGAGCCACACCCGTAGCACGTGCACCATATAGACTCGCTCCATCCAAAATGCAAGAATTGCAAAGTCAAATCCAAGAACTACTTGATCGTGGTTTTATCCAACCTAGCCATTCACCTTGGGGCGCTCCGATTTTGTTTGTTAAAAAGAAAGACGGATCCCTACGAATGTGCATTGATTATCATGAACTAAACAAATTGACCGTTAAAAACCGATATCCTCTTCCTCACATCGACGACCTCTTTGATCAACTACAAGGGTCTTGTGTATATTCGAAAATCGATCTCCGCTCGGGTTATCATCAATTAAGGGTTAAGGGGGAAGATGTCTCCAAAACCGCTTTCCGAACTCGTTATGGTAGTTATGAATTCCTTGTCATGCCATTTGGTCTCACTAATGCACCGGCGGTGTTCATGGATCTTATGAACCGCGTGTGCAAACCGTATCTCGACAAATTCGTTATCATGTTCATCGATGATATCTTGGTTTATTCTAAAAGCGAAGAAGAACACGAGGAACGCCTCCGACTTGTGCTTGAACTTTTAAGACAAGAACGACTCTATGCCAAATTCTCCAAGTGTGAATTTTGGTTGAAGGAAGTTCAATTTCTTGGTCATGTTGTAAGTGACCAAGGTATTAAAGTCGATCCATCAAAAATCGAAGCCATTAGTAAATGGGAGACTCCTACTACTCCTACTCACATTCGTCAATTCTTGGGTCTCGCCGGATACTATCGTAGATTCATCAAAGATTTCTCTTTGGTCGCTCGTCCTCTAACCGCGTTAACTCATAAGGGAAGAAAATTCGTTTGGGCAACCGAACAAGAATCCGCATTCCAAATCTTGAAAACGAAGCTAACCACCGCTCCTATCTTGTCACTTCCCAAAGGCAATGATGACTTTGTTGTATATTGCGATGCCTCGAAACATGGTTTTGGGTGTGTATTGATGCAACGAACGAAAGTCATTGCTTATGCTTCTCGACAACTCAAAGTTCATGAACGGAACTATACGACACATGATCTCGAACTCGGAGCCGTTGTATTTGCACTTAAAATGTGGAGACACTATCTTTATGGAACCAAGAGTACCATCTTTACCGATCACAAAAGTCTCCAACACATCTTCGACCAAAAGCAACTAAACATGAGATAACGAAGGTGGATTGAAACTTTGAACGATTACGATTGCGAGCTTCGTTACCATCCCGGGAAGGCAAATGTAGTAGCCAATGCCTTAAGTCGAAAAGAAAGAGCGGTGCCTCTTCGTGTACGAGCTTTAAACATTACCATCCACACAAACCTTAATAGCCAAATTCGGGTATCCCAAGATGAGGCTCTCAAGGGTGAAAACGTTTCACACGAGCTCTTGAACATTCTCGTCTCTCGATTCGAAGTTAGGGAGACCGGACTTCGATTTTTCACCGGAAGGATTTGGGTGCCTAGATATGGGGACCTACGAAGTCTTATTTTAGATGAAGCCCATAAGTCAATATTCTCGATTCACCCCGGTGCCAATAAGATGTACTACGACCTTAAACAACAATATTGGTGGCCGAACATCAAAAGGGACGTAGCCACTTATGTTTCCAAGTGTTTGACATGTTCCAAAGTCAAAGCCGAACACCAAAGACCGTCCGGACTACTTCAACAACCCGAGATCTCGCAATGGAAGTGGGAAAGGATAACGATGGATTTTATCACCAAACTACCAAAAACGATGGGCGGTTATGATACCATTTGGATTATTGTTGACCGTCTCACCAAATCCGCACACTTTCTCGCCATGAAGGAGACCGACAAAATGGAGAAACTTGCACAACTTTACATCAAGGAGATCGTAGCCCGACACGGTGTACCTTTATCGATTATCTCTGACCGAGATGGCCGTTTTGTTTCTAGATTTTGGCATACCTTGCAAGAAGCGTTGGGAACGCGTTTAGACATGAGCACCGCATATCACCCTCAAACTGATAGACAAAGCGAACGCACAATTCAAACCTTGGAGGACATGTTACAAGCTTGCGTGGTTGATTTTGGAAAAGCTTGAGACAAGCACTTACCTCTCGCCGAGTTCTCTTACAATAATAGTTATCACGCGAGTATAAAAGTCGCACCTTTTGAAGCGTTATATGGCCGAAAGTGTCGCTCTACTCTTTGTTGGTCCGAATTAGGTGACGTGCAAATCACCGGACCCGAACTCATTCACGAAACCACCGAGAAAATCTTTCAAATCCGAGATAGGCTTAGGACGGCCTAAAGTCGTCAAAAGAGCTATACCGACAAACGACGCAACGACCTCGAATTTCAAGTCGGTGACCGAGTAATGTTAAAAGTCGCACCTTGGAAGGGTGTAATCCGTTTTGGGAAACGCGGGAAGCTAAATCTGCGGTATATTGGTCCTTTTAAAATCTTGGAGCGTATTGGAACCGTTGCTTATCGTTTAGATCTTCCGCCTCAATTGAACTCCGTTCATCCTACCTTCCATGTATCTAACTTGAAAAAGTGCCTTGCCGAACCCTATATCATCATCCCTCTCGAGGAGCTTACTATTGATGACAAACTTCATTTTGTGGAGGAACCGGTTGAAATTGTGGACACCTCCATCAAGACGTTGAAACAAAGCCAAATTCCGATTGTTAAATTCCGTTGGAACGCCAAAAGGGGACCCGAGTTTACTTGGGAAAGACAAGACCAAATGCAAAAGAAATACCCTCACTTGTTCCCGGTTCCGGAAACGCAAGATTCTGTGGAAGAAACAACGACGACCACACCTACTTAAATTTCGGGACGAAATTTCTTTTAAGGAGTAGGTAATGTAACATCCCGCCTTTTTCCGTTTACTTTTCCGTTTAACTATTTAAATTCTGTTATGTTTATAACATCCCTCGTTAATACGCGTTTTAAAAATATCTCGTTTAGGTAATTCACGCACCCGCAACCGAACTCGAGGGACTAGTTTCGCCAAAGTGCCAAAGGGGTGACTAGCATTTGACTAGTCAACCCACCTCCTCTTTCTTTTCCATTTCATTTTCCTTTTCTTTCTATACGTTCCATTTTTCTCTCAAATCTTCAAACAAAGAATCATCATCTAAATCCAAGCTAGCGGGTGTCTTGCAAAACAAATTACATATTTGAACTCCTTGCAACTTCCTCTTCGATTCCATACCGATTACATCTCATTTGGGTAACTTTCTAAAATCACTAGATTTTGTGTTCTTGATGTTTTTAACTTATAAAGTTGTTAATTAGTGTCTATGGCTTAACTCTAACATGAATATATGATTTATATGTTCGATTTCGTTATTTTTGTTAACTAGCACGAACTTGAAAGTTTGGTGTGTTTGATTGATGATTTGGATGCTTAAATGTTGTTAATATGTTAAAGTGCAAGTATTAAATGCGTTCCTAGTGTCACTAGCTTCAATTTGATGCGTAGGTTGTTTTAGAAAACTTCATAAACATGATTAGTGATTTTGGTGAATTTGGGTTAGGGTTTGATAAGCTTGAAATGAATATTCGATGCATTGAATGCCATGAATTAGTGTTAGTAAGTAGTTAGTTGTATTGTATGCTTGATTATCTACAAAACGGCGTGTTTTATGCATGCATTAAATGCCCGAATCATAAATGTGCACTTGTAAAATTTGAAGCTTTAAATGTGTGCATTGATTGATCATTTGATTTGAAAAGTCGGTTATTGCAAATAATGTTTTTGGTTGATGAAATGTGTTTTGTTGTGTTCTTTGTCAAATTAGCTTTCCAACGATATAAAATGCGTGTCGTAAGAGTTTACGGTTTGTGAATTATGTGCAAATGAAGTTTGATTTGAGACTTGGACAATTGAGACTGACCAGGTACCAGCACCCGTTGATCGCCGCGGCGCGGCAATCCTGGGTCGCGGCGCGGCCTAAGCCGTGTCCAGGTTCTGACCTCCTTGGTCAAAATAAGAAAAATGTTTGGCACGCTATGGACCTCCGATTCACATGAGACTTGTTCTAACATGCTTATATATGAATAAAAACCTCAGAAAAATAGTTCGGGACCCGACCCGAACGTGTTGACTTTTTCGTTGACTTTGACCGACCAAAGTTTGACTTTTTGTCAAACTTAACCAAATGATTATGCAATCTTTCTAACTTGTTTCTATACTTGTATCTTGCATGAAACTTGACAATTTGATTCACATGCTACATAATCGAGTCGTAACGAGTCATATGACTAATTGAACATCTTTGACCTATCGCGTTTACCGTTATTGATACGACCTATTTGTTTAGGTCAAGACTAGCATTGTTCTTTGCACACGTTACTTGTTGAAGTACTCATTACTCGTGCCTACAAGGTGAGATCATAGTCCCATCTTTCAAACAACTTTTATGCTTTAAACTATGAGATGAGAAACATATACGTATCATACTTTTATACATTGAACACAAGTACGAAAACGAACATTCCACGTACGGGTTTGAACAAAAATCCTCAATTCAATTATCATTAGTTACACTTGCAGGGTGTAAACGTGAATTTATATTATGTGATCACATGGGCTTGACGAGCCTCATTCGGACGGTTCGCTACCGTTAGGGGATGAAATATATTTTCGGGTCTAGTGTATGTTCTAACACTACGCAAAGGGTGCAAAACAGTTAAGTTTGATAATTGGGTGCCCACGAAACAAATAACGACTTTGGAATGCAAATGATTTTGATAATCATATTATATTAAATCTTGTGGTTCAAATGCAACGTTTACTAAAACACCTATGATTTCACCAACGTTTTCGTTGACAGTTTTCTATATGTTTTCTCAGGTCCTTGAACGCTACTTGATACATGCTTCCGCACTCTTTTTGATACTTGCTTGGATGTCAAGTATACATGCATAGTTGGAGCGTCTTTTGACTACTTTTAAATTGTGTCGCATAGGTTTCATTCGTACGTTAAATATTGTAATGTAACTAGTCTTTGTACTACTTTTGTAAACTTGAAACACCCTTTTACTTATGAAATGAATGCGACATATTTTGATCAAACGTCATGTTAAAGACTTATGACCACGTAACAGGACCTAAGTAGTCGGCGCCGTCAAACATGATTTGGTCGGGTCGCTACATGCTTCACGTCCTGCTTCAGCATTAGCAACTGCTTCAGCTAATTTTTGAGTTACCATCTCCTCAATCTGAGCAGCACTCATTCCCGTGTTTGGATTTCTCTTCGGAGGCATTTTTCTAACAACAGATAATTCAAATATTTGAGATATTATAAGTAACATATATATAATTGTTCATAATATGAAAATGAACTCAAGCAATCATAATATAAAAGTTATCGATTAAGATAGGCTTTTCAATATTACAAAATTTGGGTATCTAACCTACCCGTTAGTTCCTTTCATACATATAAACAACTATTACATTAGTTACATAACCTATAATATCCGAAATAAGAACATCTTAAGAGTGTAAGCTAGAAAATCAACACTCCTAATCCCTAATGGTAGAACTACTGTGGAACAATGGCATTAACCACCGAAACCACTTCATTCAAACGAGTTCCTAAACTAGCCACCTGCTCCACAAGGTCACGATTCCTTACTGACAAATCATCCACACGGTACTTCAACAACTCAATCTCCTCATGATGTGTACAGTGTACTTCCTCAAGCTCATTAAAACAAGAATCATTAGCATCCTGATTCTCCTGGATGTACAAGTAATCAACCGTCCCTTGAAGTCGCTCAATACGTATCTCATACCTAAAGATTCTAGCAAACAAGGTATAAATCGTGGCCTGTTGTGATTGACCCATTAATCCATCCCTGCCATTAATGGTTGGAGGCACATTATGCTCATGATAAGGGGTTCCCCCTTGTTGGTTCCATCTACCTAGAATTTCTCGAACCCATATCCATCGTCGCCAGAATGGTTGATACATCTCAAACTCATTCCTATTAGAATTGTCGTCTGAATCATCACTAACAATGATAGGTTCAGTCACGGTGTTGGATCCCATAGAACTAGACGATGCCATCTTAACATACATAACATATAAAAGTTAGCCTATAGAATTTCCGACGAGTAAAAGTAATAATATATGACTCGAAAAATAATAGAGACCGGAAAAATTTTGACTCGGTTATAGGTGGGACACACTAATGCAATCCTAGTTAGTCAGGTCTAGACACACTAATGCTGTCCACATTCCCTATAACCCAAGCTCTGATACCATGTCTATCATGACCCCCGTCTCGATTTCCCAAGACGTGGTGTGAACTTTAACATAGTGTCCCAGGTTATAGTCAACGTAGCAGCGGAAACATAAATATTATTACATCACGGTCTCTGTTTTTAGTTTTGGTATATCGTGGTTACAAAATACAAGTACAGACATAGTACAAATACAAATACATCATAATCTAGCCTATCAATACTAGATTTAACAAAAGACATTTTTAAACTTCCACGATGCCCGACCTGAAAATGCTCCAAAAGTTAAGTACCTGAGATAAATATTTAAAAACGTTAATATAAATATTGGTGAGTTCATAGGTTTAGTTACAATGCATAAGTTAATGGACATCAAGATTTCATGTATAAAACAGGTTAAAAGATATTCTAGTTCACGAGCTTTCGATATCGAACGTTAACGTAAAAGTACCCAAAAACAAGTGTCACTTAAGGTCTAAGTGCATATGGTTGAAGGTTATGCATCCGATAGCCTAGAAGACCTATCCTGATGTGAGGAGTCATCCTCAAATAGATCTATTCATAATATTCGCGTTTACCAAATCGGTAATTAACGATATTAAAATCGGGCTTTCTAAATTGACCTTTGTTACTCAACATAGAATATAGTTGTAAGTACTTGATTCCAATATGTAAAACAGTAAACAAGTATTATCTCATCCCCAAAGTATAAAAGATTGATTAAAAATGAGACTACGAACTCACAAGTGATGCGGTGCAAAGCCTTCACGGTAATCGGTCAGATTGTGTTCGGTGTTCCGGGCTTGAGACCTAATGAAATATTAATAGTTTAGAGGTCATACTATCTAATATAGTGCTTAGATTAGGTTTAATATCAATCCCTTAAGTAATCTTACATGTCCAAATCGATTTTCGGTTTCAAAAGTTACTAGTTCATAGTTTTAAGATTAGACTATTTTTGACTAGTTTTATTATAACATTAGTGTAGGTGTTTCTATTAATCTAGACATCCATTTTAAGTACAGTTACTATCTTTGGAAATCTATTTGAGTCTAGCTTCTAACCATGTAAGGTTAGCCTCTAAACTCAGAACATAAGTTGGTCAAAAGTTCATTTCTTTACAAGTGTGCAAATCAGTTCAGTTTTACACTATAAGATCTTATACAAGTTTAGAAATAGCAAAACTTATTTATTTGACTCAAGAGTTTTACAGAGGTCTTAGAACATATAAAAGTGCTTATTCCAAAAGGAATAGTCTTCGGATCTTCATTAACCTTGTCTTTAGAGATGAGGTTTTAGACCAATTTCTGACTTCAATAAAATCTTGTGTCAACTACATAGGACTATATCTCAATGATTTCTTAATGGATTTTGGTGATTTTGCTGTCCATGGTTTCCTTATTAAGTGTATTTTTTAGATCAGAAGACTTTGGTTCAATATCTATTTTATATTTTGAGTTATACATGAATCTTTGACACTTGGTCAGATTACTGTGAATCTGAACATGTTTCACCAAATAAAATTTAAAAATGACTTTCCCTTTGAGATAAATCATGAAATCTTTACTAGAAGTCTCAAACACATATATGAACATCATATAAATTCATGAGTTCCATAGAGCAAGCATAGGTAGGTGTTTAGGTCATAGACTTCAAGTAGAAATTTGGACAGCTCAAAGACAAAACAATTTTACATTGTTTAACCACTTTGGTTCTTATTTTAACTTCATGTTAAGACATTGGACATATGGAGATATTAAGTTTACTGATCTAGCATCAAGATCATGGTTAGCCATATAGTCATCATTGAGTGATTTAACACTCTAGATCAAGCTTTTACACCATGAAAGTTCTTGATTGTGACTAGAAATGATGAATTGATTTAGTTTAGCTAGTTATACCTTAATGATATGTACTCCTAATGCTTAAAGAAGATGATCAAAGGATGGGTTATGATCTGTATTTGAGAGTAGAGAAGTGTGAGAGAAGAAGGGTGTGACGACCCGGAAATTTCTGACCAAATTTAAACTTAATCTTTATATGATTTCGACAAGATAAGCAAAGTCTGTAATGTTGAGTCTCAAAACTTTTGGAATTATAGTCATGTAATCAATTACCCTTTGACTATGCTCGACGATTCACGAACATTTATGTGTATATAGATATGTATATATATAATATATAGTTATAGTAATTGAAAACGTTAACAAAGTATTAGATGTATAATACTTTACATGAACGTATTTGTTTCGATATATGTTTAATATATTTATCGAAGGAATTAAAAGATAATATCAAATGATTGAATTATCAGATACATTGTGTTATGACTAGGGGTCTCGGTTGTGAGGTCCACGTTGATTTGAGAAATCGTTTCTTTCTAACGGTATTCGGAATAAATGGTAAAGTGATTCACAAGTAAGAACAAATGTGTCAATTAACGAAAGTTAGACAAAAGTTAGTGGAGAATTGGATTTCATAATATTCAATTGATCTAATTTCAAATGTGCTGAAACGCTTTTCAATTCAATAGAATTTGATTATTAAAATGTTTTGTTTAAATAACATAATTTGGATATATACAATAGGATATTAATTATTAGAATTAAATATATAAATAACTCGCAACGTGTATTTAAAACATGTTTATGAATATTGAAAATATATATGATTTCAAATTAGTTAAGTAAATGATAGTAACATCGATTATTTGATTTGATTGATATTTAGATATGTTTCTTTTAAATAAATGCTGGCATATAAATGAATAATATCAAATTAAGTTTTTTAAAGATTAAACGTTACGTATTATAATATTTTCTAAACAATTTTAAAATGAACTTTGAAATATAATTTAGTTTTGAAAAACTAAATATTATACTATTAAATGAATATTTCAAATTTATATTTCAAAATGAATATATATATATATATATATATATATATATATATATATATATATATATATATATATATATATATATATATATATATATATATATATATATATATATATATTTACAAGGTAATATGATATAATAATAACATAAGTTATAAAACGTTTTGACTTAAAATAATATATATATGTATATGTATATACAACGAGACGATGATTTATAGAAGCAAATAATCAAAACACTTAAAAGATGAGTTAAAGCCAAAAATAGGCTACAAACTTACACAAATGTACCGATGTCGCCCACAAACTCATTTCCGTCCTACTGTCGCCTAGAAACTTTCAAAAAATGTGCTAATATCAACATTTTATATTTTTGACCTATTGAATACTATATTTGACCTGAATTTTTTTTTAAAAAAAAAAATTTAAGAACCAATCCACGAACAACACGTGTCAATTTGATATCATTTTTAACCGGTTTAGCCGGTAGCAAGTTATTTTTGTTTACATTGGAACACTTTTTGAAAGTTTTTGTTTACATTGATACACTTTTTGAAAGTTTGTAGGCGATAGTAGGACGGAAATGAGTTTGTGGGCGACATCGGTACCTTTGTGTAAGTTTGTAGCCTATTTTTGGCTTTAACCCTTAAATGATTAAGTTACACTTCGAGTGATATAGTTTATCAATAATTAAGTCTAATTTTTGATAAAGGTACACGTCGCGTAACAAAAAGTACTAGTTTTCTAAGCGTACGAAAATGCGTTCGAGAAACCGGAACCGGGACATAAGTCAAGTGACGATGTACAAGTCATTGGAACTAAAATTACAAGTCAACTACGCACGTGAATATAATATAATATATAAGTAATTATATAAATTAAATATATTATATATTAAATTGCTTCAACGGCATCCCCTTCACTTTGAGTGTTGGGGCTGGGGGTTAGGTCATGGGTTCGAGCGTCGCTCTGCCCATCCTATTAATTAATCTGCCTGAAATATGGATATCCAGATTGACCCCAGGGGGGTTTTCTCCCGGATCCATTCAGGATTCAAACCCGGTCCGCCTGCCCCTCGGGATGGTTAAAGGATCGGGTTCCTGTAATGCGACTCGGGTTTCCTCCCGAACGCGTGTGTCTGTGAAAATGATGAGTGTCGTTGAAATAAATGATACACTAATGCAAGCTTGCCGTTAAAAAAATAATAATAATATATATAAACTGTCAGCAAGTTTCATTAGTCGAATTTGAGCTGGAAAGAGGACTCATGCGATCGCATGAGTTCCCCTCACAACTCTCATGCGATCGCATGAGGGGTTAGGTGAGGTTACATTCCTTTAAAGGTCGAACAAATTCGGTTTTCTGATTCATTTCTTATCTATCATCTCTCTCGATCTCTCTATAATTATATAATATTTATTATTATTATTATTATTATTATTATTATTATTATTATTATTATTATTATTATTATTATTATTATTATTATTATTATTATTATTATTATTATTATTAAAATTAATATTATTATTAATGTTAACTAGTAGTATGTGTATTATTATTAGTATTATACATAAAATACTACGACGAGATTATGTTCGCGTTATTTCAAGACGGGTTTTTCGAGCGGGGTAGAGCTAAGGAAATTATGGGTTATAGCTATGGAGGTTATGGGTATTGTTCGGGGGTATGCTCGTGAGGTCAATCAAGTGTTTATCATTTTCGTTTCGTTTACGTACTTTCCTGCAATATTAAATCACAATATTGATACGTGAGCATTCATATCTTATCTTTTATATATTATTAGTGTATCCCTGACTAGTGCTCGAGTATATAGATTTATGCATGCTTGTATGTAAATTTTCATCGTTAAATAGTTTATGATAAATCATGAATTTAATACATATGCTACTGAGATAAGGTATATGATATGCATGTCGTTGGAAAGCTGGCGAAAAATTAATTACTTTTCATTTAGAAAGCGTATGGTTTTGATGAACGGATTAAAAGATATAGTCAACTGAATAATCATTAATTTTAAGTATTATTATTAAAATGATTATTATTATTATTACTATCGTCGTTATTATCGTCGTTATTATTACTATCTAATAATTATTATTTTCATTATCGCTATTAATATAAGTATTATTATTAAAAAAATTTATTATTATTATTATTATTATTATTATTATTATTATTATTATTATTATTATTATTATTACTGTCGTTATTATCATTAAGGTTATTATTAATATTATCAGTATTATTATTATTATTATTATTATTATTATTATTATTATTATTATTATTATTATTATTATTATTATTATTATTATTATTAGTATTATCATTAATATTACTATAATATTTATTATTATTAGTATCATTATCATAAATCTAATATTAGTATCATCTAGTTATTATGATTACTATTATTATCATGAATGCGATATGAAAGAGGACTAAAAGCTATTAAAGAAATCGATTAGGAAATAATGAGTATAAGTATCATGATGAAATTAAAATATTGTAAGATATTGATTTAGATAAAAATATCGTTTTCATTATTTTTATCATTATTATTATTATTATTAAAAGTATCATTAATATTAAAACTATTATTTTTATTAAAATTATCATTTTTAATAGAAATATCAATGTTATTATAAAATATCATTATTATTATCATTTTAAGTATTATTATTATTAAAAATTATCATTTTAAATAGAATTATTATTTTTATATATAAAAATATTATTATTATTACAGTTAATATTAAAAAGTATTGTTATTACTAAAACTATCTTGATTAGAATTATCACTTTATTATAATTAATATCATTATTAGTAAATATAAATATTATTATTATTATTATTATTATTATTATTATTATTATTATTAGAATAATAATAACTATTATTATTACAAAGTAATACAACTTTTACTTATTATTATTATCAATATTATTTTATCAAATAAATAGGTGATACAAAGATATTTTTACCACACATAAAATAATTACATTAATGATACATACCACTATATTTTAAGTGAACTTTATAAATTATATTACTTAAGATATATAAAAGTATATTTTTATCATATATAGAATTTCTAATATAAATCTTTATTTATTAATAAATGACTTGTATTATTTACTCTAATAAAATCTAAATAATATATTTAAATATATAAAACAACTATATTTAAGTTATATAATAAACATGTATAAATCTTGGAAGTCATTCTCGGTCAAGTTGACTTTTGCTTATTGGTCTCGAGCATTAGGATTGTGATACACTACGACTTGACCTAAAGTGTTAGACAAATATTGACCAACATATAAATATATATAATTAATATAGGTTCGTGAATCCGAGGCCAACCCTGCACTTGTTCAGTGCCATCATTTGCATTATTGCTACGAAATACAGTTTCGTGAGTTTCATTTGCTCCCTTTTTAAATGCTTTTGCAATATATATTTTTGGGAATAAGAATACATGCACTGCTTTTATAAATGTTTGACGAAATAAACACAAGTACTCAAAAATTACATTCTATGGTTGGATTATCGAAATCGAATATCACCCCTTTTAGCTTGGTAACCTAAGAATTAGTGTTTATTATACAACCTTCATGCTGGAAAATGGTATGGAGCCTGTATAATGGCCACTAATTGACGCGAATCCTAAAGGTAGATCTACGGGCACTAACTCCCCCCATACTGGAAAATGGTATGCTTTAGTACTTCGAGTTTATATTATACAGACGAGAGGATTCTATTTTGGGGATATTCTATATGCATCCTGTTAGTTCGGTTATCAAGTGTTCACCATATGAATGATTTTTATACACTTGCGAGTGTATGATGTTTATGAAAAATGGAAATGAAAATCTTGTGGTTTATTAAAAATATGGAAATGATTGATTATGATAAACTAATGAACTCACCAACCTTTTGGTTGACACTTGTAAACATGTTTATTCTCAGGTATTAAAGAAATCTTCCGCTGTTCATTTGCTCATTTTAAAGATATTACTTGGAGTCATTCATGGCATATTTCAAAAGACGTTGCATTCAAGTCGTTGAGTTCAATAAAGATATTATTAAATAAATGACAGATTAGGTCATTTATAGTTTGGATATTATGAAATGGTATGCATGCCTGTCAAGTTTTGATGTAATGAAAGTTTATCTTTTAAAAACGAATGCAATGTTTGTAAAATGTATCATATAGAGGTCAAATACCTCGCAATGTAACCATATGTTATTGTATTCGTCCTTATGGATTAGGACGGGTCGTCTCAAAGGGAAAATGAAGAAATGAGAGAATGGAAGATAGAAGTAGGTTTATATAGAGGTGGTGGTGGTGGATGGTGTAGTGACCCGAACTTTTCCATGATTATATATTATATGAAATTCATATTTACATGATTAAATGTTTCCAACATGTTAAGCAATCAAACTTGTTAAGATTTGATTCATTGAAATGAGTTTATGTAGACAATTGACCACCCAAATTGACCGGTGATTCACGAACGTCATAACTTGTGATAATTATATAATCGTTTTATTTATTTATTTTTAAGTTTTTATTATATATATATATATATATATATATATATATATATATATATATATATATATATATATATATATATATATATATATATATATATATATATATATATATATATATATATATATAAGAAAAAATACAATTAAATCAAAGATGTACAAGTAAAACACTATTTGCTACAGTAAAACACTATTTGCTACAGTAAAATACTATTGCTACAGTAAACACTATTTACTCGTATTCAATCCGTATTCGTACTCGTACAATACCCATCTTCTAGATGTATATACTATTGGTATATACACTCAATGATCAGCTCCTTAGCAGCCTTAATGAGTCATCAAACATGTGGGAACCATCTTTTGGCAACTAGCATGAATGATTACACAAAATTATAAACTAATGAAGCCTATACTGCCACCCCATGTTTACATGAATGATCACCAACACAAACACATTTTCATTTCCATTTTCATGCATCAAACTCATCTCTCTCAAGTTTTCTCTTGATGTTCTAAGTGTTCTTCATCATCTTCATCAAAATCTACATCAATCTAACTCATAAATCCATACATAAACCAACTTACAAAACAACAACTCAAGAACACATCAAGAACACTTTCAAGTTTGCTAGCTTACTTCCAATCTTACAAATTCATTTCAAGTGATCATCATATCTCAAGAAATCTTTGTTATTTACAGTAGGTTATCTTTTTAATTCAAGGTAATACTTATATTCAAACTTTGATTCAATTTCTATAACTATAACAATCTTAATTCGAGTAGTAATCTCACTTGAACTTGTTTTCGTGTCATGATTCTACTTCAAGAACTTTCAAGCCATCCAAGAATCCTTTGAAGCTAGATCATTTCTTGTCACTTTCAGTAGGTTTACCTACTATACTTGAGGTAGTAATGATGTTCATAACATCATTCGATTCATATATATATAACTATCTTATTCGAATATTTAAACTTGTAATCACTAGAACATAGTTTAGTTAATTCTAAACTTGTTCGCAAAATAAGTTAATCCTTCTAACTTAACTTTTAAAATCAACTAAACACATGTTCTATATCTATATGATATGCTAACTTAATGATTTAAAACCTGGAAACACGAAGAACACCGTAAAATCGGACATACGTCGTCGTAGTGAAACCGGGGCTGTTTTGGGTTAGATAATTAAACACTATGACAAACTTTGATTTAAAAGTTGTTCTTCTGGGAAAATGATATTTCTTATGAACATGAAACTATATCCAAAAATCATGGTTAAACTCAAAGTGGAAGTATGTTTTTTTTTCAAAATAGTCATCTAGACGTCGTTCTTTCGACTGAAATGACTACCTATTACAAAAACGACGTGTAACTTATATTTTCAACTATACTTTTTCTATTTAGATTATAAATATTTGGTTTGATATGAAACCATAGCAATTTGATTCACTCAAAATGAATTTAAAAGGAAGAAATTATGGGTAAAACAAAATTGGATAATTTTACTTGTTTTAGCTACGTGAAATTTTGTAACAAATCTATACTAACCATAACTTAACTAACTTATATTGTATTACACATGTATTCTAACATATATTATGTAGTCTTGATAGACCATAGACACGTATACAATGTTTTGACATATCATATCGACGTCATCTATATATAATATTTGAAATAACCATAGACACTCTATATGCGGTAATGCTCGAGTTAGCTATACAGGGTTGAGGTTGATTCCAAAATAATATATATACCTTGAGTTGTGATTGAGTCTGAGACTTGTATACACTGGGTCATGGATTGATTCGAGATAATATATATCGATTTATTTCTGTACTACTAACTGTGGACAACTAATTGTGGACTACTAACGTTGGACTGTTAACTTAACAAACTTAAATCGTTAAAACGTAATAAAATATGCTATAAATATATTTCTATCATACTTTGATATATGTATATATTGTTATAGGTTCGTGAATCGACCCGTGGCCAAGTCTTATTTTCCGACAAAGTGAAAATACGTGAAAATGAGTTATAGTCCCATTTTTACTATCTAATTATTTTTGGGATGAGAATACATGCTATTTTATAAATGTTTTTCGAAATAGACACAAGTACTTGAACTACATTCTATGATTGATTGATTACACCGGATATTTCCCCTTTTTCTGGTAATCTAAGAATTAGTGTTTATTATATACCCCTCATGCTGGAAAATGGTATGAGGCCTGTATAATGGTCACTAATTGACGCGAATTCTGAAGGTAGATCTACGATGTAAATGAAACAACCCGTCCATATTACTATAAACACAGTACGTTATTCATTGGTCCCATATCGAGGTATTTGACCTCTATATGATACGTTTTTAGAAAATATTGCATTCGTTTCATAAAAAGCACACCATTATTATACATAATGCATGTTTTAAACAAATGGGCGATTATTTAAGGAATAATCCCCATATTACATCGGTTTACAAATACTACACACATGCCATAATAGTCGAATATATTACATGACAAAGGTTTTATTGAATGCAACACTTCATTTAAACAAAAGCATGACACTCCATGCACAGCTTGCTCAGATAATGCAACAGCGGAAGACTTTCTTAAGGACCTGAGAATAAACATGCTTAAACAGTCAACACAAAGATTGATGAGATATATAGGTTTAAAGCTAGCATCGATATAAATATAGACCACAAGATTTAATAGTTATAAACATTTCAATAAAGATATTCTATAAGTTGTTGAGCGCTTCGGTAACCATACTTAACCAATAATGTGACATATTCCCTTTATTATGAAATCTCCCTACACTATACCAAGTGTAGTAAAAACGAAGTACTATGCAACCGTTTACGATACTAGAGCGACTAGCCCGGTTGGGTTGTCAAACCCTATAGATCTATCAATAGGATTCACGCTTACATGTTCTTACAACATGTAAATATTAGTTTCCAAGCTATTAGGGAAGATATGCAAGGTGGTACAACTCAACGTAGAATATATTTTAAGTGCTTGTGTCCATAGCGTAAAACATAAAATGCATGTATTCTCATCCCAAAATATTTTTAGAGTTGAAAAAATGGGACTATATACTCACGGTAGTAAAAGTATATTAATAATAAGTTTTCAACTTATTAAAAATATAGCCGTCGTCCTTGGATTCACGAACCTATAACAATAATAATGATTTAGATAATAATACGACATATGAATAAAATAAAGCAAGTTCATAGAATACTTATATATTAATTTTTAACATTTTCATGTTAGTAGTCCTTTGTTAGTTGTCCTTTGTTAGTAGTCCAAATATAGTCCAATAGTCCAATAATCCAATAGTCCAATAATCGGTATGTATATATAATCTTAGAATTACCCCACGGCGTATTGTATACGTATTGTTATAGACTCAATCATGACCCATGGTACGCGTATTGTCTTAGAATTAACCCAGACGTATTGTGTACATGGTGTCTTTTGATTTATCCGAACGTATTGTATACGTATTGTCATGGAACGTACCAAGATTATTATATATATACAATCTCGGAATTAACCAAGATTATAATATTTTGTTATACTAATGATAACATGTCCAAATATATATAGGATATAGGAAAAGTTAGCAAGAATATGATTAATATAGTTTTTATAAGATAAATTTCGTCCATATAAAGTTAATTTTAGCATATTTAGTTTTGCTCGTCAAATATTCATTACAACTCCATTTAAAGTGAATCAAATTGCTATGGATTCCTTAAGAAGTTAATTTTTCAAAACCAATTCGAAAAGTTCAGCCCAAGTAGTAATTTTTAGAGTTTTACCCTTTTTTTGTGCCGGTGGTCAGATTTGAAAGAATCCCGGCATCCACCCGATATATGATTTTTGATAAAATACTTCCACTTTGTCTAAAATCATGAAAAAATTATTGGAAGTCTTATTTACATATATTAACATATTTCCAAAGTCTTAGCCTCGAAATCAAAGTCTAAGATAGGTTTTTAATTCCCAACCCAAAACAGCCCGCTTTTTACCGAATGGAGATTAAACGATATATGTTAAGTTTCAAGGTGTTTTTCATATGTACAAGTTATAAGTTCTTATATTAATTTAATATAACATCATAATCCATGTAAATAAGTGTTATTAGAGTTAAGTTAGAAAGATTAGATTAGTTTTTCAAACAAGTTTAGAATCAACTAAACTATATTCTCGTTTATAAACTCTTATATAGATAGCTATAAACATATGTATTGAAAAAGAATTGAAGTAGAGTTTTTACCTCAAGTTTAGATTGTAAAGTTGCTGGAATAAAATAGTAGAACAAAGAATGAGAGAGTTCTTGCAAGTGTGTGTGAAAATTGTAAGTAAAATTTGGAAAATGAATGTGTAAAAATGAGTTAGAAATGGTGCTTATTTATAGGCTCATAAATTTAGTTTTTAGTGAAAAATATCTAAGATAAGTTAAAAACCATTAGGTCATGCATGACATAATACATCAATAATTATAGATTACTATTCGTATATACCAATAGTAAATACTTCTAGAAGCTGCGTATAATATGCGTATAAATACCGTATAAATACGTAATTGTAGATTTTTATTGGTATATACCAATAGTAAATACTTCTAGAAGCTGCATATAATATGCGTATAAATACTATATAAATACTGTATAAATACTGTATAAATACCGTATAAATACGAGTAGAATTCTTGAGAAAAATGAACGAAAATACGAATATAGCTATCCCTTATATGTATTTGTATATTATTAAGTGTATTTAATACTTTTAAGGATGTATTTATACTCATAATACATTGTATGTAAATACATTTTAACAGAAGTTAATTACGTCGTTTAAAAAGTAACATATATATTGTCCGAAAACTCTTTAAATTAATAGTATGAAAATGTATATATAATACCTTATTAATATAATTAATGAGATATTTAATTATCACATTTTCAAGTTAAATATATATATATATATATATATATATATATATATATATATATATATATATATATATATATATATATATATATATATATATATATATATATATATATATATATATATATATATATATATATATATATATATATATATATAATTAATACAAGTTATGACGTTCGTGAATCGTAGGAATAAAAGGGTAGTCAAATGCTTATATAAAACTCTTTCCGGAAGTTCAAGACTTATTAAATTTCATTGTTTATCAAGTCGGAAATATTAAATCATGTAAATAGTATAATCAAGTAGTCGGAAAAATCCGGGTCATCACAGTACCTACCCGTTAAAGAAATTTCGTCCCGAAATTTGAAGTAGTACCTATTCAATGAGCGGTGTTTGTAAACAGATGTGGATACTTCTGTTTCATCTAGTCCTCTCTTTCCCAAGTGAACTCGGGACCTCTTCAAGCATTCCAACGAACCTTAACTATAGGTATGTTGCTTTGTTTGAGCTTTTTGACTTCACGGTCCATGATTTCGACAGGTTCTTCTATAAAATGCAGTTTCTCGTCGATTTGGATTTCTTCAAGAGGAACAGTGAGGTCTTCTTTTGCAAGGCATTTCCTTAGGTTCGAAACGTGAAAGGTATTGTGTACTCCAGCAAGTTGTTGTGGTAGCTTAAGTCTATAAGCCACTGGTCTAATACGTTTGATGATCTTGAATGGTCCTACGTATCTTGGGTTTAGTTTACCCCTCTTACCAAAGCGTATCACACCTTTCCAAGGTGACACCTTTAACATAACCATGTCATCAACCTGAAATTCCAATGGCTTCCTTCGAACATCCGCATAGCTCTTTTGACGACTTTGGGCGGTCTTTAATCTCTCCTTGATTTGCACAATCTTTTCTGTAGTCTCCTGTATGATCTCGGGACCAGTTAGTTTTCGGTCTCCTACTTCATTCCAACAGATCGGGGATCTACACTTTCTTCCATAAAGTGCTTCAAATGGTGCAACTTTAATACTCGTATGGTAACTGTTGTTATACGAGAATTCTGCTAATGGTAGATATTTATCCCATCCGCTTCCGAAATCGACCACACATGCTCTAAGCATGTCTTCAAGAGTCTGTATGGTCCTTTCACTTTGTCCATCGGTTTGCGGATGATATGCAGTGCTTATATCTAAACGAGTTCCTAGGGACTCCTGTAGTGATTTCCAGAACCTTGACGTAAACCTCCTGTCACGGTCGGATATAATGGAGATAGGTACTCCATGTCTAGAGACAACTTCTTTTAAGTATAGTCGTGCTAATTTTTCCATCCCATCCTTCTCCTTCATAGGTAGGAAATGTGCGGACTTGGTGAGACGATCGACAATTACCCAAATGGTGTCGTAACCCCATGTAGTCTTTGGTAGCTTCGTGATGAAATCCATTGTAATACATTCCCACTTCCATTCTGGGATTTCTGGTTGTTGCAGTAGACCTGACGGTTTCTGATGTTCTGCCTTGACTTTTGTGAATCCCCGTACAAAACCATCGTGTACGGGTCATCAACAACAGGATCATTACAAGGTCAAACACTATATGCTGTTTGAAAACCAGTTTGCATTCATGAAAAGATAACGTTTTACAAAAGATAACGTGCTTCCTATGAATAGAAGCATAAACATAAGTATGTGACCCAAAGGTCGTTACAAAGCCATTGTTTGAAAATAACATAAATTACGAATGCAAAAGAAAAGTTCCATGATTGAGACATCTCTAAGTAATGCAGCGGAAATCTAACACAGCAGGTCCTTAACAGCAAGTCTATAACAGCATGACAGCAAGTCTAACAGCATGACAACAAGAAACCTCTAAGCACCTGAGAAAACATGCTTAAAACGTCAACAATAATGTTGGTGAGCTATAGTTTAAATCGTGACAGTAATATAAGGTCGACTACGAGATTTCAATGTTCAAAGTAGTAAGAAAAGTATATGTTTAACCGTGGGCACATGGTAACTAGACTTAACTTATGTATATCACCCCCTAAAAGTGCACTTGGCGAGTGCGTTTGTCCTCGAAGTATTAAACACCCGTTAAATGCTAGCGCGACTAGCCCGAGTGGGGATGTCAAACCCTATGGATCCATATCTAAGATTCGCGTCTACCGGTTCAAAAACCAATAGTTAAACGTTACCGTGCTAAGGGGAAAGTTTATGCCGTTATATAACCCACACATATGTAAAGTTTAAGTACTCGTGTCAAGTAAGTAAAACATAAAAAGGCGCATGTATTCTCAGTCCCAAAAATAGTAAAACGTAGTAAAAAGGGATGCTATAACTCACAGTGAATAAGCAGTAAAAGTCGATATGAAAAGTATGTAAGTAGTAAGTCGGTCCGAAAGGTCGTCAACCTAAGTCAAAGGTTACTAAGTCAGTGTATTGTCCCCAAAAGTTTAAAAGTGCATAAATTAAGTTTAAGTGTCATCATCATCATCATTCATCATTGTAAAAGCTAAGTAAGTTTGACAAGAATAGAGATTGAAACAATAGGCTGACTTCGGTCAGCTGCTACGACCTCTACGTAAATCGAAAAGATGCATAGTCAGTGGATATGGCTCCGTATATGAGTCCTCTAACCACTGACCAATTTTCAGAACCTAAATCGTCTTCGTTTGACTGTGGCGACGGTTTAAGTGCGAGTAGGTCAGAAATTTCAGCACGTCGTTACAAAGGCGTAGTGATTTTCAGAAGGCTATAAACCCTAAACCGTATATCGGATTTAGGCGAGGCCTAAACAAAAAGTCATCTACTCGAAACGAAATATCTGAAAATCAACTTTCCAGAAGCCCAGAGAGTCTGATCAGACCCTGAAAAACAGTAAACAAGTGCTCCAGTGAGATTCTTGGTGCTTGATGCTCATCACGGTTCTCATCCTTGATGCGTGTAAGACTCAAGTGTACAACTCTTTGATGTTTTAGCATCACTTTGATCAAGGTTCAACCATCAACACACAACTAAAAGTAAAGCTAACATTCTACAAGTTTTGAACATCAAGGTTGCCTCTTTATTGCATAAACACAATAAAGCTTCAACCTTTGTTTTTTTAAAGCTACAAACTTTGATTCAATCAAACAAGCAAGACACATGAATTTGATTCAACAAAGTAATGGAACCCTAAGCTAGAGAGCTTGGATCCTTTAACAAATGATTATGAGACCATAAGCTAGAAAGCTAAGATCTAGTAAAAGTAATGAGACCATTAGCTAAAAAGCTAAGATCTTTATCAAAATAATGAAACCCTAAGCTAGAAAGCTTGGATCTTTAATGTTCTTGAAGATCCTTAAAGAAAAAGACTAGATCTTCAAGTTACATGAAGATCATAAACACAAGTTTTGATCTTTTTAACAAAATAAAGGAATCATAAGCTAGAAAACTTAGATCCAACAAGGTAATCAAGATTCAAAGCTAGAAAGCTTGAATCTTTCATGTTCTTGAAGGATTCAAACCAAAGTTTGAATCTACAAGATATAACAAGATCAAGAAGCTAAAAAGCTTGATCTTTTAATGATGATGATGATGTAGAAAATAAAGAAAGAAGAAGAAGAAGAAGAAGAAAAAGAAGAAGAAGAATAAAATTTAAAACTTACACTTTTTAGACTGAGAAAGACTAGAGAGAAAATAAGAGAGTAAGTGTGTGTAAATTGTGAATGAGATCAAGTGTGAAATGGGTGAGCTAAGGCTTGTATTTATAGTGGAAATGGGTGTGGGGAGGCCCTTAGGGTCGTTGGTTTTGGGGGGGGGGGACAAAGGGGAGACAACTTTTGCTTTTTGGTTAATGGTTGTCTAAAGTTGGTGCTTATGTTAGGATCCTATGCAACATTAGTGATAATGGTGGACATAAATGCTAGCATGTTGGCTCTTATAAATGGGCATTTGTCTTACATATAAATGGGTCATAATCCATTAATAATTGGGCTAATTAAATAGTCCACTAGCTAGAGTAGGGTGGGCTAAAGTCCAACAAGGTAGAAAGTCCAACAAGACTAACTAGTGTGTTCTAGTAAATTACTAAGCGTAATTAAGCATCCAAAAACCCAAGTAATTGTTATTATAAAATAACAATTAGTATTACGTAGTCATAATATTCCGATTATGACCAAAGTTAAACGTGTACCAAGTACATAGCTCGTTTCAAACGTCAAGTGACACCAACGGTCGTAAAAGCATTCGGGGATCAAGTTAAGTGATTACACACTTAATAGCACGTTGTAAGATATTAATGAAAGTAATTAATCATTAAATAAGATCCCAGAATATAAACTAGCTTAGTACGCACATATGCGCAGTTTCGTGAAAGCACAAAACACAAAAGCAAGTCGAAAAAGCCGGGTCGTTACATTACATACCTGTTAAAGAAAATTTCGTCCCAAAATTTTGAGGAGTGACCAACAATGGTACCGTATTTGAATAAGAAGGAGCATATCAAAGTTCCGAGAGACTCGTGGGCTCAGAAGTGAGTTATTTGCCTTGAAAGGTACTTGGGCGTATAAAAGTAAGAATAGGTATATGCCATTAATTAAGTCTCTTGTCCTAAGAGATCAACGAATTTATTTCGTTTCTTGCTAGCACGAATATGTCATCCAAATATATACCCACAATAGGAAAGATGATGTTTTTAGCCCTACAGGCATCTTCAGTAAGCTGGATGCATGAAATACATCATGTATGTTACTAAACTCATCTAAAACATTGAGCGCTTATGTCGCAATACAAGGCTGACAGGTAGAATGGAAAACATAGCGATCACATCATACTGCGTGTGAACTTATCCTTGGATGGAATGGAAGCACAGTTCCATAACGTAACTTTATCCTTTCAGTTACATGTTGAAGTTAGGGTTAATGTTAACTTAGAACAACATATAGTTGCAACCAACGAAGGAAGGAATGTGTAGAGTAACCACATATGTGTTATAGACGTCTTAAGCTGTCCCTTCAAAGAGGATAACATGATTCTTAAATTTCTAAAGTAATCTATATTACATTTCCGAAAGAAAATCGCACGAAAGGTGTGACCTTTGAACGAGAGTGAACTCTTCGAGCGGTTCGTTCTGAATTTATCCTTATACTTAAAGGGATGAGCGGATGAGAAGATACGTGAACCCTTGATCATAAAGAATGGTTTACTCCAAGTGAAAAGAATCTCAAAAACCATTTCTTATACCTCATTACACTGATTCATAGAGATGATGTTTACGAGGGTGTTGCGATTAGTCGTGAAATATTGAGAGTAGAAACCCTACCTAGTGCCTTTCCTAAAATGGGATGACCACTGAGTGGACCCCAGAAAACTGATTTATTGGCTCGCGTTTTTGCCATGTCTTAACCTTAAAAGGAACATTTTATGAGCGCAAAGACTTCCTAACAAATTTTATAAAATTGTCATCCAAAGTGGCTCAAGAGTTTTTAACAAAGATCTTAATAGTAAGCTTTATCCCTAACGGAGGGCGAGAAAAAGTGTGATCCATACATGGTATAGTCTAATGTGAAAACCTTTAATAAAATCAACCAAGGAAGTTTTGAAAACCTTTAAACGTTTGATGAATAAGATAAACGGAACAAAGTTCTTAGTAAATTCAGAAGTATGTACAACGTGTACCATTTTGTACAAAACTATTTGACTTAAGTTAAACAACTCAATAAAGGAGCGATTTTTAAATAATTTGAAGGTATAACTTAGTATGTACTAACCAAAATAAGTAAAGGTAAATTTATTAACTTAATTATATACATGATTTTATAAATCGCATAAGTGACAGAAAAATTTTATTACCTTCATTTGTCCATAAATCTCGTGAGGACCGCACAAATAAACAACGTGTAAAATTTTTGATAAACATAGTTTTTTTTTTTTTTTGTATTTCAGAGGTTACGAGTTGAAAACGATCGAGTGAAAAATCTTTGAATCATCGGGTGACATGTTACTAGGTAATGAAAACTAATGAATTCAATGTAGTTTTGATAATTATCAGGATATAAGTCTTTGGGCCAAAAATGTTCATGTGTGAAGCCGTTGCTAAAAAGTGAGGTATGAAGGATAGAGCATGACGACGAGAAGTTAATCGCTTCTTGACTTTGCAAAATGCCAAACAGGTTATGACTAGTACTAAAGTTGGAATACTAATGGTGTTAGTATCACTAAATGAGAATCCCTTGGAATAAGTCATGTCTTAGAGTTATGTAAGAAAGAGCATCGCTCCAACAGGTGTGGCAAATAAGATCCCTGGGGTAACGAAGTAATTTTGAATGATTTAAGTATTAGTGGATGCCCGAAGGCTCTGCATGATGTGGTAGTAAGTGCCTTCATCACATACACACACATGAATCTCTTAATTTCGACAGTTGTCAGTCTTCATGATGACTTGGATACGAATAAGCAACGAAATATTTTATAGAAATCGTTTAAGGTGACAACGTAAGAAAAGAAACGAAGTTCTTTGCAACTAGGGTTATGTACAACACGTACCATTCAAGGTAAAATATCTTTTGAATAAAAGATTTGATTTGTAAAAGTGAAAGTAATATTTCATATGTATTAGTCAAAAATAAGTAATTATTTACTTTATTTTATATAACATATATGATTTCAAAAATTTGCACGAATGGCAAATAAAATAAATTTATTTTTATAAAACTTTGAGAGGATCGCACAGTAAAATAGTGTGTGTAAGATTTTGGCAACAAAATTTTCATATTTCGGAGGTTACAAGTTGGAAAAAGATTGATGAGGATTTGAGTAAAAGATTATGAAAATTTTTGGGTGATATTTGAGCAAAAATGTCGCGAGGTAATGAAAACTATTGAATTTAAATGTGGTTGATGACTATTAGTAGGGCATAAGTCCTTTGACCAAAAATGCTTAAGTGTAAAGTTGTTGCTTATAAGTGAGATACGAAAGGGAGAGTATGAGGATGAGAATTAACCACCCATTAATTTTGGAAAAATTTCGAACTGCTATGACTAATATCGAAGTAAGAAGGATGACGGTGTGATTATCATCAAATAAGAAATCTCTCGGAATAAGTTAGGATTTAGAGTTGCGTAAGAATGAGTATCAAATAAAATTCTTGGGTAGTCCTTAATATAGAATCTGAATCGCTGAAGTGACGGGATACAATTTCTTTTATGTATCATTGTGCAAGTTTATCCATTGCATCGGTTTCTTTCATGGCTAGAAAGTGAGCAGATTTGGTGAGGCGGTCAACGATAACCCAGATAGTGTCATAACCGCCTACCGTTTTCGGTATCTTCGTGATGAAATCCATTGTTATTCCTTCTCATTTCCATTGTGGGATTTCGGGTTGTTGAAGTAACCCAGATGGCTTTTGGCTCACCATTCTTGCGAGGTATACGAATAATCTTCTCACTATAAATAACTTTCGCTTTCATCCTTGAAAGCCAGTCCATTCCAACTATTTCATCGAAGCTTCCTAACTTGATGAGTATTAGGTTAATCCTAAAGTCCATTCCAACTTTTACATCAAGCTTCCTAACTTGATGAGTATTAGGTTAATCTTAAGGTTCCTTCCCAACCAAATAACTAATCCTTTCCAACTACTACTTTAAAACTTCCTATTTTTGTTGACATGAGGTCATCTCCAAATGACCCACCTATTAGTTTTAAGGTACTACCTTAAATTATTCCTCTATCTCTGCCAGCTTACCATTTGCTTGTCCTATAGAATACTTAACCCTCATGGTTGTTAATGGCTTATTAGTCATAACACTAATGTTCTTAGATATAAGGTTTCTATCGCTCTAGTATTAAACATCTCTGAGACAATAAAACATTGTGACAAAACGTACCCTAACTAAAATCAGGATCCATGCGAATCTCCCTAGCTGAGATAATGATTGCTCTACCGCAAGTGAGTCCAAAGTTTTTCCTATTTGAGAACTTTTCCTTAAGTGTCCAGGGTGTCTACATCTATAACAGATTTTTGGGTTATCAATTCTGCAATCAAGGCCCTTCTTGTACAGTATCTGGGCTATGTGGTTATTCTTTCCCTACCTCTAATAGACCATAATGCGTATACTCCAGTGGTTCCTACCAAGATTTCCTTTGAATCACTTCATATTCCTTATATAGTCACATTGGGACTTCTGCATGATTTACTTCAATATAATCACGCTGGCCTGGCGTTATTATATTGTACTAAATCGTACGTTCATTCCAATATCACTCCATATGGTCAATGTAACGTGATCACTCCAAGTTCTACTCAATTTCATCTAACGGTGCTTTATCTATGCTATCTCAAAATAAAATCTACATAATTAATCTCACGGTTTCTCGGTGTGGGTGCGTAGATTCCGTAGGTCATGCATCAATGCCTAAATGTCCCGAAATTTCTTCAAAATATTCGGGTTCAGGTAATGTCGTTAGGTTCCTTTCTAGAAATTCAATCTGAGTCTCGTGTCGAGTTGTACATGTAGCAAGTAGTAATACAATATGTCTTGAGACGACTCCCAAGCCTTTTTGGTATGGCTGAGCATCAGTGGAAAACACTATGACCTTGTGAAAGGAGATGCCTTCCTGACTTCTCCAATGCCTATAAGTGTTAGGGACCTAAGTCCAGAAGTGTCGTTAGATCGTCGAGTAGTGGTGAAGAATGAAAAAGATAAGTGACAGTCATGAAAGCGTACGGGATATGGGTCAACTTGCGAAAACTGAACAACCTTCTAATGTTCATACGTTGTACGTGGCTAATTAGGGTGAGCTTGGGGGGTGGGGCGAGGTGCGGTTACTCCGACAAGTCCTTTCATATCTCCTCCTCCGAGGATCAACTTTAGTGGGTGTGTAATCCGAGGGGTACTCCTCCTAGATTGCGTAAAGTAATGTTTCGATCTCCGGAACGGTGGAACGGCAGTAACAAGTGGATTACAATACTAATCCTTAGGGTTAGACGAGTGGGGAAAGGGTTTAGAAAAACATCTGAACTAGGAAAGATAAGTTTTTCCAAGTCAGTACAGCAAATAGCAGACATGTAGCGAGCACGTAATCAGGCATAATAACTACAGCAGCCTAGATCGTCTACAGCAGTACATAGCATGGCAGTAATAGCAGTATCAACAGAAGTATCATGCAAAAAGCAGATAGTAGCATGCAGTAGCGAGAATAAGCAGCAGCATACAGTAAGTTCACATAGCAGTGAAAGTAGGCAGTAGCATGCAACAAGTTCATACAGCAGTAAAATTAAGCAGTAGCATGCAGTAGTAGTAAGCAGTAACATGATGTAATATAATACAGTAGCATGCAGCAGTTCCGCAGAAACAGGTAAACAAGCAAGTTGTAGATTAGTCCTATTAGTGAATCCTACTCGGTCTGGTCTAGACTCACTAATGCAACCTAATTCCCTACAACCAATGCTCTGATACCAAATGTGAATCCCCGTACAAAACCATCGTGTACGGGTCATCAACAACAGGATCATTACAAGGTCAAACACTATATGCTGTTTGAAAACCAGTTTTGCATTCATGAAAAGATAACGTTTTACAAAAGATAACGTGCTTCCTATGAATAGAAGCATAAACATAAGTATGTGACCCAAAGGTCGTTACAAAGCCATTGTTTGAAAATAACATAAATTACGAATGCAAAAGAAAAGTTCCATGATTAAGACGTCTCTAAGTAATGCAGCGGAAATCTAACATAGCAGGTCCTTAACAGCAATTCTATAACAGCATGACAGCAAGTCTAACAGCATGACAGCAAGAAACCTCTAAGCACCTGAGAAAACATGCTTAAAAACGTCAACAATAATGTTGGTGAGCTATAGTTTAAATCGTGACAGTAATATAAGGTCGACCACGAGATTTCAATGTTCAAAGTAGTAAGAAAAGTATATGTTTAACCGTGGGCACATTGTAACTAGACTTAACGTATGCATATCACCCCCTAAAAGTGCACTTGGCGAGTGCGTTTGTCCTCGAAGTATTAAACACCCGATAAATGCTAGCGCGACTAGACCGAGTGGGGATGTCAAACCCTATGGATCCATATCTAAGATTCGCGTCTACCGGTTCAAAAACCAATAGTTAAACGTTACCGTGCTAAGGGGAAAGTTTATGCCGTTATATAACCCACACATATGTAAAGTGTAAGTACTCGTGTCAAGTAAGTAAAACATAAAAAGGCGCATGTATTCTCAGTCCCAAAAATAGTAAAAAATAGTAAAAAGGGATGCTATAATTCACAGTGAATAAGCAGTAAAAGTCGATATGAAACGTATGTAAGTAGTAAGTCGGTCCAAAAGGTCATCAACCTAAGTCAAAGTTACTAAGTTAGTGTATTGTCCCCAAAAGTTTAAAAGTGCATAAATTAAGTTTAAGTGTCATCATCATCATCATTCATCATTGTAAAAGCTAAGTAAGTTTGACAAGAATAGAGATTGAAACAATAGGCTGACTTCGGTCAGCTGCTACGACCTCTACGTAAATTGAAAAGACGCATAGTCAGTGGCTATGGCTCCGTATATGAGTCCTCTAACTACTGACCAATTTTCAGAACCTAACTCGTCTTCGTTTGACCGTGGCGACGGTTTAAGTGCGAGTAGGTCAGAAATTTCAGCACGTCGTTACAAAGGCGTAGTGATTTTCGGAAGGCTATAAACCCTAAAAGGTATATCGGATTTAGGCGAGGCCTAAATGAAAAGTCATCTACTCGAAACGAACTATCTGAAAATCAACTTTCCAGAAGCCCAGAGAGTCTGATCAGACCCGGAAAAACAGTAAACAAGTGCTCCGATGGGATTCTTGGTGCTTGATGCTCATCACGGTTCTCATCCTTGATGCGTGTAAGCCTCAAGTGTACAACTCTTTGATGTTTTAGCATCACTTTGACCAAGGTTCAACCATCAACACACAACTAAAAGTAAAGCTAACATTCTACAAGTTTTGAACATCAAGGTTGCCTCTTTATTGCATAAACACAATAAAGCTTCAACCTTTGTTTTTTTAAAGCTACAAAATTTGATTCAATCAAAAACGCAAGACACATGAATTTGATTCAACAAAGTAATGAAACCCTAAGCTAGAGAGCTTGGATCCTTTAACAAATGATTATGAGACAATAATCTAGAAAGCTAAGATCTAGTAAAAGTAATGAGACCATTAGCTAAAAAGCTAAGATCTTTATCAAAATAATGAAACCCTAAGCTAGAAAGCTTGGATCTTTAATGTTCTTGAAGATCCTTAAAGCAAAAGACTAGATCTTCAAGTTACATGAAGATCATAAACACAAGTTTTGATCATTTTAACAAAATAAAGGAATCATAAGCTAGAAAACTTAGATCCAACAAGGTAATCAAGATTCAAAGCTAGAAAGCTTGAATCTTTCATGTTCTTGAAGGATTCAAACCAAAGTTTGAATCTACAAGATATAACAAGATCAAGAAGCTAAAAAGCTTGATCTTTTAATGATGATGATGATGTAGAAAATAAAGAAAGAAGAAGAAGAAGAAGAAGAAAATTTAAAACTTACACTTTTTAGAGTGAGAAAGACTAGCGAGAAAATAAGAAAGTAAGTGTGTGTAAATTGTGAATGAGATCAAGTGTGAAATGGGTGAGCTAAGGCTTTTATTTATAGTGGAAATGGGTGTGGGGAGGCCCTTAGGGTCGTTGGTTTGGGGGGGGACAAAGGGGAGACAACTTTTGCTTTTTGGTTAATGGTTGTCTAAAGTTGGTGCTTATGTTAGGATCCCATGCAACATTAGTGATAATGGTGGACATAAATGCTAGCATGTTGGCTCTTATAAATGGGCATTTGTCTTACATATAAATGGGTCATAATCCATTAATAATTGGGCTAATTAAATAGTCCACTAGCTAGAGTAGGGTGGGCTAAAGTCCAACAAGGTAGAAAGTCCAACAAGACTAACTAGTGTGTTCTAGTAAATTACTAAGCGTAATTAAGCATCCAAAAACCCAAGTAATTGTTATTATAAAATAACAATTAGTATTACGTAGTCATAATATTCGATTATGACCAAAGTTAAACGTGTACCAAGTACATAGCTCGTTTCAAACGTCAAGTGACACCAACGGTCGTAAAAGCATTTGGGGATCAAGTTAAGTGATTACACACTTAATAGCACGTTGTAAGATATTAATGAAAGTAATTAATCATTAAATAAGATCCCAGAACATAAACTAGCTCAGTACGCACATATGCGCAGTTTCGTGAAAGCACAAAACACAAAAGCAAGTCGAAAAAGCCGGGTCGTTACAACTTTGGAGCAAGTCAAACATTCTCTGATGTATGTTGCAATATCAGCTTTCAAATTTGGCCACCAAAAGTGTGCCTTAAGATCTTGATACATCTTTCCTGCTCCGGAATGTATCGAGTATCTTGTTTTATGTGCTTCGTCTAGTACTGATTTCCTTAACCCTTTAAACTTCGGTACCCAAATGCGTCCAGCGAAGTATCGGGTTCCGTCTTCCCATGTAACAAGCTACTTATCTAACCCTTTAAGCATCTCATTTCCAAAATTTTCTTCAGAAAGAGCTCCTTGTTGAGCCTCCTTAATTTGGGTGGTGAGGTTCGTACGAATCTTCATATTCATTGCCCGTACTCGAATTGGCTCTCTTTCCTTCCTGCTTAAAGCATCTGCTACTACATTTGCTTTCCCGGGATGATAGCGAATTTCACAATCATAGTCGTTTATCAGCTCGATCCACCTACGTTGCCTCATGTTCAGTTGTTTTTGGTTGAAGATATGTTGAAGGCTTTTATGATCGGTATACACAGTACATTTAACCCCATACAAGTAGTGTCTCCAAATCTTTAATGCAAACACCACTGCTCCCAATTCTAGATCATGAGTCGTATAATTTTGTTCATGAATCTTTAGTTGTTGGGATGCATATGCAATAACCTTCTTTCGTTGCATGAGGACACAACCAAAACCTTGTCACGAAGCGTCACAAAAAATTACAAAATCATCGTTTCCTTCAGGTAACGATAGAATAGGCGATGTAGTAAACTTTTTCTTCAATAATTGAAATGCGGATTCCTGCTCAGAAGTCCATTCGTACTTCTTCCCTTTGTGTGTTAATGTTGTCAATGGTTTGGCTATCCGGGAAAAATCTTGAATAAATCTTCTGTAATAACCAGCAAGACCCAAAAATTGGCGTATTTGCGTTGGAGTCTTTGGGGTCTCCCACTTTTCAATAGCTTCAATCTTGGCTGGATCAACCTGAATTCCTTCACTGCTGACAATATGACCAAGGAACAGTACTTCCTTCAGCCAAAAGGCGCACTTAGAAGACTTTGCGTATAACTGTTCTTTCTTTAACAGTTCCAACACCAACCTTAAATGTTGTTCATGTTCTGCTTCATTCTTAGAATAAATAAGAATGTCATCAATAAAGACAATAACAAACTTATCTAAGTACGGACTGAATACCCTATTCATGAGGTCCATGAATACAGCTGGTGCGTTGGTCAACCCGAACGGCATGACTAAAAATTCATAATGACCGTAGCGTGTCCGAAATGCAGTTTTCGGAATATCTTCATCTTTAACTCGCAACTGATGATAACCCGATCTTAGATCGATCTTCGAGTAAACACGTGATCCTTGCAGCTGATCAAAAAAGTCGTCAATTCTCGGTAATGGGTACCGATTCTTGATAGTTAACTTGTTTAGTTCACGGTAATCTATACACATGCGGAAGGATCCATCTTTCTTCTTAACGAATAAAATCGGAGCACCCCACTGAATCCACGGTCCAGTAGTTCTTTTAACTGGCTTTGTAACTCTTTCATCTCAGACGGTGCAAGTCTGTATGGAGAACGAGCCACTGGTGCAGCTCCTGGTACTAGATCTATTTGAAATTCTACAGATCTAAATGGAGGTAATCCCGGTAACTCTTCCGGAAAGACTTCAGTAAAATCTCTTGCCACAGGCACATCGTTGATGCTCTTCTCTTTCTCATTCATTTCGACTTTATTAACATGTGCTAAGATAGCATAGCACCCTTTCTTCAAGCACTTTTGGGCTTTCAAATAGCTAATGAGTTTTAGCTTTGAGTTACCCTTCTTTCCATAAATCATTACTGACGTTTTATTCTTACGAGGAATGCGAATTGCCTTCTTGGCACACACAACTTCAGCTCCTATTTTGGACATCCAGTCCATGCCGACTATTACGTCAAAACTTCCTAATTCTACGGGTATCAAATCAATTTTAAACGTTTCTCCGGCTAAATTTATTTTACAATCACGGCAAATTTTATCGGCTTTAATTAGTTTACCATTAGCTAACTCAATCATGTACTTAGCATCTAGAGGTAATGATGAACAATTAAATTTAGCGTAAAAGTCTCTACACATGTAACTTCTATCGGCACCAGTATCAAATATAATAAATGCTGATAAGTTATTAATGGTAAATGTACCCGTAACAAGCTCTGGGTCTTCATACACCTCTCTAGCATTAATATTAAACGCTCTTCCATGTGCAGGTCCATTATTCTTCTCTGGATTCGGGCACTGGCTCTTAATATGACCCTGTTTCCCACACCCGTAACAAGTAACAGTAGCCAGGGCAGTTCTATTTGCATTGGTTGCAGGAGTCTTGGTGCCATTTGTATTTGTAACGGGAACCCTACAATCTTCAGCAAGATGACCCCTTCGATCACAATTGTTGCACACCACATTACAAAAACCAGAGTGATGTTTGTGGCATCTGTTACATAAGGGATTACGCCCTTTGTAACCTGAGCTTGAACCACTACCCGTACCTTGCGTAGTTTCCTGTTTCTTGAGAGATTGTTGTTGGTTACCTCGATCACAGTTTCCATCCCACTTTCTTTTATTATTCGATACCTTAGCATCGGTATTTGATGCGTTCTTATCCAGAATGATCTGATCCATTAGCTCGTTTGCCATGGTGATAGCTTCATGAATTGTCTTGGGTTTGGATGCTGTAACATTGGCCTTGATGTTTTTTGGCAGGACATCCTTGTACAATTCAATCTTTCGCTCTTCAGTTGGTACCAATTCAGGACATAACAAGCTAATTCCATGAATCTCCTGTTATAGTTGGTAAGTTCCGTGCCGACAACTTTCAGATTTCGTAACTCGGCTTCCATCTTCCTAACCTCGTTCCTTGGGCAGTATTCGTTGATTAGCATGTTTTTCAACTCCTCCCAAGGAGTATCATATGCTGCATCGCCCCCTACAGCCTTTACATAGTTTTTCCACCATGTAAGTGCACCATCCTGTAATGTGCATGAAGCATACTTTGTCCTATCCCCTTCTGCACAACCACTAATTTTAAATACAGACTCCAGCTTTTCGAACCATCGGGTTAAACCGACTGGTCCTTCTGTTCCGCTGAATGATGAAGGTTTGCAACCTTGAAACTCTTTATATGTGCATCCAACATGAGGTTTTGTGTTGTTTGATGCTGCTCTTGCCGCTTCGACCCAAAGCACTCGGTCGTTCACACGTTGGTTGATAAGCTCTTCAATTTCTTGTTCCGTCATTCGATTCAATCGAGCCATGTTTCTTCATTAAACATATAAGATAATTAATCACATAGAATATTATAGATTTAGCGAGTAATTAATGGTACATCGTGGCATATTAATAATATGAACCAATTATTATAAAAGCCTTTTCTTCTTATTAGCGTTTTATAATTATTTCTAGGGTATTACCTACCCGTTAAAGTTCATACTTAATAGCTTAGTACAACAATTAACTACTACCATCCAAACAATATTCTATCATAAAAAACTAATGCATTATCATTTCATGCTTTATTCTTCAATGCATTATGGTACAACAATACAATACCACTTATTCACATAAATTTATTTTACATAAAACATATGTAGGATAAAGTAAAGCACACTAGATGATATTATACAATGCGTGAAGTGATGTCGTAGCGGAAATGGTTTTAAAAATGGCGGGGCCTATTGTTATTAGGTACTGGCATAACGCTTATTCGACCGGTACGTTTATATCTTGGTCGGGGTTCTGAGGTACTTGATACCTCAATAGAGTTGGTAAGACAAAGATGATTAAGGGTAGAAATGTCAGGAGTACTTTGTACAACAAATGCTTTATTAATTTCTGGATTTGGAAATTTTGGTTTGGTGACTACAGGTTCCTTTCCCTTTTTAAATTCTTTCTCAGTAAGCTCTTTTACTTCCTCCTCCTCCTCAGGATCGTTTTCAGGTTCTTTCACTTCCAGTTCTTCTGAAAATTGTGAATCTTCCCAGAATGTGTCCTCTTTCGGGTCTTCATCATCATCAGACAAATTGATGGTCGATACTTTTGCTGAAGATTTGGACTCGATTTCGGAGTCGCTGAAAGTGAATACTAATTCAAAGCTAGATGCAGACATCAATCACATAATAACTAGTACGTTAGTAATATACCACATAACATTTACATGTTAAGATATTCAATTTCTGACCAAAAATGATAAACAATGGTTTTCAAAACAGACACGGTCAAAGTCCAGACTCACTAATGCATCCTAACAAACACCGGTTAGACACACTAATGCAATTCCTGCTTCGCTAAGACCTCTGCTCTGATACCAACTAAAATGACCCGTCCATATTACTATAAACGCAGTACGTTATTCATTGGTCACATAGCGAGGTATTTGACCTCTATATGATACGTTTTTAGAAAATATTGCATTCGTTTCATAAAAAGCACACCATTATTATACATAATGCATGTTTTAAACAAGTGGGCGATTATTTAAGGAATAATCCCCATATTACATTGGTTTACAAATACTACACACGTGCCATAACAGTCGAATATATTACATGACAAAGGTTTTATTGAATGCAACACTTCATTTAAACAAAATCATGACACTCCATGCACAGCTTGCTCAGATAATGCAACAGCGGAAGATTTTCTTAAGGACCTGAGAATAAACATGCTTAAACAGTCAACACAAAGGTTGGTGAGATATATAGGTTTAAAGCTAGCATCGATATAAATATAGACCACAAGATTTCATAGCTATAAACATTTCAATAAAGATATTCTATAAGTTGTTGAGCGCTTCGGTAACCATACTTAACCAATAATGTGGCATATTCCCTTTATTATGAAATCTCCCTACACTGTACCAAGTGTAGTAAAAATGAAGTACTATGCAACCGTTTACGATACTAGAGCGACTAGCCCGGTTGGGGTTGTCAAACCCGATAGATCTATCAATAGGATTCGCGCTTACATGTTCTTACAACATGTAAATATTAGTTACCAAGCTATTAGGGAAGATATGCAAGGTGGTACAACTCAATGTACAATATATTTTAAGTACTTGTGTCCATAGCGTAAAACATAAAATGCATGTATTCTCATCCCAAAATATTTTTAGAGTTGAAAAAATGGGACTATATACTCACGGTAGTAAAAGTATATTAATAATAAGTTTTCAACTTATTAAACATATAGCCGTCGTCCTTGGATTCACAAACCTATAACAATAATAATGATTCAGATAATAATACGACATATAAATAATATAAAGCAAGTTCATAGAATACTTATATATTAATTTTTAATATTTTCATGTTAGTAGTCCTTTGTTAGTTGTCCTTTGTTAGTAGTCCAAATATAGTCCAATAGTCCAATAGTCCAATAGTCCAACAATCCAATAATCGATATGTATATATAATATTAGAATTACCCCACGGCGTATTGTATACGTATTGTTATAGACTCAATCATGACCCATGGTACGCATGTTGTCTTAGAATTAACCCAGACGTATTGTGTACATGGTGTCTTTTGATTTATCCGAACGTATTGTATACGTATTGTCATGGAACGTACCAAGATTATTATATATATACAATCTCGGAATTAACCAAGATTATAATATTTTGTTATACTAATGATAACATGTCCAAATATATATAGGATATAGGAAAAGTTAGCAAGGATATGGTTAATATAGTTTTTATAAGATAAATTTCGTCCATATAAAGTGCGTCTTAGCAGATTTTGTTTTGCTCGTCAAATATTCATTACAACTCCATTTAAAGTGAATCAAATTGCTATGGATTCCTTAAGAAGTTAATTTTATCAAAACCAATTCGAAAAGTTCAGCCCAAGTAGTAATTTTTAGAGTTTTACCCTCTTTTTGTGCCGGTGGTCAGATTTGGAAGAATCCCGGCATCCACCCGATATATGATTTTTGATAAAATAATTCCACTTTGTCTAAAATCATGAAAAAATTATTAGAAGTCTTATTTACATATATTAACATATTTCCAAAGTCTTAGCCTCGAACTCAAAGTCTAAGATAGGTTTTTAATTCCCAACCCAAAACAGCCCGCTTTTTACCGAATGGAGATTAAACGATATATGTTAAGTTTCAAGGTGTTCTTCATATGTACAAGTTATAAGTTCTTATATTAACTTAATATAACATCATAATACATGTAAATAAGTGTTATTAGAGCTAATTTAGAAAGATTAGATTAGTTTTTCAAACAAGTTTAGAATCAACTAAACTATGTTCTAGTTTATAAACTCTTATATAGATAGCTATAAACGTATGTATTGAACAAGAGTTGAAGTAGAGTTTTTACCTCAATTTTAGATTGTAAAGTTGCTGGAGTAAAATAGTAGAACAAAGAATGAGAGAGTTCTTGCAAGTGTGTGTGAAAATTGTAAGTAAAATTTGGAAAATGAATGTGTAAAAATGAGTTAGAAATGGTGCTTATTTATAGGCTCATAAATTTGTTTTTTAGTGAAAAATATCTAAGATAAGTTAAAAACCATTAGGTCATGCATGACATAATACATCAATAATTGTAGATTACTATTCGTATATACCAATAGTAAATACTTCTAGAAGCTGCGTATAATATGCGTATAAATACCGTATAAATACGTAATTGTAGATTTCTATTGGTATATACCAATAGTAAATACTTCTAGAAGCTGCGTATAATACGCATATAAATACTGTATAAATACTGTATAAATACCGTATAAATACGAGTAGAATTCTTAAGAAAAATGAACGGAAATACGAATATAGCTATCCCTTATATGTATTTGTATATTATTAAGTGTATTCAATATTTTTAAGAATGTATTTATACTCATAATACATTGTATGTAAATACATTTTAACAGAAGTTAATTACATCGTTTAAAAAGTAACATATATATTGTCCGAAAACACTTTAAATTAATAGTATGAAAATGTATATATAATACCTTGTTAATATAATTAATGAGATATTTAATTATTACATTTTCAAGTTATATATATATATATATATATATATATATATATATATATATATATATATATATATATATATATATATATATATATATATATAATTAATACAAGTTATGACGTTCGTGAATCGTAGGAATAAAAGGGTAGTCAAATGCTTATATAAAACTCTTTCCGGAGGTTCAAGACTTATTAAAGTTCATTGTTTATCAAGTCGGAAATATTAAATCATGTAAATAGTATAATCAAGTAGTCGGAAAAATTCGGGTCATCACAGTAAAGGCCCGTCCTAATCCATCTAGACGAAGTCTTCAACATTTGGTTACATTGCGAGGTACTGACCTAAATATGTCATGAATGACTTCAAGTAATATCTTTCAAACGAGCAAATGCACAGCGGAAGACTTAATTCGTACCTGAGAATAAACATGCTTAAAAGTTTCAACCAAAAGGTTGGTGAGTTCATAGGTTTATCATAAATAATACTTTCAGTAATAGTAATGGACCACAAGACTTCAGTTTCCATAAACATCCTTACACCGTAGTGTAATAAAAACATTCTACAACCATGGGCACCCGGTAATAAGCCTTAACAATAATAATGATGAATACCCCTGATGTATAATAATATCTGCACCGAATCAAGTGCGTTTCGTTAACCTCGAAGTACTAAACACCCGTTAAATGCTAGCGCGACTAGCCCGAATGGGGTTGTCAAACCCGATAGATCTATCTTTAGGATTCGCGCCTACCAGTTCATAAACCAATAGATTAATGTTACCAAGCTAGGGGAATATTTGTGATTCTAACCCACGTAGAATTAAGTTTAGTACTTGTGTCCATTTCGTTAAACAGTTATAAAATATTGCATGTATTCTCAGCCCAAAAATATATATAAAAAGGGAGCAAATGAAACTCACAATACTGTATTTTGTAGTAAAAATACATATGACGGCATTGAACAAATGCAAGGTTGGCCTCGGATTCACGAACCTATATCGTTTGTATATTTATCAATACTCATAATCGTAATCGAATAAGTTTATATATATATATATATATATATATATATATATATATATATATATATATATATATATATATATATATATATATATAACTTATTAATTATATCATTTTTATATTAATAATATATTTAGGTTTCATATATTCATTTTATTTATGTAAAAAAAATACTTTGTTATGTTGTATGTGTTAAATATATTTATGTATATATTTCATTTGTTCATCGAAACCGTAGTTCTAATTTTACTAAGTTAATATTAGTAATGATAAAAATAGTGATAATAACGTTAATAATATACTTATGTTAATACTAATAGTTCTATTATATATATAAAATGATAATAATACTAATATGTATGAAAATACTAATAAATCGTATCATTTTTATGATAATATTACCAATGTTAATCATAATCATAATATTTATAATAATACTAAAATCGTACGATTAATAATATTAATATTACTTATAACGATACAAATCATAATATTAATAATATTATTACTTAATAATAATACTAGTGATAATGATAATAATAGTAGTCATAATTGTAAATTTTTAATTGTGTTGGTAATAATAAATGATAACTTTTATTAGTAATAATGATAATAATAATAATAACTAATATTAACAATAATATTAACAATAATAATAATACTTATAATAATAATAATGTTAATACTAGTAATTTCTAAATAATAATGCTAATAATAATAATAATAACAATAATACTTGAATTAATAACAATAACTAATAATACATAACAATAATAATAATAATAATAATAATAATAATAATAATAATAATAATAATAATAGTAATAATAATAATAATAATAATAATAATAATAATAATAATAGTAATAAGAAAGAAAAACTACCTTTAAAGACTAAAAAAAAACTAATAATCTGCCCAAGCCGAGACTCGAACCCACGACCCCTCGCTCACCCTCACAAACACCCAACCTTTCTGCCATTTCCATCTTTCTGTTATGTTTCCCATCCTAAATGTATTATACCCGATATTCAATTTCTTCCTTCTTCTTCATTGTTATAACTCAGTCGACCCATATATACAATCTATAACAGTATTTTCGTTTTAAGTATAGAAATTACAAAGAATTAAAATAACAATTATATTGATGATTAATAAACACGAGAAAGAAAAAAAAATCGAAGCAGCTCTTCTGCTGCTCGACGAGCTAAAAAAAATATATTTTGATTTAAATTTTGTGATTGTTTTGGACAAAGATTTTAACACGAGATAGATACTAAATCCAACGTATAAACTTTCTAGACTCCTAATTTCACTTGAAACATAAAAACCGATTCAAATTTCTCCAAGAACACAGCGTTTGACTTTTGAAAACCGAACCTTTGACTTCAAAATTCGATTTCATTTGAAGGAATTGGAAGCTGAAATCTTACAAAAAGTTTGTTTAGATTCACCCTAACACTCTTGCGTTTATAGATTTTGCTAATTGTTTCGGATTCGAGTCTGCAGAAAAAATGACACGAGCAGAGGGACTGGGTTTGCTCCTCATATTTTTGGGTTTTTAATTCCTTTGATTAATAGCAGCTTATTTGTAGTGTGATAATAATGATAATAGTATCGAATAATTGTGACAGTAATGAGATTGGATCAATACTTGTTTGCTTGTGATAATGTAATTGACATGAATGGGATGTTAAACAGATAAAGAAGAAAAAAAATATACTCTGATTTGATTCCTAACTGATTTCATCTCTTTCTGATTATATATTATATATTCTAATAAATAAATATAACTACATTTATAATACTAAAATAAAATACTAATAATAATAATATTAATGTTAATAATAATATAAATATCAATTTAAATGAATATATATAATAATAATTATTTTAATAATAATAAGGATATTATTTATCATGGTACTTATAAGGATAATGATAAAATAATAAATAAAAAAATGCTTATATCTTATAATAATAATTAATAATAATATTGATAACTATTAATAATATTAGTTAATAACAATACTAATATCAACAATTTATATGTTTCAATTTCTACATATGACATATAATATTAATAATACAATATTAATATTAATAATACTATTAATAATAATAATGAGTGTAATAATAATAATAATAATATAGTTATATCATTATATCTAAATTTGTAATTTTATTTAGTTTATTGGTATTACATATGCTATTTAATAGTTATACATTTTATTATAATGTGCATACAATCTTAATTTTTGTATAGAATCATATATATATATATATATATATATATATATATATATATATATATATATATATATATATATATATATATATATATATATATATATATATATATATATATATATATATATATATATATATACATATTTATTTACAAACAATGGTTCGTGAATCGTCGGGAATAGTCAAAGGTATAATTGAATTCATAACAACAGTTCAAAAATTTGAGGTTCAATTAAATAGACTTTACTTATCGTGTTGATATCATACAAAGATTAAGTTTAAATTTAGTCAGAAATTTCCGGGTCGTCACAGTACCTACCCGTTAAAGAAATTTCGTCCCGAAATTGGATTGGAATGGTCATGATGAACAATAAGTATGTTTTCATGATGCATACGAGTTAGAAATTAGAGTTTTTATCATCAGTGAGCAATATGAATATAATAATTCATTCATGTGAAGAGTTCGAGTGAAGCTGTCACGAAAAATTGAGATAGAGATTTATCGTAGTCAGGGTTGAATTCAGAAAATAAGGTGCGTCTTAACTTTTGACGTTGTCTCGGTTGAATTTCGGAATTCAAGGGATTAAAGAAAATCTTCGAAATCTATAAGATTTGATTCTTCGGCGAATAAGAAAATTAAGATCTCTATAATTAAATACGGTAATCTGCCTTGATTACTCTGTCTGATATTTCCATTATAAATTAAAGTTTTTCCGTTCCATTATTTTCCACCACTCCCATTTTCTATACTTTAATTCATATTTCCAAATCATCAGACAATATGCTTCACCCAGTTTTAATTCTGGATATATTCCTGACTTTCATGTCAATCATTCTCTTTTTTCATCTACCACCAGAGGAATCTGTCTACTTCTACTATGCTCTTGAGTTTATAGTGTTTTTAGTTCTCCCGAGTCTTTATATTGCTATACGCATTGATATACACGGTTTGTAACCTCCGTGTTGCTATTGAGCTTTATATTTTCTCTTATATTTTGGAGCACTTTGCCTTTTTATTCTCCTCTCAACCTCTAGTAAAATGAGTAATGGTCCAAAATTCGTAAGTATGGAGTTTCGAATGAACTTAATGTTCTAAACAAGAAAGAACGTAATAGCACGATTTGACTTGTCAAATTATCAGAATCACTGAGAATATAACTATTAAGAATATACTTTCTTGATATGTTCAGAGGTTAAGCAGAATGAAAGAGTTATGTAACATGGCACATGATGACGTTAAGATCTGTGAATCATCACGTTCCATTAGAAACTCAACATGACTTACTGTAATATAATCACGTTGATCAAGTGTCATTATAGTATACTAACTCATGCATCAATTTCCAACACTACTTCAAAAACATTCATAATTTAACCTCGAAGGTTTACTAAATATAGAAACTAAAACAGTTTCCTTTTATGATATAACAAGATAGCGCGAAGAGATAATTAATATCGGACGAGAATATTTATGAAGATATCTTCAGAAATTTTGAGGATATTTATTGAAATGTCCCGTTCTTATTGATTAAAAACGTTCCATATAAATTGATTTCGTTGCGAGGTTTTGACCTCTATATGAGACGTTTTTCAAAGACTGCATTCATTTTAAAACAAACCATAACCTTTATTTCATCAATAAAGGTTTAAAAAGCTTTACGTAGATTATCAAATAATGATAATCTAAAATATCCTGTTTACACACGACCATTACATAATGGTTTACAATACAAATATGTTACAACAAAATAAGTTTCTTGAATGCAGTTTTTACACAATATCGTACAAGCATGGACTCCAAATCTCGTCCTTATTTAAGTATGCGACAGCGGAAGCTCTTAATAATCACCTGAGAATAAACATGCTTAAAACGTCAACAAAAATGTTGGTGAGTTATAGGTTTAACCTATATATATCAAATCATAATAATAGACCACAAGATTTCATATTTCAATACACATCCCATACATAGAGATAAAAATCATTCATATGGTGAACACCTGGTAACCGACATTAACAAGATGCATATATAAGATTATCCCCATCATTCCGGGACACCCTTCGGATATGATATAAATTTCGAAGTACTAAAGCATCCGGTAATTTGGATGGGGTTTGTTAGGCCCAATAGATCTATCTTTAGGATTCGCGTCAATTAGGGTGTCTGTTCCCTAATTCTTAGATTACCAGACTTAATAAAAAAGGGGCATATTCGATTTCGATAATTCAACCATAGAATGTAGTTTCACGTACTTGTGTCTATTTTGTAAATCATTTATAAAACCTGCATGTATTCTCATCCCAAAAATATTAGATTTTAAAAGTGGGACTATAACTCACTTTCACAGATTTTTACTTCGTCAGGAAGTAAGACTTGGCCACTGGTTGATTCACGAACCTATAACAATATATACATATATATCAAAGTATGTTCAAAATATATTTACAACACTTTTAATATATTTTGATGTTTTAAGTTTATTAAGTCAGATGTCCTCGTTAGTAACCTAAAACTAGTTGTCCACAGTTAGATGTACAGAAATAAATCGATAAATATTATCTTGAATCAATCCACGACCCAGTGTATACGTATCTCAGTATTGATCACAACTCAAACTATATATATTTTGGAATCAACCTCAACCCTGTATAGCTAACTCCAACATTCACATATAGAGTGTCTATGGTTGTTCCGAAATATATATAGATGTGTCGACATGATAGGTCGAAACATTGTATACGTGTCTATGGTATCTCAAGATTACATAATATATAATACAAGTTGATTAAGTTATGGTTGGAATAGATTTGTTACCAATTTTCACGTAGCTAAAATGAGAAAAATTATCCAATCTTGTTTTACCCATAACTTCTTCATTTTAAATCCGTTTTGAGTGAATCAAATTGCTATGGTTTCATATTGAACTCTATTTTATGAATCTAAACAGAAAAAGTATAGGTTTATAGTCGGAAAAATAAGTTACAAGTCATTTTTGTAAAGGTAGTCATTTCAGTCGAAAGAACGACGTCTAGATGACCATTTTAGAAAACATACTTCCACTTTGAGTTTAACCATAATTTTTGGATATAGTTTCATGTTCATAATAAAAATCATTTTCTCAGAATAACAACTTTTAAATCAAAGTTTATCATAGTTTTTAATTAACTAAACCAAAACAGCCCGCGGTGTTACTACGACGGCGTAAATCCGGTTTTACGGTGTTTTTCGTGTCTCCAGGTTTTAAATCATTAAGTTAGCATATCATATAGATATAGAACATGTGTTTAGTTGATTTTAAAAGTCAAGTTAGAAGGATTAACTTTTGTTTGCGAACAAGTTTAGAATTAACTAAACTATGTTCTAGTGATTACAAGTTTAAACCTTCGAATAAGATAGCTTTATATGTATGAATTGAATGATGTTATGAACATCATTACTACCTTAAGTTCCTTGAATAAACCTACTGGAAAAGTGAAAAATGGATCTAGCTTCAACGGATCCTTGGATGGCTCGAAGTTCTTGAAGCAGAATCATGACACGAAAACAAGTTCAAGTAAGATCATCACTTGAAATAAGATTGTTATAGTTATAGAAATTGAACCAAAGTTTAATATGATTATTACCTTGTATTAGAATGATAACCTACTGTAAGAAACAAAGATTTCTTGAGGTTGGATGATCACCTTACAAGATTGGAAGTGAGCTAGCAACCTTGAAAGTATTCCTGATTTTATGTAACTAGAACTTGTAGAATATATGAAGAACACTTAGAACTTGAAGATAGAACTTGAGAGAGATCAATTAGATAAAGAAAATTGAAGAATGAAAGTGTTTGTAGGTGTTTTTGGTCGTTGGTGTATGGATTAGATATAAAGGATATGTAATTTTGTTTTCATGTAAATAAGTCATGAATGATTACTCATATTTTTGTAATTTTATGAGATGTTTCATGCTAGTTGCCAAATGATGGTTCCCACATGTGTTAGGTGACTCACATGGGCTGCTAATAGCTGATCATTGGAGTGTATATACCAATAGTACATACATCTAAAAGCTGTATATTGTACGAGTACGAATACGGGTGCATACGAGTAGAATTGTTGATGAAACTGAACGAGGATGTAATTGTAAGCATTTTTGTTAAGTAGAAGTATTTTGATAAGTGTCTTGAAGTCTTTCAAAAGTGTATGAATACATATTAAAACACTACATGTATATACATTTTAACTGAGTCGTTAAGTCATCGTTAGTCGTTACATGTAAATGTTGTTTTGAAACCTTTAGGTTAACGATCTTGTTGAATGTTGTTAACCCATTATTTATTATAACAAATGAGATGTTAAATTGTTATATTATCATGATATTATGATATATAATATATCTTAGTATGATATATATACAGTTAAATGTCGTTACAACGATAATCGTTACATATATGTCTCGTTTCGAAATCATTAAGTTAGTAGTCTTATTTTTACATATGTATTTCATTGTTAATACACTTAATAATATATTTACTTATCATTTAACATAATTAACCAAGTGTATCAATATCTTAATATGATTCATATGTACCTAGTAAGACGTTGTTATAACGATAATCGTTATATATATCGTTTTCGAGTTTCTTAAATTAATAGTCTCATTTTTATGTATATAACTCATTGTTAAAATACCTAATGAGATACATACTTATAATAAAATCATGTTAACTATATATATAACTATATATATGTCATCGTATAGTTTTTACAAGTTTTAACTTTCGTGAATCACCGGTCAACTTGGGTGGTCAATTGTCTATATGAAACCTATTTCAATTAATCAAGTCTTAACAAGTTTGATTGCTTAACATGTTGGAAACATTTAATCATGTAAATATCAATCTCAATTAATATATATAAACATGGAAAAGTTCGGGTCACTACAGTACCTACCCGTTAAATAAATTTCGTCCCGAAATTTTAAGCTGTTGAAGGTGTTAACGAATCTTCTGGAAATAGATGCGGGTATTTCTTCTTCATCTGATCTTCACGCTCCCAGGTGAACTCGGGTCCTCTACAAGCATTCCATCGAACCTTAACAATTGGTATCTTGTTTTGCTTAAGTCTTTTAACCTCGCGATCCATTATTTCGACGGGTTCTTCGATGAATTGGAGTTTTTCGTTGATTTGGATTTCATCTAACGGAATAGTGAGATCTTCTTTAGCAAAACATTTCTTCAAATTCGAGACGTGGAAAGTGTTATGTACAGCCGCGAGTTGTTGAGGTAACTCAAGTCGGTAAGCTACTGGTCCGACACGATCAATAATCTTGAATGGTCCAATATACCTTGGATTTAATTTCCCTCGTTTACCAAATCGAACAACGCCTTTCCAAGGTGCAACTTTAAGCATGACCATCTCTCCAATTTCAAATTCCATATCTTTTCTTTTAATGTCAGCGTAGCTCTTTTGTCGACTTTGGGAGGTTTTCAACCGTTGTTGAATTTGGATGATCTTCTCGGTAGTTTCTTGTATAATCTCCGGACCCGTAATCTGTCTATCCCCCACTTCACTCCAACAAATCGGAGACCTGCACTTTCTACCATAAAGTGCTTCAAACGGCGCCATCTCAATGCTTGAATGGTAGCTGTTGTTGTAGGAAAATTCTGCTAACGGTAGATGTCGATCCCAACTGTTTCCGAAATCAATAACACATGTTCGTAGCATGTCTTCAAGCGTTTGTATCGTCCTTTCGCTCTGCCCATCAGTTTGTGGATGATAGGCAGTACTCATGTCTAGACGAGTTCCTAATGCTTGCTGTAATGTCTGCCAGAATCTTGAAATAAATCTGCCATCCCTATCAGAGATAATAGAGATTGGTATTCCATGTCTGGAGACGACTTCCTTCAAATACAGTCGTGCTAACTTCTCCATCTTGTCATCTTCTCTTATTGGTAGGAAGTGTGCTGATTTGGTGAGACGATCAACTATTACCCAAATAGTATCAAAACCACTTGCAGTCCTTGGCAATTTAGTGATGAAATCCATGGTAATGTTTTCCCATTTCCATTCTGGGATTTCGGGTTGTTGAAGTAGACCTGATGGTTTCTGATGCTCAGCTTTGACCTTAGAACACGTCAAACATTCTCCTATGTATTTAGCAACATCGGCTTTCATACCCGGCCACCAAAAATGTTTCTTGAGATCCTTGTACATCTTCCCCGTTCCAGGATGTATTGAGTATCTGGTTTTATGAGCTTCTCTAAGTACCATTTCTCTCTTATCTCCAAATTTTGGTACCCAAATCCTTTCAGCCCTATACCGGGTTCCGTCTTCCCGAATATTAAGATGCTTCTCCGATCCTTTGGGTATTTCATCCTTTAAATTTCCCTCTTTTAAAACTCCTTGTTGCGCCTCCTTTATTTGAGTAGTAAGGTTATTATGAATCATTATATTCATAGATTTTACTCGAATAGGTTCTCTGTCCTTCCTGCTCCAGGCATCGGCTACAACATTTGCCTTCCCCGGGTGGTAACGAATCTCAAAGTCGTAATCATTCAATAATTCAATCCACCTACGCTGCCTCATATTCAGTTGTTTCTGATTAAATATGTGTTGAAGACTTTTGTGGTCGGTATATATAATACTTTTGACCCCATATAAGTAGTGCCTCCAAGTCTTTAATGCAAAAACAACCGTGCCTAATTCCAAATCATGCGTCGTATAATTTTGCTCTTGAATCTTCAATTGTCTAGACGCATAAGCAATCACCTTCGTCCGTTGCATTAATACACAACCGAGACCTTGCTTTCATGCGTCACAATAAATCACAAAATCATCATTCCCTTCAGGCAATGACAATATAGGTGCCGTAGTTAGCTTTTTCTTCAATAACTGAAACGCTTTCTCTTGTTCATCATTCCATTCAAATTTCTTCCCTTTATGCATTAATGCAGTCAAGGGTTTTGCTATTCTAGAAAAGTCTTGGATGAACCTTCTGTAGTAACCAGCTAGTCCTAAAAACTGGCGTATGTGTTTCGGAGTTTTCGGGGTTTCCCACTTTTCAACAGTTTCTATCTTTGCCGGATCCACCTTAATACCTTCTTTGTTCACTATGTGACCGAGGAATTGAACTTCTTCCAACCAAAATGCACACTTTGAAAACTTAGCGTACAATTCTTCCTTCCTCAATACTTCTAACACCTTTCTCAAATGTTCACCGTGTTCTTGGTCATTCTTTGAGTAAATAAGTATGTCATCAATGAAAACAATGACAAACTTGTCAAGGTATGGTCCACACACTCGGTTCATAAGGTCCATGAACACAGCTGGTGCATTAGTTAAACCAAACGGCATGACCATAAACTCGTAATGACCGTAACGTGTTCTGAAAGCAGTCTTTGGAATATCATCTTCTTTCACCCGCATTTGATGATACCCGAAACGTAAGTCAATCTTTGAATAAACAGACGAGCCTTGTAGTTGATCAAATAAGTCGTCGATTCTCGGTAGTGGGTAGCGGTTCTTGATGGTAAGTTTGTTCAACTCTCGGTAGTCGATACACAACCTGAATGTACCATCTTTCTTCTTGACAAACAAAACAGGAGCTCCCCACGGTGATGTGCTTGGTCGAATGAAACCACGCTCTAAAAGTTCTTGTAATTGTCTTTGCAGTTCTTTCATCTCGCTGGGTGCGAGTCTGTAAGGAGCACGAGCTATTGGTGCAGCTCCTGGTACAAGATCTATTTGAAATTCAACGGATCGATGTGGGGGTAATCCCGGTAATTCTTTCGGAAATACATCGGGAAATTCTTTTGCAATGGGAACATCATTGATGCTCTTTTCTTCAGTTTGTACTTTCTCGACGTGTGCTAGAACAGCATAGCAACCTTTTCTTATTAGTTTTTGTGCCTTCAAATTACTAATAAGATGTAGCTTCGTGTTGCCCTTTTCTCCGTACACCATTAAGGGTTTTCCTTTTTCTCGTATAATGCGAATTACATTTTTGTAACAAACGATCTCTGCTTTCACTTCTTTCAACCAGTCCATACCGATTATCACATCAAAACTCCCTAACTCTACTGGTATCAAATCAATCTTAAATGTTTCGCTAACCAGTTTAATTTCTCGATTCCGACATATATTATCTGCTGAAATTAATTTACCATTTGCTAATTCGAGTAAAAATTTACTATCCAAAGGCGTCAATGGACAACTTAATTTAGCACAAAAATCTCTACTCATATAGCTTCTATCCGCACCCGAATCAAATAAAACGTAAGCAGATTTATTGTCAATAAGAAACGTACCCGTAACAAGCTCCGGGTCTTCCTGTGCCTCTGCCGCATTAATATTGAAAACTCTTCCGCGGCCTTGTCCATTCGTGTTCTTCTGGTTCGGACAATTTCTAATAATGTGGCCTGGTTTTCCACATTTATAACAAACTACATTGGCATAACTTGCTACGACACTACTTGCTCCGCCATTACTCGTTCCGACACCATTTGTTCCTTTCGTTCTATTAACCCCTGGTCCGTAGACCTCACACTTCACCGCGCTATGACCATTTCTTTTACATTTGTTGCAAAATTTGGTGCAGAACCCCGAGTGATACTTTTCACACCTTTGGCATAGCTGCTTCTGATTGTTGTTGTTGTTGCGGTTATTATTGTTGTTGGGATGATTGTTGTAGTTGCTGTTGTTGTTATTGTTGGGCCATTTGTTGTAGTTGCGATTGATGTTGCGATTGTTGGGATAATTATTGCGATTATTGTTGTAATTGCTGTTGTTGTTGTATTGGTAATTCTTATCACCGTTTTCCTCCTACTTTCTTTTTACTTGCTTCACATTGGCCTCTTCAGCAGTCTGTTCTTTAATTCTTTCTTCAATCTGGTTCACTAGTTTGTGAGCCATTCTACATGCCTGTTGTATGGAGGCGGGCTCGTGTGAACTTATATCTTCTTGGATTCTTTCCGGTAATCCTTTCACAAACGCGTCGATCTTCTCTTCCTCATCTTCGAATGCTCCCGGACACAATAGGCACAATTCTGTGAATCGTCTTTCGTACGTGGTAATATCAAATCCTTGGGTTCGTAACCCTCTAAGTTCTGTCTTGAGCTTATTGACCTCGGTTCTGGGACGGTACTTCTCGTTCATCAAGTGCTTGAATGCTGACCACGGTAGTGCGTACGCATCGTCTTGTCCCACTTGCTCTAGATAGGTATTCCACCATGTTAACGCAGAACCTGTGAAGGTATGCATAGCGTACTTCACTTTGTCCTCTTCAGTACACTTACTTATGGCAAACACCGATTCGACCTTCTCGGTCCACCGTTTCAATCAGATCGGTCCTTCGGTTCCATCAAATTCCAAAGGTTTGCAGGCAGTGAATTCTTTGTAGGTGCATCCTACACGATTTCCTGTACTGCTAGATCCAAGGTTATTGTTGGTATGTAGCGCAGCCTGTACTGCGGCTATGTTTGAAGCTAGAAAAGTACGGAATTCCTCTTCATTCATATTCACGGTGTGTCGAGTAGTCGGTGCCATTTCCTTCAAAATAGTCAAATGGAACAAGTTAATCATACAGAATATTAAGAGTAGTTAATAGTATTTCGTAGCATAATATGAACTCATTTATAAAAGCTTTTTCTTCATATTAGCGTTTTATAAGTTTAAATTCGGGTAGTACCTACCCGTTAAGTTCATACTTAGTAGCTAATATACAATTCAACTACTACAATTCTATATGAAAAACTGATTATAATAATATTTCGCGTTCAAACTTTTATACAATATTTTACAAACTTACAATACCGCTTATTTTACATAAAGCATGAAATATAGCACACAATAACTTTGATACAAGATAGTTGTGAAGATAATTCTAGCTAGTACACAAGTCGTTCAGCAAAGGCAATAAAGACACGTAATTCATACGTCCAGAAACAAGTCATGTTTCTGGTTTTACTAGGACTACTTCCCATCCTTGGTCTTGTGGAACATAACCGTTATGGCCGTTGATAAGACAGTGTGTTGTAACGTCGTCAAAGGGACGAGGGTTACGTAATGTCCAACAGTCCCGTAACAATCTAAAAACCTCATTTCTTACCCCAATTACCGACTCCGTCACTTGTGGGAACGTTTTGTTTAATAGTTGTAGCCCGATGTTCTTGTTCTCACATTGGTGAGAAGTGAACATTACTAATCCGTAAGCATAACATGCTTCTTTATGTTGCATGTTAGCCGCTTTTTCTAAATCACGAAGTCCAATATTCGGATATATTGAGTCAAAATAATTTCTTAACCCATTGCGTAAAATAGCATTTGGGTTCCCCGCAATATATGCGTCAAAGTAAACACATCGTAACTTATGGATTTCCCAATGTGATATCCCCCATCTTTCGAACGAAAGCCTTTTATAAACCAAGGCATTCTTGGAACGTTCTTCGAATGTCTTACAAACTGATCTCGCCTTAAATAGTTGTGCCGAAGAATTCTGACCGACTCTAGACAAGATTTCATCAATCATGTCTCCGGGTAGGTCTCTTAAAATATTGGGTTGTCTATCCATTTTGTGTTTTTATACTGTAAAACAGACAAGAGTTAGATTCATAAAAAAAAATACTTATTAATACAAGCAATTTTTACATATATCATAAAGCATAAGCACACTATATTACTTATATTACACCACACGAATACAACTATCTTATTCCGACTCGCTTGTTTCTTCTTCTTCAGTTTTGGTTCGTTTTGCCAAGTTTCTAGGGATATATGATGTTCCCCTAATACGAGCCGTCGTTATCCACATTGGTTTAGAAAAACCTGGTGGTTTAGAGGTTCCCGGGTCATTGTTACAACTTAAGGACTTCGGGGGTTGACGATACATATAAAGTTCATCGGGGTTGGAATTAGATTTCTCTATTTTTATGCCCTTTCCCTTATTATTTTCTTTTGCCTTTTTAAATTCAATTGGGGTAATTTCTATAACATCATCGGAATTCTCGTCAGAATCCGATTCATCGGAGAATTGGTAATCCTCCCAATATTTTGCTTCCTTGGCGGAAACACCATTGACCATAATTAACCTTGGTCGGTTGGTTGAGGATTTTCTTTTACTTAACCGTTTTATTATTTCCCCCACCGGTTCTATTTCTTCATCCGGTTCCGATTCTTCTTCCGGTTCCGATTCTTCTTCCGGTTCCGACTCTTCTTCCGGTTCCTCTTCGGGAACTTGTGAATCAGTCCACGAATCATTCCAATTTACATTTGACTCTTCATTATTATTAGGTGAGTCAATGGGACTTGTTCTAGAGGTAGCCATCTATCACATAATATCAAACGCGTTAAGAGATTAATATATCACATAATATTCACATGTTAAAAATATATAGTTTCTAACAAAATTTGTTGAGCAATCATTTTTCAAGTAAACACGGTCGAAGTCCAGACTCACTAATGCATCCTAACAAACTAGATAAGACACACTAATGCAAAATTCTGGTTCTCTAAGACCAACGCTCTGATACCAACTGAAATGTCCCGTTCTTATTGATTAAAAACGTTCCATATTAATTGATTTCGTTGCGAGGTTTTGACCTCTATATGAGACGTTTTTCAAAGACTGCATTCATTTTAAAACAAACCATAACCTTTATTTCATCAATAAAGGTTTAAAAAGCTTTACGTAGATTATCAAATAATGATAATCTAAAATATCCTGTTTACACATGACCATTACATAATGGTTTACAATACAAATATGTTACAACAAAATAAGTTTCTTGAATGCAGTTTTTACACAATATCGTACAAGCATGGACTCCAAATCTCGTCCTTATTTAAGTATGCGACAGCGGAAGCTCTTAATAATCACCTGAGAATAAATATGCTTAAAACGTCAACAAAAATGTTGGTGAGTTATAGGTTTAACCTATATATATCAAATCATAATAATAGACCACAAGATTTCATATTTCAATACACATCCCATACATAGAGATAAAAATCATTCATATAGTGAACACCTGGTAACCGACATTAACAAGATGCATATATAAGAATATCCCCATCATTCCGGGACACCCTTCGGATATGATATAAATTTCGAAGTACTAAAGCATCTGGTACTTTGGATGGGGTTTGTTAGGCCCAATAGATCTATCTTTAGGATTCACGTCAATTAGGGTGTCTGTTCCCTAATTCTTAGATTACCAGACTTAATAAAAAAGGGGCATATTCGATTTCGATAATTCAACCATAGAATGTAGTTTCACGTACTTGTGTCTATTTTGTAAATCATTTATAAAACCTGCATGTATTCTCATCCCAAAAATATTAGATTTTAAAAGTGGGACTATAACTCACTTTCACAGATTTTTACTTCGTCAGGAAGTAAGACTTGGCCACTGGTTAATTCACGAACCTATAACAATATATACATATATATCAAAGTATGTTCAAAATATATTTACAACACTTTTAATATATTTTGATGTTTTAAGTTTATTAAGTCAGCTGTCCTCGTTAGTAACCTAAAACTAGTTGTCCACAGTTAGATGTACAGAAATAAATCGATAAATATTATCTTGAATCAATCCAGGACCCAGTGTATACGTATCTCAGTATTGATCACAACTCAAACTATATATATTTTGGAATCAACCTCAACCCTGTATAGCTAACTCCAACATTCACATATAGAGTGTCTATGGTTGTTCCGAAATATATATAGATGTGTCGACATGATAGGTCGAAACATTGTATACGTGTCTATGGTATCTCAAGATTACATAATATACAATACAAGTTGATTAAGTTATGGTTGGAATAGATTTGTTACCAATTTTCACGTAGCTAAAATGAGAAAAATTATCCAATCTTGTTTTACCCATAACTTCTTCATTTTAAATCCGTTTTGAGTGAATCAAATTGCTATGGTTTCATATTGAACTCTATTTTATGAATCTAAATAGAAAAAGTATAGGTTTATAGTCGGAAAAATAAGTTACAAGTCGTTTTTGTAAAGGTAGTCATTTCAGTCGAAAGAACGACGTCTAGATGACCATTTTAGAAAACATACTTCCACTTTGAGTTTAACCATAATTTTTGGATATAGTTTCATGTTCATAATAAAAATCATTTTCTCAGAATAACAACTTTTAAATCAAAGTTTATCATAGTTTTTAATTAACTAAACCAAAACAGCCCGCGGTGTTACTACGACGGCGTAAATTCGGTTTTACGGTGTTTTTCGTGTCTCCAGGTTTTAAATCATTAAGTTAGCATATCATATAGATATAGAACATGTGTTTAGTTGATTTTAAAAGTCAAGTTAGAAGGATTAACTTTTGTTTGCGAACAAGTTTAGAATTAACTAAACTATGTTCTAGTGATTACAAGTTTAAACCTTCGAATAAGATAGCTTTATATGTATGAATTGAATGATGTTATGAACATCATTACTACCTTAAGTTCCTTGGATAAACCTACTGGAAAAGTGAAAAATGGATCTAGCTTCAACGGATCCTTGGATGGCTCGAAGTTCTTGAAGCAGAATCATGACACGAAAACAAGTTCAAGTAAGATCATCACTTGAAATAAGATTGTTATAGTTATAGAAATTGAACCAAAGTTTGAATATGATTATTACCTTGTATTAGAATGATAACCTACTGTAAGAAACAAAGATTTCTTGAGGTTGGATGATCACCTTACAAGATTGGAAGTGAGCTAGCAACCTTGAAAGTATTCTTGATTTTATGTAACTAGAACTTGTAGAATATATGAAGAACACTTAGAACTTGAAGATAGAACTTGAGAGAGATCAATTAGATAAAGAAAATTGAAGAATGAAAGTGTTTGTAGGTGTTTTTGGTCGTTGGTGTATGGATTAGATATAAAGGATATGTAATTTTGTTTTCATGTAAATAAGTCATGAATGATTACTCATATTTTTGTAATTTTATGAGATATTTCATGATAGTTGCCAAATGATGGTTCCCACATGTGTTAGGTGACTCACATGGGCGGCTAAGAGCTGATCATTGGAGTGTATATACCAATAGTACATACATCTAAAAGCTGTATATTGTACGAGTACGAATACGGGTGCATACGAGTAGAATTGTTGATGAAACTGAACGAGGATGTAATTGTAAGCATTTTTGTTAAGTAGAAGTATTTTGATAAGTGTCTTGAAGTCTTTCAAAAGTGTATGAATACATATTAAAACACTACATGTATATACATTTTAACTGAGTCGTTAAGTCATCGTTAGTCGTTACATGTAAATGTTGTTTTGAAACCTTTAGGTTAACGATCTTGTTGAATGTTGTTAACCCATTATTTATTATAACAAATGAGATGTTAAATTGTTATATTATCATGATATTATGATATATAATATATCTTAGTATGATATATATACAGTTAAATGTCGTTACAACGATAATCGTTACATATATGTCTCGTTTCGAAATCATTAAGTTAGTAGTCTTATTTTTACATATGTATTTCATTGTTAATACACTTAATAATATATTTACTTATCATTTAACATAATTAACCAAGTGAATCAATATCTTAATATGATTCATATGTACCTAGTAAGACGTTGTTATAACGATAATCGTTATATATATCGTTTTCGAGTTTCTTAAATTAATAGTCTCATTTTTATGTATATAACTCATTGTTAAAATATCTAATGAGATACATACTTATAATAAAATCATGTTAACTATATATATAACCATATATATGTCATCGTATAGTTTTTACAAGTTTTAACGTTCGTGAATCACCGGTCAACTTGGGTGGTCAATTGTCTATATGAAACCTATTTCAATTAATCAAGTCTTAACAAGTTTGATTGCTTAACATGTTGGAAACATTTAATCATGTAAATATCAATCTCAATTAATATATATAAACATGGAAAAGTTCGGGTCACTACATTTATAATGAAGGATATGATAATATCTTAGAATTTTAGAATCAAATTGTGATGAAGAAATTCATTCACGATGATTTAGAGCGATTAAGGAGCAAGGTATTCGCTAAAGATTTCATCAGAATCATCAGGATTCTTTATGTACAAGGTTAGTCTTTGTAATTTGTTCAGAGTTTCAGGATGAGAGATCATAATTCTAAGAGATAAATGTTATATGTATATATAACTTTTGAAGTAGAAACGCTGCGAGATTCAAAATACTGATTACTGATTTCCCGATACTTGGTATGGCAATTCTCGTTACAAGATGCGGATAGGGTTTTGATAAATATAATGAGATTTCGGAAAGTCAAAGATCAAAGAAGTTGTTGGTAAGTTTACTGCTAATGTGGCGGGATATAAAAGGTTCTCCGATAACGATGATAAAATAACAACGTTTATATTGAGGTTATAATAAGGTTAATCTGAATGGAAGTCGAAGTTGATTTGCTGGAGCTGTGACAAAATTTGCTAATTTGAAAAGGAATTGCAATGTTATTTTCGGTAATAACAATGCCAAAGGAGCTAGCACAGATACGTGTTAAACGTTTACTCAGGTTCCGAGTGTTTTCAGGTGCATGACTATATGCATCGATCTTTCCTTTCGTAGATGAAGTGTGGTTGGTTCATCCTCTTGATTGAGGTGTTTTCAAGAATCATGAAAGGTTTGAACGCAGATTGTAATCGTCAAGATACAAATGAGGTTTAAGATGAAATCAAGTTACAAGGATGTTTAAGATGAAATCAAGTGGCAAACTTGAAGAAATGTTTAGTTTCATATGTTATAATCAATATTTTAATACATTTTTAATTGTCCAAAGTTAGTAGTCCACAATTAGTAGTCCACAGTTAGTAATTAAATAATTCATATGTAATTTAATATATAATATTCGAATTAATTAATACGTATCGTGACCCATTGTATACATGTCTCAGACTCGATCACAACTCAAAGTATATATATTATTATAGAATAAACCTCAACCCTGTATAGCTAACTCTATTATTACTGCATATAGAGTGTCTATGGTTATTCCAAATAATATATATAGATGCGTCGATATGATATGTCAAAACATTGTATACGTGTCCCGATATTTAAAATGCGTAAATAACAGTATTTAAATGACGGTAAATAAAGTGCGTAAAATAAATAACAGAAATTAAATGACAATAAATAAATTGCGAGAATTAAATTGCGATAAAATAAATTGCGATAAATAAAATGTAATCAGTTAGCTAGGAACGGTTAGCTGGAAACAGTTAGTGTGGATTCTTAACAAAAAAAAAATTTCATAGTTAATTTGTTTGTTTCTAACAAATTTTATTTTGTCCAATGTTTTCTTCATTATGCCACTTGTTGGATTCTGATAGGTCAAAATCCAAATATAAAATTGAATGAAAATGGTTATTCTGTGATGAACGGATTCGTACTTATGTGGTTGTAAGTAGGATAGTAAATGATCGTTGAATCAGATTCGAAGAATGTACAGTGTAACTTATTAATGTGGAATCTAAATATTCCTCGGGTATCACCTACCTGTTAAAATATTTTCATCATTAACAGTTTGTACGAAAGAATTTTTAATTACAATCTTTATGAAAATATATATACATATATATTTTCTTCAGATGTAGTCATGGATTTAATGAGTTAATATGATGTTAATCTCATTTGATTTATCGTTAGAACTAGAATATATAATCTCTAAAATATTAGAGATTACATAATCATCATGAAGAACGGAAATAACCGATGTAGAACAAAATGTAGAACGAAGATTATGCTCGAGGTATAGATTGCGATGTTGAGGCATGTGATGTTGAAACTTGGGTTGTTGGTGGTACTATTGGTGCCGGTGGTGTTGTTGAAGCTGGTACATTTTGCACCACGTTTTTCCAAATTGATTACTCGAGCGCGAAGCTCGTTGACTTCTTCCATTATTCTGGGATGATTGTCGGTCGGGACGAGCGGATGAATAAGGTTTAGAATTTTAGATAGAATTTAATCGTGGCGAGATATTCGGGAAATGAGGGTGAAAATGGTGTTTTGATTTGGTTCGTCGGTGAGTGCTTCAGGTTCATCGCCAAGAGGGAATTTGGTTGATGGAAAGTATCGCCTTCTTCTCGTCTCCATTGGTTAAGTCGACTACGAACCCATCAGATTAATTGGGGATGGCTGATTCATTCTGGTGACGTTGCTTCTGGAGCTTAGGTGAACATCCATATCAGAATAGCGGTCGGAACGACTATCGGAATAGCTTATCGGAATCCGAAGAATTCGAACTGGTTGAGGGATTCATCTCGTACAATCAGATGAAGGATTTTCGATAAGAAATAGATTATAGGATGTAGATTAGTACCCTGTAATACATAATTTACATATGCATATATAATACTAAAATCCCATAAGTTACGGATGAATCTACGGAAGCTGTTAGGTAAAGTCTATAGTAACAGATACGCTAAGATATGAATTTTGTCTATACACTATCGATGCACTAACTGCAGTAAGACGTGTCTAGACTAAAAATGATAAGTAGGTAATTTTGTAAGGATGATAAGCAGATGATTTCCGACTAGAAATGATAAGCAAAACTTTTGACATGTAGACACGGTCGAAGTCCAGACTCACTAATGCATCTAAACAACTATCAGTTAGACACACTAATGCAAGACCTGGTTCGCTAAGACCACCACTCTGATACCAACTGTAAAGGCCCGTCCTAATCCATCTGGACGAAGTCTTCAACATTTGGTTCCATTGCGAGGTACTGACCTAAATATGTCATGAATGACTTCAAGTAATATCTTTCAAACGAGCAAATGCACAGTGGAAGACTTAATTCGTAACTGAGAATAAACATGCTTAAAAGTATCAACCAAAAGGTTGGTGAGTTCATAGGTTTATCATAAATAATACTTTCAGTAACAGTAATGGACCACAAGACTTCAGTTTCCATAAATATCCTTACACCGCAGTGTAATAAAAACGTTCTACCACCATGGGCACCCGGTAACAAGCCTTAACAATAATAATGATGAATACCCCTGATGTATAATAATATCTGCACCGAATCAAGTGCGTTTCATTAACCTCGAAGTACTAAACACCCGTTAAATGCTAGCGCGACTAGCCCAGATGGGGTTGTCAAAACCGATAGATCTATCTTTAGGATTCGCGCCTACCAGTTCATAAACCAATAGATTAATGTTACCAAGCTAGGGGAATATTTGTGATTCTAACCCACGTAGAATTAAGTTTAGTACTTGTGTCCATTTCGTTAAACAGTTATAAAATATTGCATGTATTCTCAGCCCAAAAATATATATAAAAAGGGAGCAAATGAAACTCACAATACTGTATTTTGTAGTAAAAATACATATGACGGCATTGAACAAATGCAAGGTTGGCCTCGGATTCACGAACCTATATCGTTTGTATATTTATCAATACTCATAATCGTAATCGAATAAGTTTATATATATATATATATATATATATATATATATATATATATATATATATATATATATATATATATATAACTTATTAATTATATCATTTTTATATTAATAATATATTTAGATTTCATATATTCGTTTTATTTATGTAAAAAAAATACTTTGTTATGTTGTATGTGTTAAATATATTTATGTATATATTTCATTTGTTCATCGAAACCGTAGTTCTAATTTTACTAAAGATAAAAATAGTGATAATAACGTTAATAATATACTTATGTTAATACTAATAGTTCTATTATATATATAAAATTATAATAATACTAATATGTATGAAAATACTAATAAATCGTATCATTTTTATGATAATATTACCAACGTTAATCATAATAATAATATTTATAATAATACTAAAATCGTACGATTAATAATATTAATATTACTTATAACGATACAAATGATAATATTAATAATATTATTACTTAATAATAATACTAGTGATAATGATAATAATAGTAGTCATAATTGTAAATTTTTAATTGTGTTGGTAATAATAAATGATAACTTTTATTAGTAATAATGATAATAATAATAATAACTAATATTAACAATAATATTAACAATAATAATAATACTTATAATAATAATAATGTTAATACTAGTAATTTCTAAATAATAATGCTAATAATAATAATAATAACAATAATACTTGAATTAATAACAATAACTAATAATACATAACAATAACAATAACAATCATAATAATAATAATAATAATAATAATAATAATAATAATAATAATAATAATAATAATAATAATAATAATAATAATAATAATAATAATAATAATAATAATAATAATAATAATAATAATAATAATAATAATAGTAATAAGAAAGAAAAACTACCTTTAAAGACTAAAAAAAAAACTAATAATCTGCCCAAGCCGGGACTCGAACCCACGACCCCTCGCTCACCCGCACAAACACCCAACCTTTCTGCCATTTCCATCTTTCTGTTATGTTTCCCATCCTAAATGTATTTAACTCGATATTCAATTTCTTCCTTCTTCTTCATTGTTATAACTCAGTCGACCCATATATACAATCTATAACAGTATTTTTGTTTTAAGTATAGAAATTACAAAGAATTAAAATAACAATTATATTGATGATTAATAAACGCGAGAAAGAAGAAAAAAATCGAAGCAGCTCTGCTGCTGCTCGACGAGCTAAAAAAATATATATTTTGATTTAAATTTTGTGATTGTTTTGGACAAAGATTTTAACACGAGATAGATACTAAATCCAACGTATAAACTTTCTGGACTCCTAATTTCACTTGAAACATAAAAACCGATTCAAATTTCTCCAAGAACACAGCGTTTGACTTTTGAAAAGCGAACCTTTGACTTCAAAATTCGATTTCGTTTGAAGGAATTGGAAGCTGAAATCTTACAGAAAGTTTGTTTAGATTCACCCTAACACTCTTGCATTTATAGATATTGCTAATTGTTTCGGATTCGAGTCTTTGCAAAAAAAATGACACGAGCAGAGGGACTAGGTTTGTTCCTCATATTTTTGGGTTTTTAATTCCTTTGATTAATAGCAGCTTATTTGTAGTGTGATAATAATGATAATAGTATCGAATAATTGTGACAGTAATGAGATTGGATCAATACTTGTTTGCTTGTGATAATGTAATCGACATGAATGGGATGTTAAACAGATAAAGAAGAATAAAAAATATACTCTGATTTGATTCCTAACTGATTTCGTCTCTTTCTGATTATATATTATATATTCTAATAAATAAATATAACTACATTTATAATACTAAAATAAAATACTAATAATAATATTATTAATGTTAATAATAATATAAATATCAATTTAAATGAATATATATAATAATAATTATTTTAATAATAATAAGGATATTATTTATAATGGTACTTATAAGGATAATGATAAAATAATAAAAAAAATGTTTATATCTTATAATAATAATTAATAATAATATTGATAACTATTAATAATATTAGTTAATAACAATACTAATATCAACAATTAATATGTTTCAATTTCTACATATGACATATAATATTAATAATACAATATTAATATTAATAATACTATTAATAATAATAATGAGTGTAATAATAATAATAATATAGTTATATCATTATATCTAAATTTGTAATTTTATTTAGTTTATTGGTATTACATATGCTATTTAATAGTTATACATTTTATTATAATGTGCATACAATCTTAATTTTTGTATAGAATCATATATATATATATATATATATGATTCTATACATATTTATTTACTAACAATGGTTCGTGAATCGTCGGAAATAGTCAAAGGTATAATTGAATTCATAACAACAGTTCAAAAATTTGAGGTTCAATTAAATAGACTTTACTTATCGTGTCGAAATCATACAAAAATTAAGTTTAAATTTAGTCGAAAATTTCCGGGTCGTCACATACGGGCACTAACTCCCCTCATACTGGAAAATGGTATGCTTTAGTACTTCGAATTCTTGTATATTAGCTGCGCTCTGTATACTGGGGAATATTCTATATGCTTGTTATTAAGGTCGGTTACCAGGTGTTTATCATATGAATGATTTTTATACACATGATTTGTGTACGCTATTTATAAAATGAAATCTTGTGGTCTATTATTATTATGATTTATTATATAGGAATAAACCTATGACTCACCACATTTTTGTTGACGTTTTTAAGCATGTTTATTCTCAGGTGATTATTAAACGCTTCCGCTGTTGTATGTTAACCCAAGGTCAAGATTTGGAGTCGGCATACCTTTATTAATAAATAAACTTGCATTCGGAACTTGTGTTTGTAATATATTGTCGACTTTTATGTAATGGTGTATGTAAAAAATATGTACTTTGAGGAGATTGTCTTTGATCGACAATCTAAATTTATGTCATTAGACCTTTATTCATAAAATAAAGGTTATGGTTGTTTTTAAAACGAATGCAAGATTTGAAAAATGTCTCATATAGAGGTCAAAACCTAGCAAAGAAACCAATTAATATGAAACGTTTTAATCCATATGAACGGGGCATTTCAGATGGTGGGAGACGTGGCACAAGGAGAGGAAGGGGAGGAGGTGACTCACCTCTTGCCATTAATGGAGTCTATGTTGATGTTTTGCATGATCTTTACTTAGGGAGGAAGTATTAGGGGAAGGTAGTTTGGTGATGTACATGATGATGATGATGAAAAACGATGGTGATGATGATGGTGTAGTGACCCGGACTTTTCCATGTTTATATATATTAATTGAGATTGATATTTACATGATTAAATATTTCCAACATGTTAAGCAATCAAACTTGTTAAGACTTGATTAATTGAAATATGTTTCATATAGACAATTGACCACCCAAGTTGACCGGCGATTCACGAACGTTAAAACTTGTAAAAACGACATGACGATATATATATGGATATACATATGGTTAACATGAGATTATGATAAGTAAGTATCTCCATAAGTATATTAACAATGAGTTATATACATATAAACAAGATTACTAACTTAAGGATTTCGAAACGAGACATATATGTAACGATTATCGTTGTAACGACATTTAAATGTATATATATCATATTAAGATATATTAATATATCATAATATCATGATAATATAATAATTTAACATCTCATTAGATATAATAAACAATGGGTTAACAACATTAATTGAGATCGTTAACTTAAAGGTTTCAAAACAACACTTACATGTAACGACTAACGATGACTTAACGACTCAGTTAAAATGTATATACATGTAGTGTATTTAGATGTATTAAAATACTTTTGGAAGACTTCAAGACATATATTAAAACACTCATACTTAACGAAAATGGTTACAGTTACTTTCCCATTCTTTTCTTTCATCGAGAATTCTAGTCGTATTCTTACCCGTATTATACACAGCTTCAAAACGTACTTACTATGGGTATATACCAATAGGAACTAGCATGGGATTCCACTATTGATTATTTCATGTATGACTAATCAATTTTAACTTCTACCATGAGCTAGTCAACTAACTAGAACTCCTTTTAACCCCACTCACCACTCACCAATTATCACTCATCATTCACTCCATTTCACTTCCAATTCTCTTTCTAATTCTCTCTCAACACACCCACACTATTATGAACGTATTTTTCCAGTAGTTAATCATCATCTTCATCAAAAATCACTTCAAGAATCAAGCTATAATCATCATAGGAAGAACACTTCAAGAACACTTCAAAAATCCCTTCAAGTTTACTAATTTACTTCCAAACTTTCTAATCCATTCCAAGTAATCATCTAAGATCAAGAAACCTTTGTTATATACAGTAGGTTATCTTTCTTATTCAAGGTAATATTCATATTCAAACTTTGATTCAATTTCTATAACTATAAACTATCTTAATTCGAGTAAAAATCTTACTTGAACTTGTTTTTGTGTCATGATCCTACTTCAAGAACTTTCAAGCCATCCAAGATCCTTTGAAGCTAGATAATTTCTTGTCACTTCCAGTAGGTTTACCTACTAAACTTGTGGTAGTAATGATGTTCATAACATCATTCGATTCATATATATAAAACTATCTTATTCGAAGATTTAAACTCGTAATCACTAGAACATAGTTTAGTTAATTCTAAACTTGTTCGCAAACAAAAGTTAATCCTTCTAACTTGACTTTTAAAATTAACTAAACACATGTTCTATATCTATATGATATGCTAACTTAATGATTTAAAACCTGGAAACACGAAAAACACCGTAAAACCGGAATTACGCCGTCGTAGTAACACCGCGGGCTGTTTTGGGTTAGTTAATTAAAAACTATGATAAACTTTGATTTAAAAGTTGTTATTCTGAGAAAATGATTTTTATTATGAACATGAAACTATATCCAAAAATTATGGTTAAACTCAAAGTGGAAGTATGTTTTCTAAAATGGTCATCTAGACGTCGTTCTTTCGACTGAAATGACTACCTTTACAAAAATGACTTGTAACTTATATTTCCGACTATAAACCTATACTTTTTCTGTTTAGATTCATAAAATAGAGTTCAATATGAAACCATAGCAATTTGATTCACTCAAAACGGATTTAAAATGAAGAAGTTATGTGTAAAACAAGATTGGATAATTTTTCTCATTTTAGCTACGTGAAAATTGATAACAAATCTATTCCAACCATAACTTAATCAACTTGTATTGTATATTATGTAATCTTGAGATACCATAGACACGTATACAATGTTTCGACCTATCATGTCGACACATCTATATATATTTCGGAACAACCATAGACACTCTATATGTGAATGTTGGAGTTAGCTATACAGGGTTGAGGTTGATTCCAAAATATATATAGTTTGAGTTGTGATCAATACTGAGATACGTAATCACTGGGTCGTGGATTGATTCAAGATAATATTTATCGATTTATTTCTGTACATCTAACTGTGGACAACTAGTTGTAGGTTACTAACGAGGACAGCTGACTTAATAAACTTAAAACATCAAAATATATTAAAAGTGTTGTAAATATATTTTGAACATACTTTAATATATATGTATATATTGTTATAGGTTCGTGAATCAGCAGTGGCCAAGTCTTACTTCTTGACGATAAAAATCTGTGAAAGTGAGTTATAGTCCCACTTTTAAAATCTAATATTTTTGGAATGAGAATACATGCAGGTTTTATAAATAATTTACAAAATAGACACAAGTACGTGAAACTACATTCTATGGTTGAATTATCAAAATCGAATATGCCCCTTTTTATTAAGTCTGGTAATCTAAGAATTAGGGAACAGACACCCTAATTGACGCGAATCCTAAAGATAGATCTATTGGGCCTAACAAACCCCATCCAAAGTACCGGATGCTTTAGTACTTCGAAATTTATATCATATCCGAAGGGTGTCCCGGAATGATGGGGATATTCTTATATATGCATCTTGTTAATGTCGGTTACCAGGTGTTCACCATATGAATGATTTTTATCTCTATGTATGGGATGTGTATTGAAATATGAAATCTTGTGGTCTATTATTATGATTTGATATATATAGGTTAAACCTATAACTCACAAACATTTTTGTTGACGTTTTAAGCATGTTTATTCTCAGGTAATTATTAAGAGCTTCCGCTGTCGCATACTTAAATAAGGACGAGATTTGGAGTCCATGCTTGTATGATATTGTGTAAAAACTGCATTCAAGAAACTTATTTTGTTGTAACATATTTGTATTGTAAACCATTATGTAATAGTCGTGTGTAAACAGGATATTTTAGATTATCATTATTTGATAATCTACGTAAAGCTTTTTAAACCTTTATTGATGAAATAAAGGTTATGGTTTGTTTTAAAAATGAATGCAGTCTTTGAAAAACGTCTCATATAGAGGTCAAAACCTCGCAACAAAATCAATTAATATGGAACGTTTTTAATCAATAAGAACGGGACATTTCAGTTGGTATCCGAGCGTTGGTTTTAGAGAACCAGAATTTTGCATTAGTGTGTCTTATCGAGTTTGTTAGGATGCATTAGTGAGTCTGGACTTCGACCGTGTTTACTTGAAAAATGATTGCTTAACAAATTTTGTTGGAAACTATATATTTTTAACATGTGAATATTATGTGATATATTAATCTCTTAACGCGTTTGATATTATGTGATAGATGTCTACCTCTAGAACAAGTCCCATTGACTCACCTAATAATAATGAAGAGTCAAATGTAAATTGGAATGATTCGTGGACTGATTCACAAGTTCCCGAAGAGGAACCGGAAGAAGAGTCGGAACCGGAAGAAGAATCGGAACCGGAAGAAGAATCGGAACCGGATGAAGAAATAGAACCTGTGGGGGAAATAATAAAACGGTTAAGTAAAAGAAAATCCTCAACCAACCGACCAAGGTTAATTATGGTCAATGGTGTTTCCGCCAAGGAAGCAAAATATTGGGAGGATTACCAATTCTCCGATGAATCGGATTCCGACGAGAATTCCGATGATGTTATAGAAATTACCCCAACTGAATTTAAAAAACCAAAAGAAAATAATAAGGGAAAGGACATAAAAATAAAGAAATCTAATTCCAACCCCGATGAACTTTATATGTATCGTCAACCCCCGAAGTCCTTAAGTTGTAACAATGACCCGGGAACCTCTAAACTACCAGGTTTTTCTAAACCAATGTGGATAACGATGGCTCGTATTAGGGGAACATCATATATCCCTAGAAACTTGGCAAAACGAACCAAAACCGAAGAAGAAGAAACAAGCGAGTCGGAATAAGATAGTTGTATTCGTGTGGTGTAATATATGTAATATAGTGTGCTTATGCTTTATGATATATGTAAAAATTGCTTGTATTAATAAGTATTTTTTTTTTTTTTTGAATCTAACACTTGTCTATTTTACAGTATAAAAACACAAAATGGATAGACAACCCAATATTTTAAGAGACTTACCCGGAGACATGATTGATGAAATCTTGTATAGAGTCGGTCAGAATTCTTCGGCACAACTATTTAAGGCGAGATCAGTTTGTAAGACATTCGAAGAACGTTTGTCACGACCCTACTTTTTCCGTTATCTTTTTCCGTTAATTATTTAACGACCGTTAACTGTTAGTGTGCCACGTCATTTCTATGACCTATATTATTATTTTTGTAATAATATATATATAATAATTATTATGTGTTATATGAATATATGTATTCATATTTTAATTTATACGTTTCTACGTCTCGCGGATTTCTATCCGGCGAATCTTTTCGGTTTTTAAACCAACGGTCGAGCTTTCGGGATTTTTAAATCCTAAATATTTTAAATATGATATTTTATGATCATATTATTATTAGGTGTATTTATATTTATTTTTCGTCGCGCGTTTGTTATCTTTCCGGATTTTTAATCGCGTAAGCGTGTTTTCGCGTTTCGGGATTCGTTCGGGCTTTCGGGCCATAAGGAATTCTTCATTTAACAAATTTGGGCTAGTGGGGCCCACCCCACACACCCCATTCGGCCGAACCAAAGGGGAGGGGAGTACCCCCTTTGTTTTTCATTTTTCTCATTCATTTTCATTTTATCACTTTGCATTCTTAAACCTAAAAATCTATTTTTGCTCTCTCCTCTCCTCCCTCCCTCTTGTGCCGTCGCCACCACCACCATACATCACCAAAATCATCACTTTTTATTGCTTGGATCAAGAAACATTTAACACCAACGCGTTCTACACAATCTCCTCTACACATCTATATTCTTTGATTCTCGATTAGGGTATAAACCCTAACCCTAGAACTTTTCATTTTTATTTATATTTCTGTATTTTGAGTTTATATTATTAGTATGATGTATATTAGTTGTTGTAATGTTGTTTGGATGCGTAGAATTACTCGTTTGCATATGATTTCGGTTTGTAAATTTTGGACAGCAGTTTGATTCGTGTTTTCTGACTTTGTAACTGATATGAATGTTAAAATAAAGTACATAAATGAGTTCCTCTCATCAAGACATTAATTTTAGACTCCGGATTCATGTCGTTTCGATTCCCGGAGCCCTAGATATGCTTAATTTGATTTTTGTTAAAGATTGAAAGGTGTTCTTGGCATGAACAAGGTTGGGTCCGACTTTGTGACCATCCTTGGTGTCTTTAGGGTGTTTCATTTGGTTAGGACTGATGGTGAGACGAATTTTCATGTTCGGGTCACCTAAATCCGAGCCACGGTTCACCCGTTGTGCCCGAATTACTGTTTTGAGTAAATTGATTTCCCAAATGTTGTCATGGCTGATATCCACGACCTAGGGACTGTTCTTGGAGTGTTCTTGAGTTCATAATTGTGTCGGGTGGTTTGAGTAGGTGAAGTTGCATATGTGGCTTGCCCGAAACCGACATCCGGGGCTCAAGATACGACCCGATGAACTTTTAAACTTAAAACTTATGGTTAATGATTAAACTTATGTTAAAATTAATGGATTTCATTATTAATTAATTACTTATGATAAAAGAAGTAATTATTATTATTTAAAACTTATGATATAAATATTTATTATATCATTTAATTATTAATTATGATTTAATTAACATTTTAATTAAAATTATGATTAATAATACTTTTATTATTAAAGGAAAATACTTATGATAAGTATTAAATTTGTTTTTGAGAAATTATTAAAAGACTTATAATAAATATTAAATAATTATTTAATTATTATAAGACTTAATTATTATTTAATTATGATTTAATTATTAAATACTTATGATTTAATAATTTTAATTAGAAACTTATGATATGATTAATAATTCATTATTAATTAATAATACTTATGATATGATTTAAAATTTATTATAAATTAATAATATTTATATTATGATTAATATTTAATTAATTAATTAAAAACTTATGTTATACTAATCATAACATTTCAACTTATATTAACTTTAATAATTCATTTTATTTAATTAAACTTATGTTAAGACATTATTATACACTTTTGACTTTAAATAACATTATAACCTATGTTATTATTATAACTTACACTTTTAAAATCAATGTTGACTATGCTTGACCAAGGTTGACTTTTGAGTTGACTTTTGGTTGACTTTGACTTTCAGTTGACTTCTGTTGACTTTCTAAATAAGGAAACTTTCCTAACTTCAAAACTTTCTAAAAATAGAACTTTCTAAATTTGGAAACTTTCCAAAAATAGAAACTTTCCAAAAATAGAAACTTTCCAAAAATAGAAACTTTCCAAAAATAGAAACTTTCCAAAAATAGAAACTTTTCAAAAATAGAAAACTTTCCAAAAATGGAAACCTATTAAAAATAGAAACTTTCTAAAAATAGTAAGTGTGTGTCCTTATGCTGTTCCAATCAAACCGATGCTTGCTGAGTAATGTTCTATGCCTACTTGCAACATGTACAATAGCTATCATACTAAGACTTGGCCTAAGTTAGTTATTTATTTCGACCTGCTTTATTTATAGGTCGGTGTTGTGATCTTTCTTGATCACTTTACTTTACTTGCTGTTCGCTTGTTTGTGAGATTTCTTCAGTTGCTATTTAAGGTGAGTTATAGTCCCGTTTTTTTATACTTTTCAAAGTATACTTTTTGGGATGTGATTACATGCATATTTTTATTTACGGTTAGACACAAGTAACAGTTAAATTTAATTATTCATTGTGAGTTGGACAAAAATATTCCCTAGTCTGGTAACTGTAATCACTGGTTTCTACTGGTGAACGCGAATCCTACGGATAGATCTATCGGGTTTGACAACCCCATTTCGAGCTAGTCGCGCTAGCAATTTATAGTCGGAATGTTTAGTACTTCGTAATTTGTTGTAGATACACTGTCCAAGTGTATATTTTTATTGTGTTTGGCAAGAGTAAATAAAGGGTTAAGTGGTTACCAGGTGGCTCATTGATAATGGAATAATGTTTAATGTTTTCTAACATTTTTAAATCTTGTGGTCTAAAGTTTACATATTTATTTAAACCTATAATTCACTCAACCTTTGTGTTGACAGTTTACTTGCATGTTTTCACAGGTACTTGAGTTATTTGATGCTTCCGCTGTCGTTAGAAGAGTCTGCATGCATTTGGGCAGATTTTATGAAACTATTTATGAAACTTAAGTTCGCATTCTATTTTGGATAATTTAAATTGTGGGTTTGTTGGCAATGTTTTGTGTCAACTTTTGGTTCATTACTATGGTTGGTTGATTTAAACTACTTAATTGGGTTTGTTTCCTTTTTGGGCAACATTTTGAAATAAAAGAATGCAACTTTGTTTATTTAATTCATTTAAGTCCGATCAAGCTATGGGACCAACTGACGGATCCGTTAAGTGTTTTGACGGGGTCGTCACAACGTTCCAAGAATGCCTTGGTTTATAAAAGGCTTTCGTTCGAAAGATGGGGGATATCACATTGGGAAATCCATAAGTTACGATGTGTTTACTTTGACGCATATATTGCGGGGAACCCAAATGCTATTTTACGCAATGGGTTAAGAAATTATTTTGACTCAATATATCCGAATATTGGACTTCGTGATTTAGAAAAAGCGGCTAACATGCAACATAAAGAAGCATGTTATGCTTACGGATTAGTAATGTTCGCTTCTCACCAAAGCGAGAACAAGAACATCGGCCTACAACAATTAAACAAAACGTTCCCACAAGTGACGGAGTCGGTAATTGGGGTAAGAAATGAGGTTTTTAGATTGTTACGGGACTGTTGGACATTACGTAACCCTCGTCCCTTTGACGACGTTACAACACGATGTCTTATCAATGGCCATAACGGTTATGTTCCACAAGACCAAGGATGGGAAGTAATCCTAGTAAAACCAGAATGCATGACTTGTTTCTGGACGTATGAATTACGTGTCTTTATTGCCTTTGCTGAACGACTTGTGTACTAGCTAGAATTATCTTCACAACCATCTTGTATCAAATTTATTGTGTGCTATATTTCATGCTATATGTAAAATAAGCGGTATTGTAAGTTTGTAAAATATTGTGTAAAAGTTTGAACGCGAAATATTATTATAATCAGTTTTTCATATAGAATTGTAGTAGTTGAATTGTATATTAGCTACTAAGTATGAACTTAACGGGTAGGTACTACCCAACTTTAAACTTATAAAACGCTAATATGAAGAAAAAGCTTTTATAAATGAGTTCATATTATGCTACGAAATACTATTAACTACTCTTAATATTCTGTATGATTAACTTGTTCCATTTAACTATTTTGAAGGAAATGGCACCGACTACTCGACACACCATGAATATGAATGAAGAGGAATTCCGTACTTTTCTAGCTTCAAACATAGCCGCAGTACAGGCTGCGCTACATACCAACAATAACCTTGGATCTAGCAGTACAGGAAATCGTGTAGGATGCACCTACAAAGAATTCACTGCCTGCAAACCTTTAGAATTTGATGGAACCGAAGGACCAATCGGATTGAAACGGTGGACCGAGAAGGTTGAATCGGTGTTTGCCATAAGTAAGTGTACTGAAGAGGACAAAGTAAAGTACGCTACGCATACCTTCACAGGTTCTGCGTTAACATGGTGGAATACCTATCTAGAACAAGTGGGACTGCGTACGCACTACCGTGGTCAGCATTCAAGCACTTGATGAACGAAAAGTACCGTCCCAGAACCGAGGTTAATAAGCTCAAGACAGAACTTAGAGGGTTACGAACCCAAGGATTTGATATTACTACATACGAAAGACGATTCACATAATTGTGCCTATTGTGTCCGGGAGCATTCGAAGATGAGGAAGAGAAGATCGACGCGTTTGTGAAAGGATTACCGGAAAGAATCCAAGAAGATATAAGTTCACACGAGCCCGCCTCCATACAACAGGCATGTAGAATGGCTCACAAACTAGTGAACCAGATTGAAGAAAGAATTAAAGAACAGACTGCTGAAGAGGCCAATGTGAAGCAAGTCAAAAGAAAGTGGGAGGAAAACGGTGATAAGAATCACCAATACAACAACAACAGCAATTACAACAATAATCGCAACAATTATCCCAACAATCGCAACATCAATTGCAACTACAACAAACGGCCCAACAACAACAACAACAACAACAACAACAACAACAACAACAACAACAACAACAACAACAACAACAACAACAACAACAACAACAACAACAACAACAACAACAACAACAACAACAACAACAACAGCAACTACAACAACCATCCCAACAACAATAATAATCGCAACAATAACAACAATCAGAAGCAGCTATGCCAAAGGTGTGAAAAGTATCACTCGGGGTTCTGCACCAAATTTTGCAACAAGTGTAAAAGAAATGGTCATAGCGCAGCGAAGTGTGAGGTCTACGGACCAGGGGTTAATAGAACGAAAGGAACAAATGGTGTCGGAACGAGTAATGGCGGAGCAAGTAGTGTCGGAGCAAGTTATGCCAATGTAGTTTGTTATAAATGTGGAAAACCGGGCCACATTATTAGAAATTGCCCGAACCAGGAGAACAAGAATGGACAAGGCCGCGGAAGAGTTTTCAATATTAATGCGGCAGAGGCACAGGAAAACCCGGAGCTTGTTACGGGTACGTTTCTTATTGACAATAAATCTGCTTACGTTTTATTTGATTCGGGTGCGGATAGAAGCTATATGAGTAGAGATTTTTGTGCTAAATTAAGTTGTCCATTGACGCCTTTGGATAGTAAATTTTTACTCGAATTAGCAAATGGTAAATTAATTTCAGCAGATAACATATGTCGGAATCGAGAAATTAAACTGGTTAGCAAAACATTTAAGATTGACTTGATACCAGTAGAGTTAGGGAGTTTTGATGTGATAATCGGTATGGACTGGTTGAAAGAAGTGAAAGCAGAGATCGTTTGTTACAAAAATGCAATTCGCATTATACGAGCAAAAGGAAAACCCTTAATGGTGTACGGAGAAAAGGGCAACACGAAGCTACATCTTATTAGTAATTTGAAGGCACAAAAACTAATAAGAAAAGGTTGCTATGCTGTTCTAGCACACGTCGAGAAAGTACAAACTGAAGAAAAGAGCATCAATGATGTTCCCGTCGCAAAAGAATTTCCCGATGTATTTCCGAAAGAATTACCGGGATTACCCCCACATCGATCCGTTGAATTTCAAATAGATCTTGTACCAGGAGCTGCACCAATAGCTCGTGCTCCTTACAGACTCGCACCCAGCGAGATGAAAGAACTGCAAAGCCAATTACAAGAACTTTTAGAGCATGGTTTCATTCGACCAAGCACATCACCGTGGGGAGCTCCTGTTTTGTTTGTCAAGAAGAAAGATGGTACATTCAGGTTGTGTATCGACTACCGAGAGTTGAACAAACTTACCATCAAGAACCGCTACCCACTACCGAGAATAGATGACTTATTTGATCAACTACAAGGCTCGTCTGTTTATTCAAAGATTGACTTACGTTCCGGGTATCATCAAATGCGGGTGAAAGAAGATGATATTCCAAAGACTGCTTTCAGAACACGTTACGGTCATTACGAGTTTATGGTCATGCCATTTGGTTTAACTAATGCACCAGCTGTGTTCATGGACCTTATGAACCGAGTGTGTGGACCATACCTTGACAAGTTTTCATTGTTTTCATTGATGACATACTTATTTACTCAAAGAATGACCAAGAACACGGTGAACATTTGAGAAAGGTGTTAGAAGTATTGAGGAAGGAAGAATTGTACGCTAAATTTTCAAAGTGTGCATTTTGGTTGGAAGAAGTTCAATTCCTCGGTCACATAGTGAACAACAAAGGTATTAAGGTAGATCCGACAAAGATAGAAACTGTTGAAAAGTGGGAAACCCCGAAAACTCCGAAACACATACGCCAGTTTTTAGGACTAGCTGGTTACTATAGAAGGTTCATCCAAGACTTTTCCAGAATAGCAAAACCCTTGACTGCATTAACGCATAAAGGGAAGAAATTTGAATGGAAGGATGAAAAAGAGAAAGCGTTTCAGTTATTGAGGAAAAAGCTAACTACGGCACCTATATTGTCATTGCCTGAAGGGAATGATGATTTTGTGATTTATTGTGACGCATCAAAGCAAGGTCTCGGTTGTGTATTAATGCAACGAACGAAGGTGATTGCTTATGCGTCTAGACAATTGAAGATTCACGAGCAAAATTATACGACGCATGATTTAGAATTAGGCGCGGTTGTTTTTGCATTAAAGACTTGGAGGCACTACTTATATGGGGTCAAAAGTATTATATATACCGACCACAAAAGTCTTCAACACATATTTAATCAGAAACAACTGAATATGAGGCAGTGTAAGTGGATTGAATTGTTGAATGATTACGACTTTGAGATTCGTTACCACCCGGGGAAGGCAAATGTGGTAGCCGATGCCTTGAGCAGGAAGGACAGAGAACCCATTCGAGTAAAATCTATGAATATAATGATTCATAATAACCTTACTACTCAAATAAAGGAGGCGCAACAAGGAGTTTTAAAAGAAGGAAATTTAAAGGATGAAATACCCAAAGGATCGGAGCAGCATCTTAATATTCGGGAAGACGGAACCCGGTATAGGGCTGAAAGGATTTGGGTACCAAAATTTGGAGATATGAGAGAAATGGTACTTAGAGAATCTCATAAAACCAGATACTCAATACATCCTGGAACGGAGAAGATGTACAAGGATCTCAAGAAACATTTTTGGTGGCCGGGTATGAAAGCCGATGTTGCTAAATACTTAGGAGAATGTTTGACGTGTTCTAAGGTCAAAGCTGAGCATCAGAAACCATCAGGTCTACTTCAACAACCCGAAATCCCAGAATGGAAATGGGAAAACATTACCATGGATTTCATCACTAAATTGCCAAGGACTGCAAGTGGTTTTGATACTATTTGGGTAATAGTTGATCGTCTCACCAAATCAGCACACTTCCTGCCAATAAGAGAAGATGACAAGGTGGAGAAGTTAGCACGACTGTATTTAAAGGAAGTCGTCTCCAGACATGGAATACCAATCTCTATTATCTCTGATAGGGATGGCAGATTTATTTCAAGATTCTGGCAGACATTACAGCAAGCATTAGGAACTCGTCTAGACATGAGTACTGCCTATCATCCACAAACTGATGGGCAGAGCGAAAGGACGATACAAACGCTTGAAGACATGCTACGAGCATGTGTTATTGATTTCGGAAACAGTTGGGATCGACATCTACCGTTAGCAGAATTTTCCTACAACAACAGCTACCATTCAAGCATTGAGATGGCGCCGTTTGAAGCACTTTATGGTAGAAAGTGCAGGTCTCCGATTTGTTGGAGTGAAGTGGGGGATAGACAGATTACGGGTCCGGAGATTATACATGAAACTACCGAGAAGATCATCCAAATTCAACAACGGTTGAAAACCGCCCAAAGTCGACAAAAGAGCTACGCTGACATTAAAAGAAAAGATATAGAATTTGAAATTGGAGAGATGGTCATGCTTAAAGTTGCACCTTGGAAAGGCGTTGTTCGATTTGGTAAACGAGGGAAATTAAATCCAAGGTATATTGGACCATTCAAGATTATTGATCTTGTCGGACCAGTAGCTTACCGACTTGAGTTACCTCAACAACTCGCGGCTGTACATAACACTTTCCATGTCTCGAATTTGAAGAAATGTTTTGCTAAAGAAGATCTCACTATTCCGTTAGATGAAATCCAAATCAACGAAAAACTCCAATTCATCGAAGAACCCGTCGAAATAATGGATCGTGAGGTTAAAAGACTTAAGCAAAACAAGATACCAATTGTTAAGGTTCGATGCAATGCTCGTAGAGGACCCGAGTTCACCTGGGAGTGTGAAGATTAGATGAAGAAGAAATACCCGCATCTATTTCCAGAAGATTCGTCAACACCTTCAACAGCTTAAAATTTCGGGACGAAATTTATTTAACGGGTAGGTACTGTAGTGACCCGGACTTTTCCATGTTTATATATATTAATTGAGATTGATATTTACATGATTAAATGTTTCCAACATGTTAAGCAATCAAACTTGTTAAGACTTGATTAATTGAAATATGTTTCATATAGACAATTGACCACCCAAGTTGACCGGCGATTCACGAACGTTAAAACTTGTAAAAACGACATGACGATATATATATGGATATACATATGGTTAACATGAGATTATGATAAGTAAGTATCTCCATAAGTATATTAACAATGAGTTATATACATATAAACAAGATTACTAACTTAAGGATTTCGAAACGAGACATATATGTAACGATTATCGTTGTAACGACATTTAAATGTATATATATCATATTAAGATATATTAATATATCATAATATCATGATAATATAATAATTTAACATCTCATTAGATATAATAAACAATGGGTTAACAACATTAATTGAGATCGTTAACTTAAAGGTTTCAAAACAACACTTACATGTAACGACTAACGATGACTTAACGATTCAGTTAAAATGTATATACATGTAGTGTATTTAGATGTATTAAAATACTTTTGGAAGACTTCAAGACATATATTAAAACACTCATACTTAACGAAAATGGTTACAGTTACTTTCCCATTCTTTTCTTTCATCAAGAATTCTAGTCGTATTCTTACCCGTATTATACACAGCTTCAAAACGTACTTACTATGGGTATATACCAATAGGAACTAGCATGGGATTCCACTCTTGATTATGTCATGTATGACTAATCAATTTTAACTTCTACCATGAGCTAGTCAACTAACTAGAACTTCTTTTAACCCCACTCACCACTCACCAATTACCACTCATCATTCACTCCATTTCACTTCTAATTCTCTTTCTAATTCTCTCTCAACACACCCACACTATTATGAACGTATTTTTCCAGTAGTTAATCATCATCTTCATCAAAAATCACTTCAAGAATCAAGCTATAATCATCATAGGAAGAACACTTCAAGAACACTTCAAAAATCCCTTCAAGTTTACTAATTTACTTCCAAGCTTTCTAATCCATTCCAAGTAATCATCTAAGATCAAGAAACCTTTGTTATATACAGTAGGTTATCTTTCTTATTCAAGGTAATATTCATATTCAAACTTTGATTCAATTTCTATAACTATAAACTATCTTAATTCGAGTAAAAATCTTACTTGAACTTGTTTTTGTGTCATGATCCTACTTCAAGAACTTTCAAGCCATCCAAGATCCTTTGAAGCTAGATCATTTCTTGTCACTTCCAGTAGGTTTACCTACTAAACTTTTGGTAGTAATGATGTTCATAACATCATTCGATTCATATATATAAAACTATCTTATTCGAAGATTTAAACTCGTAATCACGAGAACATAGTTTAGTTAATTCTAAACTTGTTCGCAAACAAAAGTTAATCCTTCTAACTTGACTTTTAAAATTAACTAAACACATGTTCTATATCTATATGATATGCTAACTTAATGATTTAAAACCTGGAAACACGAAAAACACCGTAAAACCGAAATTACGCCGTCGTAGTAACACCGCGGGCTGTTTTGGGTTAGTTAATTAAAAACTATGATAAACTTTGATTTAAAAGTTTTTATTCTGAGAAAATGATTTTTATTATGAACATGAAACTATATCCAAAAATTATGGTTAAACTCAAAGTGGAAGTATGTTTTCTAAAATGGTCATCTAGACGTCGTTCTTTCGACTGAAATGACTACCTTTACAAAAACGACTTGTAACTTATTTTTCCGACTATAAACCTATACTTTTTCTGTTTAGATTCATAAAATAGAGTTCAATATGAAACCATAGCAATTTGATTCACTCAAAACGGATTTAAAATGAAGAAGTTATGGGTAAAACAAGATTGGATAATTTTTCTCATTTTAGCTACGTGAAAATTGGTAACAAATCTATTCCAACCATAACTTAATCAACTTGTATTGTATATTATGTAATCTTGAGATACCATAGACACGTATACAATGTTTCAACCTATCATATCGACACATCTATATATATTTCGGAACAACCATAGACACTCTATATGTGAATGTTGGAGTTAGCTATACAGGGTTGAGGTTGATTCCAAAATATATATAGTTTGAGTTGTGATCAATACTGAGATACGTATACACTGGGTCGTGGATTGATTCAAGATAATATTTATCGATTTATTTCTGTACATCTAACTGTGGACAACTAGTTGTAGGTTACTAACGAGGACAGCTGACTTAATAAACTTAAAACATCAAAATATATTAAAAGTGTTGTAAATATATTTTGAACATACTTTAATATATATGTATATATTGTTATAGGTTCATGAATCAGCAGTGGCCAAGTCTTACTTCTCGACGAAGTAAAAATCTGTGAAAGTGAGTTATAGTCCCACTTTTAAAATCTAATATTTTTGGGATGAGAATACATGCAGGTTTTATAAATGATTTACAAAATAGACACAAGTACGTGAAACTACATTCTATGGTTGAATTATCGAAATCGAATATGCCCCTTTTTATTAAGTCTGGTAATCTAAGAATTAGGGAACAGACACCCTAATTGACGCGAATCCTAAAGATAGATCTATTGGGCCTAACAAACCCCATCCAAAGTACCGGATGCTTTAGTACTTCGAAATTTATATCATATCCGAAGGGTGTCCCGGAATGATGGGGATATTCTTATATATGCATCTAGTTAATGTCGGTTACCAGGTGTTCACCATATGAATGATTTTTATCTCTATGTATGGGATGTGTATTGAAATATGAAATCTTGTGGTCTATTATTATGATTTGATATATATAGGTTAAACCTATAACTCACCAACATTTTTGTTGACGTTTTAAGCATGTTTATTCTCAGGTAATTATTAAGAGCTTCCGCTGTCGCATACTTAAATAAGGACGAGATTTGTAGTCCATGCTTGTATGATATTGTGTAAAAACTGCATTCAAGAAACTTATTTTGTTGTAACATATTTGTATTGTAAACCATTATGTAATAGTCGTGTGTAAACAGGATATTTTAGATTATCATTATTTGATAATCTACGTAAAGCTTTTTAAACCTTTATTGATGAAATAAAGGTTATGGTTTGTTTTAAAAATGAATGCAGTCTTTGAAAAACGTCTCATATAGAGGACAAAACCTCGCAACGAAATCAATTAATATCGAACGTTTTTAATCAATAAGAACGGGGCATTTCAGATGGTGTGATGTTCTAGTCAATTTTTGGTTTTACAAGTGTACATGTACTTATGTAGTCTTTTTAATGTATAATTCTAAAATGTTTACTTGTATGTTTAAGGTTTAGGAAGTAAGCTAAGATTAGGTTCTAATCAAAATAGGTCAAGGTTGGTTAAATGAAAGAAATGGTTAAGTACAAAGAAATCAAAACTAGTTGTGAAAATGATGAAGTGTAGAAATGTTTTTATCTTATGATCAAATGTTAAAATGAAAATGTTTCAAGTCTTTAATCTAAATACTTGGTTAATAAGTTTACTTATTAAGTTAATATATATATATATATATATATATATATATATATATATATATATATATATATATATATATATATATATATATATATATATATATATATATATATATATATATAAAGATATAATTTATAAGTCTAGGGTTTATGGTAATGACCTAGGGTTTATGACTTTATGCAAAATGTGTGAAGTAACACCCTATCAAGTAAAACCTAAAATGCATCCTTAGGGTTATACAAACCCTAAAATAAACCAAGACATAGATTAATAAATTTACTCGTCATGTCAGAAAAGGTAACTTAAAGAATTCAAACTAGACAACTTAAGTCGAAAAGCTAGAGTTGTGACATTACCTACCCGTTAAGAAAAATTTCGTCCTCGAAATTTAGGAGGTACTTCGGTTATCAAAAAAATGGGGATATTTCTGCCTTATATGGTCCTCACATTCCCACGTGAACTCTGGACCTCTCTGTGCTTTCCAACGAACTTTAACAATTGGAATCCTACTATGCTTCAGCTTCTTCATCTCACGATCCATCACCTCTACTGGTTCTTCAACAAAATGCAATTTGTCATCAATACTTAGTTCTTCCAAAGGAATCACTAAATTCTCATCCGACAAGCACTTTTTCAGGTTCGAAACATGAAAAGCATTATGAATACCACTAAGTTCCTGTGGTAGTTTCAATCTATATGCAACTTGACCAATCCTTATAATATGTTGATGTATAGATGCTGTATTTGATAGTATATATGTATTCTAAGACATTTTGATACTTATACGTGTTCATTCGTGCTCGTAAACTTGATAAATTCTCAATTATAAAAAAACAGTCATCCCAAATCCGTCCCTAATTCTCTGATTTACCGACAGATTAGGGACGACCATATATTTATATGTTTTTTAAAATTACGATTTAGACGAAATTGCATAGACACTCATTCATAAATGCATCTATATTAGTTAACAAACATTTTAAAAGTAATAAGTAGCGTATAAATTCAAACACACGTACGGGTATGCATATATTCAATAACAACGATTATGGAACTTATATATAAAAACACAATATCGAAGGTATACATCCAACAAACGGATAATATGTTGATGTATAGATGTTATATTTGATAGTATATATGTGTTCCAAGATATATTGGTACTTATACGTGTTATTTAATGCTCTTAAACTCGATAAAATCTCAATTATAAAAAAACAGTCGTCCCAAATCTGTCACTAATATTCTTATTTACCGACGGATTAGGGACGGCCATTATATATATATATATATATATATATATATATATATATATATATATATATATATATATATATATATATATATATATATATATATATATATATATATATATATATATATATATATATATATATATATATATATATATTATTTTAAATTACGATTTAGACAAAAACGTGTAGATACTCGCCTCTAAATGCATTTATATTAGTTAACAAACATTTTAAAAATAACAAGTAGTGTGTATAATGCAAACACACGTACGAGTGTACATGTATTGACTAACAACGTTTATAGAATTTATATATAAAAACAGTAGATCGAAGGTATACAACCGACAAACGTATAATATATTGATGTATGAATGTTATATTTGATAGTATATATGTATTATTTGATATTTTTGTACTTATACATGTTCATTCGTGCTCGTAAACTCGATAAATTTTCAATCAAAAAAAATAACCGTCCCAAATCCGTCCCTAATACACTGATTTACCGACAGATTAGGGACGGCCTTATAGTTATATATTTTTTTTAAAATTACGCTTTAGACAAAAATGAATAGCCATTGTAAATCCTTCGAAATACATTATATTTAGGGATGAATTATGGACGGATTTTTGGACGTAGCTAATCCGTCGGTAATCTGTCGCTAAATTTATATTTAGGGACATATTGCCAATGGATGAGTTACCGCAGTTATTCCGTCGTTAAACCGTCGCAAATATGTGTTAAATTAATTTTTTATGTGTTCGTTGGAAAGTCGTCGGAAATTCGTCGGTATTTAGGGACGAAATTATAGGCCGTCGCAAAGCCGTAGCTAATTCTAGATTTTATAGTAGTAGTGACATAAGAACACAATCACACATCAAAACAAACCTAGGCGATTGAATAAATCAACAAGCCGAAAATATTTAAAACAAATAACTTCTCAAAGACTAAATCACTCAACTCACAATCAAATGAATTTAGAGAGGAAAACTATAAACTAACTCAACTCTCAACAATAGAATAATCCACCAAGTAAATGATTAAAAAAAGTGAAACCCTAATCTGATATTCGAGAGACAGCTAGAGGCTACAAAAGATGAATTTGTGATTAATGAATAAAATAATCACTAAATGCCTTTTTAAATTTATGATATAACATATTACAAGCAGTCCCTCTCAAGTCTTGTAAATATGAAAGCAGCCATAAAACTTCAAGACTTGGACTCAAACTTTCACAAATCTAACTTCTGCCACATCTACTTCCTCGGCTATCACCGGAATATCACCACAGCAACACATCATCGAATCTACTGCACATGAACACTTCAAACCTTGACAATACACAATCCAGATGTCACAAACAAAGATATAAATACATAAATCAGATTGAATATTCAAATATCTTATCAATAGCATAATGCTACCTGATGGTTATACGGAATTTAAATATATGTGCATTTTGAACGAGTTGCTACTTAAAAGTATCTTGAAGCAAATAAGGCGCCAACGATGTATACTTCTTACTGATTTTACTTCAACATAATGTGTTTCATGTTCAAAGCTAATCCTTCCTACTGTTAGCCTATTCATCTTCCCACATTTATTGTATTTATTATAGAACTCTTCATTTGTACTCTATGTGTCTATTTATATGGCATCTTGTATATTGTGAAGGATAATACAGAACATACTTTTACAATTGCAATCCAACATGGTATCAGCAGCCATCATATCCCACCCAATCGCTTCCTGATCATCTTCTTCTCCCACCCTTTTCGCCTACATACCTGCAACCATGGCCAATAACTATGCCAAAATATACACGGTTACCTCTATCTCACATCTAATTCCTACAAAACTGAATTATGCTCATTGGAAGAAATTGTTTACCACGCATTGCTCGGGCTTTGATGTCCTAAAATTCATACAAGGCACCTCCACTTCCGAAGAATCCGCAACCACAGAATGGCTCAAGGCCGATGCTGTCGTCACCACTTGGATCTACAACACAATTTCCGAACCTCTGCTTGAAAGGCTTCTCAACAGTGATGCTTCCACCTCACACGCAGCATGGGTATTCCTTGAAAAACTCTTTCAAGACAACAAGCTCTCTAAAACTATGGAATTGACTGCCGAATTACGTGGATTGAATATTGGTGACCAATCGATTGAAGAATACTTTCGCAAAATCGATCGTATAGCCACTCACCTTCGCACTGTCGACGATAATGACCTGGTTATGTACGTTGTTCACGGGTTAAATGATAAGTATCCTCATGCCTCACATATTATCCTTCTTCAATAACCCTTCCCCAATTATGATACGGTTCGTTCGATGCTCCTAATGGAGGAGATGACTCTTCACCGCAAGCAACAATCGGCTCCTGAACCACCCCTTAACGCATCGAATCCTTCTGCCCTGCTTTTTCAATCGCCATCTCAGACCACCAATCGACAGCCTATTTATAAGAATTTTGCATGCAGTTACTGTAGGTTTGAGGATCGCTGTAGTTACCTTCATCAGTGCCCACAACAGGCCCCACACAACAAACGCAACAGTAGCAGCTCTTCTCAAAACCCTCATTCTTTTAATCTCAACCAGGCTTACTTGTTACAACTCATTGTGGCCCAACAACAACAACTGGCCCAATCGACTAGGACTCATCTTCCCTCACAAGCCCACTCGCCTATTTATTCTAGCCCTCCTGGATTTGGGCCTTAGCAGTCCACTAACCTTACTGGGCAGAATGGGGGTTCTCATGGACAACAGGCCTTTGTTTTTGGCCAGCCCAATTCCCTCGGCCAAACTACTTCGGCCCAAGGACTCAGACCCAGGAAACCATCTTACCTCATGCTTTCAGTACTATGACTCTGCAAAATTACGGGACTGTCGGGTGGCACATGGATACTGGTGCGACCTCTCATTTAACCTCAAGTGTTAATAGTCTAAATACTGTTTTTAATAATTGCAAATATTCGTCGGTCGCCGTAGGTAACGGGAACACCATTCACGTCACCAATTCCTGCCATAGCTTATTACCTACTACTCACCGACCATTACATTTACACAATATTCTTGTCACCCCTAATATTGTTAAAAACCTTATTTCTGTCCGACAATTTACTCGCGATAATCTTGTTTCTGTTGAATTTGACCCTTTTGGTTTTTCTGTGAAGGATTTACAGACAGAACGACTTCTTCTCCGATATGATAGCACCAGGGATCTTTACCCACTTACATCGCCTACTACTCACAACTCACCGCAAGCCTATCTCACTAGTCCCGTTACATGGCATCATTGTCTTGGACATCCCGGACACGATGTCTTTCGAAGACTTATCAATAATAAATATATTACTTGCAATAAAATGTCGTTACCTTTATTTTGTCATGCCTGTCAGCTTGGCAAACATGAACGACTCCCTTTTTTAGTTTCTGGTTCTAATGTAAATGCCACTTTTGATATTATCCATTCTGATCTTTGGACTTCACCTGTTGCTAGTCTTAGTGGTTTAAAGTATTATATTATTTTCCTTGACCATTACTCACACTATGTATGGGTCTTTCCTTTACGAAACAAATCCGACGCACTCAATACTTTCATACATTTTCGCACCTTCGTACGCAATAAGTTCAAACAAGACATAAAAGCTTTTCAGTGTGACAATGGTGGTGAATTCGATAACACTTCATTCCACTATCTCCTTCAAACTCATGGAATTCAGTTTCGCGTCCTTACACTTCTTAACAAAACGGGAAGTCCGAACGCATGCTCCGCACCATTAATAACCTCATCCGCACTCTCCTTTTTCAAGCTCACCTTCCACCCACTTATTGGGTCGAGGCTCTCCACATGGCAGCCTACCTTCTTAATATCCTTCCCTCTTCTGCTATAAACAACGAAATCCCACACACTCGACTATACAAACAACAGCCTGACTACAACACTCTCCTCATTTTCGGTTGCCTCTGCTATCCTCACCTCCCCACTGGCCACAAACTTGCTCCCCGATCTACCCCTTCCATCTTCCTCGGATACCCATCTAATCACCGAGGATACCGCTACCAAGACATCACAAATAACTGTAATGGCCCGTCCAATTCCATATGGACGAATACAATAACATTTGGTCCCATTGCGAGGTATTAACCTCTATATGATACGTTTTACAAACATTGCATTCGTTTTTAAAAGACAACTTTCATTACAACGATAGTTGACAAATATGCATTCCATTTCACAATATAATCAGACTATAAATGACTTAATCTGTCATTTACTTTAATATAATCTTGTTGAACTCAACGACTCGAATGCAACGTCTTTTGAAATATGTCATGAATGACTCCAAGTAATATCTTTAAATTGAGCAAATGCACAGCGGAAGATTTCTTTCATACCTGAGAACAAACATGCTTAAAAGTGTCAACCAAAAGGTTGGTGAGTTGATTAGTTTATCATAAATATTCATTTCTAACAATTTAATAGACCACAAGATTTTCATTTTCATTTTCATTTACATAATCATTATACAGGCATTTCACAATCTGCATAAAGATAAAATCATTCATATGGTGAACACTTGGTAACCGAACTAACAGGATGCATATAGAATATCCCCCGCATACAGGCATTTTGCAATCTGCATGCTATATACCGGCCGTCGCAATCAGTATATATCAATCGAAGTACTAAAGCATTCGTAACCCGAATGGGACGTGTCAAGGTCCATAGATCTATCTTTAGGATTCGCGTCAATTAGGGGTCATTTCCCTAATTCTTAGGCTACCAAGCTAACAAGGGGCGATATTCGGTATTCGTAATCCAACCATAGAATATAGTTTAAGTACTTGTGTCCATTTCGTAAAACAGTTTATAAAACATCGCATGTATTCTCAGCCCAAAAATATAATAAAAGGGAATAATGAAACTCACTTTCACAAATTTTCAAATCGTCGAAAATCAGACTTAGCCACGGATCTATTCACGAACCTATAACAAATATATACATATATATCAAAGTATGTTAAATATATTCAAATCATATTTTTACTTACGTGTTGATGATTTAAGTTGTCAAGTTAGCAGTCCAACGTTAGTAGTCCAATGTTAGCAGTCCAACGTTAGTAGTCCATATATATAGTTCAATACATCACCCTAGAATAATCAAGATGTATTTTAAATATAATGTCTAAGACTCAATCACAACCCATTGTACAACTATTGTCTTTGAAGTTATCTCGACGTGTTGTGTACATGTGTCTTACGATTTATCTGACGTATTGTAAATATATTGTCTAAGACTCAATCACGACCCATTGTAGAACTATTGTCTTTGAAGTTATCTCGACGTGTTGTGTACATGTGTCTTACTATTTATCTGACGTATTGTGTATATATTATCTAAGGTTTAATCACGACCCACTGTACAAACTGTTGTCTTTGAAGTTATATCGACGTATGGTGTACACGTGTCTTACGATTAACCAAGACTAGTATAGTACAAGTAAATAAGTATAAATACATGTATAATACAAGAAAAGTTAGCTAGGACATGGTTAGTATAGATTTTTGCAAAATAATCCCGTAGCTATTTTGGTGATTTCTAACCAATCTTGTTTTGCCCATATCTTCTTCGTTATAAATCGGTTTTGACTGATTCAAATTGCTATGGTTTCATAATGAACTGTAGTATTTAGAACTAAACTGAAAATGTAGTGGTTTATAGTCAGAGTTACAGGTTACAAGTCCATATTTGAAAGAGGTAATCATTTCCGTCGAAAGAACGACATCTTGATGACCATTTTGAAAAACATACTTCTACTTTGAGTTTAACCATAATTTTTGGATATGTTATCATGTTTATGTGAAATATTATTTTCCTAATATACAAATCTTTAAATAAAAGTCTAAGATAGTTTTTTTTTTTTTACTTATCCAACCCGAAACAGCCCCCGGTTTTACTACGACGGCGTATGTCCGGTTTTACGGTGTTCTTCGTGTTTCCAAGTTTTAAATCCTTATGTTACCATATCATATAGATATAAAACATGTGTTTAGTTGTTTTTAAAAGTTAAGTTAGAAGGATTAACTTTGTTTGCGAACAAGTTTAGAATTAACTAAACTATGTTCTAGTGATTACAAGTTATTTTCTTTGAATAAGATAGTTATATAAGTTAGAATCGAATGATGTTATAAACATTGTTACTACCTCAAGTATAGTAGGTAAACCTACTGGAAATGATGAGAAATAAACTTGAACTTCAAAGGATCTTTAATGGCTTGGAAGTTCTTGAAGTAGAATCATGACACGAAAACAAGTTCAAGTATGAATTCTATCTTGATTTAAGATAGTTATGTTTATAAGAATTGAACCAAAGCTTGAATAAGTTTATTACCTTGATTATGAGATGAAAAGTTACTAAGATTAGATGGAAATTCTTGATCTTTGATGAGTTGTTGGATTAAAAGGATTGAAAGAAATCTTGAAGTCTTCTTGATTTTATGAAACTAGAACTTATAGAATTTATGAAGAACACTTAGAACTTGAAGATAGAACTTGAGAGAGATCAATTAGATGAAGAAAATTGAAGAATGAAGGTGTTTGTATGTGTTTTGGGTCGTGGTATATGGATTAGATATAAAGGATGTGTAAGTTTGTTTTCTTGTAAATAATTCATGAATAATTAATAATATTTTTGTAATCTTGCTAAATAATTCATACTAAATTACAAAGAATGGTTCCCACATGTTTGATGGCTGATATAGGGCTGCTAAGGTGATGATTTGATATGTATATACTAATAGTAAATACATCTAGAAGCTGGGTATAATACGAGTACAAATACCGAACGAATACGAGTAGAATTCTTGATGAAAACGAACGAGAATACGATTACAACTATCTTTGTCAAGTATAAGTATTTTGATATATGTCTTTAAGTCTTTCAAATGTGTATTAATACTTCTTAATACATTACATATATATACATTTTAATTAAGTCATTATTTCATCGTTAATCGTTACATGTATATATTGTTTCGAAACCCTTAAGTTAGTAGTCTCGTTTTATGTATATAGTTCATTGTTAATACACTTAATGATATACTTAATTATCATTATATCATGTTAAACATAATGTATTAATATATCTTAATACAATACATATGTATTTATTTTAATTAAGACGTTATTACGTCGATAACCGTTACATATATATCTTGTTTCAAATTCCTTAATTTAGTAGTCTCATTTTATGTATATAATCCATTGTTAAAATACTTAATGAGATACTTACTTATCATAATACCATGTTAAATATATATATATATATATATATATATATATATATATATATATATATATATATATATATATATATATATATATATATATATATATGTCCATATATATATCATCATGTCGTATACAAATTATAACGTTCGTGAATCGTCGGACAAACTGGGTGGTCAAATGTTTACATCAAATCCGTTTTAATTAATCAAGTCTTAACAAGTTTGATTGCTTAACATGTTGGAAACATTTAATCATGTAAATATCAATCTCAAATATATACATCTATTTATATACATATCTTATTTACAAATAGTGATTCGTGAATCGTCCGGAAAAGTCGAAGGTTACATGAACACAGTTCCAAATTTTTGAATTTTAACTTAACAGACTTTGCTTATCGTGTCAGAAACATTAATTTATTTAAAGATTAAGTTTAAATTTGGTCAGAAATTTCCGGGTCGTCACAGTACCTACCCGTTAAAGAAATTTCGTCCCGAAATTTGGTTAAGGAAAGTTTGATAATGGAAGTAAGATTATTCTTGTATCAAGAACTATAACTTGAATTCTTATCATGAATTCGATCGTTCATATAATCATTATCAAGGAAATAGATTAATGGAGTATTTTGAATTCCTTGAATGAGTCGAGTTCCGTTTATGAATAGCACGAGTTCAATAAATATAGAGTTTTTTTTTTTCATCTTTGCGAAAATATGGATAGAACAATTCGATTACGCGAAGAGTATGAATGAAGCTATCGTAAAAGATGGAATTGAGGAAATAAAGTTTCGTCTTAATTTTTGACGTAGTCACAGTTGATTTCCGGATTTCAAGGAATGTAAAGAAAATCTTCGAAATCTATAAAAGATTTGATTTTTCGGGATTTAAGGAAATTAGGTTCCTCTTTAATTAAATGCGGTAATTTGCCTCGATTGCTCTGTCTGTTATATCCACTATAAATTGACCTCTTCCGACTCATTATTATCACCATCCCTACTTTCTTCATCAATTTATACATCCAAAAGATTGTGAAAAATGCTCAATCCAGTTCTGGTTCTTGACCTAATATTGACGTTCGCCACCATTATCCTTCTTTTCCAGATCCCTCCGGAGGAATATGTTTATTTCTATTATGCTCTAGGGATTGTTGTATTTATCATTCTCCCATGTCTTTATATTGCTATACGCATTGATATACATGGTTTGTAATTTCTGATTTGTTATCGGGCTTTATATTTTCCTTTATATTTCGGAGCTCCATGCTTTTGTATTCTCTTCTCAACTTTAAGTAAAGCGATCAAGATGTCTCAATTTTGTAGGTACGAAATTTTGAATGAACATAACTAATGTTTTAAGCAGAAAGGAATTATAATAGCACGATTTAATTTGGTAAATTACCGGTATCACGGAAAAGATAGAACTATCAAGAAAATATGTTCTTGATATTTTTAGAGGTTAAATAGAATGAAAGAATCGTGTAACATGGCACACGATGACGATGTAATCTGTGAATCATCATGTTCCATTAGAAACTCAGCATGACTTACTGTAATATAACCATGTTGATCAGGCATCATTATATTATACTAACTCATGCTTCAATTCCCAACACTACTTCAAAAACATTCATAATCTAAACTCGAAGTTTATAGAAATTTATAAACTAAAACAGTTTCCTTTAAGATGTAACACAGATAGCACGAAGAGATAAGTAATTTCTGACAAGAATATTTATAAAAATATCCTCAGAAATATCGAGGATATTTATGATGATATTTTTGGAATTTCAAAGATCGAAGGTTGATGAGGAAAATTCTTCTGCAAGTATATAGAATAAGTAAGGAGCAAGATATTCGCTAAAGATTTCATCGGATACAGAATCATCTAGATTCTTTATGTACAAGTTTAGTCCTTATGATTTTTTCACCGTCTCCTTCATAGTTTTGCTTAATCCGCTTTCTAGTATCAATTTTCTGTTGAGCATTTCCAACACTCTATTCTTTATCGTCAAACTTTTGACTATTAAGGTCGTTTACAATTTTTGCTGCTTCTTCAGCATTTTCAAAACTCAAAAAACTAATTCGCAGGTTGGGGTGCTTTTCAGAATTCCAAAATTGGAGTACGTAAGTCCAGGAGATAGAAGTCATATGTAAGTATATAACAGTTGACGTAGAAACGTTGCGAAATTTGAAATAATGATTGATGCTTCCCGGTATGTGGTATGACAGTTATCGTTACAAGACGTTGATGAGTATATGATGGATTTCAATGAATAATGATAGTGATATTTTGGAGTGATTTAAGTTGCAAAGTAACGGAGTCGCTGGTACGTTTACTGCTAATATGGTGGAACATAAAAGGTTCCCCGGTAACAACGATAGAAAGACAATCGTATATATCAAGGTTTAATTAAGGTTTCTCCAAATGAAACGTCGAAGTTGTCTTGCTGATGGTGTGACAAAAATGGATACTTGAAAAGGAATTGCAAAGTTATTTTCAGTAATAATAATGCCGAAGGATTTATCACAGATACGTGTTAAAGTCTTACTTAGGTTTAGAGAGCTTTCTAGGTGTATGACTATAAGTATAACTCTTTCTTTCTGTCGATAATGTGTGGTTATTTCATCTTCTCGATTGATCAGTAGTTGGGGTATTTTCAAGAATCATAAAGGGTTTGAACGCAGGTTGTAATCGTCAATATACATATGATGTTCAAGATGAAATCATTCAGGATTTTGAATGACTAAATTTATGAGTTTTATGAATAAGAGTGATGTTCTAGCACAGTTTTGAATTCAAAGTATGGTTTTGAAAGATGTAAGGATCTAAGAGTGATGTTATCTATTATATCTTGACTTGGATTCTGATCTGTCAAAATCAGAATATATAATTGAATCTGAATGAAAATGGTTGTTCTGATTTCTATGGAAAAAATATATATCGTTGTGAAAGTAGTGAGTATAGATAATGAATATCGAATAATTGAAGAGTGTACAGTGTAACATATTAATTGTGAACTTAAATATTTCTCGGTGGAAGATGTTGGTGTTCGTGGAATTCTTGTGAATTTCGCAAGGTACGAATGATATTTTCTAGAAGGTTTCAGGTACATCTGAAATGAAAGTGTAAAATCAAACCTAATTGAATAATACACTTGGTTTATTAGGGGACATAATTATTTGAGGTGATGTAGAGATTTAGGTTGTTAACGAAGGATGTATATCATGGCATTTTAGTAATTTGAATTAATCGAGTAGTATTTACCCTTCAAAATTCACATGTAACAGCTTAGTATGAAAAGATATAATATGGTTTCAAAATTCATATATATATAAAATATATATATAAACTCTTTGGAAATAATGAGTTAATATTTCATAACTCGATAGTATAATATTCTTATTGGTGATTGATATGTTGATATATGCGGTGGTTATGGAACTTGTAGAGCTTGTGGTACTGCCGGTGTTGCTGATGATGGTGAGACTGCTGGTGATATAGGTGCTGTTGATGGGGGTACTGGTGATGCCGGTGGTGTTGCTGGTGCTTGTAAGTTGTGCACCATATTCTCCAGAATGATTACTCGATCGCGAAGTTCGTTGACTTCTTCAATTACTCCGGGATGATGGGCGGTCAGAATGAGCGGATGAATAAGGTTTAGAATTGAAATGTCCCGTTCTTATTGATTAAAAACGTTCCATATTAATTGATTTCGTTGCGAGGTTTTGACCTCTATATGAGACGTTTTTCAAAGACTGCATTCATTTTTAAAACAAACCATAACCTTTATTTCATAAATAAAGGTTTAAAAAGCTTTACGTAGATTATCAAATAATGATAATCTAAAATATCCTGTTTACACACGACCATTACATAATGGTTTACAATACAAATATGTTACATCGAAATCAGTTTCTTGAATGCAGTTTTTACACAATATCATACAAACATGGACTCCAAATCTTGTCCTTATTTTAGTATGCAACAGCGGAAGCTCTTAATATTCACCTGAGAATAAACATGCTTTAAACGTCAACAAAAATGTTGGTGAGTTATAGGTTTAACCTATATATATCAAATCGTAACAATAGACCACAAGATTTCATATTTCAATACACCTCCCATACATAGAGATAAAAATCATTCATATGGTGAACACCTGGTAACCGACATTAACAAGATGCATATATAAGAATATCCCCATCATTCCGGGACACCCTTCGGATATGATATAAATTTCGAAGTACTAAAGCATCTGGTACTTTGGATGGGGTTTGTTAGGCCCAATAGATCTATCTTTAGGATTCGCGTCAATTAGGGTGTCTGTTCCCTAATTCTTAGATTACCAGACTTAAAAAAAAGGGGCATATTCGATTTCGATAATTCAACCATAGAATGTAGTTTCACGTACTTGTGTCTATTTTGTAAATCATTTATAAAACCTGCATGTATTCTCATCCCAAAAATATTAGATTTTAAAAGTGAGACTATAACTCACTTTCACAGATTTTTACTTCGTCGAGAAGTAAGACTTGGCCACTGTTGATTCACGAACCTATAACAATATATACATATATATTAAAGTATGTTCAAAATATATTTACAACACTTTTAATATATTTTGATGTTTTAAGTTTATTAAGTCAGCTGTCCTCGTTAGTAACCTACAACTAGTTGTCCACAGTTAGATGTACAGAAATAAATCGATAAATATTATCTTGAATCAATCCACGACCCAGTGTATACGTATCTCAGTATTGATCACAACTCAAACTATATATATTTTGGAATCAACCTCAACCCTGTATAGCTAACTCCAACATTCACATATAGAGTGTCTATGGTTGTTCCGAAATATATATAGATGTGTCGACATGATAGGTCGAAACATTGTATACGTGTCTATGGTATCTCAAGATTACATAATATACAATATAAGTTGATTAAGTTATGGTTGGAATAGATTTGTTACCAATTTTCACGTAGCTAAAATGAGAAAAATTATCCAATCTTGTTTTACCCATAACTTCTTCATTTTAAATCCGTTTTGAGTGAATCAAATTGCTATGGTTTCATATTGAACTCTATTTTAAGAATCTAAATAGAAAAAGTATAGGTTTATATTCGGAAAAATAAGTTACAAGTCGTTTTTGTAAAGGTAGTCATTTCAGTCGAAAGAACGACGTCTAGATGACCATTTTAGAAAACATACTTCCACTTTGAGTTTAACCATAATTTTTGGATATAGTTTCATGTTCATAATAAAAATCATTTTCTCAGAATAACAACTTTTAAATCAAAGTTTATCATAGTTTTTAATTAACTAACCCAAAACAGCCCGCGGTGTTACTACGACGGCGTAAATCCGGTTTTACGGTGTTTTTCGTGTCTCGAGGTTTTAAATCATTAAGTTAGCATATCATATAGATATAGAACATGTGTTTAGTTGATTTTAAAAGTCAAGTTAGAAGGATTAACTTTTGTTTGCGAATAAGTTTAGAATTAACTAAACTATGTTCTAGTGATTACAAGTTTAAACCTTCGAATAAGATAGCTTTATATGTATGAATTGAATGATGTTATGAACATCATTACTACCTTAAGTTCCTTGGATAAACCTACTGGAAAAGCAAAAAATGGATCTAGCTTCAACGGATCCTTGGATGGCTCGAAGTTCTTGAAGCAGAATCATGACATGAAAACAAGTTCAAGTAAGATCATCACTTGAAATAAGATTGTTATAGTTATAGAAATTGAACCAAAGTTTGAATATGATTATTACCTTGTATTAGAATGATAACCTACTGTAAGAAACAAAGATTTCTTGAGGTTGGATGATCACCTTACAAGATTGGAAGTGAGCTAGCAAACTTGAAAGTATTCTTGATTTTATGTAACTAGAACTTGTAGAATATATGAAGAACACTTAGAACTTGAAGATAGAACTTGAGAGAGATCAATTAGATGAAGAAAATTGAAGAATGAAAGTGTTTGTAGGTGTTTTTGGTCGTTGGTGTATGGATTAGATATAAAGGATATGTAATTTTGTTTTCATGTAAATAAGTCATGAATGATTACTCATATTTTTGTAATTTTATGAGATATTTCATGCTAGTTGCCAAATGATGGTTCCCACATGTGTTAGGTGACTCACATGGGCTGTTAAGAGCTGATCATTGGAGTGTATATACCAATAGTACATACATCTAAAAGCTGTGTATTGTACGAGTATGAATACGGGTGCATACGAGTAGAATTGTTGATGAAACTGAACGAGGATGTAATTGTAAGCATTTTTGTTAAGTAGAAGTATTTTGATAAGTGTATTGAAGTCTTTCAAAAGTGTATAAATACATATTAAAACACTACATGTATATACATTTTAACTGAGTCGTTAAGTCATCGTTAGTCGTTACATGTAAGTGTTGTTTTGAAACCTTTAGGTTAACGATCTTGTTAAATGTTGTTAACCCAATGTTTATAATATCAAATGAGATTTTAAATTATTATATTATCATTATATTATCATGTATGAATATCTCTTAATATGATATATATACATTAAATGCCTTTACAACGATACTCGTTACATATATGTCTCGTTTCGAAATCCTTAAGTTAGTAGTCTTGTTTATATGTATATAACTCATTGTTAATATACTTATGGAGATACTTAATTATCATAATCTCATGTTAACCATATGTATATCCATATATATATCGTCATGTCGTTTTTAAAAGTTTTAACGTTCGTGAATCGCCGGTCAACTTGGGTGGTCAATTGTCTATATGAAACATATTTCAATTAATCAAGCCTTAACAAGTTTGATTGCTTAGCATGTTGGAAACATTTAATCTTGTAAATATCAATCTCAATTAATATATATAAACATGGAAAAGTTCGGGTCACTACAGTACCTACCCGTTAAATAAATTTCGTCCCGAAATTTTAAGCTGTTGAAGGTGTTGACGAATCTTCTGGAAATAGATGCGGGTATTTCTTCTTCATCTGATCTTCACGCTCCCAGGTGAACTTGGGTCCTCTACGAGCATTCCATCGAACCTTAACAATTGGTATCTTGTTTTGCTTAAGTCTTTTAACCTCACGATCCATTATTTCGACGGGTTCTTCGATGAATTGGAGTTTTTCGTTGATTTGGATTTCATCTAACAGAATAGTGAGATCTTCTTTAGCAAAACATTTCTTCAAATTCGAGACGTGGAAAGTGTTATGTACAGCCGCGAGTTGTTGAGGTAATTCAAGTCGGTAAGCTACTGGTCCGACACGATCAATAATCTTGAATGGTCCAATATACCTTGGATTTAATTTCCCTCGTTTACCAAATCGAACAACGCCTTTCCAAGGTGCAACTTTAAGCATGACCATCTCTCCAATTTCAAATTCTATATCTTTTCTTTTAATGTCAGCGTAGCTCTTTTGTCGACTTTGGGCGGTTTTCAACCGTTGTTGAATTTGGATGATCTTCTCGGTAGTTTCTTGTATAATCTCCGGACCCGTAATCTGTCTATCCCCCACTTCACTCCAAAAAATCGGAGACCTGCACTTTCTACCATAAAGTGCTTCAAACGGTGCCATCTCAATGCTTGAATGGTAGCAGTTGTTATAGGAAAATTCTGCTAACGGTAGATGTCGATCCCAACTGTTTCCGAAATCAATAACACTTGCTCGTAGCATGTCTTCAAGCGTTTGTATCGTCCTTTCACTCTGCCCATCAGTTTGTGGATGATAGGCAGTACTCATGTCTAGACGAGTTCCTAATGCTTGCTGTTGAAAGGACCCGTTCATATACATTATAAACGATTCACAATAGTTGATTACATTGCGAGGTATTTGACCTCTATATGATACATTTTACAAACATTGCATTCGTTTTTAAAAGACAATCTTTCTTTACATCAAAAATTGACAGGCATGCATACCATTTCATAATATCCACTATCCAACTATAAATTGATTTAATAATAATCTTTGATGAACTCAATGACTCGAATGCAACGTTCTTCGAAATATGCAATGAAAGACTCCAAGTAATATCTTTAAAATGAGCAAATGCACAACGGAAGATTTCTTTAACACCTGAGAATAAACATGCTTTAAAGTGTCAACCAAAAGGTTGGTGAGTTCATTAGTTTATCATAATCATTTATTTCCATCATTTTAATAGACCACAAGAATTTCATTTCCAGTTCTCATAAATATACGTCCCATGCATAGAGACAAAAATAATCATTCATATGGTGAACACCTGGTAACCGACATTAACTAGATACATATAAGAATATCCCCTATCATTCCGGGATCCTCCTTCGGACATGATATAAATTTCGAAGTACTAAAGCATCTGGTACTTTGGATGGGGTTTGTTAGGCCCAATAGATCTATCTTTAGGATTCGCGTCAATTAGGGTGTCTGTTCCCTAATTCTTAGATTACCAGACTTTAATAAAAAGGGGCATATTCGATTTCGATAATTCAACCATATAATGTAGTTTCGATTACTTGTGTCTATTTCGTAAAACATTTATAAAAATTGCGCATGTATTCTCAGCCCAAAAATATAAAGGGTAAAAAGGTAAATGAAACTCACCATACTGTATTTCGTAGTAAAAATACATATAACGTCATTGAACAAGTGCAAGGTTGGCCTCAGATTCACGAACCTAAATTAATTATATATATTTATGTGTTGGTCAATATTTGTCTAACAAATTAGGTCAAGTCATAGTGTACCACAATCCTAATGCTCGAGACTAATATGCAAAAGTCAACAAAAGTAAATTTGACTCAAAATAATTTCCAAAAATCTATACATGATTAATATATAGTTTAAATATCGTTGTTTTATATTTTTAAATATTTTTAAAAGATTTATTAGAGTAAATAATATAATTTATTTATTAATAAATAAAATTTTATATTAAATTTATATAATAAAATATACTTATATATATATATATATATATATATATATTAAGTAATAAAATTTATAGGGTTCATTTAATATCATAAAGATAATATGATAGGTATTATTAAAGTAAGTTATTACACATAGTAAAATATGTTTGTATCACATATTTATTTGATAAAATAATATCTATAATGATAGTAAGTAAAAGTTGTATTATTTTGTAATAATTATTATTATTATAAAAATATCAATATTTATAATTACTAAGATGACATTAGATAAAACGATAATTCTAATTATGATAACTTTAATATTTACGATAATTTTTAATATTATCTTTAAAATAATAATTCTATTTAAAATAATAATAATAATGATATTTTATAGTAACAATGACATTTCGATTAAAATGATAATTTTTGTTAAAATGATAGTTTTAATACTAACGATACTTTTAATAATAATAGTAATGATAAAAATAATAAGAACGATAATTTTATCTAAATCAATATCTTATAACATTTTAATTTCATCATGATACTCTTACCCATTATTTCCTAATCGTTTCGTTTAATAGCTTTTAATCGTCTTTTATATCGTGTTCATAATAATGATAATAATAGTAATCAAAATAATTAGGTGTTACAAATATTTGTTTTAATTACACTAATATTAATAATGATAGTTACTATAACATTATTAATGATAATACTAATAATTATCTTAATGATAATATAGTAATAATAATAATAACAATAACAATAACCATTTTTAAATAATGATATATATATTAATAATGATAATAATAATAATAATAATACCAATAATAATAATAATAATAATAATAATTGGATAATAATAATAATACTAATTATAACTTTAACGATAATAACGATAGTAATAATAAAAAAAATAACAATTTTTAATGATAAATCTCTTTTATTGATAAAGATAATAATAATGATAATAATAAGATAAAACTAGAACGACGATAAAAACGACGATAATAATAATCATTTTTAATAAAAATATCGAAAATTCAATTGATTATAACTTCTAATCCGTTCATCGAAACCATTCGATATCTAAAGGAAAAGTTCTTAATTTTTCGCTAGCTTTCCAAGGACATGCATATCTTATACCTTATCTCAACCGCAAGTGTAACTAATTCAACATTCAACCTAACCTGTCTAAGGGCAATATCAAAAGTACAAGCATGCATAATCCTAAATACTCGAGCACTAGTCAGGGATACACTATTAGTATGTAAAAGTTAAATTATGAGTACTCACGTATCAATATTGAGATTCAATATTGCAGGAAAGGTACGTAGACGCAACGGAAATGATAAACACTATATTGACCTCACGAGCATACCCATGAACCATACTCAATCACCTCCATAGCTATAACCCATAATTTCCTTAATCCTATCCCACTCGAAAAACAATTTCGAAATCACTCGGACAGCACTCCGTCGTAATATTTTTATGTATACTAATAATATCTTGAAATAATACGGAGTAAATATATATATGTAAATCGATTGAGAGAGTTTAGAGAAAAATATTTTCAAGTTTCTATGAAATAATGAAACCTATTGAATTCTATTTATAATAGATTTTTGAATTATTAAAGTGAATTATTAAAGTATGAATTATTAAAATGAATTATTAAAGTATGAATTATTAAAGTGAATTATTAAAGTATGAATTATTAAAGTGAATTATTAAAGTATGAATTATTAAAGTAAGTTATTAAAGTTAAAGTAAAGTAAAAATAAAGTAAAGGTAAAGTTTAAGTATAGTAAAAGTATAAAACTATGTACGTATAATACGCGTATAAATATATATAATATTAATTTAAATCGTTATATATATAAAATAAAATATAAATATCGTTATCTTTATCATACTAGTTAAGTAATGAGTTGTCAAAAGTGGTTCTAGATATTTATAAAAGTTATATAAGTTTTAATAATAAAGTTCTTTTTAAACTGAAAACGTTTTTGTACGTATGAAACTAAATAGATCAATCGAGTCTTTATGAGATTCAATCTTCCACTATCCTTTGTCTAGTTCTCAATGTTTGACAATTTGTTCTTATTTATAAATTACTTTACCATTTTCCGAATATTGTTAAAATGGAAAGATTTCTCAAATCAACGTGGGCCTTTCAATAGAGACTTGTAATCATAATTCAATATATCTGATAATTCAATCATTTGATCTTATCTTCTAATTCCATTGATAAACATTTTGAAACAGATACAATCATATAAAGTATTTAATCTAATATTTTGTTTACGTTTCAAGTTATAATATATATATACACATATACATATATAATCATATTCGTTTAATGGTTCGTGAATCGTTGGAACTTGGTCGAGGTTGAATGAATGTATGAACATAGTTTAAAATTCTTGAAATTTAACTTAACAAATATTGCTTATCGTGTCGGAAACATATAAAGATTAAAGTTTAAATTTGGTTAGAAATTTCTGGGTTGTCACAGTACCTACCCGTTAAAGAAATTTCGTCCCGAAATTTGAGTGGAAAGGTCGTGAATGATAATAAGTATGTTTTCATGATACATACGGGCTAAAAATTAGAGTTTTATCATCAGCGAATAATTTGGATAAACAATCCATTTATATGAAGAGTACGAATGAAGCTAACATAGAAGAGTGAAATGAGTAAGTGTAGATTCATCTTATCATTTGACGTAGATATGATTGATTCCCAGATTTCAAGGGATTTGAAGAAAATCTTCTTAATAAGATTTGACTCTCCGGTAATCAAGGGAATTAGGATCCGCTTTAAATGCGATCGTCCATTTTAATTGTTCTGTCGGAGATTTTCTTATAAATTCACCTCCTTCGTTTCCTTACAACTCACACCTTCTGTTGATGCATTTTATGCAAGTTCCTAGACATCTACCCACGTCCATTGCAGGTACAACAGTTTACAGGCCACCATGATTGCTCGTTATTATCCTATACGTGTTTGTATGTGGTTACAGGAACTGCAGGAATGAGATTTAGATGTTTGACTATGTTAGACTTAGTTAGACGTACGAGTGAAGCCTCAATAGTACGGCTGACAGGCTCATACACACGGTTGATGCTGAGCTAAGTCACAATTACAACCTAAATGAGAAGACACGAGTGAGTGATCACCCGTACGGCTGATGAAGCCAACTCGTACGTGTGATGAATGAATCGTATGGGTGAGTCAACATCAGGGGTATATAAAGTCTTATGTTCTTCATTTTAGGTTAAGCCTCTCATTTGTTACACACACTCAGATCTAGTGAGCTCCTCCAATTTTCTCTCAGTCCAAATCACCCAAGTGGTGAATAATAGCTCTAGGTGTTGATCTAATCACACTTGATTTAGTTGTGGTTTGACTAAATTAATCAAAAAAAAAAATTTAACTAATTCACAAGAGGGTTTGATTCACTTATTCCGCCATTGTGTGAGTTAAATCTGTTGATTTCTAAGTTCCTAGTCATGTTTCATCACCTTCTATTCTTTCCCCCTCAACTCATATTTTAAAATATTCATCAATATGCTCCATCCAGTTCTGATTCTCGATATACTTCTAACTTTCATATCGGTCATTCTTCTTTTTCATCTACCGCCGGAAGAATCTATTTACTTCTACTATACTCTTGGGTTTATAGTGTTTCTAGTTCTCCCGTGTCTTTATATTGCTATATGCATCGATATATATGGTTTATAATTTCTGGTTTATCATTGGGCTTTATATGTTCCCTTATATTTCAAAGTCTCTGCTTCTGTCTTCTATAATCATTATCATTAACAGTTAATGCTCTCTTTTATTTGCTGCAATTTATACCCCAATTTTTACTTCGGAGTTTTGTCCTTTTGTTTCTTCTTCTTGCGATTAAGCACCGCTTGTAATGGTCCAGAATTCACAGATATGAATTTCAGAATGAACATTGTTAATGTTCTAGGAAGGAAATTGTGATGGCACGATCTTGACTTGTCAAATTACTAGAATACCTTGGAAAAGGCCGAATCATCAAGAAATATTTTCTTGATATTTTAGAGGTTAAATAGAATACAAGAGTCGTATAACATGGCACATGATGATATTATAATCTGTGAATCATCACGTTCCATTTAGAAACTCAGCATGACTTACTGTAATATAATCACGTTGATCAAGTGTCATTATATTATACTAATTCATGCTTCAGTTCCCAACACTACTTCAAAATATTCCTATTTTAAACTTGAATGTTTCAGAATTTAGAAACTAAAATAGTTTCTTTTATGATGTAATACAGATAGTGCGAAGAGGTAAATGATTTCAAATAAGAAAAATTAAGAAAATATCTTCAGAAATATGGAGGATATTTATAATGAAAGATATGATGATATTTTAGAATTTCTAATATCAGAGGATGATGAAGAATATTGTCCGCAGGGGTTTAGAGTCAGGAGCAAGGTATTCGTTAATGACTTCAGCAGGTACTGAATCATTTGGATCCTTTGAAGTCAGGTTCAGTCTTTGTAATTTGTCCAAAGCCTCCTTCCTACTTTGCTCAATCCGTTTTCCAGTTCCAAAACTTCTCTTTTTCTGCGCTTTGCCAGCACACTTCATCATTATCATTCAGATTTTACCGTTTAAAGTCGTTTTTAGTTTTTGCTGCTTCATCAGCATTTTTCCATTTTCGGAGAATCAATTCTTAGTTCGGAGTGTTTTTCAGAAACTTCACATTCAAATTAAGTCCAGAAGATAGACGTTATATATACACATATAACTGTTGGCGTAGACATGCTGCGAGATTTCAAAATACTGATTGCTAATTCCCAATGATTCGTATGGCAATTCTCATTACAAGATGCGAATGAGTAAATGATGGGGTTTCAATAAATAATTATAATGACTTTTTGGAGAGGCTAAAGTCAAAGGGTAATGAAGTTGTTGGTACATCTGCTAATAATGTGGTGGAATGTAAAAGGTTCCCTGGTAACGATGGTGTATATCTCAAGGTTATAATAAGGTTAGTCGGACTGAAAAGTCGAAGTTGACTTGCTGGAGCTGTGACAAAACTGGCTACTTTGAATAGGAGTCGCAAAGTTATTTTTGCTAATAAATGCCAAAGAATCTGACGCGGATACGTTGTTTAAACTTTTACTTTGGTTTTAAGAGTTTTTTTTGGGTACATAACTGTGGGTAACATGTGGTTGGATCATCATCTCGATTGCTCATCATTCGAAGTGTCTTCAGAAATTTTCGAAGGGTTTAAACACAGATTGTAATCGTTAACATACATTTGATGTTCTAACACAGTTTTGAAGTCAAAATATAGCTTGTGAAAGATGTAAGGATCTAAGAGTGATGATTTTGGTCATATCTCGAGTTGAATTTTGAGATTTCAAAATCAGAATATGTAATTAAATTTTGAATGAGTATGGTTGTTTTGATTTCTATAAAAGAATGTATATTGTTGTGAAAGTAGGGAGTATAATGGATAATTTGCCGAATCAGATTCGAAGAATGTAATATATTATTTGTGAATTTATATATCTCTCGGGTATTACCTACCCGTTAAAAAAAAATTTCACAATTAATATTTTGTACAAAAGAATTTTATTACAGTCTTTATGAAAATATATATATGTATATTTTATTCAGATGTAACATAGATTTAATGAGTTAATGTTAAATTAAACTCATTTGATTTACGGTTGAAACTAGAATTTAATAATCCCTAAAGGCTTTAAAAAGTACATAACTTTTACGCAGTATTTCTTTAATGACATTGAAATTATGAATCAATACTTCGTTATTTGTTGATGTATGATGTTCGGTTCGTGGAATTGTTGTGAATTTCTCAAAGTACGAATGATGTTATCTGGAAAGTTTCGGGTACATCGATGATGAAAGTGTAAAATCAAATATATACTTGATTTATTATGAATTGGAATTTGTTGAATTACGACAGAGATTGTAGTTAACGCTGGTTAAGTTGCGGCCGAAGGACGTACATTATTGCATATTTGTAATATGAATTAACCGAGTAGTTAAGATTCACACACAATAGTTTAGCACGGAAAGATTTATTTCAATATATATATATATATATATATATATATATATATAATATACATATAATTTCTTGAGAGGGAATGAGTTAATTCTTCATAACTCGTTGATACAATATACACGTTATTGATTCGTAATGATGTCCATGGTAATTCTTGAACTGACGGAGTTTGTGATGTTATCGGTGTTGTTGATTCGGATGTTGACTGTACTGACGATGCTGGTAACTCTGACGGTACTGCTGATGCTGTTGGTAAAGCAAGTTTAGCTTGTTAATCACACACCATTTTTGTCAGGGTTTCTACTCTTCCTTCTATCATTTTTGGTTCGCTTAACTGATTTATGGTTAGGGCTAGATTAGATAATCTCTAAGACTTTAGAGATTACATAATCGCCGCATAATGTTTCTCCAATGAAGTTATGAATTAATACTTCGTCAGTTATTGTTGTTGGTACTCCTTGGTATCTATGGTGCGTATGACGTTGATGCTCGTGGGACAGATTGTGAAGTTGAGGTTTACGACGCGGTTGTGGTTGGAGGTGGTAATGGTACTATTGGCGTTGATGATGGTGGTACTGGTTATGCTGCTGATGCTGCTGCTGGTGTTTGTAATCTCTGCACCATATTCTCCAAAGCCACTACCCGAGCGTGAAGCTCGTTGACTTCTTCTATTACACCGGGGTGATTGTCGGTTCGGACGAGAGGATAAATAAAATCTAAAATTTGATGTAATATATAATCGTGACGAGATACTCTGGAAATGAGCGAGAACATGGTGTTTCGACCAGGTTCGCCGGTAAGTGCTTCAGGTTCTTCGTCAAGAGGGCAATGTGGTGGATGGAAGGGATCACATTCTTCTTGTCTCCAATGATTGATGAGGCTACGAACCCATCCCCAATTCATCCAGAATAGGTGATGACTAATTGGTTGATCTATTCCGGTCACACTGCTTTCGGAGCTTGAATGGGATTCTATTTCGGAATCTGAGTGACTTGAACTGATGACGAATTCCATTTCGTAAGATTGGATAAAGGATTTTTTTTTTTTTTTTGATATTAAATGATTTTGGCTAACGGATGGTATTCTAATTACATAGAATATATATATATATATATATATATATATATATATATAGATCAAAAGATTTCGTCGATTCCGGAGGACTTTGCGGGATATGTCAGGCAAAGTTTAAAGTAACAGATACGATAAGATATGATTTAGCAGATATGCTAAGATATGAATTTTTGTCTATACACTATTCATGCAATCAATGCAGCAAGACGTGTCTTAGACTAAAAATGATAAGCAGGTAATTTCTTGAGGATGATAAGTAGTTAATTTTTTGACACAAAATGATAAGCAAAACTTTTGACATGCAGACACGGTCGAAGTCCAGACTCACTAATGCATCCTATCGACTTATTAGTTAGACACACTAATGCAGACATGGTTCGCTAAGACCACCGCTGTGATACCAACTGAAAGGACGCGTTCATATACATTATAAACGATTCACAATAGTTGATTACATTGCGAGGTATTTGACCTCTATATGATACATTTTACAAACATTGCATTCGTTTTTAAAAGACAATCTTTCTTTACATCAAAAATTGACAGGCATGCATACCATTTCATAATATCCACTATCCAACTATAAATTGATTTAATAATAATCTTTGATGAACTCAATGACTCGAATGCAACGTTCTTCGAAATATGCTATGAAAGACTCCAAGTAATATCTTTAAAATGAGCAAATGCACAACGGAAGATTTCTTTAACACCCGGGAATAAACATGCTTTAAAGTGTCAACCAAAAGGTTGGTGAGTTCATTAGTTTATCATAATCATTTATTTCCATCATTTTAATAGACCACAAGAATTTCATTTCCAGTTCTCATAAATATACGTCCCATGCATAGAGACAAAAATAATCATTCATATGGTGAACACCTGGTAACCGACATTAACTAGATACATATAAGAATATCCCCTATCATTCCGGGATCCTCCTTCGGACATGATATAAATTTCGAAGTACTAAAGCATCTGGTACTTTGGATGGGGTTTGTTAGGCCCAATAGATCTATCTTTAGGATTCGCGTCAATTAGGGTGTCTGTTCCCTAATTCTTAGATTACCAGACTTTAATAAAAAGGGGCATATTCGATTTCGATAATTCAACCATATAATGTAGTTTCGATTATTGGTGTCTATTTCGTAAAACATTTATAAAAATTGCGCATGTATTCTCAGCCCAAAAATATAAAGGGTAAAAAGGCAAATGAAACTCACCATACTGTATTTCGTAGTAAAAATACATATAACGTCATTGAACAAGTGCAAGGTTGGCCTCAGATTCACGAACCTAAATTAATTATATATATTTATGTGTTGGTCAATATTTGTCTAACAAATTAGGTCAAGTCATAGTGTACCACAATCCTAATGCTCGAGACTAATATGCAAAAGTCAACAAAAGTAAATTTGACTCAAAATAATTTCCAAAAATCTATACATGATTAATATATAGTTTAAATATCGTTATTTTATATTTTTAAATATTTTTAAAAGATTTATTAGAGTAAATAATATAATTTATTTATTAATAAATAAAATTTTATATTAAATTTATATAATAAAATATACTTATATATATATATATATATATATATATATATATATATATATATATATATATATATATATTAAGTAATAAAATTTATAGGGTTCATTTAATATCATAAAGATAATATGATAGGTATTATTAAAGTAAGTTATTACACATAGTAAAATATGTTTGTATCACATATTTATTTGATAAAATAATATCTATAATGATAGTAAGTAAAAGTTGTATTATTTTGTAATAATTATTATTATTATAAAAATATCAATATTTATAATTACTAAGATGACATTAGATAAAACGATAATTCTAATTATGATAACTTTAATATTTACGATAATTTTTAATATTATCTTTAAAATAATAATTCTATTTAAAATAATAATAATAATGATATTTTATAGTAACAATGACATTTCGATTAAAATGATAATTTTTGTTAAAATGATAGTTTTAATACTAACGATACTTTTAATAATAATAGTAATGATAAAAATAATAAGAACGATAATTTTATCTAAATCAATATCTTATAACATTTTAATTTCATCATGATACTCTTACCCATTATTTCCTAATCGTTTCGTTTAATAGCTTTTAATCGTCTTTTATATCGTGTTCATAATAATGATAATAATAGTAATCAAAATAATTAGGTGTTACAAATATTTGTTTTAATTACACTAATATTAATAATGATAGTTACTATAACATTATTAACGATAATACTAATAATTATCTTAATGATAATATAGTAATAATAATAATAACAATAACAATAACCATTTTTAAATAATGATATATATATTAATAATGATAATAATAATAATAATAATAATACCAATAATAATAATAATAATAATAATTGGATAATAATAATAATACTAATTATAACTTTAACGATAATAACGACAGTAATAATAAAAAAAATAACAATTTTTAATGATAAATCTCTTTTATTGATAAAGATAATAATAATGATAATAATAAGATAAAACTAGAACGACGATAAAAACGACGATAATAATAATCATTTTTAATAAAAATATCAAAAATTCAATTGATTATAACTTCTAATCCGTTCATCGAAACCATTCGATATCTAAAGGAAAAGTTCTTAATTTTTCGCTAGCTTTCCAAGGACATGCATATCTTATACCTTATCTCAACCGCAAGTGTAACTAATTCAACATTCAACCTAACCTGTCTAAGGGCAATATCAAAAGTACAAGCATGCATAATCCTAAATACTCGAGCACTAGTCAAGGATACACTATTAGTATGTAAAAGTTAAATTATGAGTACTCACGTATCAATATTGAGATTCAATATTGCAGGAAAGGTACGTAGACGCAACGGAAATGATAAACACTATATTGACCTCACGAGCATACCCATGAACCATACTCAATCACCTCCATAGCTATAACCCATAATTTCCTTAATCCTATCCCACTCGAAAAACAATTTCGAAATCACTCGGACAGCACTCTGTCGTAATATTTTTATGTATACTAATAATATCTTGAAATAATATGGAGTAAATATATATATGTAAATCGATTGAGAGAGTTTAGAGAAAAATATTTTCAAGTTTCTATGAAATAATAAAACCTATTGAATTCTATTTATAATAGATTTTTGAATTATTAAAGTGAATTATTAAAGTATGAATTATTAAAGTGAATTATTAAAGTATGAATTATTAAAGTGAATTATTAAAGTATGAATTATTAAAGTGAATTATTAAAGTATGAATTATTAAAGTAAGTTATTAAAGTTAAAGTAAAGTAAAAATAAAGTAAAGGTAAAGTTTAAGTATAGTAAAAGTATAAAACTATGTACGTATAATACGCGTATAAATATATATAATATTAATTTAAATCGTTATATATATAAAATAAAATATAAATATCGTTATCTTTATCATACTAGTTAAGTAATGAGTTGTCAAAAGTGGTTCTAGATATTTATAAAAGTTATATAAGTTTTAATAATAAAGTTCTTTTTAAACTGAAAACGTTTTTGTACGTATGAAACTAAATAGATCAATCGAGTCTTTATGAGATTCAATCTTCCACTATCCTTTGTCTAGTTCTCAATGATTGACAATTTGTTCTTATTTATAAATTACTTTATCATTTTCCGAATATTGTTAAAATGGAAAGATTTCTCAAATCAACGTGGGCCTTTCAATAGAGACTTGTAATCATAATTCAATATATCTGATAATTCAATCATTTGATCTTATCTTCTAATTCCATTGATAAACATTTTGAAACAGATACAATCATATAAAGTATTTAATCTAATATTTTGTTTACGTTTCAAGTTATAATATATATATACACATATACATATATAATCATATTCGTTTAATGGTTCGTGAATCGTTGGAACTTGGTCGAGGTTGAATGAATGTATGAACATAGTTTAAAATTCTTGAAATTTAACTTAACAAATATTGCTTATCGTGTCGGAAACATATAAAGATTAAAGTTTAAATTTGGTTGGAAATTTCTGGGTTGTAACAGCTGTAATGTCTGCCAGAATCTTGAAATAAATCTGCCATCCCTATCAGAGATAATAGAGATTGGTATTCCATGTCTGGAGACGACTTCCTTCAAATACAGTCGTGCTAACTTCTCCATCTTGTCATCTTCTCTTATTGGCAGGAAGTGTGCTGATTTGGTGAGACGATCAACTATTACCCAAATAGTATCAAAACCACTTGCAGTCCTTGGCAATTTAGTGATGAAATCCATGGTAATGTTTTCCCATTTCCATTCTGGGATTTCGGGTTGTTGAAGTAGACCTGATGGTTTCTAATGCTCAGCTTTGACCTTAGAACACGTCAAACATTCTCCTACGTATTTATCAACATCGGCTTTCATACCCGGCCACCAAAAATGTTTCTTGAGATCCTTGTACATCTTCCCCGTTCCAGGATGTATTGAGTATCTGGTTTTATGAGCTTCTCTAAGTACCATTTCTCTCATATCTCCAAATTTTGGTACCCAAATCCTTTTAGCCCTATACCAGGTTCCGTCTTCCCGAATATTAAGATGCTTCTCCGATCCTTTGGGTATTTCATCCTTTAAATTTCCCTCTTTTAAAACTCCTTGTTGCGCCTCCTTTATTTGAGTAGTAAGGTTATTATGAATCATTATATTCATGGATTTTACTCGAATGGGTTCTCTGTCCTTCCTGCTCAAGGCATCGGCTACCATATTTGCCTTCCCCGGGTGGTAACGAATCTCAAAGTCGTAATCATTCAATAATTCAATCCACCTACGCTGCCTCATATTCAGTTGTTTCTGATTAAATATGTGTTGAAGACTTTTGTGGTCGGTATATATGATACTTTTGACCCCATATAAGTAGTGCCTCCAAGTCTTTAATGCAAAAACAACCGCGCCTAATTCCAAATCATGCGTCGTATAATTTTGTTCGTGAATCTTCAATTGTCTAGACGCATAAGCAATCACCTTCGTTCGTTGCATTAATACACAACCGAGACCTTGCTTTGATGCGTCACAATAAATCACAAAATCATCATTCCCTTCAGGCAATGACAATATAGGTGCCGTAGTTAGCTTTTTCTTCAATAACTGAAACGCTTTCTCTTGTTCATCATTCCATTCAAATTTCTTCCCTTTATGCGTTAATGCAGTCAAGGGTTTTTCTATTCTGGAAAAGTCTTGGATGAACCTTCTGTAGTAACCAGCTAGTCCTAAAAACTGGCGTATGTGTTTTGGAGTTTTCGGGGTTTCCCACTTTTCAACAGTTTCTATCTTTGCCGGATCCACCTTAATACCTTCTTTGTTCACTATGTGACCGAGGAATTGAACTTCTTCCAACCAAAATGCACACTTTGAAAACTTAGCGTACAATTCTTCCTTCCTCAATACTTCTAACACCTTTCTCAAATGTTCACCGTGTTCTTGGTCATTCTTTGAGTAAATAAGTATGTCATCAATGAAAACAATGACAAACTTGTCAAGGTATGGTCCACACACTCGGTTCATAAGGTCCATGAACACAGCTGGTGCATTAGTTAAACCAAATGGCATGACCATAAACTCGTAATGACCGTAACGTGTTCTGAAAGCAGTCTTTGGAATATCATCTTCTTTCACCCGCATTTGATGATACCCGGAACGTAAGTCAATCTTTGAATAAATAGACGAGCCTTGTAGTTGATCAAATAAGTTGTCGATTCTCGGTAGTGGGTAGCGGTTCTTGATGGTAAGTTTGTTCAACTCTCGGTAATCGATACACAACCTGAATGTACCATCTTTCTTCTTGACAAACAAAACAGGAGCTCCCCACGGGGATGTGCTTGGTCGAATGAAACCATGCTCTAAAAGTTCTTGTAATTGGCTTTGCAGTTCTTTCATCTCGCTGGGTGAGAGTCTGTAAGGAGCACGAGCTATTGGTGCAGCTCCTGGTACAAGATCTATTTGAAATTCAACGGATCGATGTGGGGGTAATCCCGGTAATTCTTTCGGAAATACATCGGGAAATTCTTTTGCGACGGGAACATCATTGATGCTCTTTTCTTCAGTTTGTACTTTCTCGACGTGTGCTAGAACATCATAGCAACCTTTTCTTATTAGTTTTTATGCCTTCAAATTACTAATAAGATGTAGCTTCGTGTTGCCCTTTTCTCCGTACACCATTAAGGGTTTTCCTTTTTCTCGTATAATGCGAATTGCATTTTTGTAACAAACGATCTCTGCTTTCACTTCTTTCAACCAGTCCATACCGATTATCACATCAAAACTCCCTAACTCTACTGGTATCAAGTCAATCTTAAATGTTTCGCTAACCAGTTTAATTTCTCGATTCCGACATATATTATCTGCTGAAATTAATTTACCATTTGCTAATTCGAGTAAAAATTTACTATCCAAAGGCGTCAATGGACAACTTAATTTAGCACAAAAATCTCTACTCATATAGCTTCTATCCGCACCCGAATCAAATAAAACGTAAGCAGATTTATTGTCAATAAGAAACATACCCGTAACAAGCACCGTGTCTTCCTGTGCCTCTGCCGCATTAATATTGAAAACTCTTTCGCGGCCTTGTCCATTCGTGTTCTCCTGGTTCGGGCAATTTCTAATAATGTGGCCCGGTTTTCCACATTTATAACAAACTACATTGGCATAACTTGCTCCGACACTACTTGCTCCGCCATTACTCGTTCCGACACCATTTGTTCCTTTCGTTCTATTAACCCCTGGTCCGTAGACCTCACACTTCGCCGCGCTATGACCATTTCTTTTACACTTGTTGCAAAATTTGGTGCAGAACCCCGAGTGATACTTTTCACACCTTTGGCATAGCTGCTTCTGATTGTTGTTGTTGTTGCGGTTATTATTGTTGTCGGGATGATTGTTGTAGTTGCTGTTGTTGTTGTTGTTGTTGTTGGGTCGTTTGTTGTAGTTGCGATTGATGTTGCGATTGTTGGGATAATTGTTGCGATTATTGTTGTAATTGCTGTTGTTGTTGTATTGGTGATTCTTATCACCGTTTTCCTCCCACTTTCTTTTGACTTGCTTCACATTGGCCTCTTCAGCAGTCTGTTCTTTAATTCTTTCTTCAATCTGGTTCACTAGTTTGTGAGCCATTCTACATGCCTGTTGTATGGAGGCGGGCTCGTGTGAACTTATATCTTCTTGGATTCTTTCCGGTAATCCTTTCACAAACGCGTCGATCTTCTCTTCCTCATCTTCGAATGCTCCCGGACACAATAGGCACAATTCTGTGAATCGTCTTTCGTACGTGGTAATATCAAATCCTTGGGTTCGTAACCCTCTAAGTTCTGTCTTGAGCTTATTGACCTCGGTTCTGGGACGGTACTTCTCGTTCATCAAGTGCTTGAATGCTGACCACGGTAGTGCGTACGCATCGTCTTGTCCCACTTGCTCTAGATAGGTATTCCACCATGTTAACGCAGGACCTGTGAAGGTATGCGTAGCGTACTTTACTTTTTCCTCTTCAGTACACTTACTTATGGCAAACACCGATTCGACCTTCTCGGTCCACCGTTTCAATCCGATCGGTCCTTCGGTTCCATCAAATTCCAAAGGTTTGCAGGCAGTGAATTCTTTGTAGGTGCATCCTACACGATTTCCTGTACTGCTAGATCCAAGGTTATTGTTGGTATGTAGCGCAGCCTGTACTGCGGCTATGTTTGAAGCTAGAAAAGTACGGAATTCCTCTTCATTCATATTCACGGTGTGTCGAGTAGTCGGTGCCATTTCCTTCAAAATAGTCAAATGGAACAAGTTAATCATACAGAATATTAAGAGTAGTTAATAGTATTTTGTAGCATAATATGAACTCATTTATAAAAGCTTTTTCTTCATATTAGCGTTTTATAAGTTTAAATTCGGGTAGTACCTACCCGTTAAGTTCATACTTAGTAGCTAATATACAATTCAACTACTACAATTCTATATGAAAAACTGATTATAATAATATTTCGCGTTCAAACTTTTATACAATATTTTACAAACTTGCAATACCGCTTATTTTACATAAAGCATGAAATATAGCACACAATAACTTTGATACAAGATAGTTGTGAAGATAATTCTAGCTAGTACACAAGTCGTTCAGCAAAGGCAATAAAGACACGTAATTCATACGTCCAGAAACAAGTCATGCATTCTGGTTTTACTAGGACTACTTCCCATCCTTGGTCTTGTGGAACATAACCGTTATGGCCGTTGATAAGACAGCGTGTTGTAACGTCGTCAAAGGGACGAGGGTTACGTAATGTCCAACAGTCCCGTAACAATCTAAAAACCTCATTTCTTACCCCAATTACCGACTCCGTCACTTGTGGGAACGTTTTGTTTAATAGTTGTAGGCCGATGTTCTTGTTCTCACTTTGGTGAGAAGCGAACATTACTAATCCGTAAGCATAACATGCTTCTTTATGTTGCATGTTAGCCGCTTTTTCTAAATCACGAAGTCCAATATTCGGATATTTTGAGTCAAAATAATTTCTTAACCCATTGCGTAAAATAGCATTTGGGTTCCCCGCAATATATGCGTCAAAGTAAACACATCGTAACTTATGGATTTCACAATGTGATATCCCCCATCTTTCGAATGAAAGCCTTTTATAAACCAAGGCATTCTTGGAACGTTCTTCGAATGTCTTACAAACTGATCTCGCCTTAAATAGTTGTGCCGAAGAATTCTGACCGACTCTAGACAAGATTTCATCAATCATTTCTCCGGGTAGGTCTCTTAAAATATTGGGTTGTCTATCCATTTTGTGTTTTTATACTGTAAAATAGATAAGAGTTAGATTTATAAAAAAAAAAATACTTATTAATACAAGCAATTTTTACATATATCATAAAGCATAAACACACTATATTACATATATTACACCACACGAATACAACTATCTTATTTCGACTCGCTTGTTTCTTCTTCTTCGGTTTTGGTTCGTTTTGCCAAGTTTCTAGGGATATATGATGTTCCCCTAATACGAGCCGTCATTTTCCACATTGGTTTAGAAAAACCTGGTGGTTTAGAGGTTCCCGGGTCATTGTTACAACTTAAGGACTTCGGGGGTTGACGATACATATAAAGCTCATCGGGGTTGGAATTAGATTTCTCTATTTTTATGCCCTTTCCCTTATTATTTTCTTTTGCTTTTTTAAATTCAGTTGGGGTAATTTCTATAACATCATCGGAATTCTCGTCGGAATCCGATTCATCGGAGAATTGGTAATCCTCCCAATATTTTGCTTCCTTGGCGGAAACACCATTGACCATAATTAACCTTGGTCGGTTAGTTGAGGATTTTCTTTTACTTAACCGTTTTATTATTTCCCCCACCGGTTCTATTTCCCCGATTCTTCTTCCGGTTCCGATTCTTCTTCCGGTTCCGACTCTTCTTCCGGTTCCTCTTCGGGAACTTGTGAATCAGTCCACGAATCATTCCAATTTACATTTGACTCTTCATTATTATTAGGTGAGTCAATGGGACTTGTTCTAGAGGAAGACATCTATCACATAATATCAAACACGTTAAGAGATTAATATATCACATAATATTCACATGTTAAAAATATATAGTTTCCAACAAAATTTGTTAAGCAATCATTTTTCAAGTAAACACGGTCGAAGTCCAGACTCACTAATGCATCCTAACAAACTCGATAAGACACACTAATGCAAAATTCTGGTTCTCTAAGACCAACGCTCGGATACCAACTGAAATGTCCCGTTCTTATTGATTAAAAACGTTCAATATTAATTGATTTCGTTGCGAGGTTTTGACCTCTATATGAGACGTTTTTCAAAGACTGCATTCATTTTTAAAACAAACCATAACCTTTATTTCATAAATAAAGGTTTAAAAAGCTTTACGTAGATTATCAAATAATGATAATCTAAAATATCCTGTTTACACACGACCATTACATAATGGTTTACAATACAAATATGTTACATCGAAATCAGTTTCTTGAATGCAGTTTTTACACAATATCATACAAACATGGACTCCAAATCTTGTCCTTATTTTAGTATGCAACAGCGGAAGCTCTTAATATTCACCTGAGAATAAACATGCTTTAAACGTCAACAAAAATGTTAGAGAGTTATAGGTTTAACCTATATATATCAAATCGTAACAATAGACCACAAGATTTCATATTTCAATACACATCCCATACATAGAGATAAAAATCATTCATATGGTGAACACCTGGTAACCGACATTAACAAGATGCATATATAAGAATATCCCCATCATTCCGGGACACCCTTCGGATATGATATAAATTTTGAAGTACTAAAGCATCCGGTACTTTGGATGGGGTTTGTTAGGCCCAATAGATCTATCTTTAGGATTCGCGTCAATTAGGGTGTCTGTTCCCTAATTCTTAGATTACCAGACTTAATAAAAAGGGGCATATTCGATTTCGATAATTCAACCATAGAATGTAGTTTCACGTACTTGTGTCTATTTTGTAAATCATTTATAAAACCTGCATGTATTCTCATCCCAAAAATATTAGATTTTAAAAGTGGGACTATAACTCACTTTCACAGATTTTTACTTCGTCGAGAAGTAAGACTTGGCCACTGTTGATTCACGAACCTATAACAATATATACATATATATTAAAGTATGTTCAAAATATATTTACAACACTTTTAATATATTTTGATGTTTTAAGTTTATTAAGTCAGCTGTCCTCGTTAGTAACCTACAACTAGTTGTCCACAATTAGATGTACAGAAATAAATCGATAAATATTATCTTGAATCAATCCACGACCCAGTGTATACGTATCTCAGTATTGATCACAACTCAAACTATATATATTTTGGAATCAACCTCAACCCTGTATAGCTAACTCCAACATTCACATATAGAGTGTCTAAGGTTGTTCCGAAATATATATAGATGTGTCGACATGATAGGTCAAAACATTGTATACGTGTCTATGGTATCTCAAGATTACATAATATACAATACAAGTTGATTAAGTTATGGTTGGAATAGATTTGTTACCAATTTTCACGTAGCTAAAATGAGAAAAATTATCCAATCTTGTTTTACCCATAACTTCTTCATTTTAAATCCGTTTTGAGTGAATCAAATTGCTATGGTTTCATATTGAACTCTATTTTAAGAATCTAAACAGAAAAAGTATAGGTTTATATTCGGAAAAATAAGTTACAAGTCGTTTTTGTAAAGGTAGTCATTTCAGTCGAAAGAACGACGTCTAGATGACCATTTTAGAAAACATACTTCCACTTTGAGTTTAACCATAATTTTTGGATATAGTTTCATGTTCATAATAAAAATCATTTTCTCAGAATAACAACTTTTAAATCAAAGTTTATCATAGTTTTTAATTAACTAACCCAAAACAGCCCGCGGTGTTACTACGACGGCGTAAATCCGGTTTTACGGTGTTTTTCGTGTCTCCAGGTTTTAAATTATTAAGTTAGTATATCATATAGATATAGAACATGTGTTTAGTTGATTTTAAAAGTCAAGTTAGAAGGATTAACTTTTGTTTGCGAACAAGTTTAGAATTAACTAAACTATGTTCAAGTGATTACAAGTTTAAACCTTCGAATAAGATAGCTTTATATGTATGAATCGAATGATGTTATGAACATCATTACTACCTTAAGTTCCTTGGATAAACCTACTGGAAAAGAAAAAAATGGATCTAGCTTCAACGGATCCTTGGATGGCTCGAAGTTCTTGAAGCAGAATCATGACACGAAAACAAGTTCAAGTAAGATCATCACTTGAAATAAGATTGTTATAGTTATAGAAATTGAACCAAAGTTTGAATATGATTATTACCTTGTATTAGAATGATAACCTACTGTAAGAAACAAAGATTTCTTGAAGTTGGATGATCACCTTACAAGATTGGAAGTGAGCTAGCAAACTTGAAAGTATTCTTGATTTTATGTAACTAGAACTTGTAGAATATATGAAGAACACTTACAACTTGAAGATAGAACTTGAGAGAGATCAATTAGATGAAGAAAATTGAAGAATGAAAGTGTTTGTAGGTGTTTTTGGTCGTTGGTGTATGGATTAGATATAAAGGATATGTAATTTTGTTTTCATGTAAATAAGTCATGAATGATTACTCATATTTTTGTAATTTTATGAGATATTTCATGCTAGTTGCCAAATGATGGTTCCCACATGTGTTAGGTGACTCACATGGGCTGCTAAGAGCTGATCATTGGAGTGTATATACCAATAGTACATACATCTAAAAGCTGTGTATTGTACGATTACGAATACGGGTGCATACGAGTAGAATTGTTGATGAAACTGAACGAGGATGTAATTGTAAGCATTTTTGTTAAGTAGAAGTATTTTGATAAGTGTATTGAAGTCTTTCAAAAGTGTATAAATACATATTAAAACACTACATGTATATACATTTTAACTGAGTCGTTAAGTCATCGTTAGTCGTTACATGTAAGTGTTGTTTTGAAACCTTTAGGTTAACGATCTTGTTAAATGTTGTTAACCCAATGTTTATAATATCAAATGAGATTTTAAATTATTATATTATCATTATATTATCATGTATGAATATCTCTTAATATGATATATATACATTAAATGTCTTTACAACGATACTCGTTACATATATGTCTCGTTTCGAAATCCTTAAGTTAGTAGTCTTGTTTATATGTATATAACTCATTGTTAATATACTTATGGAGATACTTAATTATCATAATCTCATGTTAACCATATGTATATCCATATATATATATCGTCATGTCGTTTTTACAAGTTTTAACGTTCGTAAATCGCCGGTCAACTTGGGTGGTCAATTGTCTATATGAAACATATTTCAATTAATCAAGCCTTAACAAGTTTGATTGCTTAGCATGTTGGAAACATTTAATCTTGTAAATATCAATCTCAATTAATATATATAAACATGGAAAAGTTCGGGTCACTACAAGAATAGTAGATATGACGTAATCATTGCGAGCTATTCTGGAAATGAGGGTGAAGATGGTGTTCCGGATAGGTTCGCCGGTAAGTGCTCCAGGTTCTTCGCCAAGAGGGAAATTTGGTGGATGGAAGGGATTGCCTTCTTCTTGTCTCCACTGATTAAGTCGACTACGAACCCATCCCCAATTCATCCAGAATTGGTGATGGCTGATTGGATGATCCATTCCGGTTACACTGCTTTCGGAGCTCATGTAGAAATCCATAACGGAATAGCTGTCAGATTCTGAGGAACTCGAACTAGTTGCAGGATTCATCTTGCACAGTTAGATAAAGAATTTTCGGTATGAAATGATTTTCGGATATCGGATGATATTCTATTTGCATAGAATACCTATATAGAGTACAAAGGATTCCGCAAATTACGGAAGAATTTTCGGAAGCTGTCAGACAAAGTTTACAGTAACAGATACGCTAAGATATAAATTTTGTCTATACACTAATCATGCAATCAATGCAGTAAGATGTGTCTAGACTAAGAATGTTAAACAGGTAATTCCCGACAAGAGATGATAAGCAAAACTTTTGACATGCAGACATGGTCGAAGTCCAGACTCATTAATGCATCATAACAACTTATCAGTTAGACACACTAATGCAAGACCTGGTTCGCTAAGACCAACTCTCTGATACCAACTGTAATGGCCCGTCCAATTCCATATGGACGAATGCAATAACATTTGGTCCCATTGCGAGGTATTTACCTCTATATAATACGTTTTACAAACATTGCATTCGTTTTTAAAAGACAACTTTCATTACAACGATAGTTGACAAATATGCATACCATTTCACAATATAATCAGACTATAAGTGACTTAATCTGTCATTTACTTTAATATAATCTTGTTGAACTCAACGACTCGAATGCAACGTCTTTTGAAATATGTCATGAATGACTCCAAGTAATATCTTTAAATTGAGCAAATGCACAGTAGAAGATTTCTTTCATACCTGAGAACAAACATGCTTAAAAGTGTCAACCAAAAGGTTGGTGAGTTGATTAGTTTATCATAAATATTCATTTCTAACAATCTAAAAATCATTTTCATTTCCATAATCATTATATAGGTATTTCGCAATCTGCATAAAGATAAAATCATTCATATGGTGAACACTTGGTAACCGAACTAACAGGATGCATATAGAATATCCCCCGCATACAGGCATTTCGCAATCTGCATGCTATATACCGGCCTTCGCAATCAGTATATATCAATCGAAGTACTAAAGCATTCGTAACCCGAATGGGACGTGTCAAGGTCCATAGATCTATCTTTAGGATTCGTGTCAATTAGGGGCCATTTCCCTAATTCTTAGGCTACCAAGCTAACAAGGGGCGATATTTGGTATTCGTAATCCAACCATAGAATATAGTTTAAGTACTTGTGTCCATTTCGTAAAACAGTTTATAAAACATCGCATGTATTCTCAGCCCAAAAATATAATAAAAGGGAATAATGAAACTCACTTTCACAAATTTTCAAAACGTCAAAAATCAGACTTAGCCACGGATCGATTCACGAACCTATAACAAATATATACATATATATCAAAGTATGATAAATATATTCAAATCATATTTTTATTTACGTGTTGATGATTTAAGTTGTCAAGTTAGCAGTCCAACGTTAGTAGTCCAATGTTAGCAGTCCAACGTTAGTAGTCCATATATATAGTTCAATACATCACCCTGGAATAATCAAGATGTATTGTAAATATAATGTCTAAGACTCAATCACAACCCATTGTACAACTATTGTCTTTGAAGTTATCTCGACGTGTTGTGTACATGTGTCTTACGATTTATCTGACGTATTGTAAATATATTGTCTAAGACTCAATCATGACCCATTGTAGAACTATTGTCTTTGAAGTTATCTCGATGTGTTGTGTACATGTGTCTTACGATTTATCTGACGTATTGTGTATATATTATCTAAGGTTTAATCACGACCCACTGTACAAACTGTTGTCTTTGAAGTTATCTCGACGTATTGTGTACACGTGTCTTACGATTAACCAAGACTAGTATAGTACAAGGAAATATGTATAAATACATGTATAATACAATAAAAGTTAGCTAGGACATGGTTAGTATAGATTTTTGCAAAATAATCCCGTAGCTATTTTGGTGATTTCTAACCAATCTTGTTTTGCCCATATCTTCTTCCTTATAAATCGGTTTTGAGTGATTCAAATTGCTATGGTTTCATAATGAACTATAGTATTTAGAACTAAACTGAAAATGTTGTGGTTTATAGTCAGAGTTACAGGTTACAAGTCCATATTTGAAAGAGGTAGTCATTTCCGTCGAAAGAACGACATCTTGATGACCATTTTGAAAAACATACTTCTACTTTAAGTTTAACCATAATTTTTGGATATGTTATCATGTTTATATGAAATATTATTTTCCCAAAATACAAATCTTTAAATCAAAGTCTAAGATAGTTTTTTTTTACTTATCCAACCCGAAACAGCCCCCGGTTTTACTACGACGGCGTATGTCCGGTTTTACGGTGTTCTTCGTGTTTTCAAGTTTTAAATCCTTATGTTAGCATATCATATAGATATAAAATATGTGTTTAGTTGTTTTTAAAAGTTAAGTTAGAAGGATTAACTTTGTTTGCGAAAAAGTTTAGAATTAACTAAACTATGTTCTAGTGATTACAAGTTATTTTCTTTGAATAAGATAGTTATATAAGTTAGAATCGAATGATGTTATAAACATTGTTACTACCTCAAGTATAGTAGGTAAACCTACTGGAAATGATGAGAAATAAACTTGAACTTCAAAGGATCTTTAATGGCTTGGAAGTTCTTGAAGTAGAATCATGACAAGAAAACAAGTTCAAGTAAGAATTCTATCTTGATTTAAGATAGTTATGTTTATAAGAATTGAACCAAAGCTTGAATAAGTTTATTAGCTTGATTATGAGATGAAAATTTACTGAGATTAGATGGAAATTCTTGATCTTTGATGAGTTGTTGGATTGGATTAAAAGGATTGAAAGAAATCTTGAAGTCTTCTTGATTTTATGAAACTAGAACTTATAGAATTTATGAAGAACACTTAGAACTTGAAGATAGAACTTGAGAGAGATCAATTAGATGAAGAAAATTGAAGAATGAAGGTGTTTGTATGTGTTTTGGGTCGTGGTATATGGATTAGATATAAAGGATGTGTAAGTTTGTTTTCTTGTAAATAATTCATGAATAATTAATAATATTTTTGTAATCTTGCTAAATAATTCATACTAAATTACAAGGAATGGTTCCCACATGTTTGATGGCTGATCTAGGGCTGCTAAGGTGATGATTTGATATGTATATACCAATAGTAAATACATCTAGAAGCTGGGTATAATACGAGTACAAATACCGAACGAATACGCGTAGAATTCTTGATGAAAACGAACGAGAATACGATTACAACTATCTTTGTCAAGTATAAGTATTTTGATATATGTCTTTAAGTCTTTCAAATGTGTATTAATACTTCTTAATACATTACATATATATACATTTTAATTAAGTCGTTATTTCGTCGTTAATCGTTACATGTATATATTGTTTCGAAACCCTTAAGTTAGTAGTCTCGTTTTATGTATATAGTTCATTGTTAATACACTTAATGATATACTTAATTATCATTATATCATGTTAAACATAATGTATTATTATTATATCTTAATACAATACATATGTATTTATTTTAATTAAGACGTTATTACGTCGATAACCGTTATATATATATCTTGTTTCAAATTCCTTAATTTAATAGTCTCATTTTATGTATATAACCCATTGTTAAAATACTTAATGAGATACTTACTTATCATAATACCATGTTAAATATATATATATATATATATATATATATATATATATATATATATATATATATATATATATATATATATATATGTCCATATATATATCATCATGTCGTATACAAATTATAACGTTCGTGAATCGTCGGACAAACTGGGTGGTCAAATGTTTACATCAAATCCATTTTAATTAATCAAGTCTTAACAAGTTTGATTGCTTAACATGTTGAAAACATTTAATCATGTAAATATCAATCTCAAATATATACATATATTTATATACATATCTTATTTACAAATAGTGATTCGTGAATCGTCCGGAAAAGTCGAAGGTTACATGAACACAGTTCCAAATTTTTGAATTTTAACTTAACAGACTTTGCTTATCGTGTCGGAAACATTAATTCATTTAAAGATTAAGTTTAAATTTGGTCAGAAATTTCCGGGTCGTCACAATAACCGCATCATCCTGTCCCGTCACGTCACATTTGACGAGACCTCCTTTCCCTTCGGCTCCTGGACACCCACTCAGCCACCATCTTATGCCTTTCTCGATCCTCCTCCCAGTCTCTTTTCCCGCTCATATCCTCTCTCCACTCCGGAGACACAGCCTCCTCCGACTGAGGCTACCGCCATCCCACCTCACACTCCCGGGACACAGCCTCCTCCTGATGAGACTACTGCCAGCACAACTCACCCACCTCCCAGCACGGAGACACGGCCAAACTGAATTCATAATGCTATTTCCTTCCCGATGACTCTTAATGTGGTTTTTGGGTCTTTAAATTTTGGCAACAAATCGTTAAGTACGTGGACGTAGTAACGTAGTCAAACAATTTGCTGATTGTATCTCAAACAATTTGCTGATTGTATCTCAAAAAACGTATATGTTAACAAGAGGCAATATATACATATATTATCTATATCAACAGTTAGTTATGTTATATTTGTAAGATTTAAATTTGCCATATCAGTACACTGTTGCTTTTTGTTAACAAGGTGTGATTGGACTAATATTAGATTAAGTTCTACTTCTCCAAGTCTAATTGTGATTATTTTTGCTTTATATAATCAATTTTAAATGCTCATTGTACTGTGGTAATTAAATGAAAATGGGTCGAACGTTATTATTTGGTTTGGTAGGTTACATTGTGCAAGTTTAACTTTTTAAGTCAAACTTGGGAATAATATGAATGATGCAATCAGACTGTTGGTATAAATCAGAAGGCTTCTGATGTTCAGCTTTGACCTTAGAACAAATCAGACACTTTTCCACATACTTAGCAATATATGCCTTCAAATTAAGCCACCAATAGTGTTCCTTGAGATCACGGTACATCTTCCGAGGTCCTGGATGAATCGGGTACCTCGTCTTATGAGCTTCATCAAGTACAATATTTCTCAACTCGCCAAACTTTGGCACCCAAATACTCCCATCAAAATATCGGGTTTCATATAGTAGTAACTCATGATGTGTTAGTACTTGTGAAAATTTGAGTAAGGATAATTTACAAAAGGGGCCACTTATGTCATATAGTAGTAACTCATGACATGTTGCTACTTGTGAAAATTTGAGTAAGGTTAATTTACAAAAAGGGCAACCTATGTATATGCATTTTAAAAGCTTTTAAAAAGCCTCAAATACCCACCCCTACTCATTTTGATCACGTGGTGCATGCAGAGGCGGAACATAGAGTAACCCAAGGTGGGTATCCGTCCACCCTGAATTTTACGAAACAAAAATTTTTACACTAAAAAAAAAATACTAAAAAATAAGGTTTTTTTTAGTGTTCGTCCCTGCTGAATATAAAAGATTTAAAAAAAATTTACACTCGCACCACTTGTATCCGAGTTCAAGTTCCGCCGCTGCCTGCATGCGGATCTAAATTCTATTTGACCTAAGGTTAGCCTCTAACAGTCTAACGTGTCATGTAGATAAGTGGGGTAGCCTTTAGACTTCTTGCATCATCAATTGGATTCTTTTTGTACTTGTTACCTTTTGAACACCTCTCGATATTTTTGTAAGATAAAATTATAACCCGTTTTTGGGATGCTTTCTTCACTTTGGGCCGTTGGATCGGATAATCTTGGGCTCTTTTAATATCGTTAATCAATCAGAAACTAAGACAATATTATGTGTGGTGAGTTGTATGCAACTTCTGCATACATACAACTGATACTGCTATATGTCAATAAAATAATAATAAATGATTTAAACTTCAAAATAATTATATACGAGTATACAACCACATGCAATTTATTAAAAAAAACTAAGTAGCTAGTAAGGTACCTTAAATCAAGTAGTAACCTAAAACCTATAAGCAACACTGATGTTCTATTATTCCATATTTCAGGCATTAGGCATTGATAATAACAATTTTCATGTGGTTATTGTTATGAATTCGTTAGGCCCTATAAGACAAGTGATTTATGCGAATCACTTACCCACAAACGACAAACGAATTAAAATGATAAATAAAGTACAAACGACACGGGTATTTAACGTGGTTATATCCCAACTCCAAAACACGGAGAAGGGTTTACTCTACGGGCGCAAACCAGAGATTTTCTACTATTAATTTTGTGCACACATTACAATGAGGCTAGGGGTTACAATTTATAGGAAGAGTTAAACTTGTCCACCAAGATAAACTTGTCCACCAAGCAAAAGACATTCCATAAATATCTATTACTTGCTCCATACTCCATTCCTACTAGAAGATTTAATTAAGGCAACAAGATCTCTACGACTTGTTCATCAAGTCAAGCTCCCTACAACTTGTTCACCAAGTCAAGCTCCCTACGACTTGTTCACCAATTCAAGCTCCCTACGACTTGTTCACCAAGTCAAGCTCCCTACGACTTGTTCACCAAGTCAAGCTCTCTTCGACTTGTTCCTTTGATCAAATTCTTCACACCTTCAACAATCTCCCACTTGAAGACTTTAAGCAAACTCTTCACTACTCAACAATCTCCCACTTGAAGATTTTGAACAAACCCGAATATCAATCTCCATTCCATCCAAGAAAGCCAAACCACCATTATACCGCCAAACTCCATTTGGGACACGCACACTCAACGCATACTTCGGATGAGTAGACTTTCGATACAAGGTCTTCAACACTACTTTTCGGAACTAGAAACCAATAACCGCCTCAACTGTCAATGTTGTTTAAACACCTATTGCAACTCCCGATCTCCTCTCAGCTACGAATTTTGATACCGCCGGAATCAAACATCCGGGTCACGCCGCTCTTCCACACCTGAGGGAAGGAAGCTTCAACCCGATCTCCAGTTACTATTATGGTTCATCTCGGTTTCTTGCACCACCATCTTCTTACACAAGAAGATCAATTGAAGTATGCAACTCTTCAATTATAGGATTCTTCATGAGACTACACCGACTCACTGATCACTCTAGACATGTCCAATCCCGAACCCACATGTCAATGATCCCCACGTACAAGATTTCACCGTCTATCTATGATTTCCTTTTACCAGCAATCAGAAAATCCAACAGATGCCCTCGTAGACTCTTCATCAAGGCTTCATTGAGAACAACCTTGAAATCTACCACCTTTTCAACTTTCCGCTTTCTCGCTGTGACCTCCTCATAGCTTTCGCAAACCCCATCTTCTCATCCCAAGCACGCTCCCACTATACGAGTAAGAAATAAAACTGTGGCTATCTGAGAAGAATCTGGTTTGTTCCAGCGGCCAGTTGCAAATCTCTTTGCCATTCGAGTGTATGTTTACAGCATCCAAGTACCCTAGTGTTATACGCACTAATCATGTGAGTACCAGAGACCCACGTTGCATAATAGTCTCCATAACTCCCATTAGTCGTCAAACTCCCACTAGCTCGGTACTTCTGTCGGTTACCAAACTCCCATCGAATTTCCGACACCCTCTAGAAAGCTCAAGTTCCATGACTTACAAGTTTATCCACTTCTACCATCACCTAAAGATTCCTAATTGGTCACCCCGAATAAAACCGCTCGCTTTGTTGAACAAACCATCAACCAAATTCGAGCCACAGTCGAACACGTCCTTTTCGACAACTTGAAACCAATTTCTATAGTGAGAGAAGCTCTAACCCTGCCCACATATTCCATATACTATAGAATATTCGACTAAATACATTAGTCGACCCGTTCAATAATCTGATGTTGGACTTTGGTTTGCAATCCATCAAACCTCCCCTCAAACCTAAGTTCAACTAGGCATCTCTACAATGATAGTCAAGATCCAACCTTCTTTAGTACCTGCCGCAACCTCGGAACACAACTTGAATGGGACCACATCAAGTCTACTTACGTTACAAGGCTCTAAGATCAACTCATCCACTGAGGGTGCACAACCGCATGTGCCAACCAAGGAGTTAAGCCAACCGTTGACATGCTGTAAATGTCACGTTGTGCTATCCACACATCCAGACTACAACCTGCGAGTATCCAAACTTCCACGATAACTCCCACTGTCGATTTCCAAACGAATGTCCCACTGTTTCATACCTTACTGCCCAAACCTGAGAGAAACCATTAAGCACACATATGTTTCTTCCCTATATCCGATGTATGACTTTGGTTTGCACCATAACAAACTTCCCCTTAAACCCAAATCCATATGGGCCTCCCTTCCAATGATAGTTCGGACCCAACCTTTACAGGTAGCCAAACGGAACTCTCAAACTGTCTGTGTGCGGACCAGTGAGATTTCGATACAAGACTTCAAGATAAACTCAACGTTACCAAGTAAACACACGCGCGTTGAGAGGTGCGCCCACATCGCCATCCATCACATCCGGAATATATTTTGGCCCCGTAACAAAGCTCTATCTCTGAAAAATCATAGCCTTTATCGCCCTAAGATTCGCAAAACAAATCATCTCGCCACTCGCAACATCAAAACCGGAACTCTCTCATAAAACTGCCGCAACTTAAAAAAAATCGTATCTCAAGATCCAACGGTCCGATCATCACCAAAATTTTACCACTCTATGATCATCACCAAAATTTTACCAAAATTTTACCACTTCTGGAACCTACAGTACAAGTTTCACGTTAATCTATCAGATGACGAACCCTCTATGATTTTTCTCTCACTGCAGCTCCAAACTCGAACAACTGCAACTTCAAAAAAACATAACTCCAGATTTAACGGTCTGATCACTGTCAAATTTTGATCACAACTAGATCTATACGTCTTTTACTTTCAGTAAAAATTTCAACGCGATCTGACGGTTAACGAACCTGTAATGATTTTTCTTCTCTAACATCTCCGTAATTTAACTTTGAACGGAAGCATTCGAAAAACCATATCTTGAAATCTAACAGTCCGATTATCATCAAATATTTACGACAACTAGAACTATGTATCTAGCACCTTCGATAAAAATTTCAAACCAATCCAACGGTTAACGAAACCGCTACGAATTTTCTTCTGCAACAGTTTCTGAACATCCAAATTTAGAAAATCTCTAGACCTGTCGTTTGTTCTGCATGTTTTCAATTCGCCATCGTGCCTGGTATTCAAACCTTTAGCTCTGATACCACTTGTTAGGAATTTGGTAGGCCCTAACAAGACAAGTGTGACGACTCGAAAATTTCCGACCAAATTTAAACTTAATCTTTATATGTTTCCGACACGATAAGAAAAGTTTGTAATGTTGAATCTCAAAAAACTTTGGAACTACATTCATGTAATCAATTACCCTTTGACCGTGCTCGACGATTCATGAACATTTATGTGTATAGATATGTATATATAATATATAGTTATATTAATTGAAAACGTTAACAAAGTATTAGATGTATAATACTTTACATGAACGTATTTGTTTCAATATATTTTTTGACGGAATTAAAAGATAATATCAAATGATTGAATTATCAGATACATTATGATATGATTACAAGTCTCTGTTACGAGGTCCACGTTGATTTGAGAAATCTTTCCATTTTAACAATATTCGAAAAATGGTAAAGTGATTTACAAGTAAGAACAAATATGTCAATTAACGATAACTAGACAAAGTTAGTAGAGATTCCTGCTTAACATTCAATTCAATGATTGCCTCGTGTCTTTTGATAAGATAATTATTTAGTTTTCATAATAATGAAAACGTTTTATGATATAGATGAAACCTTTTAAAGAATGAATTTGAATATATACAATAAGTCGGAATGTTAGTTGTTAGAACTAAATATATAGATAACTTGCAACGTGTATTTAAAACGTGTTTATGTATATTAAATATATATGATTTCAAATTAGTTAAGTAAACGATAGTAACACTCACTTAGTGATTCGATCGATATGTAGATATGATAATTAGTACGTTTAAGAAGTTAAAATAAACGCTAGTACATAAATGAACCATACCTAGTTAAGTTTTAAAATGAAAACGTTATATGATATAATAATTTCTATTAAGCAAACGATCTTAAATTATATTTTGAAATATAATTAGTATTTGAAAAACTAAATATTATATTATTAAATAAATATTTTTAAATTTATATTTTTAACTGAATATATATATATATATATATATATTTTCAAAATGATAAAATATAACTTTAATATAAAATGCTTTGATTTAAAATAATACTATCATATATATATACTACGGAGATAAGGTATATGAAATGTCCCGTTCTTATTGATTAAAAACGTTCCATATTAATTGATTTCGTTGCGAGGTTTTGACCTCTATATGAGACGTTTTTCAAAGACTGCATTCATTTTTAAAACAAACCATAACCTTTATTTCATAAATAAAGGCTTAAAAAGCTTTACGTAGATTATCAAATAATGATAATCTAAAATATCCTGTTTACACACGACCATTACATAATGGTTTACAATACAAATATGTTACATCGAAATCAGTTTCTTGAATGCAGTTTTTACACAATATCATACAAACATGGACTCCAAATCTTGTCCTTATTTTAGTATGCAACAGCGGAAGCTCTTAATATTCACCTGAGAATAAACATGCTTTAAACGTCAACAAAAATGTTGGTGAGTTATAGGTTTAACCTATATATATCAAATCGTAACAATAGACCACAAGATTTCATATTTCAATACACATCCCATACATAGAGATAAAAGTCATTCATATGGTGAACACCTGGTAACCGACATTAACAAGATGCATATATAAGAATATCCCCATCATTCCGGGACACCCTTCGGATATGATATAAATTTCGAAGTACTAAAGCATCCGGTACTTTGGATGGGGTTTGTTAGGCCCAATAGATCTATCTTTAGGATTCGCGTCAATTAGGGTGTCTGTTCCCTAATTCTTAGATTACCAGACTTAATAAAAAGGGGCATATTCGATTTTGATAATTCAACCATAGAATGTAGTTTCACGTACTTGTGTCTATTTTGTAAATCATTTATAAAACCTGCATGTATTCTCATCCCAAAAATATTAGATTTTAAAAGTGGGACTATAACTAACTTTCACAGATTTTTACTTCGTCGAGAAGTAAGACTTGGCCACTGCTGATTCACGAACCTATAACAATATATACATATATATTAAAGTATGTTCAAAATATATTTACAACACTTTTAATATATTTTGATGTTTTAAGTTTATTAAGTCAGCTGTCCTCGTTAGTAACCTACAACTAGTTGTCCACAGTTAGATGTACAGAAATAAATCGATAAATATTATCTTGAATCAATCCACGACCCAGTGTATACGTATCTCAGTATTGATCACAACTCAAACTATATATATTTTGAAATCAACCTCAACCCTGTATAGCTAACTCCAACATTCACATATAGAGTGTCTATGGTTGTTCTGAAATATATATAGATGTGTCGACATGATAGGTCAAAACATTGTATACGTGTCTATGGTATCTCAAGATTACATAATATACAATACAAGTTGATTAAGTTATGGTTGGAATAGATTTGTTACCAATTTTCACGTAGCTAAAATGAGAAAAATTATCCAATCTTGTTTTACCCATAACTTCTTCATTTTAAATCCGTTTTGAGTGAATCAAATTGCTATGGTTTCATATTGAACTCTATTTTATGAATCTAAACAGAAAATGTATAGGTTTATATTCGGAAAAATAAGTTACAAGTCGTTTTTGTAAAGGTAGTCATTTCAGTCGAAAGAACGACGTCTAGATGACCATTTTAGAAAACATACTTCCACTTTGAGTTTAACCATAATTTTTGGATATAGTTTCATGTTCATAATAAAAATCATTTTCTCAGAATAACAACTTTTAAATCAAACTTTATCATAGTTTTTAATTAAATAACCCAAAACAGTCCGCGGTGTTACTACGACGGCGTAAATCCGATTTTACGGTGTTTTTCGTGTTTCCAGGTTTTAAATCATTAAGTTAGCATATAATATAGATATAGAACATGTGTGTAGTTAATTTTAAAAGTCAAGTTAGAAGGATTAACTTTTGTTTGCGAACAAGTTTAGAATTAACTAAACTATGTTCTAGTGATTACGAGTTTAAACCTTCGAATAAGATAGTTTTATATATATGAATCGAATGATGTTATGAACATCATTACTACCTCAAGTTTAGTAGGTAAACCTACTGGAAGTGACAAGAAATGATCTAGCTTCAAAGGATCTTGGATGGCTTGAAAGTTCTTGAAGTAGGATCATGACACAAAAACAAGTTCAAGTAAGATTTTTACTCGAATTAAGATAGTTTATAGTTATAGAAATTGAATCAAAGTTTGAATATGAATATTACCTTGAATAAGAAAGATAACCTACTGTATATAACAAAGGTTTCTTGATCTTAGATGATTACTTGGAATGGATTAGAAAGCTTGGAAGTAAATTAGTAAACTTGAAGGGATTTTTGAAGTGTTCTTGAAGTGTTCTTCCTATGATGATTATAGCTTGATTCTTGAAGTGATTTTTGATGAAGATGATGATTAACTACTGGAAAAATACGTTCATAATAGTGTGTGTGTGTTGAGAGAGAATTAGAAAGAGAATTGGAAGTGAAATGGAGTGAATGATGAGTGGTAATTGGTGAGTGGTGAGTGGGGTTAAAAGGAGTTCTAGTTAGTTGACTAGCTCATGGTAGAAGTTAAAATTGATTAGTCATACATGACATAATCAAGAGTGGAATCCCATGCTAGTTCCTATTGGTATATACCCATAGTAAGTACGTTTTTAAGCTGTGTATAATACGGGTAAGAATACGACTAGAATTCTTGATGAAAGAAAAGAATGGGAAAGTAACTGTAACCATTTTCGTTAAGTATGAGTGTTTTGATATATGTCTTGAAGTCTTCCAAAAGTATTTTAATACATCTAAATACACTACATGTATATACATTTTAACTGAGTCGTTAAGTCATCGTTAGTCGTTACATGTAAGTGTTGTTTTGAAACCTTTAGGTTAACGATCTCAATTAATGTTGTTAACCCATTGTTTATTATATTTAATGAGATGTTAAATTATTATATTATCATGATATTATGATATATTAATATATCTTAATATGATATATATACATTTAAATGTCGTTACAACTATAATCGTTACATATATGTCTCGTTTCGAAATCCTTAAGTTAGTAGTCTTGTTTATATGTATATTACTCATTGTTAATATACTTATGGAGATACTTACTTATCATAATCTCATGTTAACCATATGTATATCCATATATATATATCGTCATGTCGTTTTTACAAGTTTTAATGTTCGTGAATCGCCGGTCAACTTGGGTGGTCAATTGTCTATATGAAACATATTTCAATTAATCAAGTCTTAACAAGTTTGATTGCTTAACATGTTGGAAACATTTAATCATGTAAATATCAATCTCAATTAATATATATAAACATGGAAAAGTTCGGGTCACTATAGTACCTACCCGTTAAATAAATTTCGTCCCGAAATTTTAAGCTGTTGAAGGTGTTGACGAATCTTCTGGAGATAGATGCGGGTATTTCTTCTTCATCTGATCTTCACGCTCTCAGGTGAACTCGGGTCCTCTATGAGTATTCCATCGAACCTTAACAATTGGTATCTTGTTTTGCTTAAGTCTTTTAACCTCACGATCCATTATTTTGACGGGTTCTTCGATGAATTGGAGTTTTTCGTTGATTTGGATTTCATCTAACGGAATAGTGAGATCTTCTTTAGCAAAACATTTCTTCAAATTCGAGACCTGGAAAGTGTTATGTACAGCCGCGAGTTGTTGAGGTAACTCAAGTCGGTAAGCTACTGGTCCGACACGATCAATAATCTTGAATGGTCCAATATACCTTGGATTTAATTTCCCTCGTTTACCAAATCGAACAACGCCTTTCCAAGGTGCAACTTTAAGCATGACCATCTCTCCAATTTCAAATTCTATATCTTTTCTTTTAATGTCAGCGTAGCTCTTTTGTCGACTTTGGGCGGTTTTCAACCGTTGTTGAATTTGGATGATCTTCTCGGTAGTTTCTTGTATAATCTCCGGACCCGTAATCTGTCTATCCCCCACTTCACTCCAAAAAATCGGAGACCTGCACTTTCTACCATAAAGTGCTTCAAACGGCGCCATCTCAATGCTTGAATGGTAGCTGTTGTTGTAGGAAAATTCTGCTAACGGTAGATGTCGATCCCAACTGTTTCCGAAATCAATAACACATGCTCGTAGCATGTCTTCAAGCGTTTGTATCATCCTTTCGCTCTGCCCATCAGTTTGTGGATGATAGGCAGTACTCATGTCTAGACGAGTTCCTAATGCTTGCTGTAATGTCTGCCAGAATCTTGAAATAAATCTGTCATCCCTATCAGAGATAATAGAGATTGGTAATCCATGTCTGGAGACGACTTCCTTCAAATACAGTCGTGCTAACTTCTCCACCATGTCATCTTCTCTTATTGGCAGGAAGTGTGCTGATTTGGTGAGACGATCAACTATTACCCAAATAGTATCAAAACCACTTGCAGTCCTTGGCAATTTAGTGATGAAATCCATGGTAATGTTTTCCCATTTCCATTCTGGGATTTCGGGTTGTTGAAGTAGACCTGATGGTTTCTGATGCTCAGCTTTGACCTTAGAACACGTCAAACATTCTCCTACGTATTTAGCAACATCGGCTTTCATACCCGGCCACCAAAAATGTTTCTTGAGATTCTTGTACATCTTCTCCGTTCCAGGATGTATTGAGTATCTGGTTTTATGAGATTCTCTAAGTACCATTTCTCTCATATCTCCAAATTTTGGTACCCAAATCCTTTCAGCCCTATACCGGGTTCCGTCTTCCCGAATATTAAGATGCTGCTCCGATCCTTTGGGTATTTCATCCTTTAAATTTCCTTCTTTTAAAACTCCTTGTTGCGCCTCCTTTATTTGAGTAGTAAGGTTATTATGAATCATTATATTCATAGATTTTACTCGAATGGGTTCTCTGTCCTTCCTGCTCAAGGCATCGGCTACCACATTTGCCTTCCCCGGGTAGTAACGAATCTCAAAGTCGTAATCATTCAACAATTCAATCCACCTACGCTGCCTCATATTCAGTTGTTTCTGATTAAATATGTGTTGAAGACTTTTGTGGTCGGTATATATAATACTTTTGACCCCATATAAGTAGTGCCTCCAAGTCTTTAATGCAAAAACAACCGCGCCTAATTCCAAATCATGCGTCGTATAATTTTGTTCGTGAATCTTCAATTGTCTAGACGCATAAGCAATCACCTTCGTTCGTTGCATTAATACACAACCGAGACCTTGCTTTGATACGTCACAATAAATCACAAAATCATCATTCCCTTCAGGCAATGACAATATAGGTGCCGTAGTTAGCTTTTTCTTCAATAACTGAAACGCTTTCTCTTGTTCATCATTCCATTCAAATTTCTTCCCTTTATGCGTTAATGCAGTCAAGGGTTTTGCTATTCTGGAAAAGTCTTGGATGAACCTTCTGTAGTAACCAGCTAGTCCTAAAAACTGGCGTATGTGTTTCGGAGTTTTCGGGGTTTCCCACTTTTCAACAGTTTCTATCTTTGCCGGATCCACCTTAATACCTTCTTTGTTCACTATGTGACCGAGGAATTGAACTTCTTCCAACCAAAATGCACACTTTGAAAACTTAGCGTACAATTCTTCATTCCTCAATACTTCTAACACCTTTCTCAAATGTTCACCGTGTTCTTGGTCATTCTTTGAGTAAATAAGTATGTCATCAATGAAAACAATGACAAACTTGTCAAGGTATGGTCTACACACTCGGTTCATAAGGTCCATGAACACAGCTGGTGCATTAGTTAAACCAAACGGCATGACCATAAACTCGTAATGACCGTAACGTGTTCTGAAAGCAGTCTTTGGAATATCATCTTCTTTCACCCACATTTGATGATACCCGGAACGTAAGTCAATCTTTGAATAAACAGACGAGCCTTGTAGTTGATCAAATAAGTCGTCGATTCTCGGTAGTGGGTAGCGGTTCTTGATGGTAAGTTTGTTCAACTCTCGGTAGTCGATACACAACCTGAATGTACCATCTTTCTTCTTGACAAACAAAACAGGAGCTCCCCACGGTGATGTGCTTGGTCGAATGAAACCACGCTCTAAAAGTTCTTGTAATTGGCTTTGCAGTTCTTTCATCTCGCTGGGTGCGAGTCTGTAAGGAGCACGAGCTATTGGTGCAGCTCCTGGTACAAGATCTATTTGAAATTCAACGGATCGATGTGGGGGTAATCCCGGTAATTCTTTCGGAAATACATAGGGAAATTCTTTTGCAATGGGAACGTCATTGATGCTCTTTTCTTCAGTTTGTACTTTCTCGACGTGTGCTAGAACAGCATAGCAACCTTTTCTTATTAGTTTTTGTGCCTTCAAATTACTAATAATATGTAGCTTCGTGTTGCCCTTTTCTCCGTACACCATTAAGGGTTTTCCTTTTTCTCGTATAATGCGAATTGAATTTTTGTAACAAACGATCTCTGCTTTCACTTCTTTCAACCAGTCCATACCGATTATCACATCAAAACTCCCTAACTCTACTGGTATCAAATCAATCTTAAATGTTTCGCTAACCAGTTTAATTTCTCGATTCCGACATATATTATCTGCTGAAATTAATTTACCATTTGATAATTCGAGTAAAAATTTACTATCCAAAGGCGTCAATGGACAACTTAATTTAGCACAAAAATCTCTACTCATATAGCTTCTATCCGCACCCGAATCAAATAAAACGTAAGCAGATTTATTGTCAATAAGAAACGTACCCGTAACAAGCTCCGGGTCTTCCTGTGCCTCTGTCGCATTAATATTGAAAACTCTTCCGCGGCCTTGTCCATTCGTGTTCTCCTGGTTCGGGCAATTTCTAATAATGTGGCCCGATTTTCCACATTTATAACAAACTACATTGGCATAACTTGCTCCGACACTACTTGCTCTGCCATTACTCGTTCTGAAACCATTTGTTCCTTTCGTTCTATTAACCCCTGGTCCGTAGACCTCACACTTCACCGCGCTATGACCATTTCTTTTACACTTGTTGCAAAATTTGGTGCAGAACCCCGAGTGATACTTTTCACACCTTTGGCATAGCTGCTTCTGATTGTTGTTGTTGTTGTTGTTGCGGTTATTATTGTTGTTGGGATGATTGTTGTAGTTGCTGTTGTTGTTGTTGTTGTTGTTGTTGTTGTTGTTGTTGTTGTTGTTGTTGTTGGGCCGTTTGTTGTAGTTGCGATTGATGTTGCGATTGTTGGGATAATTGTTGCGATTATTGTTGTAATTGCTGTTGTTGTTCTGTTGGTGATTCTTATCACCGTTTTCCTCCCACTTTCTTTTGACTTGCTTCACATTGGCCTCTTCAGCAGTCTGTTCTTTAATTCTTTCTTCAATCTGGTTCACTAGTTTGTGAGCCATTCTACATGCCTGTTGTATGGAGGCGGGCTCGTGTGAACTTATATCTTCTTGGATTCTTTCCGGTAATCCTTTCACAAACGCGTCGATCTTCTCTTCCTCATCTTCGAATGCTCCCGGACACAATAGGCACAATTCTGTGAATTGTCTTTCGTACGTGGTAATATCAAATCCTTGGGTTCGTAACCCTCTAAGTTCTGTCTTGAGCTTATTGACCTCGGTTCTAGGACGGTACTTCTCGTTCATCAAGTGCTTGAATGCTGACCACGGTAGTGCGTACGCATCGTCTTGTCCCACTTGCTCTAGATAGGTATTCCACCATGTTAACGCAGAACCTGTGAAGGTATGCGTAGCGTACTTTACTTTGTCCTCTTCAGTACACTTACTTATGGTAAACACCGATTCGACCTTCTCGGTCCACCGTTTCAATCCGATCGGTCCTTCGGTTCCATCAAATTCCAAAGGTTTGCAGGCAGTGAATTCTTTGTAGGTGCATCCTACACTATTTCCTGTACTGCTAGATCCAAGGTTATTGTTGGTATGTAGCGCAGCCTGTACTGCGGCTATGTTTGAAGCTAGAAAAGTACGGAATTCCTCTTCATTCATATTCACGGTGTGTCGAGTAGTCGGTGCCATTTCCTTTAAAATAGTCAAATGGAACAAGTTAATCATACAGAATATTAAGAGTAGTTAATAGTATTTCGTAGCATAATATGAACTCATTTATAAAAGCTTTTTCTTCATATTAGCGTTTTATAAGTTTAAATTCGGGTAGTACTTACCCGTTAAGTTCATACTTAGTAGCTAATATACAATTCAACTACTACAATTCTATATGAAAAACTGATTATAATAATATTTCGCGTTCAAACTTTTATACAATATTTTACAAACTTACAATACCGCTTATTTTACATAAAGCATGAAATATAGCACACAATAACTTTGATACAAGATAGTTGTGAAGATAATTCTAGCTAGTACACAAGTCGTTCAGCAAAGGCAATAAAGACACGTAATTCATACGTCCAGAAACAAGTCATGCATTCTCGTTTTACTAGGATTACTTCCCATCCTTGGTCTTGTGGAACATAACCGTTATGGCCGTTGATAAGACAGCGTGTTGTAACGTCGTCAAAGGGACGAGGGTTACGTAATGTCCAACAGTCCCGTAACAATCTAAAAACCTCATTTCTTACCCCAATTACCGACTCCGTCACTTGTGGGAACGTTTTGTTTAATAGTTGTAGGCCGATGTTCTTGTTCTCACTTTGGTGAGAAGCGAACATTACTAATCCATAAGCATAACATGCTTCTTTATGTTGCATGTTAGCCGCTTTTTCTAAATCACGAAGTCCAATATTCGGATACATTGAGTCAAAATAATTTCTTAACCCATTGCGTAAAATAGCATTTGGGTTCCCCGTAATATATGCGTCAAAGTAAACACATCGTAACTTATGGATTTCCCAATGTGATATCCCCCATCTTTTGAATGAAAGCCTTTTATAAACCAAGGCATTCTTGGAACATTCCTCGAATGTCTTACAAACTGATCTCGCCTTAAATAGTTGTGCCGAAGAATTCTGACCGACTCTAGACAAGATTTCATCAATCATGTCTCCGGGTAGGTCTCTTAAAATATTGGGTTGTCTATCCATTTTGTGTTTTTATACTGTAAAATAGACAAGAGTTAGATTCATAAAAAAAATACTTATTTATACAAGCAATTTTTACATATATCATAAAGCATAAGCACACTATATTACATATATTACACCACACGAATACAACTATCTTATTCCGACTCGCTTGTTTCTTCTTCTTCGATTTTGGTTCGTTTTGCCACGTTTCTGGGGATATATGATGTTCCCCTAATACGAGCCGTCGTTTTCCACATTGGTTTAGAAAAACCTGGTGGTTTAGAGGTTCCCGGGTCATTGTTACAACTTAAGGACTTCGGGGATTGACGATACATATAAAGTTCATCGGGGTTGGAATTAGATTTCTCTATTTTTATGCCCTTTCCCTTATTATTTTCTTTTGCCTTTTTAAATTCAGTTGGGGTAATTTCTATAACATCATCGGAATTCTCGTCAGAATCCGATTCATCGGAGAATTGGTAATCCTCCCAATATTTTGCTTCCTTAGCGGAAACACCATTGACCATAATTAACCTTGGTCGGTTGGTTGAGGATTTTCTTTTACTTAACCGTTTTATTATTTCCCCCACCGGTTCTATTTCTTCATCCGGTTCCGATTCTTCTTCCGGTTCCGATTCTTCTTCTGGTTCCGACTCTTCTTCCGGTTCCTCTTCGGGAACTTGTGAATCAGTCCACGAATCATTCCAATTTACATTTGACTCTTCATTATTATTAGGTGAGTCAATGGGACTTGTTCTAGAGGTAGACATCTATCACATAATATCAAACGCTATAAGAGATTAACATATCACATAATATTCACATGTTAAAAATATATAGTTTCCAACAAAATTTGTTAAGCAATCATTTTTCAAGTAAACACGGTCGAAGTCCAGACTCACTAATGCATCCTAACAAACTCGATAAGACACACTAATACAAAATTCTGGTTCTCTAAGACCAACGCTCGGATACCAACTGAAATGTCCCGTTCTTATTGATTAAAAACGTTCCATATTAATTGATTTCGTTGCGAGGTTTTGACCTCTATATGAGACGTTTTTCAAAGACTGCATTCATTTTTAAAACAAACCATAACCTTTATTTCATAAATAAAGGTATAAAAAGCTTTACGTAGATTATCAAATAATGATAATCTAAAATATCCTGTTTACACACGACCATTACATAATGGTTTACAATACAAATATGTTACATCGAAATCAGTTTCTTGAATGCAGTTTTTACACAATATCATACAAACATGGACTCCAAATCTTGTCCTTATTTTAGTATGCAACAGCGGAAGCTCTTAATATTCACCTGATAATAAACATGCTTTAAACGTCAACAAAAATGTTGGTGAGTTATAGGTTTAACCTATATATATCAAATCGTAACAATAGACCACAAGATTTCATATTTCAATACACATCCCATACATAGAGATAAAAGTCATTCATATGGTGAACACCTGGTAACCGACATTAACAAGATGCATATATAAGAATATCCCCATCATTCCGGGACACCCTTCGGATATGATATAAATTTCGAAGTACTAAAGCATCCGGTACTTTGGATGGGGTTTGTTAGGCCCAATAGATCTATCTTTAGGATTCTCGTCAATTAGGGTGTCTGTTCCCTAATTCTTAGATTACCAGACTTAATAAAAAGGGGCATATTCGATTTTGATAATTCAACCATAGAATGTAGTTTCACGTACTTGTGTCTATTTTATAAATCATTTATAAAACCTGCATGTATTCTCATCCTAAAAATATTAGATTTTAAAAGTGGGACTATAACTCACTTTCACAGATTTTTACTTCGTCGAGAAGTAAGACTTGGCCACTGCTGATTCACGAACCTATAACAATATATACATATATATTAAAGTATGTTCAAAATATATTTACAAGACTTTTAATACATTTTGATGTTTTAAGTTTAATAAGTCAGCTGTCCTCGTTAGTAACCTACAACTAGTTGTCCACAGTTAGATGTACAGAAATAAATCGATAAATATTATCTTGAATCAATCCACGACCCAGTGTATACGTATCTCAGTATTGATCACAACTCAAACTATATATATTTTGGAATCAACCTCAACCCTGTATAGCTAACTCCAACATTCACATATAGAGTGTCTATGGTTGTTCCGAAATATATATAGATGTGTCGACATGATAGGTCGAAACATTGTATATGTGTCTATGGTATCTCAAGATTACATAATATACAATACAAGTTGATTAAGTTATGGTTAGAATAGATTTGTTACCAATTTTCACGTAGCTAAAATGAGAAAAATTATCCAATCTTGTTTTACCCATAACTTCTTCATTTTAAATCCGTTTTGAGTGAATCAAATTGCTATGGTTTCATATTGAACTCTATTTTATGAATCTAAACAGAAAAAGTATAGGTTTATAGTCGGAAAAATAAGTTACAAGTCATTTTTGTAAAGGTAGTCATTTCAGTCGAAAGAACGACGTCTAGATGACCATTTTAGAAAACATACTTCCACTTTGAGTTTAACCATAATTTTTGGATATAGTTTCATATTCATAATAAAAATCATTTTATCAGAATAACAACTTTTAAATCAAAGTTTATCATAGTTTTTAATTAAATAACCCAAAACAGCCCGCGGTGTTACTACGACGGCGTAAATCCGGTTTTACGGTGTTTTTCGTGTTTCCAGGTTTTAAATCATTAAGTTAGCATATCATATAGATATAGAACATGTGTGTAGTTAATTTTAAAAGTCAAGTTAGAAGGATTAACTTTTGTTTGCGAACAAGTTTAGAATTAACTAAACTATGTTCTAGTGATTACGAGTTTAAACCTTCGAATAAGATAGTTTTATATATATGAATCGAATGATGTTATGAACATCATTACTACCTCAAGTTTAGTAGGTAAACCTACTGGAAGTGACAAGAAATGATCTAGCTTCAAAGGATCTTGGATGGCTTGAAAGTTCTTGAAGTAGGATCATGACACAAAAACAAGTTCAAGTAAGATTTTTACTCGAATTAAGATAGTTTATAGTTATAGAAATTGAATCAAAGTTTGAATATGAATATTACCATGAATAAGAAAGATAACCTACTGTATATAACAAAGGTTTCTTGATCTTAGATGATTACTTGGAATGGATTAGAAAGCTTGGAAGTAAATTAGTAAACTTGAAGGGATTTTTGAAGTGTTCTTGAAGTGTTCTTCCTATGATGATTATAGCTTGATTCTTGAAGTGATTTTTGATGAAGATGATGATTAACTACTGGAAAAATACGTTCATAATAGTGTGTGTGTGTGTGTGTGTTGAGAGAGAATTAGAAAGAGAATTGGAAGTGAAATGGAGTGAATGATGAGTGGTAATTGGTGAGTGGTGAGTGGGGTTAAAAGGAGTTCTAGTTAGTTGACTAGCTCATGGTAGAAGTTAAAATTGATTAGTCATACATGACATAATCAAGAGTGGAATCCCATGCTAGTTCCTATTGGTATATACCCATAGTAAGTACGTTTTTAAGCTGTGTATAATACGGGTAAGAATACGACTAGAATTCTTGATGAAAGAAAAGAATGGGAAAGTAACTGTAACCATTTTCGTTAAGTATGAGTGTTTTGATATATGTCTTGAAGTCTTCCAAAAGTATTTTAATACATCTAAATACACTACATGTATATACATTTTAACTGAGTCGTTAAGTCATCGTTAGTCGTTACATGTAAGTGTTGTTTTGAAACCTTTAGGTTAACGATCTCAATTAATGTTGTTAACCCATTGTTTATTATATTTAATGAGATGTTAAATTATTATATTATCATGATATTATGATATATTAATATATCTTAATATGATATATATACATTTAAATGTCGTTACAACTATAATCGTTACATATATGTCTCGTTTCGAAATCCTTAAGTTAGTAGTCTTGTTTATATGTATATAACTCATTGTTAATATACTTATGGAGATACTTACTTATCATAATCTCATGTTAACCATATGTATATCCATATATATATATCGTCATGTCGTTTTTACAAGTTTTAACGTTCGTGAATTGCCGGTCAACTTGGGTGGTCAATTGTCTATATGAAACATATTTCAATTAATCAAGTCTTAACAAGTTTGATTGCTTAACATGTTGGAAATATTTAATCATGTAAATATCAATCTCAATTAACATATATAAACATGGAAAAGTTCGGGTCACTACAGTATATGATATGCATGTCGTTGGAAAGCTAGCGAAAAATTAATAACTTTTCATTTAGAAAGCGTATGGTTTCGATGAACGGATTAAAAGATATAGTCAACTGAATTATCAATAATTTTAGTATTATTATTAAAATAATTATTATTATTACTATCGTCGTTATTATCGTCGTTATTATTATTATTATTATTATTATTATTATTATTATTATTATTATTATTATTATTATTATTATTATTATTATTATTATTATTATTATCTAATAATTATTATTATTATTATTATCATTATCGTTATTAATATAAGTATTATCATTAAATATTGTTATTGTTATTATTATTACTATCGTTATTATCATTAAGGTTATTATTAATATTATCTTTATTATTATTATTATTATTATTATTATTATTATTATTATTATTATTATTATTATTATCATTAGTATTATTATAATTATTATTATTAGTATCATTATCATTAAAACTAATTTTAGTATTATCTAACTATTATGATTACTATTATTATCATTATTATGAGTACGATATAAAAGAGGACTAAAAGCTATTAAATAAGTAAATTAGGAAATAATGAGTATAAGTATCATGATAAAATTAAAATATTGTAAGATATTGATTTAGATAAAAATATAGTTATTTTTATCATTATTATTATTATTATTAAAAGTATCATTAATATTAAAACTATCACTTTTATTGAAATTATCATTTTTAATAGAAATATCATTGTTATTATAAAATATCATTATTATTATCATTTTAGTATTATTATTATTAAAAATTATCATTTTGAATAGAATTATTATTTTTCTTTAAAATATTATTATTACAGTTAATATTAAAAAGTATCGTTATTATTAAAATTATCATGTTTAGAATTATCATTTTATTATAATTAATATCATCATTAGTAAATATAAATATTGTTATTATTATTATTAGTAGAATAATAAATATTATTAGTATTATTACAAAATAATACAACTTTTACTCATTATGATTATTATCAATATTATTTTATCAAATAAATATGTGATACAAAGATATTTTTACCACACGCAAAATAATTAAATTAATAATACATACCACTATATTTTTATGATATTAAGTGAACTTTATAAATTTTATTACTTGAGATATATAAAAGTATATTTTTATCATATATAAATTTTAATAAATGACTAGTATTATTTACTCTAATAAAATCTGATAAATATATTTAGATATATAAAACGACTATATTTAAGTTATATAATAAACATGTATAGATTTTGGAAGTCATTTTGGGTCAAGTTGACTTTTGTTGACTTTTGCATATCGGTCTCGAGCATTAGGATTATGATACACTACGACTTGACCTAAATTGTTAGACAGATATTGACCAACATATAAATATATATAATTAATATAGGTTCGTGAATTCGAGGCCAACTCTGCACTTGTTCAATGTCGTCATATACATAATTGCAACGAAATACAGTATTGTGAGTTTCATTACTCCATTTTTAAATGCTTTTGCAGTATATACTTTTGGGACTGAGAATACATGCGTTTTTATAAATGTTTGACGAAATAGACACAAGTACATAAAAACATTCTACGATTGAATTGGTGTTTATTATAATTGCCACCAAGATATGAGTACACCGGATATCACCCCTTTTTGCTGGTAACCTAAGAATTAGTGTTTATTATAATTGCCACTCATTGACGCGAATTCTAAAGATAGATCTATGGGCCTTGACAAGCCCCAGTCAGAGAATTTGAACTGCTTTAGTACTTCGACTTTTAGTATACAACCGCCATCTTTAAAAGCTATGACCTGTTGTAAGGTGTATACAACCGTCATTTTTAAAAGGGATGGCCTGTTTGTATGTTGTGAGCATACTAAGTGCAAAGCACTTGTATGCGGGGGATATTCTATATGCATTTGTTAATGTCGGTTACCAGGTGTTTGAAAGTATGAAATTCGTATGAATGTTTTTTACACTTGCGAGTGTATGATTACTTATATTTGAAATCTTGCTGTCTATTAAAATGATGGAAAAGAATGTTTATGATAAACTAATGAACTCACCAACCTTTTAGTTGACACTTTTAAGCATGTTTATTCTCAGGTATTAAAGAAATCTTCCGATGTGCATTTGATCATTTTTAAAGATATTATCTGGAGTCATTCATGGCATATTTCAAAAGACGTTGCATTCGAGTCGTTGAGTTCAACAAGATTATTATTAAAGTCGTTAATAGTTTGAATACATTATGAAATGGTATGCATGCCTGTCCGTGACGACCCGGAAAATTTTGACTAATTTTAAATCAAACTCTCGATACGATTTAATATTTTTGACACGATATGCTAAGTCTGTTAGGTTGAGTCTCAAAAATTTTGAACTGTTTCATATGTTCAATTGACCTTCGACTGTTCCCGACGATTCACAAACAATTGTTTGTAAATAAATAAATATAGATATATATGTATAAATAAAAAAATAAGTAAATATAAAGATTTGAAATAATAAAAACACAATTTAATCATTTGAATTAAAATGAATCTATATATATACACATGTATATGAATTCTATATATAGTTAATATTATATATATAATGTAATATATATATATAAAATATGTAAATATTAAATATTCAATATATGTTATTATATAAGTATCAAATATTACATAATTAATAATATGTAATATTAATATAATAAATTTAATTATAAGAAAAATATAAAACTTATACTTATTACTTTCATTATTATTGTTAACATCAATATTATTAATATCAATATTATTAATATGATTATCATATTTAGTATTATTATTATTATAGACAATAATACAAATTAATGTTATTATCATTAATAATATTATTATTATCATTATTTATATTACTCTTATTATTCTTAATATTATTTTGATATTATTATTATTAATATTATTATTATTAATTCTATTATTTTTATTACCAATTTAATTAACATGATTATGATTATTATTATTAATGTAATCATGAATTAGTAATATTAAGTGTAAATCGTACAGACAGCTAACAAATTCAGTTACACTTCAACATCTACTTTATATTTTTTTTCTTCTGCAAACGAATCTCTTGTCTACCACCTTCACTAAATTGCAAGCCAATACAATGCTTCAATGATTCGTTTGATTTTATAGTAATTATTAATCTTATATATAATATATGAAAATGTGAATAATCTGTTAGAACCAAAAACAGATAAGATAATTCAGATAGGAACAAAATTTATCAGATATTAATCAGATAAAGAAATTAGATTCTGTTTCAGATCACGATCAACCTTTATCAAAACTCTTTTCATATCTGCAAACTGATACCATTTCAGAAGATAACAAGAGTCAGATACAAAAATTGTGGGATATTGATATCAAATGTAGTACGAATCTGTTAGCCATCACTTTCTGCTTTCTATTTTTTTTCTTGAGTGACTCTTCTGGTCGACTGCTTCCAAGCTACAAAACAAAAATTGAATCGAATCTTATAACTGTTTTAATATCACTTACACTATATAAAACCGTAACTGATATAATTCAGGAAGAAACAGAAGAAGAAAAATCAATAAAAAATTAGGGAATCTGTTTTACATCGATTCAATTGTCCTTCCTGTCTGTTAAAAGTAATTGAGTTGAATAACTTACCGCTATAAGACAATTGATCAATCACATATCGTAAAAAATTCAGTTGCACATCATTATCTACCTTCTATATTTTTATCTTTTGTTTCCTTCTTCTCAACTTGATTCTCGTCAACCAAATCATACTATATAAATGACCAATACATATAGCTTGATCAACTTATATAACACCACATTCGGTAACCACCTTCTTCATCATCGAAACCATCTCCACAAGAACCCATACACACACGCAAACTTTTATTCTTCTATCTTGTTCAAACCACAAAACCATACTCCACCACAATCCATCATCACCAACCTTTGATCTTCATTTTACGGCATACCTATACGAAACCCACCAAATAACAACACCTATGATCAACATCTTCACCTTCAACCTTACTCTCTCCTCTCTCCCTCTAATTTTCTTCGTGAACAAATAATCACCAAGCACACCACTTCACTTCTACCACCTTTGTATCATCGATTGCTTCTTTCTCTCGGCCAAAACTATCACCATTCTTATCAAAACCGATTACCACCCTTGATCAACAATCGACCACAAGCATCCACCAACATTGAGCTTTCAACACCACCTTCATTCAAGCTTTGAAATACCATCGGCCACCACTTAAACTCGACATCCGCCACCATAAACAATCACCTTGAACCACCACTAGCTTTCTCTCTCTCCTTCATTCTTTCTCCTGCAACACACGACCACAATACCTTCATATTAACTGCTGTAGGTGCTACCATATGAATCAGTTTCTGTTCGAAGCCAAGCCAACGTAACCACCTCTTTCCATTCATGTTGTGCTCGTTCCAGCTGCAAAGGCATCCCATGTATACATATGCAATTCTGTCGAACAAAAGGGGTCACTTTAAAACCCAAATTAATCATCTATCTCATTAATATATTAGTAGTAATGATCATCGTGGGGTCCTATAATCTAATCTTGTCTAAATAATTCGACTTTTGAGCTGTACTCTTCCTTATCTTTGGCCAAAAGTTAACCAACAAAAGTTTCCACTTGATCATTTAAATAAGCTACTTTATCTGTTGTGGGTTAAGGGTATCAAACCCACATGTTCACATGCGATTATCAATGTTAATGATGATGATAGCGTGTATTGATGATAATGATATGTTACATGTACGAAGGTGATGATGTCTGATATTTCTGTTGAAGAGGAAGAATGAAACTTTACGGGGTTATACCCTAAAAACCGAACCCCACTTGAATTACTAACTAGGTGTTTAGATCTCATTTACAAACGTACAGCTTGCCTTTTTAATTGAAGTTATGGCCGACAACTAAACCAAAGACTCATTAAATTATGCCTTGATGGATTCCACGATGTTATACAGCAAATTAATCAACCTATCCGTTTGGAATCGGGCTTCATTCAGGCCAAATAATTCTTCTTCAGTTGGGCCGAGAAATTCATTTGGTTATTGGGCCTGATAAATTGCCGTTGGGCCACGATCTTTGATCTAGTACTTGGGCCATATTCCTGAGTCATGAAACCGTTTATGATTCTGTTGGTGAACGAAAATATGATGTTGGTTATGATATTGAATACGATAATGATATATGATGATATGTGATGATGATGAACCGGTTCCTATATGTTAAATAAATTTAAAATACGAATTAGAACATAACAATGGGAACCAGAGGGATGGTTTGACATGTGTTGGTTTAATCGAGAGGTCACGGGTTCGAGTCTAATTCATGCCATTTTTTTAGAAAAAGCTTTAAAGGTAGCTATTTGTTTATTATTATTATTATTACTATTATCATTATTATTATTATTATTATTATTATTATTATTATTATTATTATTATTATTATTATTATTATTATTATAAGAATTATTATTATTATTATCTATATAAGTATCATTATTAAAATTATTATTAATATTATCATTTTTATTATTATTATTAAAAGAACCATTATATTTAAAATTGTCATTTTTATTAAAATTTTTATTTTTATTAAAATTATTAGTATTATCAAGAGTATCATTTAAAATTATTTTTATTAAGATTTATATTATTATTATAACTATTATTATTAAGACTACCTTTTCATTTAAAATTTCATTATCATTATTGTTATTATATTATTACAACAAATAAATATTTTGTATATAAAAATATACTTATACTAAAATTATATTAATATTACCTATAATTATATATTAAAAATATTAACATTTCTATTATGTATATACAAAATAAATAAATAAATAAATATATATATATATATATATAAATATATATATATATATATATATATATATATATATATATATATATATATATATATATATATATATATATAACATGCAATTTAAGATATAAAATATATTAGAATTTAGTACAGATTATATATAAACTACAACACTAAATATATAAATACTATATAGTTAATAGATAGAATTATTTGATTTTCATTATATGCTTTAATATATATAACTGATATAGGTTCGTGAATCCGAAGCCAACCCGGCGTTGTTCAGTTTCGTCATATGTATATTTTTACTACAAAATATCGTATCGTGAGTTCATTTGATTCCCTTTTACTCTTTACATTTTTGGGACTGAGAATACATGCGCTGTTTTTATAACTGTTTTATTAAATGCTTTTGCAATCTATATTTTTGGACTGAGAATACATGAAATGCTTTTATAAATGTTTGACGAGATAGACACAAGCAAAACATTCCTCAAATGAATTATTATACAGATGAGAGGTTATGTTGATTATTATATCTGAATTAGTTGGACGTTATAATTGCCACTAATTGATGTGAATATTTTCCCCTGATTATTATAGCTTGGTAACCTAAGAATTAGGAAACGGGTATGGCCCCTAATTCACGCAAATCCTAAAGGTAGCTACCGGGTTTAACACCCCCACTCAGAATATTCACTAGACGAAAGAGCTAGTGGGCGTGGTGTTTAGTACTTCGAGGTTTATATATTTATTACAGACTGAAAGTTCTGTTTATTTTTGGGGATATTTATGATGCGCATTAAATGTTAAGGTCAGTTACCAAGCAAATAAAGCAAAGTGAATGTTATATATCGAGAGAATGATTTTTATACACAGGTTATGTGTATGATATTTTGGACACGAGATATGTGTACGGTTTTCTAAGCATTTTGAAAAATGATTTCGTACACGAGATATGTGTACTATATTTAAAGGAAATCACATGTACATTACAGGTGGGTGTAGGATTTGAGCCCATTTGTACCATGCACATTTAAATCTTGTGGTCTATCAAAATTATGAATTTTATTGTTTATGATAAACCTATGAATTCACCAACCTTTTGGTTGACACTTTTAAGCATGTTTATTCTCAGGTATGAAAGAAATCTTCCGCTATGCATTTGCTCATTTTAGAGATATTACACGGAGTCGTTCATGGCATATTTAGGTCAGTTCCTCGCAATGGGACCATATGTTGAAGACTTCGTCCAGGTGAATTAGGACGGGCCTTTACAGGTGGTATCAGAGCAGTGGTCTTAGCGAACCAGGTCTTGCATTAGTGTATCTAACTAATAGTTGTTAGGATGCATTAGTGAGTCTGGACTTCGACCTAGTAGTTGTTAGGATACATTAATGAGTCTAGACTTGGATCTTATTTGCATGTCAAAAGTTTTGCATATCATTCCTTGTCGAAAAATATCTACTTATCATTTTCAGTCTCGACACGTCTTATTGCAATTATTGCATAGATATTGTACAGACAAATTCATATCCCATCACATTAGACCTTGTCTGACACGTTTCCTTAATTCCCTCCATAATCTACGGGATCCTATGTACTATATATAGGTATTAGGTATTCTATGTAATTAGAATATCATCCGAAATCCGAAAATCATTTCATATCAAAAATCCTTTATCTAACCGTGCAAGATGAATTCTGTAACCAGATCAAGTTCCTCAGATTCCGATAGCTATTCTGATATGGATATCCAACTGAGCTCCGAAAGCAATGTAACCGGAATGGATAAACCAATTAGCCATCATCAATTCTGGATGAATTGGGGATGGGTTCATAGTCGACTTAACCAATGGAGACAAGAAGAAGGCGATCCCTTCTATCAACCAAATTGCCCTCCTGGCGAAGAACCTGAAGCACTTACCAGCGAACCAGTCCGAAACACCATATTCACCCTCATTTACAGAATAGCTCGCAATGATTACATAATATCTACAATCCTAAACCTTATTCATCCACTTGTTCAAACCGCCGATCCTTCCAGAGTAATAGAAGAAGTCAACGAGCTTCACGCTCGAGTAGTGACTTTGGAGAATATGGTGCATCACTTACAAGCACCAGCAGCATTGAAATGTCCCGTTCATATTGATTATAAACGTTTTATATTAATTGATTTCTTTGCCAGGTTTTTGACCTCTATATGAGACGTTTTTCAAAGACTGCATTCGATTTTTAAAACAAACCATAACCTTTAAAATATTACGACGATTATCAAATAATGATAATCTAAAATATAGCGTTTTTACACGACCATTACATAATGGTTTACAATCATATTACACAACAATATATGTCTTCGAATGCAGTTTTTAAACAATATTATACAAGCATGCTGACTCCAACTCTTGTCCATAAATTAGCATGCAATAGCGGAAGCTCTTAATAATCACCTGAGAATAAACATGCTTTAAACGTCAACAAAAATGTTGGTGAGTTATAGGTTTAACCTATATATCAAATTGTAATAATAGACCACAATATTTCATCTTTCAATAACATGCAATCTGCATAAAAATCATTCATATGGTTGAACACCTGGTAACCGACATTAACAAAATGCATCTAGAATATCCCCATATATAAATATCGAAGTACTAAAGCAGTTCAAATTCTCTGACTGGGGCGTGTCAAAGCCCATAGATCTATCTTTAGGATTCGCGTCAATTGGTGGCAATTATAATAAACACCAATTCTTAGGCTACCAAGTTCAACAAGAGCGATATCCGGTATAACGATTCAACATAGAATGTAGTTTCAATACTTGTGTCTATTTTGTAAATCATTTTCAAAACTGCATGTATTCTCATCCCAAAAATATTAGATAGTAAAAATGGGACTATAACTCATTTCACAGATTTTTCCTTCGTCGGGAAAATAAGACTTGGCCACGGGTCAATTCACGAACCTATAACGAATATATACATATATATCAAAGTATGATCGAAATATATTCACAACATTTTTTATTACGTTTTAACGATTTAAGTTTGTTAAGTTAGCAGTCCAACGTTAGTAATCTACAACTAGTTGTCCACAGTTAGATGTACAGAAATAAATCAATATAAATTATCTCGAATCAATCCACGACCCAGTGTATACAAGTTTCAGGCTAGATCACAACTCAAAGTATATATATTATTTTGGAATCAACCTCAACCCTGTATAGCTAACTCAAGCATTACTGCATATAGAGTGTCTATGGTTGTCCCCAAATAATATATATAGATGGGTCGATATGATATGTTAAAACATTGTATACGTGTCTATGGTATCCCAAGATTACATAATATATGTTCGAATACATGTAATACAATATAAGTTAGTTAAGTTATGATTTGTATAGATTTGTTACAAATTTCACGTAGCTACAACTAGCAAAATTATCCAATCTTGTTTTACCCATAACTTCTTCGTTTTAAATCCGTTTTGAGTGATTCAAGTTGCTATGGTTTCATAATGAAATGAAATTTATGAAACTAAACAGAAAAAGTATAAGTTTATAGTCAGAAATATAGTTTACAAGTCAATATTGTAAGAGGTAGTCATTTCAGTCGAAAGAACGACGTCTTGATGACCATTTTGAAAAACGTACTTCCACTTTGAGTTTAACCATGATTTTTGGATATAGTTTCATGTTAATAATAAAAATCATTTTCCCAGAAGAACAAATTTTAAATCAAAGTTTATCATAGTTTTTAATTATCAAACCCAAAACAGCCCGCAGTTTTACTATGACGGCGTATGTGCGGTTTTACGGTGTTCATCGTGTTTCCAGGTTTTAAATCATTAAGTTAGCATATCATATAGATATAGAACATGTGTTTAGTTGATTTTAAAAGTCAAGTTAGAAGGATTAACTTTATTTGCGAACAAGTTTAGAATTAACTAAACTATGTTTTAGTGATTACAAGTTTAAATCATCGAATAAGATAGTTATGTATATATGAATCAAATGATGTTATGAACATCATTAATACCTCAAGTTTAGTAGGTAAACCTACTGGAAGTGATAAGAAATGATCTAGCTTCAAAGGATCTTGGATGGCTTGAAAGTTCTTGAAGTAGAATCATGACACGAAAATAAGTTCAAGTAAGATTTTTACTCGAATTAAGATAGTTTATAGTTATAGAAATTGAATCAAAGTTTGAATATGAGTATTACCTTGAATAAGAAAGATAACCTACTGTAAATAACAAAGGTTTCTTGATCTTAGATGATTACTTGGAATGGATTTGAAAGCTTGGAAGTAGACTTGCAAACTTGAAAGTATTCTTGATTTTATGAAACTAGAACTTATAGAATTTATGAAGAACACTTAGAACTTGAAGATAGAACTTGAGAGAGATTAATTAGATGAATAAAATTGAAGAATGAAAGTGTTTTTATGTGTTTTTGGTCGTTGGTATATGGATTAGATATAAAGGATGTGTAAGTTTGTTTTCTTGTAAATAATTCATGAATGATTTATAATACTTTTTGTAATTTTGTGAGATATTTCATGCTAGTTGTTAAATGATTGAGACGACCCGACCCAATCCATAGGGACGAATACAATAACATATGATAACATTGCGAGGTACCTGACCTCTATAGGATACATTTTACAAACGTTGCATTTATTCTTAAAAGGCAATCTATCATTACATCAAAAGTTGACATGTTCGCCTAACACTTCATGATATCCAAATGACCTAATCTGTCATTTACTTAGAAATAGTCTCTAATGATCTTCAATGACTCGAGTGCAACGTTCTTGAATCCTGGCTTAAATGGTCCCAAATAGTATCCTTAATATGAGCTAATGCACAGCGGAAGACTTAATTCATACCTGAGAATAACATGCTTTAAAATGTCAACATAAAGTTGGTGAGATATAGGTTTAATGCCGGCAGCAATATATATATAGACCACAAGATTTCATATATAAACAGTTTAATAAAAATATTCTAAGTGGTTGAGCACTTGGTAACCATACTTAACATTTAATCACGTCGCATATTCCCTTTATTATGAAATCTTACTACACCGTACCAAGTGTAGTCACAAAACGAAGTACTGTGCAACCGTTGAATACTGGTCGTCCAGTCCGGTTGGGGTTGTCAGGCCCGATAGATCTATCAACAGGATTCGCGTTTACAATACCGCTGTAAATATTAGTTACCAAGCTACAGGGAAGTATGCCAGTGGTACAACTCAACGTAGAATATATTTTTCAGTTACTTGTGTCCATAACGTAAAACATAAAATACATGTATTCTCATCCCGAAATACTTAGAGTTTAAAAGTGGGACTATATACTCACTGTTGTCTTGAAGATATATATATTTTTGACTTGGTCTTCCGGTTGATATCACGAACCTATCCATATATAATATATCAATACCTTTTCTTTTTAAAACAATCGTCACATATATATATTCTTATAATACTTTCAATACTTTTAATAATTCCTTAGTCCGTAGTTAGCAGTCTGATGTTAGTAATTCAATTTTAATGGTTCATTTTTAGGTGTTTAATAAACCCGCAATGAGATAAATAAAACCCCCAACGAAATAAATAAAACCCCATCGTATATGTATTGGTCGAGATTAATCTTGACCCACGGTACCGGTGTTGTCAAATGACGTGTTGCGTACATAAAGTACCGGTGTTGTCAAATGACGTGTTGCGTACAATCATGGGATCTTATGATTAATCTTCTCGTGTTGTTTACGGGTGATCCTGAACCATATAAAATTGAATTATGAGTACATATATATAAAATATCATGTTATCTTAGAAATATGTGATTTATTTAATTTTTCCCAATTAATCCCGAAGTTAAACAAGTCTTGGATAACCAATTTTGTTTCGGTCATAGTTTCTTCGTTACAAATCCGTTTTCGTTGATTCAACTTGCCATCTCCTTGGATCGAGTTCCTCTTTAAGACTATGAACTGTAAATACCTTAGTTTGTATTCAAAATCACACGGCATAGGTGAAACTTTAGTGAAACTTATGAAGTTAAACATTTTCCTTTATGTAAACAACCTTAAATGATTATTTTTCTAAAAATACTTATACTTTGAATTAAATCATAAAATTTTTATGTGTTATCATATTCATAGTAAAAATCATTTTTCCAGAAAATAAACCTCCAATTCAAAGTTTAAGATGGTTTTTAATTATCCAACCCAAAACAGTCCCCGGTTGCACTCCTACGTCGTAAAAACAGTTTTTAAGGTATTCTTTGAAAAACCAAGTTTTACCTTGTTAAATTAGCATATATTTAAGTTATATTACAGGTCTTGAAGTATTTTAAAAGTTAAGTTAGAAGGATCTATTTAGTTTGCAAACAAGTTTGAAAACATTCAAACTATGTTCTTGTTGTTAAAATTTTATACCACAAAATAAGATAGCTATATATATATGAATCGAATAAGGTTATGAACATAGTTACTACCTCAAGTTCCTTGGACAAGGTTGCTGCAAAAGAGGAGTAAGAAGCTAGAATCAAAAGGGTGATGGAAGTGAATGAAAGATTGGAAGTAAGTTTGTGTTCTTGGAAGGATTTGTTGAAGTGTTTTTGTATGGTTTTCTTATGGTGATTAAGTAAGGTTTTTGAAGCTAGATCTTCATGGAACTTTGCTGAATGGTTATGGAGTTTCTTAAGAGTGTGTTTTTGGTTAAAGAAATGAGGTAGTAAAATTTGAAAATGGAAGATGTATTTAAGGCCATAAAAACATGATTAATGGAAAAACATGGACAAAATTTCATGTTGTATTTTTATGTAATTAGTCATACTAAACATCAAAAGTAGTTACCTTATACATAAGGCATGAACAAGAGAGTTACCTTATACATAAGGCATGAACAAGGGCTGGTTGGTGGTGATTTGATGTGTATATACCAATAGTAAATACGTATAGAAGCTAGGTATGATACGAGTACATGTACTCTAGATATACGTATAGAAATTTTGTGAAAAATGGAATGAGAATTCAAATATAGCTATCTTTTATGAATATACTTATATTGTTTTATGTATTTAAGTCTTTAAAAAGTGATTAAATACATTATATATACGATATATGTATAAACATTATAGGTTATAAGTATTTATGTCCAATAACGTTACGTATGGTTATCGTTTTGAAAACTTAAGTTAGTAGTTTCAAAATATACTTATAACTTATTGTTATTAATACAAAATGAGATATTAAAATATTCTAAGATCATGTTAAATATGTATATATACATATATATACACAAACGTATAATTATCATATGTTATATAGTTCGTGATATCATCGGTCAACTAGACAGTCAAACGTTGTGTAAAACTCTTTTCAAAAACATAAATCTCAACAATTTGGATTGCTTATCATGTTGGCAAGGTTTAATTTATGTAAATATTAATCTTATAAGTGTAAAACGATCGGAAAAATCCGGGTCGTTACATTACCTACCCGTTAAATAAATTTCGTCCCGAAATTTGATAGAGATCGTCATGGATAACAATATGGGTGTTTTCATGACGTCTATGAGGTGATAACGGAGTTTTATCATTATTGGGAGGTATAGATACAACGGTTCGATCAAGTGAAGCGCACAAGTGAAGCTATCACAAAAGAGTGAATTGAGTAAATATGGATTTGTTTGAACCGATAACGTGATTAGAATTGATTTCCGGAATTTATGGAAAATCTTACGTAATAAGATTTGGTTCTTTTCCGATCAAGATCTTCTTTGATTTAGTGCGGCGATCTGTTTCGATTTCTTTGTCGAATATTTTGCTATAAATCCACTTCCTTCTCTTCCTTATTTCCACAACTCACATCTTCTATCCTTTCTCCTTCAACTCATACCTTAAAGTATTCTTTTAAGTGCTCCATCCCGTTCTAATTCTTGTTATACTTCTAACTTTCATATCTTTCATTCTTCTCTTTCATTTATCGCCAGAATAATCTATTTACTTCTATCCTTTCCTCAGAATTATAATATTTTTAATTCTCCCGTGTCTTTACGTTGCAATACGTATTGATATACACGGTTTGTAAATCCTGGGTGATTTTCGGCCTTTGTATTCTTCATTATTTTTCAAAGCTTCATACTTTCGTTTTCTCTTCCTGACTTCGAGTCAAGCGAGTAATGGTCCGGAATTTGTAGATATGAGATTCGAAATGAGTATAGCTAATGCTCTAAGAAAGAAATGGTAATAGAACAATTTTGATTTGTCAAATTACCAGAATACCCCGGAAAGGATAGAACTGTCAGGATGACATGTTCCTATTATGTTTGAGAATTGGATAGAATGTAAGAGCCGTGTAACATGGCACATGATGATGGTACTGTGAATCATCACATTTCATTAGAAACTTAACATGACTTACTGTAATATAATGAAGTTGATCAAGTTTCATTATATTATACTAATTCATGCATCAGTTCCCAACACTGCTTCAGAACATTCCTATTTTAAACTTGAAGGTTTTAGAACTTAGAAACTAACACAGTTTCTTTTATGTTGTAACGCAGATATTACGGAGAGATAAATATTCTCAGATAAGAATAGTTGTGAAAATATCTCCAGAAATATGGAGAATATGTATAACGGAAGATATGAAGATATCTTATAATATCTAAGATAAGATGATGATGAAGAATATCATCGGGAAAGGTTTAGGATAAGGGGTAGGGTTTTTACTAATGGTTTCAGCAGGCACTGAATCGTTTGAATCCTTTGAAAGCAGATTCAGTTCTTGTGATTTATCCACAACTTCTTTCATACTTTGCTCAAACCGTTTTTCGGTTCCAACTCTTCTCTTTTTCTGAGTTTTATCAACACACTGTGCTTCATCATCAAACTTTTGACTGTTTAAAAATCGTTTACAATTTTCGCTGCTTCATCAGTATTTAAAGAACTACTTCATAATTCAGGGTGTTTTTCAGAAACTTCACCTTCGGAGTATGAAATCCTTAGGAATAGACGTTATAGGTATGACTGCGAAGTTTTGCGAGATTTTTAAAATACTAATTGCGGATTCCGCCAAAAAGATGACAAGCTGCTGGTACATGATGTCGTGGAATATGAAAGGTTCTCCGGTAACAACGGTGAAAGGACAAGGTATATATATCGAGGTTATAATAACAGTAGTCCTACTGAGAAATCAAAGTGGAGCTGTGACAAAATCGACTTATATTGAAAGGAGAAATGTAAGATTGTTTTTTTTTGCCAATGAATGATAAGGAATTTGACGCGGATAAGTTTTAACGATAACTTCAGTTTCGAAAGTTTCAGGTGTATAACTGTATGCATAAATCTTTCTTCCGTAGACGAGGTGCGGCTGGTTCAACTTCTCGATCGAGGTGTTTTCAAGAATCATGAAAAGATTTGAATGAGGATTATAATTGTCGAAGTACAAATGAGGTTTAGGATGAAATCAAGTGGCAAACTTGAAGAATTGTTTAGTTTCATATGTTATAATCAACATTTTATTTCATTTTAATTGTCCAATGTTTCTTCTTTATGCCACTTGTTGGATTCGGATAGGTAAAAATTCAAATATGAAATTTAAATGGAAATGGTTATTCTGGGGTGAACGGATACGTATATCGATGGTTGTAAGTAGAATAACAAATGACCGTTGAATCAGATTCGAAGAATGTACAGTGTAACTTATTAATATGAAATCCAAATATTCCACGGGTACTACCTATCCGTTAAAATATTTTTCATCATTAACAGTTTGTACGAAAGAATTTTTAATTACAATCTTTATGAAAATATACTTGCATATATATTTCTTCGGATGTAATTATGAATTTAATGAGTCAATAAGATATTAAACTCATTTGATTTTTTTTTTTTCGGTTAGAATTGGAGTACATAATCTTTAAAACATTAAAGATTAGATAATCGCTATGTAGAACGAAAACAAATGATGTAGAACAATACGTAGAACGATGATAATCAATGTGGAACAATATATAGAACAAAGATCATACTCGAAGTTCCGATGAGGTTTTTGAGGTATGTGATGTTGTTATCCGAGATACAGTTTGTGAGGTTGAGATTTTGGGGGTGACATGAGTACTGTCGGCGTTGATGATGGTGGTACAGATTATGCTGCTGGTGCTGCTGCTGGTGTTTGTAACCTTCGCACCGTATTTTCTAAAGCCACTACCCGAGCGCGAAGCTCGTTGACTTCTTCTATTATACCGGGATGATTGACGGTTGGAACGAGCGAATGAACAAGATTCGAAATATGGGATAGTATGTAGTCATGACGAGATACTCTAGAAATGAGCGAGAAAATGGTGTTTCGAATAGGTTCGCCGGTAAGTGCTTCAGGTTCATCGTTAAGAGGACAATTTGGTGGATGGAATGGATCACCTTCTTCTTGCCTCCAGAGATTTAGTATATTACGAACCCATCCCAAATTCATCCAGAATAGATGATGGGAAATTGGTTGATCCATTCCGGTGACGCTGTTCTCGGAGCTCGAATGGAAATCCATATCGGCGTAGCTATCGAAGTCGGAGGAATTCGAACTGGATGAAGAATCCATCTTGTATAGTCGGAGAAATGAATTTTTGGTATGGAATAGATTATAGAAATTGGGTTTGGTACTCTTCAATACATAATTTACATATGTATATATAATACCGAAATCCCGTGAATTACGGAGAATTTTTGAAATACGTCAAGCAATGTCTATAGTAACAGATACGCTAAGATATGAATTTTGTCTATACACTATCGATGCACTAAATGCAGTAAGACGTGTCTAGACTTAAGAATGATAAGCAGGCAGTTTCCTAAGGATGATAAACAGATGATTTCCGACTAGAAATGATAAGCAAAACTTTTGACATGTAGACACGGTCAATGTCCAGACTCACTAATGCATCCTAACAACTACCAGTTAGACACACTAATGCAAGGCCTGGTTCGCTAAGACCAACGCTCTGATACCACATGAGACGACCCGACCCAATCCATAGGGACGAATACAATAACATATGATAACATTGCGAGGTACCTGACCTCTATAGGATACATTTTACAAACGTTGCATTTATTCTTAAAAGGCAATCTATCATTACATCAAAAGTTGACATGTTCGCCTAACACTTCATGATATCCAAATGACCTAATCTGTCATTTACTTAGAAATAGTCTCTAATGATCTTCAATGACTCGAGTGCAACGTTCTTGAATCCTGGCTTAAATGGTCCCAAATAGTATCCTTAATATGAGCTAATGCACAGCGGAAGACTTAATTCATACCTGAGAATAACATGCTTTAAAACGTCAACATAAAGTTGGTGAGATATAGGTTTAATGCCGGCAGCAATATATATATAGACCACAAGATTTCATATATAAACAGTTTAATAAAAATATTCTAAGTGGTTGAGCACTTGGTAACCATACTTAACATTTAATCACGTCGCATATTCCCTTTATTATGAAATCTTACTACACCGTACCAAGTGTAGTCACAAAACGAAGTACTGTGCAACCGTTGAATACTGGTCGTCCAGTCCGGTTGGGGTTGTCAGGCCCGATAGATCTATCAACAGGATTCGCGTTTACAATACCGCTGTAAATATTAGTTACCAAGCTACAGGGAAGTATGCCAGTGGTACAACTCAACGTAGAATATATTTTTCAGTTACTTGTGTCCATAACGTAAAACATAAAATACATGTATTCTCATCCCGAAATACTTAGAGTTTAAAAGTGGGACTATATACTCACTGTTGTCTTGAAGATATATATATTTTTGACTTGGTCTTATGGTTGATATCACGAACCTATCCATATATAATATATCAATACCTTTTCTTTTTAAAACAATCGTCACATATATATTCTTATAATACTTTCAATACTTTTAATAATTCCTTAGTCCGTAGTTAGCAGTCTGATGTTAGTAATTCAATTTTAATGGTTCATTTTTAGGTGTTTAATAAACCCGCAATGAGATAAATAAAACCCCCAACGAAATAAATAAAACCCCATCGTATATGTATTGGTCGAGATTAATCTTGACCCACGGTACCGGTGTTGTCAAATGACGTGTTGCGTACATAAAGTACCGGTGTTGTCAAATGACGTGTTGCGTACAATCATGGGATCTTATGATTAATCTTCTCGTGTTGTTTACGGGTGATCCTGAACCATATAAAATTGAATTATGAGTACATATATATAAAATATCATGTTATCTTAGAAATATGTGATTTATTTAATTTTTCCCAATTAATCCCGAAGTTAAACAAGTCTTGGATAACCAATTTTGTTTCGGTCATAGTTTCTTCGTTACAAATCCGTTTTCGTTGATTCAACTTGCCATCTCCTTGGATCGAGTTCCTCTTTAAGACTATGAACTGTAAATACCTTAGTTTGTATTCAAAATCACACGGCATAGGTGAAACTTTAGTGAAACTTATGAAGTTAAACATTTTCCTTTATGTAAACAACCTTAAATGATTATTTTTCTAAAAATACTTATACTTTGAATTAAATCATGAAATTTTTATGTGTTATCATATTCATAGTAAAAATCATTTTTCCAGAAAATAAACCTCCAATTCAAAGTTTAAGATGGTTTTTAATTATCCAACCCAAAACAGTCCCCGGTTGCACTCCGACGTCGTAAAAACAGTTTTTAAGGTATTCTTTGAAAAACCAAGTTTTACCTTGTTAAATTAGCATATATTTAAGTTATATTACAGGTCTTGAAGTATTTTAAAAGTTAAGTTAGAAGGATCTATTTAGTTTGCAAACAAGTTTGAAAACATTCAAACTATGTTCTTGTTGTTAAAATTTTATACCACAAAATAAGATAGCTATATATATATGAATCGAATAAGGTTATGAACATAGTTACTACCTCAAGTTCCTTGGACAAGGTTGCTGCAAAAGAGGAGTAAGAAGCTAGAATCAAAAGGGTGATGGAAGTGAATGAAAGATTGGAAGTAAGTTTGTGTTCTTGGAAGGATTTGTTGAAGTGTTTTTGTATGGTTTTCTTATGGTGATTAAGTAAGGTTTTTGAAGCTAGATCTTCATGGAACTTTGCTGAATGGTTATGGAGTTTCTTAAGAGTGTGTTTTTGGTTAAAGAAATGAGGTAGTAAAATTTGAAAATGGAAGATGTATTTAAGGCCATAAAAACATGATTAATGGAAAAACATGGACAAAATTTCATGTTGTATTTTTATGTAATTAGTCATACTAAACATCAAAAGTAGTTACCTTATACATAAGGCATGAACAAGAGAGTTACCTTATACATAAGGCATGAACAAGGGCTGGTTGGTGGTGATTTGATGTGTATATACCAATAGTAAATACGTATAGAAGCTAGGTATGATACGAGTACATGTACTCTAGATATACGTATAGAAATTTTGTGAAAAATGGAATGAGAATTCAAATATAGCTATCTTTTGTGAATATACTTATATTGTTTTATGTATTTAAGTCTTTAAAAAGTGATTAAATACATTATATATACGATATATGTATAAACATTATAGGTTATAAGTATTTATGTCCAATAACGTTACGTATGGTTATCGTTTTGAAAACTTAAGTTAGTAGTTTCAAAATATACTTATAACTTATTGTTATTAATACAAAATGAGATATTAAAATATTCTAAGATCATGTTAAATATGTATATATACATATATATACACAAACGTATAATTATCATATGTTATATAGTTCGTGATATCATCGGTCAACTAGACAGTCAAACGTTGTGTAAAACTCTTTTCAAAAACATAAATCTCAACAATTTGGATTGCTTATCATGTTGGTAAGGTTTAATTTATGTAAATATTAATCTTATAAGTGTAAAACGATCGGAAAAATCCGGGTCGTTACAATGATGGTTCCCATATGTTTGATGACTCATTAGGGCTGCTAAGAGTTGATCATTGAATGTATATACCAATAGTATATACAATTAGAAGCTGGGTATTGTACGAGTACAAGTACCGAACGAATACGAGTAGAATTCTTGATGAAAATGTATGAGAATGCAATTGTAACCAATTTTATTAAGTACAAGTATTTTGATATGTGTCTTGAATTCTTCCAAAAGTATATTAATACATCTTAATACACTACATATATATACATTTTAACTGAGTCGTTAAGTCATCGTTAGTCGTTACATGTAAGTGTTGTTTTGAAACCTTTAAGTTAACGATCTCATTTAATGTTGTTAAACCATTGTTTATTATATCTAATGAGATGTTAAATTATTACATTATCATGATATTATGATGTATGAATATATCTTAATATGATTTATATACATTAAAATGTCGTTACAACGATAATCGTTACATATATGTCTCGTTTCGAAATTCTTAAGTTAGTAGTCTTGTTTTACATATGTAGTTCATTGTTAACATACTTAATGATATATATAATTATCATTTTATCATGTTAAATATAGTGTAACAATATCTTAATATGATACATATGTATTTAGTAAGACGTTGTTATAACGATAATCGTTATATATATCGTTTCGAGTTTCTTAACTTAGTAGTCTCATTTTTATGTATATAACTCATTGTTAATATACCTAATGAGATACTTACTTATCATAATATCATGTTAACTATATATATATATATATATATATATATATATATATATATATATATATATATATATATATATATATATATATATATATATATATATATATATATATCATCATATAGTTTTTACAAGTTTTAACGTTCGTGAATCGCCGGTCAATTTGGGTGGTCAATTGTCTACATGAAACCTATTTCAATTAATCAAGTCTTAACAAGTTTGATTGCTTAACATGTTGAAAACATTCAATCATGAAAATATAATTTTCATTTAATATATATAATCATGGAAAAGTTCGGGTCACTACAGTACCTACCCGTTAAATAAATTTCGTCCCGAAATTTTTAAGCAGTTGGAGGTGTTGACGCATCTTCTGGAAATAGGTGCGGGTATTTCAGCTTCATTTGATCTTCATGCTCCCAAGTGAACTCGGGTCCTCTACGAGCATTCCATCGAACCTTAACGATTGGTATTTTATTTTGCTTAAGTCTTTTAACCTCACGATCCATTATTTCAACGGGTTCTTCGATGAATTGAAGTTTTTCATTGATTTGGATTTCGTCTAATGGAATAGTGAGATCTTCTTTAGCAAAACATTTCTTCAGATTCGAGACATGAAAAGTATTATGTACCCTGGCGAGTTGTTGTGGTAAGTCAAGTCGGTAAGCTACTGGTCCGACACGATCTATAATCTTGAATGGTCCAATGTACCTTGGATTCAGTTTCCCCCGTTTACCAAATCGAACAACGCCTTTCCAAGGTAAAACCTTAAGCATGACCATCTCTCCAATTTTAAATTCTATATCTTTTCTCTTAATGTCCGCGTAGCTCTTTTGTCTACTTTGGGCGGTTTTCAACCGTTGTTGAATTTGAATGATTTTCTCGGTAGTTTCTTGGATTATCTCCGGACCTGTAATTTGTCTATCTCCGACTTCACTCCAACAAATCGGAGACCTGCACTTTCTACCATAAAGTGCTTCAAACGGCGCCATCTCAATACTTGAATGGTAACTGTTGTTGTAGGAAAATTCTGCTAACGGTAGATGTCGATCCCAACTGTTTCTGAAATCAATAACACATGCTTGTAGCATGTCTTCAAGGGTCTGTATTGTCCTTTCACTTTGCCCATCAGTTTGTGGATGATAGGCAGTACTCATGTCTATACAAGTTCCCAATGCTTGCTGTAATGTCTGCCAGAATCTTGAAACAAATCTGCCATCCATATCAGAGATAATAGAGACTGGTATTCCATGTCCGGAGACAACTTCCTTCAAGAATAAACGTGCCAATTTTTCCATTTTATCATCTTCTCTTATTGGCAGAAAGTATGCTGACTTGGTGAGACGATCGACTATTACCCAAATACTATCATAACCACTTGCAGTCCTTGGAAATTTAGTAATGAAATCCATGGTAATGTTTTCCCATTTCCATTTCGGGATTTCGGGTTGTTGAAGTAGACCTGATGGTTTCTGATGTTCAGCTTTGACCTTAGAACACGTCAAACATTATCCTACATATCTATCAATATTGGCTTTCATACCCGGCCACCAAAAGTGTTTCTTGAGATCTTTGTACATCTTTCCCGCTCCGGGGTGTATTGAGTATCTGGTTTTATGTGCTTCCTTAAGTACCATTTCTCTCACATCTCCAAACTTTGGTACCCAAATTCTTTTAGCCCTATATCGGGTTCCATCTTCCCGAATATTTAGATGTTTCTCCGATCCTTTGGGTATTTCATTCCTCAACTTTCCTTCTTTTAAAACTCCCTGCTGCGCCTCCTTTATTTGAGTAGTAAGGTTAGTACGAACAACTATATTCATAGCTTTTACCCGCATAGGTTCTCTATCCTTTATACTCAGAGTGTCGGCTACCACATTCGCCTTCCCCGAGTGGTAACAAATCTCAAAATCGTAATCGTTCAACAGTTCGACCCACCTACGCTGCCTCATGTTCAGTTGTTTCTGATCAAATATGTGTTGGAGACTTTTGTGGTCGGTATATATAATACTTTTGACCCCATATAAGTAGTGCCTCCAAGTCTTTAATGCAAAAACAACCGCGCCTAATTCCAAATCATGTGTCGTATAATTCTGCTCATGAATCTTCAATTGTCTAGACGCATAAGCAATTACCTTTGTTCGTTGCATTAATACACAACCGAGGCCTTGCTTTGAGGCGTCACAATATATCACAAAATCATTGTTCCCTTCAGGCAATGACAATATAGGTGCCGTAGTTAACTTTTTCTTCAACAATTGAAACGCTTTCTCCTGCTCATCCTTCCATTCAAATTTCTTCCCTTTATGCGTTAATGCAGTCAATGGTTTTGCTATTTTGAAAAAATCTTGGATGAACCTTCTGTAGTAACCAGCCAGTCCTAAAAATTGGCGTATATGCTTCGGAGTTTTTGGGATTTTCCACTTTTCAACGGTTTCAATCTTTGCCGGATCTACCTGAATACCTTCTTTGTTCACTATGTGACCGAGGAATTGAACTTCTTCTAACCAAAATGCACGCTTTGAAAATTTTGCATACAGTTGTTCCTTCCTCAACAATTCTAGCACTTTTCTCAAATGTTCTTCGTGCTCTTGATCATTCTTTGAATAAATGAGTATGTCATCGATGAAAACAATGACAAACTTGTCAAGATATGGCCCACACACTCGGTTCATGAGGTCCATGAACACAGCTGGTGCGTTAGTCAATCCAAACGGCATAACCATAAACTCGTAATGACCGTAACGCGTTCTGAAAGCAGTCTTTGGAATATCATCCTCCTTCACCCGCATTTGATGATACCCGGAACGTAAATCGATCTTCGAATAAACCGACGAGCCTTGTAGTTGATCAAATAAATCGTCGATTCTCGGTAGTGGATAACGGTTCTTGATGGTAAGTTTGTTCAACTCTCGGTAGTTGATACAGAATCTGAATGTACCATCCTTCTTTTTGACTAAAAAAACAGGAGCTCCCTACGGTGATGTGCTTGGTCGAATGAAACCACGTTCTAACAGTTCTTGTAGTTGACTTTGTAATTCCTTCATTTTGCTGGGTGCGAGTTTGTAAGGAGTACGAGCTATTGGTGCAGCTCCCGGTTCAAGATCTATTTGGAATTCAACGGATCGATGTGGGGGTACTCCCGGTAATTCTTTCGAAAATACGTCGGGAAATTCTTTTGCAACGGGAACATCACTGATGTTCTTTTCTTCAGGTTTGACTTCTTCGATGTGTGCTAGAATGACATAGCAACCTTTTATTATTAGTTTTTGCGCCTTCAAACTACTAATAAGATTTAACTTCGCGTTGTTCTTTTCTCCGTACACCATTAAAGGTTTTCCTTTTTTGCGCATAATGCGAATCGCATTTTTGTAACAAACGACCTTTGCTCTCACCTTTTTCAACCAGTCCATGCCAATTATTACGTCAAAACTCCCTAACTCGACTGGTATTAAGTCAATCTTAAACGTTTCGTCAACCAGTTTAATTTTTCTATCCCGACATACTTTATCTGCTGTAATTAGTTTACCGTTTGCTAATTCGAGTAAAATTTATTATCCAAAGGCATTAATGGACAATTTAATTTGGCAAAAAAATCTCTACTCATATAGCTTCTATCCGTACCCGAATCAAATAAAACATAAGCAGATTTATCGTCAATAAGAAACGTACCCGTAATAAGCTCCGGGTCTTCCTGCGCTTCTGCCGAATTAATGTTGAAGACTCATCCACGGACTTGCCCATTATTATTCCCTTGATTAGGGCATGCTTTGCTGAAATGGCCCGACTTTTCGCATCCATAACAAATAATGGAATTATTTGTTCTGTTATTTTTATATGCCTTTGGTCCATAGACATCACACTTCGTTACACTATGTCCGGTTCTGTTACACTTGGTACACACTACTACACAGAACTTATCTGGATGATACCCTCCACACGTTAGACATTTATTGTTCTAGTTGTTGTTGCCATTGTTGTTATTGATTTGGTTGTTGTTGCGATTGTTATTGTTGTTAGGACGGTTATTGTGGTTGTTGTTGTTGTTGTTGGGATAGTTGTTGTTGCGTTTATTTTTGCGAAAAATGGGGCGATTGTAGTTGTGATTGCTGTGTTGGTTGTAGAAGCGATAGTTACTGTTGTTTTGTTGGTGACTCTTGTCACTGTTTTCTTAACACTTCCTCTTGACTTGTTTCGTGTTGGTTTCTTCGGCCGCCCGCTCTTTAATTCTTCCCTCAATCTGATTTATGAGTTTATGAGCCATTCGACTTGCCTTTTGTATGGAGGCGGGCTCATGTGAACTCACATCTTCTTGAATCCTTTCTGGTAACCCTTTTACAAATGCATAGATTTTCTCTTCTTCATCTTTGAATGCTCCCGGACACAATAGGCACAACTCTGTGAATCGTCGTTCGTACGTGGTAATATCAAATCCTTGTGTTTGTAACCCTCTAAGCTCTACCTTGAGCTTATTGACCTCGTTTCTGGGACGGTACTGCTCGTTCATTAAGCGTTTGAATGTTGACCACGATAGTGCGTAAGCATCATCTTGTCCCACCTGCTCGAGATAGGTGTTCCACCATGTTAACGCAGTACCTGTGAAGGTATACGTAGCGTACTTTACTTTGTCTTCTTCAGTGTACTTACTTATGGCAAACACCGATTCAACCTTCTCGGTCCACCGCTTCAATCCGATTGGTCCTTCGGTTCCATCGAATTCTAGAGGTTTACAGGCAGTGAATTCTTTGTAGGAGCATCCTACACGAGTTCTTGTGACATTAGTTCCATTGCTGGATTCAGAGTTATTGTTGTTTTGCATTGCAGCTTGTACTGCGGCTATGTTTGCTGCAAGGAAAACACGGAAGTCTTCTTCGCTCGTGTTCAAGTTATGAGGAGTAGTCGGTGCCATTTCCTTCAAAAATAGCCAAAAGAATTAAGTTAATCATATAGAATATTAAGAGTAGTCAATAGTATTTCGTAGCATAATATGAACTTATTTATAAAAGCTTTTTCTTCATATTAGCGTTTTATAATTTTTCATTCGGGTAGTACCTACCCGTTAAGTTCATACTTAGTAGCTAATATACAATTCAACTACGACAATTCTATATGAAAAACTGATTACAATAATATTTTGTGTTCAAACTTTTATACAATATTTTACAAGCTTACAATACCGCTATTTTACATATAGCATAAAATATAGCATACAATAACTTTGATACAAAGCAGTTGCGAAGACAATTTCTAGTTTAACGCAAGTCATTCAGCAAAGGCAATAAAGATACGTAATTCGTAAGTCCAGAAACAAGTAATGCATTCGGGTTTTACTAATACTATTTCCCATCCTTGGTCTTGTGGAAAGTAACCGTTGTGACCGTTGACTAGGCAGCATGTTGTAACGTCGTCAAAAGGAAGGGGGTTACGTAATTCCTATAAAGGCCCGTCCTACACCATCTGGATGAACATTTCAACATCTGGTTCCATTGTGAGGTACATACCTCTATATGAGACGTTTTACAACCATTGCATTCGTTTTTAAAAGACAATATTTCATTACAACGATAATCAACGATTATGCATACCATTTCAATATATCCTAAACTATAAATGACTTAACCTGTCATTTACTTTATAATAATCTTTATGAACTCAACGACTCGAATGCAACGTCTTGTGAAATATGCCATGAATGACTCCAAGTAATATCTTTAAATTGGGCAAATGCACAGCGGAAGATTTCTTTCGTACCTGAGAATAAACATGCTTAAAAGTGTCAACCAAAAGGTTGGTGAGTTCATTAGTTTATCATAAACAATCGTTTCCAACATTTTAATAGACCACAAGATTTTCATTTTCAATAACATTTCCATAATCATTATACAGGCATTTCGCAATCTGCATAAAGATAAAATCATTCATATGGTGAACACTTGGTAACCGAACTAACAGGATGCATATAGAATATCCCCCGCATACAGGCATTTCGCAATCTGCATGCTATATACCGGCCATCGCAATCAGTATATATCAATCGAAGTACTAAAGCATTCGTACCCCGAATGGGACTTGTCAAGGTCCATAGATCTATCTTTAGGATTCGCGTCAATTAGGGGCCATTTCCCTAATTCTTAGGCTACCAAGCTAAAAAGGGGCGATATTCGGTGTTCATAATCCAACCATAGAATATAGTTTAAGTACTTGTGTCCATTTCGTAAAACAGTTTATAAAACAGTGCATGTATTCTCAGCCCAAAAATATATAAAAAGGGAATAATGAAACTCACAATACTGTATTTCGTAGTAATTATGCTTATGATGGCATTGAACAAGTGCAAGATTGGCCTCAGATTCACGAACCTATATTAATTGTATATTTATTAATATACATAACTGTAATCGAACAAATATATATAAATTTATTAGTTATATCCTTTCTATATTAATAGTATATATATGTTTCATATATTCATTTTTGTATAAAAAAATATTAATTTTTGTTGTGTTATTTGTATAAAATATATCATTTGTATATTAAAACTAATAATAGTAGTTATAATAATACCAAAATAATATTAATAGTGGTAAAAATGATTATAATACTTAATATTATTAATAAGATAATAATGTTAAAAAGTCCATCAATGATAATAATAATGATATTAATGATAGTGAATGTAAAAATATTAATTTTATTGTTAATGGTATTTATGATAATGATTTTAGTAATTACATAATCATACTCATAATACTATAACTAATAATACTTATAACAATAATAATAATAATAATAATAATAATAATAATAATAATAATAATAATAATAATAATAATAATAATAATAATAATAATAATAATAATTAGAATACTAGTTAATAATAATAATAATTCTATTAAATGATATAAGTATAAATTTTAATGAAACTAATAATAACTTTTATTATTTTCATAATAATAATAATGATAATAATGATAATAATAATTTTAATTCTAATAATAATAATAATAATAATAATAATAATAATAATAATAATAATAATAATAATAATAATAATAATAATAATAATAATAATAATAATAATAATAATAACCATATTCTTAATTATAACTATAATCATAATAATAATAATGATAAATGATAATTAATATTTAAATGATAAAATTTATAATAATAAATACATTAATAATGTTAATATCAATAATAATAGTAATATTCATATTACTTATAATCATGGTAATAATAACAATAACACTTATAATTCTAATAATAATTAGTAATAATAACATTAATAAAATATAACAATAATAATAATAACAATATTAAGAATAATAACATTAATAATTAATAATAATAATAATAATAATAATAATGGAAATAAAAGTAAGAGTGTATACCCCTCCTAAAAATAAACGCTCCAGACGGGACTCGAACCCAAGACCTCTCGAACACCCGACAAACACCCAACCATCTGATCCATCCTGTTTTTCTAATTAAATACCGAACCCTTTATTTATATTTAATATTTTATTATCTTCTTCTTCTTCAAATTGAAAAATGACCGAGGACCAGACCATGTTAGTATCAAGTTTCTTAATTAGTTTTAAGATAGAAACGACACTCAATAGGGATTAAATCAATTTAAACAAAACAAATAAGAATCTGAGCTGTATCAGTTTAAAAAAAAACGTTCATGAACTTAAAATCAAACTCGATATTATAGACTGTTATAGACCTCGATCCTAACATGAAAAAGATTCTAAATTGTTATTAGAAATTATTTGAATCCTTAATATAACTTGAAACGTCAGTATGGCTTCGAATTTTTGGATGAACACAATAGTTGACTTTTGAAAATCGAAACTTTGACCTCGAATTTCTTAATCGATAAAACGAATTGAAATCTAAGATTTTACAGAGAGTTTTCAAAAGGGATTTCTAACAACTCTGCAATTCTAGATTTTAAAATGAGATTCGAATTCAAGGTTTTGATGATTTTAAGAAGAACAGAGCATAAACGACTGCAATTTGATTTTTCTGTTTTAAAATCGCTAAATTAAGGCTGTATCAGTTGTAATGGATAATTGATAATAAAAGGTTGAATGTGTTAGCACAATCAGATCATTTGATATATATAAAGAAGCCTCAGAGGATCGACAACTTATCACAGATAAAAAAATAAAAAATAAAAAAAAAAAAAATGTGGAAAGTGATCGTGACACTCAACAGATTTTGGAATTTACCTTTGATTTGATTTTAGCAGAAAAGAAATAAATTTTAATATAATAAAGAATTTAACATAGACAGTGGAATCAAAACAGGAATTGTACAATTAATTGACTTTATGATTTAGATATAATCAATATTAATAATTAATAATTATATTAATATTAATAATAATAATATTGATAATGTTATTAATAATAAAAATAATAATAATAATAATAGAAATAATAATAATAATATTAATGATAATGATATAATAATATTAATAATAATAATATTAATAGTACTAATATTGATATTAATATTAATATTAGTATTAATAATGGAAGTAATAATAACATTACTAATACATCTATATTTTAAACTTGTAATTATATTTAATATGTATTATTATTACAATTTATTAATTATATCATATTTACTAATTATATAATAACATATATTGAATATTTAATATTTTGTATTATATATATTATAATATGCATATAATCCAAAAATTATCTATATCCATTATATATACATATATATGTACATATTTCAATTTCTACATTTTTACTTATGTTTTAAATATTAAGTAAATAAATATATTAATTACAATTAATCTTAGAGTATAACATTTATTACTTTGTTAACATGGACAATTTATGCATATTCAATCTATTCTCTTTATAAAGTTTTAAATAACAAGTTTAAGTTATTTTAAGTTATTTTAAATCACATAATGGTTCATTAATATATTTAATTTGTTATATATAATTATTTACATATATAATCATTTATATATATACATTTCTGTTTACAATTTAAAGTTCGTGAATCGTCGAGAATGTTCAAAGGTTAAATGATTCCATGTAAACAGTTCAAAAATTTTTGAGACTCAACATTACAGACTTTTCTTATCGAGTCGAAATAATATAAAGATTAAGTTTAAATTTGGTCGGAAATTTCTGGGTCGTCACAGTACCTACCCGTTAAAGAAATTTCGTCCCGAAATTTGAGTGAGGTTGTCATGGCTAACAATAAGAATGTTTTCATGATGAATAAGAGTTGGAAAATGGAGTTTATCACCATTGAGTATTTTGAATAGAACAATTAAATTACTCTAAGCGTATGAGAGGAGTTATCGCAAAAGATTTGAAATGAGAAAATAAAGATTTGCCTTAGCTTTTGACGTAGTCACGTTTGAATTTAGAAAATAAGGTTCGTCTTAACTTTTGACGTTGTCTTTGTTGAATTCCGGAATTCAAGGGATTTGAAAAAAAATCTTTCAACTCTATAAGATCTGATCCTTCGGGATTTAAGGAAATTAGAATCTCTTTAATTAAATATGATTATCTGTCACGATTTCTTTGTCTGATATTTCTATTATAAATTAAGCTGTCCCGTTCCATTATTTTCACCACTCCAATACTTTCTTTCTCAATTCATACTTTCAAAGATTGTGACAATGCTTAATCCAGTTCTGATCCTTGTTCTTATTTTGACTATCACAATGATCGTCCTTCTTTTCCAACTTCCACCTGAAGAATCTGTTAACTTCTACTATTACCTTGGGGTTATAGTGTTTTTCATTCTCCCATGTTTTTATGTTGTTATCCGTATTGATATACATGGTTTGTAAGTTATGTGTTATTGTTGAGCTTTATATTTTCCCTTATATTTCGGAGCTCTTTGCCTTTTTATTCTCTTCTCGACCTCTAGTATAGCGAGTAATGGGCCAGAATTTGTAGGTATGGAGTTTCAAATGATCATAACGTTCTAAGCAGAGAGGAACGTAATAGCACGATTTGATTTGTTATATTACAGAATCACTGAGGACGAAACTATCAAGAATATATTTTCTGGATATGTTCGGAGGCGAAATAGAATGAACGAGTCGTGTAATCATGGCACATGATGACGTTATGATCTATGAATCATCATGTTTCATTAGAACTTCCAGCATGACTTACTATAATATAATCACGTTGACCAGGCGCCATTATATTATACTAACTCATGCTTTCATTTCCAACACTTCTCCATAATTCATTCATAATTCAAATTCGGATGTTATAGAAATTTAGAAACTAAAACAGTTTCCTTTATGATGTAATACAGATAGCACGAAGAGATAGATAATTTCGGACAAGAAAATTTATGAAAATATCTTCAGAAACATCGAAGATATTTATGATGATATTTTCAGAATTTCTAAGATCGAAGGTTGATGAAGAAAGATTTTCCGCAAGATTTAACATGAGTAAGGAGCAAGATATTCTCTAAAGATTTCATCGGATACAGAATTATCTGGATTCTTTGAATATAGGGTTTGGTCCTTGTATTTGTACTTGGTCTCCTTCATGGTTTGCTTAATCCGTTTTTTAGTACCAAATTTTCTATCGAGCGTTCCTAACACTCCATTCTTTATCGTCAAACATTTGGCCATTAAGACCATCTACAATGTTGCTGTTTCCTCTGCATTTAATGTTCCATATCTGAATTAATAGTTATCAATTCGAGGTGTTTCGAGAAGATTATGTTTTTGGATGATTGAATGCTGATTGTAATTGTCAAGATTCATATGATGTTTACAATGAAATCAAGTGGCAAACTCGAAGAAATGTTTAGTTTCATATGTTATAATCAATATTTTAATACCTTTTAATTGTTCAGTGTTAGTAGTCCACAGTTAGTAGTCCAAATATAGTCCATATATAATTTAATATATAATCTTCAAATTAATTAAGACGTATTGTATTATCTAAGGCTCAATCTCGACCCATTGTACAACTGTTGTCTTTGAAGTAATCTTGACGTATTTTGTACATGTGTCTTACGATTTATTCGACGTATTGTATATGTAATATCTACGACCCATTGTACAACTATTGTCTTTGAAGTAATCTCGACGTATTGTGTACATGTGTCTTCCGATTTATTCGACGTATTGTATATGTAATATCTACGACCCATTGTACAACTATTGTCTTTGAAGTAATCTCGACGTATTGTGTACATGTGTCTTAAGATTTATTCGACGTATTTAATTCGAAGATTATTTTATGTTGTCCCGGGATTAACCAAGACTAGTAAATTATAGGGAATAGTCATAAAGGATATAGGAATAGTTAGCTAGGATATTGTTAGCGTGGATTCTTAACAAAAATTCTCATACAGTATTAGTTTGTTTTCTAACAAATTTTATTGTGTCCATTATTTCTTCATTATGCCACTTGTTAAATCTTGACTTGAATTCTGATCGGTCAAAATTTGAATATGTAATAGAATTGGAATGAAAGTGGTTATGCTTTGAATGAACGGATACGTATATCTGTGGTGGTAAGTAGGATAGTAAACAATTGTTGAATCATAATTGAAGTGTACAGTTTAACATATAACCGTGAAATCTAAATATTCCTCAGGTATTACCTACCCGTTAAAATATTTCCACAATTAATTAGTTTGTACGAACGAGTTTTTCAATTACAACTTTATGAAAATATATATACATATATATATTTTTTTCAGATGTAATCATGGATTTAATGAGTTAATATAATACTAACTCATCTGAATTACGATTAGAACTAGAATACATAATCTCTAAAACATTAAAGATTACATAATCGTCATTTAGAACGAAGATAAACGATGTAAAATAATATGTAGCACGAAGATAATCGATTAGAAAGATACATAGAATGAAGATAATTGATATAGAATGATAGGTAGAACGATAGATAGAACGAAGATTATACTTGAGGTATAGTTTGTGATGTTGAGGCGTATGATGCGAATGTTGTCGGTGGTACAGGTACTGTTGATGCTAGTGGTACAGTTGGTGCCGGTGATGCTGCTGGTGCTTGTAAGTTTTGCACCATATTCTCTAAAGTCACTACTCGAGTACGAAGTTCGTTGATTTCTTCCATTACTCCGGGATGATTTGCGGTTGGAACGAGCGGATGAATATAGTCTAGAATAGTAGATATTATGTAATCGTTGCGAGCTGTTCTGGCAATAAGGGTGAGAATGGTGTTTCGGACTGGTTCTCCGGTAAGTGCTTCAGGTTCTTCACCGAGAGGTGAATTCGTTTGATGAAAAGGATCACCCTCTTCTTGTCTCCATTGATTAAGTCGGCTACGAACCCATCCCCAATTCATCCAGAACTGATGATGGCTGATTGTTTGATTCATTCCGGTTACGCTACTTTTGGAGCTCGTGCGGAAATGCATATCGGAATAGAATATCTTTATGTAGTACAGAAGATTTCGTAGATTACGGCAGAACTTTCGGGAGCTGTCAGGCAAAGTTAAAATAACAGATGCGCTAAGATATGGATTTTGTCTATACACTATCTATGCAGTAACTGCAGTAAGACGTGTCTAGACTTAAGAATGATAAGTAGGTACTTTTCGACATGAAATGATAAGCAAAACTTTTTGACATGCAGACACGGTCGAAGTCCAGACTTACTAATGCATCATAACAACTATCAGTTAGACACACTAATGCAAGACCTGGTTCACTAAGACCTCTGCTCTAATACCAACTGTAAAGGCCCGTCCTAAACCATCTGGACGAACACTTCAATATCTGGTTCCATTGCGAGGTACAAACCTCTATATGAGACGTTTTACAAACATTGCATTCGTTTTTAAAAGACAATATTTCATTACAATGATAATCAACGATTATGCATACCATTTCAGTATATCCCAAACTATAAATGACTTAATCTGTCATTTACTTTATAATAATCTTTATGAACTCAATGACTCGAATGCAACGTCTTTTGAAATATGCCATGAATGACTCCAAGTAATATCTTTAAATTGGGCAAATGCACAGCGGAAGATTTATTTCGTACCTGAGAATAAACATGCTTAAAAGTGTCAACCAAAAGGTTGGTGAGTTCATTAGTTTATCATAAACAATCGTTTCCAACATTTTAATAGACCACAAGATTTTCATTTTCAATAACATTTCCATAATCATTATACAGGCATTTCGCAATCTGCATAAAGATAAAATCATTCATATGGTGAACATTTGGTAACCGAACTGTAACATCTCGCGTTTTTCCGTTAAATTTATTTTAACGCCCGTCTTTTTTTTTTTAGATAATATCTTCCGTTATCTAAATTCGTACCTTTCGTTGACTAACGTACTAATATTCCCGTTATTTAATTATAATATCACTTGTTTACTCGAGCGTTTTTAAAATATTTTTTTGGTTAATTCCCGCACCCGCTTTTAAACTTGAGGGACCGAAGTTGCCAAGTGGGCAAAGTGGTGACTAGGTCAACTAGTCAACCACTTCACCACCACCACTCATTCATCACCTCCCACTTCTTCTTCTTCTTTCTCCTACTTCTCCTTTTTGCTTTCAAATTCCCAATTCACAAAATCATCATCTAAATCCGATTGGAGAAGCAAACATCAAAACAAATTACATTTTTGTGATCCTCTCTTCATCCTCTCCGATTTGGTACCAATTTCACTACTTGGGGTAAGGTTTCTAAAAACACTAGATTTTTCTAAATTCGTGTTTTTGACTTGAAATGGTGTTAGTTAGTGTCTATGGCTCGTGTCTAGCATGAATATATGATTTACTTGCTCGATTTGTTATTTTGAGTAACTAGTATGAACAATTGAAATGGGTGTGCTTAATCTTGAGTTTTGGGTGATTAAATGTTGTTAAATTGTTAAAGTTCATATTTTAATTGTGTTACTAGTATCACTAGCTTCGTTTTGATGCGTAGGTTGATTAAGAAAACTTCAAAAACATGAATATTGATTTTTGTGGATTTTGGTTAGGGTTTGATAGACTTAAAATGAGCTTTTGATGTTTCGAATGCCATGAAATGGTATTAGTAAGTGTTTAGTTGTAATGTATGTTTCATTACCTTCAAAACGGCATATCATATGTGTGAATTGGATTCTCGAAACTTAAAATGCATTTGATGAACTTGAAACTTTGAAAATAAACCTTTATTGATCACTTGACGAGATTTCAGTTATTGTAATTGATGTTTTTGCTTGGTGAAAGTAGTTAGTTGTATTCCTTGTCAAAGGAGCTTTCCAAAGATATAAGATACGCATTCTAAGTGTTTACGGTTTGTATTTTGTGCTAAAATGAGTTTGATTCGAGACTTGAACATTTGAAACTGACCAGGCATCAGGCCACGCCAATTAGCGTGGCGCGACACCATGGGCCGCGACGCGGCATTTGCCGCGTTTGGGTTCTGACCTACTTTGTCAAATTTCAAAAAATGTTTGCTATGCTACGCACCTCCGATTCACATGTAACTTGTTCTAACATGCTTATATATGATTAAAAACCTCAGAAAAATAGTTCGGGACCCGACCCGAACGTGTTGACTTTTTCGTTGACTATGACTTGACCGAGTTTGACTTTTAGTTAAACTTAACCAAACATTTATGCAATTGTTCTAATCTTCTTTTATACTTGATTCTTGCATGAAACTTGACAACGTGATTCACATGCTATATTTAATCGAGTCGTAATGAGCCATAGGACTAATTGAACACATTTCGCCCGACCTTGTGTCATAACCGGTAATTGATACAACTTACTTGTTTAGGTCGAGGCTAAGCAACTTTCATGCACACGTTTACTTTGTGAAGTACATTTATACTCGTGCACTCGAGGTAAGATCATAGTCCTACCTTTCCAACAATTTTTTTATACTTTTAAATTGTAGGCTGAGAAACATATACTTTGTTACATTTTGTACTACTTACTTTTATACTTTGAACACAAGTACGAGGAAACAAACATTCCACAGCGAGTTAGAACAAAAATCCTCAATTCGATTATCATTAGTTACACTTGCAGGGTGTAAGCGAGAACTTATATTGTGTGGCCATACGGGTTTGACAAACCCTCATTACGGACGGTTCGCTACCGTCTACGGATGAAATATATTTTTGAGAAACAGTGTATGTTCTAACACTATTGTGATGGGGTTCTATGGAAGGAAACGTTAAGTCTTGATAATTGGGTGCTCGCGAACAAACTTTTGGAATGCAAACGATTTTGATAATCAACGTTATGGGAATACTAAATCTTGTGGTTCAAAACAACGTTTATTACAAACACCTATGATTTCACCAACATTTTTCGTTGACAGTTTTCTATATGTTTCTCAGGTTCATACATGACTATTTGATACATGCTTCCGCGTACACTCATACTTGCTTGGGGTCAATCATACATACATGCATACGCTAGTGATAGCACCTTTGGATTCAAACATATCGTTTACATACTTACGCTATTTATAGCAACTGTGATTTTAAACTAATTATGTCGCAAGTTATTTCATTTATACTTTACTACTTTTGTAAACTTAAACTTGTTATCGATCCGTTTGGTAAACTAAACTTTGTACGTTTTGTACATTTCAAATGAATGCGACATAATTTTGGTCAAACGTGTCTCATATAGAGACTATGACCACGTAACAGGACCTAAGTTAACGGCGCCGTCAATGACGATTTTGTCGGGTCGCTACAGATGGTATCAGAGCGTTGGGTGTAGGGAACTAGGATATGCATTAGTGTGTCTGACAGAGTCGTTAGGACGCATTAGTGAATCTAGACTACAACCGGATAGTTAGTCATTGCATTCTGACATACATTTGCTATAGACAGCACTTACTTGACTACTTGTGCATTATACTTGAATCATTCTTAGGCAAAATTTTTAATGGTACCAAGTTTTCATCAAACGAATCGGTATTCTATCTGAAAGGACCCGTCCTAATCCACCTGGACGAAGTCATCAATATTTGGTCCCATTGCGATGATCAGCTCCAAGTAATGCCCTTATATTGAGAAAATGCACAGCGGAAGACTTAATTCGTACCTGAGAATAAACATGCTTTAAAGTGTCAACCAAAAGGTTGGTGAGTTCATAGGTTTATCATGACAATCATTTCAATATGTTAATAGACCACAATATTTCATAATCATAAACATAATACACTCGCAAGTGTATGTAAAGCATTCTAAGTGGTTGAGCACTTGGTAACCATACTTAACATTTAATCAACGTCGCATATTCCCTTTATTATGAAATCTCACTACACCGTACCAAGTGTAGTCACCAAAACGAAGTACTGTGCAACCGTTGAATACTGGTCGTCCAGTCAGGTTGGGGTTGTCAGGCCCGATAGATCTATCAACAGGATTCGCGTTTACAATACCACATCTAAATAGTAGTTACCAAGCTACAGGGAATTATGCCAGTGGTACAACTCAACGTAGAATATATTTTTAAGTACTTGTGTCTATTTCGTAAACATTTATAAAAGCAGCGCATGTATTCTCAGCCCAAAAATATATATATTGCAAAAGCAATTAAAAAGGGAGCAAATGAAACTCACTTTTGCCTTGAAGGTATTTAATTCGACTTGGTCTCCGATAGATATCACGAACATAACCATATATATAATATATCAACATATTTTCTTTTTAAGTAATCGTTACATATATATATACTTTTAATATTTTCTTAGTCCGTAGTTAGCAGTTCGATGTTAGTGGTCCACAATTAGTTGCTTAAATACAATAAATAAAGACCCCATCATATTCGTATTGATCAGAATTAATCTCGACCCATGGTACCATGTTGTCAAATGACGTGTTGCGTACATAAAGTACCGTGTTGTCAAATGACGTGTTGCGTACAATCGTGAGGTCTTATGATTAATCTTCTCGTGTTGTTTACGGGTGGTCCTGAAATATATAAAATCAAATCATAAGTAATTATATATAAAATATCATATTAATTAGAAAAGATATGATTAATTTACTTTTTCTCCAAATATTTTCGTAGCTAAACTAGCTTCGGATACCCAATCTTGTTTTAGTCGTAGTTTCTTCATTACAACTCCGTTTTTGTTGGTTCAACTTGCCACTTCATTGGATTGAGTCAAATTTTAAGAATATGAACTGAAAATACCTTAGTTTGTATTCGAAATCATAGGTTATAGGTCAAACTTTGGTGAAACTTATGAAAGTGATCATTTTCCATCATAAAAACAACATTTAATGATCATTTTTCTAAAAATACTTACACTTTGAGTTAAACCATGAAATATTTATGTGTTAACATATTCATAAGAAATATCATTTTTCCAGAACATGAACTTCCAATTCAAAGTTCAAGATGGTTTTTAATTATCCAACCCAAAACAGCCCCCGGTTGCACTCCGACGACGTAGATTCAGTTTTTAAGATGTTCTTTGTAAAACCAAGTTATATCTTGTTAGGTTAGCATATCATTATGATATATTACAGGTCTTGAAGTGTTTTAAAAGTCAAGTTAGAAGGATCTATTTAGTTTGCGAACAATTTTGAAATCATTCAAACTATGTTCTTGTTGTTAAAATTTAATACCACAAAATAAGATAGCTATATGAATATGAATTGAATAAGATTATGAACAAGGTTACTACCTCAAGTTACTTGGACAAAGTTACTACAAAAGATAAGAAATAATCTTGGAATCAAAGAGTGGTGGAGTTAGATCAAAAGGTTGGAAGTAAACTTCTTCAAATGGGTGGTTATTTTGATATGTTCTTGAAAGAGTTTTCTTATGGTGTTTAAGGCTTGTAATTAAAGCTAAATGATGGGGAAAATGCTTGGAGATGATCAAGTATGAAGTTAGGAGTATTTTGAGAGAGAAATGAGGGTGTAGGTATGAGAAAATGGAGTGAAGAAATGGTGTTCATTTATAAAAACGTTTTTAGTTTATAAAGAAAGAAAAGGATTCCTAATTTTGTTTTCTTACTAATAATTCATACTACTTGACAAATCCTAGTTACCTCATATCTAGGGCAGTAATAATGTTGATTAGGATGTTGATTTGATGTGTATATACCAATAGTAAATACGTATAGAAGCTGGGTATGATACGGGTACATATACCCTAGATATACGTATAGAAATCTTGAGGAAACGGAACGAGAATTCAAATATAGCTATCTTTTGTGAATATACTTATATTGTTTTATGTATTTAAGTCCTTAAAAAGTGATTAAATACATTATATATACGATACATGTATAAGCATTATAGATTATAAGTATATATATCAAAGAATGTTACGTATAGTTATCGTTTTGAAAACTTAAGTTAGTAGTTTCAAAATATACTTATAACTCATTGTCATTAGTACACAATGAGATGTTAAACCATCCTTAGATAATGTTAAATATATATAAATACATATATATACACAAACGTATAATTATCGTATGTTATATAGTTCGTGATATCATTGGTCATATTGGACGGTCAAACGTTGTGTAAAACTCTTTTCAAAAACACAAGTCTCAACAATTTGGATTGCTTATCATGTTGGTATGGTTTAATTTATGTAAATATTAATCTCATAAGTATAATTTGGTCAGAAAATTCCGGGTCATTACAGTACCTACCCGTTAAAGAAATTTCGTCCCCGAAATTTGATAGAGGTTGTTATGGATAACAATAAGAAGGTTTTCATGACAAATATAAGGTGATAATGGAGTTTTATCATCATTGAGTAATGTAGATAAAACGATTCGATTATACGAAGAATATAAATGAGACTATCGTAAAAGAGTGAGATGAGTAAAATATATTCGTCTTAACCGATGACGTAGTTATGATTGATTTTCGGGATTTAAGGGATTTAAAGAGAATCTTACGTAATAAGATTTGGTTCTTTGGTGATTACGGAAATCAGGATCTTCTTTGATTATATGCAATAATCTGTTTCGATTGCTCTGTCGGATATTTCACTATAAATTCACCCATTCGTTTCCTTATTTTCCACGACTCACACCTTCTATTCTTTCTCCCCTGATTCTTACTTTAAAGCATTCATCAATATGCTCCATCCAGTCCTGATTCTTGATATACTCCTAATTTTTATATCTGTCATTCTTCTTTTTCATCTACCACCAGAAGAATCTATTTACTTCTACTATACTCTTGTGTTTATAGTGTTTCTAATTCTCCCGTGTCTCTATATTGCTATCTGCATCGATATATACGGTTTTTAATTTCGGGGTTATTATCGGAGTTTATATTCTTCATTATTTTTCGGAGCTTCATGCTTTCGTTTTCTCTTCCCGACTTCGAGTCAAGCGAGTAATGGTCCGGAATTCGTAGATATGAAATTCAGAATGAACATAGCTAATGCTCTAAGAAGAAAATGGTAATAGAACAATTTTGATTTGTTAAATTACCAGAATACCCTGGAGAAGACCGAGTCATCCAGAAAAAATATTCTCTTGATATGTTTAGAGATTAGATAGAATGTAAGAGTCGTGTAAATGGCACATGATGACGGTACTGTGAATCATCATGCTTCATTAGAAACTCAGCACGACTTACTGTAATATAATGACGTTGATCAAGTGTCATTATATTATACTAATCCATGCTTCAGTTCCCAACACTACTTCAAAACATTCATATTTTAAACTTGAAGGTTTCAGAATTTAGAAACTAACACAGTTTCTTTTATGTTGCAGATATTACGGAGAGATAAATGATCTCAGATAAGAATAGTTGTGAAAATATCGCCAGAAATATGGAGGATATTTATAATAGAACATACGAGAATATCTTAGAATTTCTAATATCAATGGTTGATGAAGAAGATTTGTCTGTGAAGGTTTAGAATGAGAAATAAGATGTTTGCTAACGATTTCAGCAGGCACAGAATCATTTGGATTCTTTGAAGGCAAACTTATTCTTTGTGATTTGTCCACGGCTTTCTTCATAGTTTCGCATAATCCGCTTTTCGGTACTAAATTTTCTATCGAGCGTTCCTAACACTCCTTTCTTTATCATCAAACTTTTGGCCATTAAGATCATCTACAACAAGCTGCTTCGTCAGCATTTTTAAAGTTAACTGATCTGGGTCATCGGTTATCATACCGAGGTAGTTTCAGGAGAATTGTGTTTTTAGAATGATTAATCGTTGATGGTAATATTGTGGAATATAAAAGGTTCCCCGGTAACAATAAAGAGTACGCATATATATCGCGGTTATAATAAAGTTGTTTCAGATAAAAAGTCGGAGTTGACTTGCTGGAGCTGTGACAAAATTAGCTACTTTGGAAAGGGATTGCAAAACGATCTTCGGTAATAACAATGTCAAAGGAACTAGAACATATACGTGTCAAACGTTTACTCAGTTTCCGAGGGTTTTTCAGGTGCATAACTATATGCATCAATCTTTTCTTCCGTAGATGAAGTGCGGTTGGTTTATCCTCTCGATTGAGGTGTTTTTAAGAATCATGATAGATTTGAACACTGATTGTAATCGTCGAGATACAATGAGGTTTACGGTGAAATCAAGTGGCAATCTTGAAGAAATGTTTAGTTTCATATGTTATAATCAATATTTTAATTCATTTTAATTGTCCAATGTCATTAGTCCACAGTCGATAGTCAACAGTAACAGTCCAATAATTCATATATTGTTTAATATATAATATACGAATTAATTAATACGTGTCGTGACCCGTATACGTCTCAGACTCAATCACAACTCAAACTATATATATTATTGTAGAATCAACCTCAACCCTGTATAGAGAACTCGATCATTACTGCATATAGAGTGTCTACGGTGATTCCAAATAATATATATAGGTGTATCGATATGATATGTCAAAACATTGTATACGTGTCCCAATATTTAAAGTGAGTAAAATAATTACAGAAATTAAATGACGATAAATAAAAGTGCGATAATTAAATTGCGATAAATAAACTGCGATAAATAAAATGTAATCAGTTAGCTAGGAACAGTTAGCTGGAACAGTTAGCTTGGATTCTTAACAAAAATTTTCATAGTTAATTTGTTTGTTTCTAACAGATTTTATTTTGTCATATGTTTTCTTCATATGCCACTTGTTGGATTCTGGGAAGTCAAAATCCAAATATGAAATTGAATGAAAATGGTTATTCTGCGGTGAACGGATACGTATATCGGTGGTTGTAAGTAGGATAGTAAATGACTGTTGAATCAGCTTCGACGAATGTACAATGTAACTTATTAAGATGAAATCTAATTATTCCTCGGGTATTACCTACCCGTTAAAAAAAAAATTTCACCATTAATATTTTGTACAAAAGAACTTTTAATTACAATCTTTATGAAAACATATATACATATATATTTTCTTCAGATGAAATCATGAATTTAATGAGCTAGAATAAGAAATCTCTAAAACTTTTTGAAACCACATATTCTTCGCAGAATATCAATGAAGTTATGGATCAATACTTCATCGTTCATTATTGTTGGTACTCCTTGATATCTATGGTGCGTATGATGTTGATGTTTGTGGGACAGATTATGATGTCGAGACGTGTGATGCGGATGTTGTTTGTTAGTGGTGATGATGGTATTGTTGATGTTATTGATGGTGGTGCTGATTATGCTGCTGGTGCTGTTGCTGGTGTTTGCAACCTTCGCACCATGTTCTCCAAAGCCGTCACGCGAGCGCGAAGTTCGTTAACTTCTGCTAGTACACCGGGATGATTGGCGGTTGGAGCGAGCAAATGAACAAGATTTGTAATATGGGATAGTATATAATCGTGACGAAATACTCTAGAAATGAGAGAGAAAATGGTGTTTCGAATAGGTTCGCCGGTAAGTGCTTCAGGTTCATCGCCAAGAAGGCAATTTGGTGGATGGAATGGATCACCTTCTTCTTGTCTCCAGTGATTTAGTATATTACAAACCCATCCCCAATTCATCCAGAATAGATGATGGAAAATTGGTTGATCCATTCCGGTGACGCTGCTTTCGGAGCCCGAATGGAAATCCATATCGGCATAACTGTCGGAATCTAAAGAATTCGAACTAGATGCGGAATCCATCTTGTATAATGGGGAAAATGAATTTTTGGTATGGAATAGATTATAGGAGTTAGATTTGGTACTCTTCAATACATAATTTACATATGTATATATAATACTAAAATCCCGTAAATTACGGAGAATCTTTGAAAAGATATCAGTCAAAGTTCGCAATAACAGATATGCTAAGATAAGAATTCGTCTATACACTATCAATGTAGTAAATGCAGTAAAACGTGTCTAGACTTATGAATGATAAGCAGGTAATTTCCTAAGGATGATAAGCAGATGATTTCCGACTAGAAATGATAAGCAAAACTTTTGACATGTAGACACGGTCGAAGTCCAGACTCATGCAAGACCTGGTTCGCTACGACCACTGCTCTGATACCAACTGAAAGGACCCGTCCTAATCCACCTGGACGAAGTCATCAACATTTGGTCCCATTGCGATGATCAGCTCCAAGTAATGCCCTTATATTGAGAAAATGCACAGCGGAAGACTTAATTCGTACCTGAGAATAAACATGCTTTAAAGTGTCAACCAAAAGGTTGGTGAGTTCATAGGTTTATCATGACAATCATTTCAATATGTTAATAGACCACAATATTTCATAATCATAAACATAATACACTCGCAAGTGTATGTAAAGCATTCTAAGTGGTTGAGCACTTGGTAACCATACTTAACATTTAATCAAAGTCGCATATTCCCTTTATTATGAAATCTCACTACACCGTACCAAGTGTAGTCACCAAAACGAAGTACTGTGCAACCGTTGAATACTGGTCGTCCAGTCCGGTTGGGGTTGTCAGGCCCGATAGATCTATCAACAGGATTCGCGTTTACAATACCACATGGAAATAGTAGTTACCAAGCTACAGGGAATTATGCCAATGGTACAACTCAACGTAGAATATATTTTTAAGTACTTGTGTCTATTTCGTAAACATTTATAAAAGCAGCGCATGTATTCTCAGCCCAAATATATATATATTGCAAAAGCAATTAAAAAGGGAGCAAATGAAACTCACTTTTGCCTTGAAGGTATTTAATTCGACTTGGTCTCCGATAGATATCACGAACCTAACCATATATATAATATATCAACATATTTTCTTTTTAAGTAATCGTTACATATATATATACTTTTAATATTTTCTTAGTCCGTAGTTAGCAGTTCGATGTTAGTGGTCCACAATTAGTTGCTTAAATACAATAAATAAAGACCCCATCATATTCGTATTGATCAAAATTAATCTCGACCCATGGTACCATGTTGTCAAATGACGTGTTGCGTACATAAAGTACCGTGTTGTCAAATGACGTGTTGCGTACAATCGTGAGGTCTTATGATTAATCTTCTCGTGTTGTTTACGGGTGGTCCTGAAATATATAAAATCAAATCATAAGTAATTATATATAAAATATCATATTAATTAGAAAAGATATGATTAATTTACTTTTTCTCCAAATATTTTCGTAGCTAAACTAGCTTCGGATACCCAATCTTGTTTTAGTCGTAGTTTCTTCATTACAACTCCGTTTTTGTTGGTTCAACTTGCCACTTCATTGGATTGAGTCAAATTTTAAGAATATGAATTGAAAATACCTTAGTTTGTATTCGAAATCATAGGTTATAGGTCAAACTTTGGTGAAACTTATGAAAGTGATCATTTTCCATCATAAAAACAACATTTAATGATCATTTTTCTAAAAATACTTACACTTTGAGTTAAACCATGAAATTTTTATGTGTTAACATATTCATAAGAAATATCATTTTTCCAGAACATGAACTTCCAATTCAAAGTTCAAGATGGTTTTTAATTATCCAACCCAAAACAGCCCCCGGTTGCACTCCGACGACGTAGATTCAGTTTTTAAGATGTTCTTTGTAAAACCAAGTTATATCTTGTTAGGTTAGCATATCATTATGATATATTACAGGTCTTGAAGTGTTTTAAAAGTCAAGTTAGAAGGATCTATTTAGTTTGCGAACAAGTTTGAAATCATTCAAACTATGTTCTTGTTGTTAAAATTTTATACCACAAAATAAGATAGCTATATGAATATGAATTGAATAAGATTATGAACAAGGTTACTACCTCAAGTTACTTGGACAAAGTTACTGCAAAAGATAAGAAATAATCTTGGAATCAAAGAGTGGTGGAGTTAGATCAAAAGGTTGGAAGTAAACTTCTTCAAATGGGTGGTTATTTTGATATGTTCTTGAAAGAGTTTTCTTATGGTGTTTAAGGCTTGTAATTAAAGCTAAATGATGGGGAAAATGCTTGGAGATGATCAAGTATGAAGTTAGGAGTATTTTGAGAGAGAAATGAGGGTGTAGGTATGAGAAAATGGAGTGAAGAAATGGTGTTCATTTATAAAAACGTTTTTAGTTTATAAAGAAAGAAAAGGATTCCTAATTTTGTTTTCTTAATAATAATTCATACTACTTGACAAATCCTAGTTACCTCATATATAGGGCAGTAATAATGTTGATTAGGATGTTGATTTTATGTGTATATACCAATAGTAAATACGTATAGAAGCTGGGTATGATACGGGTACATATACCCTAGATATACGTATAGAAATCTTGAGGAAACGGAACGAGAATTCAAATATAGCTATCTTTTGTGAATATACTTATATTGTTTTATGTATTTAAGTCCTTAAAAAGTGATTAAATACATTATATATACGATACATGTATAAGCATTATAGATTATAAGTATATATATCAAAGAATGTTACGTATAGTTATCGTTTTGAAAACTTAAGTTAGTAGTTTCAAAATATACTTATAACTCATTGTCATTAGTACACAATGAGATGTTAAACCATCCTTAGATCATGTTAAATATATATAAATACATATATATACACAAACGTATAATTATCGTATGTTATATAGTTCGTGATATCATTGGTCATATTGGACGGTCAAACGTTGTGTAAAACTCTTTTCAAAAACACAAGTCTCAACAATTTGGATTGCTTATCATGTTGGTATGGTTTAATTTATGTAAATATTAATCTCATAAGTATAATTTGGTCGGAAAATTCCGGGTCATTACACTATCACTTTCTAGTAACCCACGTAAATTCAAGATTCATACGCGTAAGGATGACGACGACTTCATTAGTTATACTAGTTCAAGAACTCTGTCTCCCAGATTGTTATTCATCACCATCCCAACTTACTATCCACAAGTGTTGTAAAATTTTCATCACTACTCTAGGTGAGTATCGTCGTCACTACTTATCACTACGGTTGCGTACTACTCGTTATCATAATTCGTTACTCTTTTCGTGCCTAAAGACGTTATTGTTTGACTTGAACCGCATTGACGTGAACAATCATTTATACACTTCCCTCGGGGAACGCTTCTTTATAGTTGCACTAATTCTTTCGATTCAATACGAGTCACGTTAGAGACGTCGTTACACTTTGTTTATATTAAACTTCACGATTACACGAACTTGAATCTATGGAGTAGTGTGGGAATGGAGGTATGAGTTAGTGTAATATAACGACACTCGATCAACGTGGTTATATTACGGTAAGTCATACCAAAGTTCTAATGACACGTGATGGTGATTGGACTCGATCAACCTAATCACCACCATGTGCCATGTACATGACTTCATTTTTGTTGTTGGATATCCGAAAACTCCGAGAATACTAATAACAACCATACCCGGGACACATCTTCGATTATTGTCGAACCATATTTATGATGGAATTTGACAATCTTTTAAACAAACATGTTCTACATATTAACAAGTTCATAAAACCCATTTATGAAGATAAAAGTGAGCGGAAGCATGCAAAGTTCATGTTATAAGTTAACCATTTTAAAAGACAAATTCCATTAATATATCAAGTCATGAAGATATGCTTACATATAAGAACAAGAGGAGAAGATATATATACCTCCTCAAGCTAGTTGAGGGTTGTTTCTAAGTAGCAAGATGATGATGAAGATGATGAACTATAGAGCTTCTAACTTGAAGCCTCAAGCAAGTAATACCCACAAGCAATAACCCCAACACCTTTGTAATTAGTTAGGATTTAAATGACACTAGAAATGAGGTTGCAAAACAAAGTTTTGGAACCCCTTTGAACACACAAAAAGGCCACGGCAGTCAGCTCCTTTGGAGCAGATTCTGTGCAGTTTTTTTTTGTTCTTTTTGATGTGTATTCACTCTCCAAAAGAGTCAAGTCTTGGTGCACCTTGTTAAGCATGAACTAGAGAATATATGTATCAAAAGTAACAAGAATCAACAAGCATGGGACTTGTCTTGGAGTCCCAAAAACTGCCCATCCATCCATTATTTTATAACAAGAATATTTTATAAAACTTGTTACAAGTTTTATAAAACTTGTATAAAAAAAATGTATTTGTTACTTGCAATAATTTTATAAACCATTTTATAAAATATAACATAACATAATTATTTAAACCTATAAATAATTAAATCCACATCATATATAAATTATCCAAATAATTTATCTCAAGTGATTATGATTTAGAAAACCGGTTTTCTAAAGTTCAAGTGTCGCGTATTTATTTAACAATCCAACCGCTAAAATAAATACATATAAAGTGTTGGTAAGCTTGTTATTGGGTATGACCCGACTTGGATCATAACATAGTGGCCACGTTAATTTAATATGTCTCTCGAGCATACGAAATACCTTCAATCTCCCACTTGCACGAGAAACATAAGAAATTAATGCAAGTGATGGATACCACCTAACGACCGTCCATCACCCCCAATATGTTATGACTTTTGCCATTCAATACCATCATCCCTTTCGAGTTCCCATCTCGAACATGAATAGGTGAATCTTTCATCACATCCTTTCGTCCTAGATGTCATGTTAAATCCAAGAGATACAGAGTGATCACTCTCTTTTAGATTTAACTTTATCAGGCCTTAGACATCTGACTCTCAACGAATAAGAGGGACAAATTCCATCTTGACTACATACGTCCTAAATATATACCTTGTATTATACCTGAGCTCTTCCTTATGAACTACCATATTTCAGAATAGCAAAGGAAAGAATCAAGGCACGATACTTGGTAAATATCCAAACCCAATATGTATCTCAGGTCAGAGGATACAATGATATTCGCCTTTACTCAAGACTACATGTGATCAACCACAAAGGCTCCATTTAGTAAATCTTGATCGCGGGTCTTCCAATATTTGTATCTTACAAATATCTATGAACCTTGGTTGCAACCTAGCCCCACATTCATACCGTGAACGTTTACCAATCCAAGTTCATAATAGTCTAAACCTCACACTTGTTCCCACATATGTGATCGACTACGGAATTTTAGAATAATTACTTATTCATGGATAAAATATGCAAAATTGGAACATGACTCATAATTAAATTAATACCATAATTATATTAATGAGTTTGAACTAATTCGTTCCGTTACAATACATAAAATAGATCATTTCCAATCATTAGAATATCGAAGCCCTAATGCACAAACATGTCCCTCATGTTTTGGCCCATGTAAAAGATTCGTGAGTGGATTCGCAACATTATGATCTGTGTGAACTTTGTGAATACATATCTTTCCCTTTTCAACCTCATCCCTGATGTAGTTGAATCTCCGCTCAATGTGACGAGTCTTTTGATGAGCACGAGGTTCCTTGATTTGAGCAATCGCACCCTCGTTGTCACAAAAGATCTCAAGAGGGTCCTGAATGGAAGGGACCACTCCTAAGTCGTCGATGAATTTCTTCATCCATGCAGCTTCCTGAGCTGCCAGTGAGGCGGCAATGTACTCTGACTCTGTAGTGGATAACGCAACAACATCCTGTTTTGAACTCTTCCAAGAGACCGCACCACCATTTAACATGAAGACATAACCGGATTGTGATCGAGAATCATCTCGGTCAGTTTGGAAGCTCGCGTCCACGTAACCTTTTACAGCGAGTTCCTCCTCACCAGACCCATAAATTAGAAACATATCCTTAGTTCTCCTAAGGTATTTCAATATACTTTTAACAGCAACCCAATGACTGTTTCCTGGGTTATTCTGGTATCTACTTGTCAAGCTTAGAGCGCATGACACATCCGGTCTAGTACATATCATTGCATACATGATTGACCCAATAGCAGATGCGTACGGGAGATTCTTCATTCTCTCTTGTTCATCTTTCGTGGTAGGACACTGAGATGAACTGAGAACGGTTCCTCTTTGAATAGGTACCAAACCTTTCTTAGAGTTTTCCATCTTGAACCTTTTCAAGACTTTATCAATGTATGTACTTTGACTTAAACCTATCAATTTCTTGGATCTATTCCTATAGATCCCTATCCCCAATATGTATTGTGCTTCTCCAAGATCCTTAATGGAGAAGCAACTCTTTAGCCAAGTTTTGACTTCTTGCATTGTGGTAATATCATTCTCAAATAATAATATATCATCCACATATAGCACAAGGAACATAATAGAGCTCTGATGATGTAGCGTGAGGGTACGAAATAGTATTATTTTTAATACAAAATACTACAAAATATGACACAAGTTTTATTAATTTACGGATGGGATATACCTAAACCTTGCTACAATACTATAGGCAGTGTACCTAATCGTAGAGTAGTGTAGTTTTTAGTAAGTCCGGTTCGTTCCACAGGGAGCTGGTGATACTTACTATATTTTTAACAACTATATTTATACAAAATATATATAATTATATAAGTAGTAATATTATTATAAAAGGGGGGTTTTACCGTTTAATGACCGGTTTGTCGATTCTATATTTTAAGCGCAAAGATAAATGACGATAATTAAAGTGCGTAAAATAATGACAATAAATAAAATGACAGTAAATAAAATTGCGAGTAATAAAATGACAGTAAATAAAGATACGATGAGAAATACAATAAAAGAATTATACTTATTTAAACTTCCGTAATCATGATGTTTGACGTGTTGATTTTAATTTATTACCATGGGTTAATTGTCCTTTGTCCTGGTTTATTTGATACGTCTATCTGGTTTTTGTCCATAATAGTCCATCGGTCATAAATATAAAGTGCGAGTGTCCTCGTCAAATTACCCTTATACCCGAAGTCAAATATTCCAACTAATTAAGGATTTAAACTGTGACGCAGTTATCACTTCTGTCAACAATTACACCAGTTATCACTGTATGTAATCTACCCCTGTTTTGATTAGATATGAATATTAATTTACCCACTTGATCAGTTTGAATAATCAATTACCCAACCCGAATAATTAATTAAATGATTATAATAGATTTCATATAAACGTCACTAAATAGGACAACCATAATCATTATTAATTACTAGGATAATTAATTTGAAGATAGGTTCGACAGACTCCAATGAGTTGTCACTCAATTAGACAATACCCCCCATCTATTAATAGTCAATAGTCCAATTTCCACAAGTGTCGGTCTTTTGCCCAAACCTTAATTATGGTACAAAGCCCAATTACCCAATTTTAGTAATTAGCCCAACATCATGATTACTTCGTTTTAAATAAGCATAATAATAACTTAGCTACGAGACATTAAATTAAAAAGGAAAGACATAACTTACAGTGGGTATTAATATCGTAGTATTACACGGGCAGAGTCTTGACTTAAAACCCGTAAATCATTTGTTACAATACTAAACTAAATCATAATTATTAAAATTATAATTAAAATTATAATTATTTATTTATGTTATATGTTTACAGAGAAGGAAAAGAAAAAGATGTGTTTGAGTTCGTGCATAAACTGCCTTTTTATAGGCATTTGGCCAGATTTTTACTGCCATGCGACTCGCATGGGTTTATGCCTATTTGCCATGCGACTCGCATGGCCACGCTGGACAGCTCACATATCTTTTGTCTTCTTGTTCGTCGACATATTTATTAAATATATATAAAATATAAATAATTTTAATAATTATTTATATATTATATTATATTTATGTGCATAGTAGACTAGATATTTTTGGTCCATTGCGTCGGGCGTTTCTTCTTGGCTCGGGTCCCGGTTCCGGATTTTCGGACGTCCTTTCGTACTATTTTATATCGTGTACTTTGCGTTCCGCAACTTGTACTCTTGTCATTTTAGACGTTCTTCATCAATAATTTGAACCTTTTTATTTGTATCTTGTATATTTGAGCTTTTTGGACCTTTGTGTCTTTAATTCGTCATTTTCGCCTTTTGTCTTCGCACTTATTTAATATAAACGAATATCACTTGAAAATGGAACAATTGCAACTAAAATCTTGTCTTTCTTGGGGGATTTTGCTATGAAATATATGTTCCTTTTTAGCCTTATCAATATCCCCACACTTGAGCGTTTCTTGTCCTCAAGCAATACAGTCTTGAAATAATATAATACATCACACGAATCACTTCTTTATTCTTCACACTTTGTACATCAGTGATTTTGATAGAGCGGTATAAACAATGATATTAACAATAGAACCATGGTTAAAGGTGGGTGTGTCATCCACAGTTGCCTTGGGTTTAGGTCAACGACACTTGCAATCAAATAGCCGATTTACTTTCGGTTTCCAAAGCAAAGTGCACATTTAAAAGGCGGTTTACAGTCCCACATGACTATAAAAATGTAGATCCTTTAGGAAATTGGATCTTTATGAAAACATTTGATCTTTTAAAAATTCAAGCTAGATTTTACCCTAGACAAGTTTTCTGATTTGACCCACCATCGGTGTTGCAAAATATATTTGTGGATCAATATTTTGGCTAAAAACATCTAGGTTCGTGTAATCCACTGCTACCCCTGTATCGGAAAGCACACATCCAATTTACTTGTTCCGTATATTACCTTTCGGTAAACTACCGTCCGGTTGTAAAGGAAAGCGATGAACAAGAAACTGTTAAGGCAATGTCCCATGACATGCAGATGATTATGGTCTTTTGACGTGTCGGATGCTAGTACTATCCTTGGTAGGAGCAATAGTAAAGATCATCCTATGATTTTTCGGTCTGGCACAAGGTCCTGTCTCCGACCATGCTATGCAACCACCGTTCTTACGGTTGACACCCGATTTGGTTCAGGTGACCTAATGAATTCCAGGTGAATTCCTAGGATTTTACGTTCAATGGTGATGAACGCATTGAAAATGGGTTTTTAGAAAACAAATCGGTTTGTATTTTTGATCAAAATATTTTCTCGTTCAAGCTCGAGTTTAGATATCATTGAATTCCATGAGTTTAAATTCTCAATCTTTAAGGTCAATATCAAGGATTGAGTAATATCAGGCTTAAATGCTGATTTTTAATCTTTAAGGAGATTATCCTTTCTGGGGATCTGATTCATTAGTCTTATCAAGCTAATTTGCACGGTGCCCCCCCATTGTACGAGATAAATCCTTCTCATGGTTAGGATAAATCTGACCACATGGCGACCCTGTTTGATGCTGAGGTCCGTGGATTTCCTGCTGATTTTAGAGATGACTTTTCTAGATTTTTCGTCAACCTACAGCTGGTCTGGACAACAACTTCATGACCTAAATCAAGAAGCGCGTGTCTTTTTCGGAAGACTTTACTTCCTTTTAATGATGGAATTGATTCATCGTGTAGATCCATCTTTTCTTTCAAATATATTACAATAAACCGGGTAAAACTGTTAATTAAGTCCAAAACAAAAGCACCTGCAATAACTTTACAGAAACATGTGATAGATAGTTTTTAATTAAATAACTTGGTACATTCTCCCCACACTTAGTTTCTTTCTTTGCCTTTTTATTCTTCTTTATTCCTTTTTAAATGAATTCAAGCGTTTTGGGTTGTTTCTCAATTTATGTCCTCGAGGTAACGATAATTTCGGTATTAACACCTAGTTTTCATCGTTCATAAATATGTATAAACATGATTTTGACTTCATTTAATTGAAAATTTTGAAAATTTTTACTAGAAGTGGGTAGTCAGTATATAAGACTAGGGCTGTTCCTTGTTATCAGAGAGCACTAGATTCTAATACAACTACTGCGTTACTAGTATTTTAGTTGAAAATTTTTCAAATTTTCATGAAATTTGGCAATTAAACTAAGTATAAACCCGAGAGAATTTATAACCCTTCCCCACACTTGAGATCATGCAATGCCCTCATTTGCATGAAATCAGACTATAATTATAAATTCATGAGGGTGATTAGTGTAGAAAAGTGATTAAAAATACCGAGTTTGTAATTACAAAGCTCGTCGAATGATTGATGGCGCCTCATCGTTCATTCCTCCATTTGTTATATAACATTTGTTATTTTGCGTCTTGTCGTCAAAATTGGTACCTTTTGCTGAACTTTAATGACAGTCTTTGAAAGTGCGTTGTTTTACCCTGTTGTGTTCATGATATAAACTACAAACATATATACATATTTTTGAAGTTGGGTATATTTCCCCACGTTCAAAAATTTATAAAATATAATATTTTTTTTTGGCATACTTTAGATCAATAAAATTAAAAATAATGATAACAAAATTTTTCGCCCCGCTCTCGGGTAAAGCAATTTCGGCTCTATGACCTAGTCTTCAACTCACGACGAATTTTAGAAATCAATTTTTTTTTTTTAACTTAATGAAATAAAGTAAATTTTGTTTTTAAAATCACACAAAACTTAAATTTAAAAAGCATATTAATTTTTATATAAAACCTACAAAATTAAAAAAAAAAAAAAAATTCAGAATGGAGGGAGGAAACTAGTTCTTTAGTGTCTGCTAGCGGAAAAGACCAATCGGGTTCCATTCTCGGAACTACACGAGAACAGAACAACTAACTCTAGATAGCATTTTCTTTTTAGAACATTTAAATCTCCCCACACTTAGGTAGCCGTGGTGTCAAAATTGTGATTAACTTCATCGTTAATTTCTCTTGGTCCATAATCAACTTGCATATCCGTGACTTTTTCTTTAAGCCATTGGTCGGATTCCTGTGTAATATCCACAATTTCAACTAGTTTCTCCTTTTCTTTAGGTGATAGATTGGATACTAACCGGTTACATAACTTAAAGTTCCCCTTGGTTCTAGCATCGCGAATCCGTTTAATAAGTTTCTTCATTGAACTATTAATAACGAGATCATTTAATTTCGTATCAACAACGGGGTTCTTTGTTATCATGTCATCATTAGGTGTTACTTCATTTTCCCCACACTTAGGCGTTTCATTATTATTAAGCACTACCGTTGGAGTTGGTAAAACAACATGGTTGTTACCAATCGTTTTTGCTGGTTCAATGGTTTTGGTTGGTGGAGATTTAGACTTTCGAATCATAAAGGTGATCGATTTGTTACCACTACTAAGTGTCATTCTTCCATTTCCTACATCAAATAACGCCCCGGTGGACGCAAAGAATGGTCGACCTAAAATTAGAGGAATGTTTGGGTCCTCTTCTATGTCAATGACAATGAATTCGGCTAGAAAGGTTAAATTACCTACTTGAATGGGTAGGTTGTCAGCAATTCCAACTGGGTGCTTAATGGTTTGATCAAAGAGTCGAACACTCATATCCGTTGGACTTAACTTACCTACACCTAATCTCTTATATAAGGAAAGAGGCATAACACTTACACTTGCACCTAAATCTGCTAGTGCATCATACATGACACAATCACTAAGTAGACAAGGAACAATAAATTCACCCGGATCACCTACCCTAGGTGGAGGTTTTGGTGGAACTGTCTTCACCGGGTTTATATTTACGGCTTTTGTTTCTTGCACTTTCTTATTCTTTTTCTTCTTCTTCTTTCCAGAGGTATCACAATCTTTATTACCTATCACTTGCTCATACTCAACTCCTTTTCTTGGAAACGGGATGGGTGGTTTGTATGGTGCCACCATTGGCTTTACATACTCGGGTGGTGGTGGTGTAACTTCTTCATTGTTACTCTCATCTAAAACCTTCCCATCTTCTGGTGCTGGTTTTTCAGAATTCGTTGAAACCATATTAACATTCTCATTCTGAGGATTTACTTCAGTATTACTCGGTAGCTTTCCTTGTTCCCTCTCACTCATCATGCTAGCAAGAGTACCTACGTGTTTTTCTAGATTCAAAATGGAAGCTTGTTGAGTTCTTAATGACTGATCAAATCTCTCGTTCGTTTGGGTTTGAGATGTAATGAATTGTGTTTGAGATTCAATCAGCTTTGCCATCATTTCTTCTAGATTTGGCTTTTTCTCTTCGGGTTGTTGTGGTGGTTTATACAAGCTAGGTCTTTGTTGATTGAAAGTGTTGTTTTGAGTCGGTTGGTTATTCGGACCTTGTTGGTTATACCAGTTATTTTCGGGTCCTTTTGGATTGTAAAGAATGTTTTGATTTCGATTTAAGTTTAGCCTTGGCGGTTGATAATTATTTTGATAATTATTTCCCGGCCTTTGGTTCATATAGGAAACATTCTCTCGTTGTTCCATCGTTGGTTCAATGTGACAATCTTTCAATAAGTGTGATCCACCGCATTGCTCACAACTGATTCGTATTGCGTGAATATCTTTATTCATCTTTTCCATTCGTCTTTCAAAAGCATCTATTTTTGCGGAAACGGAATCAAAGTCATGGCTAGAATCGGCTCTAGCCACTTTAGATGAACGAAAAATATCTTTTTCTTGGTGCCACTCATGCGAGTGGGAGGCTGTATTATCAATAATTTTGTAAGCTTCAGTTGCGGTTTTCTTCATGATGGAACCACCAGCTGTTATGTCGATGTCTTTTCGTGTAGCAACGTTGACACCTTGGTAGAATATTTGTACTATTTGGTAAGTGTCTAAACCGTGTTGAGGACATCCTCTCAACATCCTTCCGAATCTTGTCCACGCCTCATATAATGTTTCATTTGGCTTTTGCGCGAACGTAACAATTTCTCCTTGAAGTCTCACGGCTTTAGATGCCGGAAAGAATTGTTTAAGAAATTTTTCAACTAAAACATCCCATGTGTCAATCGCCCCTTCAGGTAACGATTCTAACCAATCTTTGGCTTCTCCCTTTAAAGTCCAGGGAAACAACATGAGATAGATCTGCTCATCTTCCACTTCTCGGATTTTGAATAGTGTACAAATTCTTTTAAACATACGAAGGTGTTCGTTAGGATCTTCATTCGGTGCACCACTGAATTGGCATTGGTTAGTTACCATGTGTAGAATTTGTCCTTTGATTTCATAATCTGGCGCATTAACTTCTGGCTTAATAATGGCGTGACCTTGGCCCGTGCGTGTGGCTCTCATTCGATCGTCCATACTTAGAGGTTCCGTTACTTCCATAATTGAATTTGTTGAATACGAATCACTAGAGGACTCTGATTTAACGGTTTGTGGTTCAGGAGGAATAATTAGTGGTTCAGGATCTTGGAATTGTCCTTGAATATGCTCCGGGTTCTTAATTGTGAAGTCGGGTTCAAAAGATGGATTATCGGAAATTTGAGTTGGAGTTCTTGTTCGACTAGATGACGATTCTAAAGAAAAATCAACGGCGACAATATTTGCTAGATGTCTTGATCGAGTTACAGGTGGTGAACGTATGAAAGGTGGTGAACGTTTTGCTCGGTGCATTCACTGAATATCCTATTAGTTTTTAAAAAGGAAAGAAAAATTATAATAAGTTATCCAATTAATAGACTTTTCTGATTTTGCCCACGTTTCGAATAGCCAAAAGATGCAGCAGAGGGGCAGGATTCGTTTGGTCTCAATATAATTGAGGACTGTTTGGCTCCAATAACCCGGTCCACGTACAAATCCAACTATTACTACGAACCAGAAAATTTTGATGTCTATCAATTTAACCACTTAAAATAAATTTTCGTAATTTTAAGAAATTTAGAGAAGAAGTAGAAAAAATTCGAAGTCCTAAAAACTAGAATGGCGAGAAATAAGAGAGAAAAAGATTGCGCGTCGAAAAGTGTCGAAAAATGAAAAAGACGAAGAGTGGTTTGTAAACACGCGGTTAATCCAACCTTATAACGATCACTATATTAAAATTAAAGCTACAAATGGAGATCACTAATTGGAATTGTAATTGATACATAGGTAAAAGGCGTCGAAAAATACGAAATAAGATAATAGCACGAAAAATGGCGTCGCAAAATTTTAAGGCACCTAAATCTTAGTCTAAAGAAAAAGCACTTAAGGGATTTTACGGCAAAACTAAAAATTCTAGAAGTAAAAATAACTATGGCAAAACTAAACTTAATACTAAAAGTTGCGAATATAGTCTAAAAATCTAAAGGTAATAAAACTAAAAAAAAAAATTTTTTTTTTTTTATAGACAAAATCTTAAAAATATATTTTTTTATAATTTTTTTTTTTTTTTTACGTTTTTTTTTTTTTTTTGCAAATATAAATTAAAAATATAGCGTTTTAGTGCTCCCCGGCAGCGACGCCAAAAACTTGATGATGTAGCGTGAGGGTACGAAATAGTATTATTTTTAATACAAAATACTACAAAATATGACACAAGTTTTATTAATTTACGGATGGGATATACCTAAACCTTGCTACAACACTATAGGCAGTGTACCTAATCGTAGAGTAGTGTAGTTTTTAGTAAGTCCGGTTCGTTCCACAGGGAGCTGGTGATACTTACTATATTTTTAACAACTATATTTATACAAAATATATATAATTATATAAGTAGTAATATTATTATAAAAGGGGGGTTTTACCGTTTAATGACCGGTTTGTCGATTCTATATTTTAAGCGCAAAGATAAATGACGATAATTAAAGTGCGTAAAATAATGACAATAAATAAAATGACAGTAAATAAAATTGCGAGTAATAAAATGACAGTAAATAAAGATACGATGAGAAATACAATAAAAGAATTATACTTATTTAAACTTCCGTAATCATGATGTTTGACGTGTTGATTTTAATTTATTACCATGGGTTAATTGTCCTTTGTCCTGGTTTATTTGATACGTCTATCTGGTTTTTGTCCATAATAGTCCATCGGTCATAAATATAAAGTGCGAGTGTCCTCGTCAAATTACCCTTATACCCGAAGTCAAATATTCCAACTAATTAAGGATTTAAACTGTGACGCAGTTATCACTTCTGTCAACAATTACACCAGTTATCACTGTATGTAATCTACCCCTGTTTTGATTAGATATGAATATTAATTTACCCACTTGATCAGTTTGAATAATCAATTACTCAACCCGAATAATTAATTAAATGATTATAATAGATTTCATATGAACGTCACTAAATAGGACAACCATAATCATTATTAATTATTAGGATAATTAATTTGAAGATAGGTTCGACAGACTCCAATGAGTTGTCACTCAATTAGACAATACCCCCCATCTATTAATAGTCAATAGTCCAATTTCCACAAGTGTCGGTCTTTTGCCCAAACCTTAATTATGGTACAAAGCCCAATTACCCAATTTTAGTAATTAGCCCAACATCATGATTACTTCGTTTTAAATAAGCATAATAATAACTTAGCTACGAGACATTAAATTAAAAAGGAAAGACATAACTTACAGTGGGTATTAATATCGTAGTATTACACGGGCAGAGTCTTGACTTAAAACCCGTAAATCATTTGTTACAATACTAAACTAAATCATAATTATTAAAATTATAATTAAAATTATAATTATTTATTTATGTTATATGTTTACAGAGAAGGAAAAGAAAAAGATGTGTTTGAGTTCGTGCATAAACTGCCTTTTTATAGGCATTTGGCCAGATTTTTACTGCCATGCGACTCGCATGGGTTTATGCCTATTTGCCATGCGACTCGCATGGCCACGCTAGACAGCTCACATATCTTTTGTCTTCTTGTTCGTCGACATATTTATTAAATATATATAAAATATAAATAATTTTAATAATTATTTATATATTATATTATATTTATGTGCATAGTAGACTAGATATTTTTGGTCCATTGCGTCGGGCGTTTCTTCTTGGCTCGGGTCCCGGTTCCGGATTTTCGGACGTCCTTTCGTACTATTTTATATCGTGTACTTTGCGTTCCGCAACTTGTACTCTTGTCATTTTAGACGTTCTTCATCAATAATTTGAACCTTTTTATTTGTATCTTGTATATTTGAGCTTTTTGGACCTTTGTGTCTTTAATTCGTCGTTTTCGCCTTTTGTCTTCGCACTTATTTAATATAAACGAATATCACTTGAAAATGGAACAATTGCAACTAAAATCTTGTCTTTCTTGGGGGATTTTGCTATGAAATATATGTTCCTTTTTAGCCTTATCAAGCTCCCACTAGCTTTCTTGTATACACAAGCTTTATCACCATTTTTAATGAAGTCAAATTTCTTTGCCTCCTCATTAAAACGATGATTCCACATTCTAGATGCTTGCTTCAATCCGTAGATTGATTTCTTTAACTTTCATACCTTTTTAGGATATTTTGGATCAACAAAACCTTCGGGCTGTACCATATAGACATCTTCCTCAAGATATCCATTTAGGAAAGCGGTTTTGACATCCATTTGCCATATTTCATAATCATAATGAGCAGCAATGGCAAATAATATCCTAATAGACTTTAGCATTGCCACAGGCGAGAAAGTTTCATCATAGTCAACCCCTTGAGTTTGAGTGAAACCTTTTGCTACAAGTCTAGCTTTGTATGTATCCAAGTTTCCATGTATGTCGGTTTTCTTCTTGAAAAGCCATTTGCAATCAACTAGCCTAGAGCTAGGAGGTTGCACAACAAGTTCCCGAACTTGGTTTTCATACATGGATTGCATCTCAGCGTTCATGGCTTCCTGCCATTTATCTTTATCAATCCGTGATAAAGCATCTTTGTAGTTGGTTGGTTCATCCAAATCAACCATATAGCAACCATCCACGAGAAACCCATATCTCTCGGGAGGATTACTAATCCTACTAGATCTTCGAACGCTCTGTATACTTTGATCATCCACTTGATCATTTTCAACATCCTCATGTTGAGTACCAGTGTCAACCATTTGTGTATCATCGACTTGATTCTTGAACCTCTTCAAGATCTATTTTCCTTTCACCATCACCTTCCATGAGGAATTTGGTTTCAAGGAATTCCGCCTTTCGAGCAACAAATACATTTTGTTCGGTCGGATCATAGAAATAGTATCCTATATCATCCTTGGGATATCCTATGAAGATACACTTTGTGGATCGAGCATGTAACTTATTAGCAACGTGGCGCTTAGGATAAGCTTCACATCCCCATACTTTCAAGTATGATAGAGAAGGAGGTTTTCCAAACCACATGTCATGAGGAGTTCGTTCCACTTTCTTGGTTGGGGCCATATTTAAAATACGAGCCGCGGAGCTTAGACAATAACCCTAAAATGATAGAGGTAACGAGCTTCTTGCCATCATAGATCGAACCATATCCATTAGGGTTCGGTTCCTCCTTTCGGAAACTCCATTAAGTTGGGGTGTTCCGGGTGGAGTAAGTTGTGAGATAATCCCACAACTCCTATGATGATCTTGGAAAGCATCGCTTAGGTATTCACCTCCTCTATCGGTACGAAGTACCTTAATTGTCTTATTGAGTTGATTTTGTACTTCGTTTTGATATTCTTTGAATGCTTCAAAAGTTTCGTCCTTTTGTCTTAATAAGTAGACATATCCGAAACGACTAAAGTCATCAATGAAAGTAACAAAGTATCTTTCACCATTCCTAGTCATGGGTTTAAAGGGTCCACATACATCCGAATGTATTAATCCCAATAAGTCTTTAGCCCTTTCATAGGTTCCTTTGAAGGGCGCTTTAGTCATCTTGCCTTGTAAACAAGATTCACATACATCAAACGAATCCATTTCATTTGACTTCAAAAGTCCATTCTTTTGAAGTGTATGCATTCGGTTCTTGTTTATGTGACCAAGGCGACAATGCCATAAGTAGGAATCACTCAAATCCCTTTTGAGTTTCTTGGTGCTAGTATGGTATATTGAGCTACTAGATGATGTGTCATCATGAACCAATTCATAAATTCCATTTGAAGGCGAAGCTTTGAAATAGAATACATTATCTAAATAAACGTGGATATCATCATTAACAAAATCAAGATTAAAACCACATTGTTTCAAACGGGAAACAGAAATAATGTTTCGACATAAATTGGGTGCATACAAAACATCTTTCAAAATAAGTTCCAAACCACTTGGAAGCTTCAACACAAAGTCTCCTTGAGCCTTCACTTGCACTTTGGCTCCATTACCCATGTAGAGACTTGATGTTCCCGTTTGTTTACTACTTCTTTTGAACCCCTGCAATGAATTGCAAATGTGAGTTCCACATCCAGTGTCTAATACCCATGTATTAGAAAAAGTAATACTAAGCTCTATATATACCATATATATATTACCTGAGGATTGCCCTGCATCCCTCTTTTCCTTCAACTCCTTAAGGTAGACCGGGCAGTTTCGTTTCCAGTGACCCATTTCACCACAACCGAAACACGGGTCTTCCTTGGGGTTTGCTTGTCCGACAACCTTTTGCTTCTTATTCTTGTTTTTGGTTGGGGTGACCATTTTCCCTTTTCCCTTGCCTTGATGGGCGGGTCCTTTCCTCTTAGCCGCCTTAGGCTTAGAGGTGCTATTACTTTTGGACCCACCATCATTGATCATTAGCACGGGTGAAGCCCTTTTACCCATGCTAGTTTCGGCCGTCCTTAACATGCCATGAAGTTCACCAATGGTCTTATCCATCCCATTCATATTGTAATTAATTACAAACTGGTCAAACCTCTTTGACAAGGAGTTTAGGATAAGATCGGTGGCTAGCTCATTAGATATGTTGAGATTAAGACGGTTTGCGCGATCAATAAGGCTTTTCATTTTGAGGACATAAGAGGATACGGATTGGGTGTCATCCATACGACATGCATGTAGCGCTCGAACCGTTTCGAAGCGCTCGACACGTGCTTGTTGAAGGAACATCTCCTTCAACTGCGTAATCATGTCATATGCACTATGATGTTCGAAATCCTTTTGGAGTTCGGGTATCATAGTCCCAAGCATTAGACAAGCGACTTGCACCGAATCGGCGCAATACTTGTCATAATAAGCCATGCCCTCTAGATCTTCCTCATCCGGTTGGTCGGGAATAGGGTCCTCCAACACATACGCTTTATCCTCAAGTTTGAGGACAATCCTAAGATTACGGAACCAATCCATAAAGTTCGTATGGTTGAGTTTGTCTTTCTCGAGGAGAGACCTTAATGATAGGTTATTTAGGTTAAGTGGTGCATTTTGCATGTTGTTGTTATTTGCGGCCATCTACAAAATTAACAAAGTTCATTTAAGTATCGATTTTAAATTTAATAAACAATACCCTTTTATAATTAATTGTCTTATTAAATATTAGAATCCAACGGTAAATCAAATTCCGGTTAGGTGACCTTTATCCCGTTACTTAATTTAGCTAGGTAGTCATTTATATGACAATTGCAATCCTTTTGCAACTTCTAAATTATGGGATCATGCAATCCTTTTGCATGGCATATTTATCCCATCAACGCCTATTTGTTCCTCATGCTTCGGTGACCCTAAGTTCATGATTTCCAAATCAAGTCGTCCTACTTGTGTAAGCATGTAAAATCAACATACAAGTGGTTAGGTGACCTTTATCCCACAAGCATGCGAATTTTACCTTAACCATATTAGTTAGTTCATAATGGTTAGGTGACCTTTATCCCATTATGAGTTCCCTACTATGTTCAAGTGTTCCCACAAAAGGATGGCGTTTAACTTGTTTACCTTGTTTTAGTTAAGGGATTTTAAGTTTTCATAAATTCTAGTTTAAGAAAACATTTGCCATACACCAACATGCATTGGGTGTATAGTACATTATGAAAAACCAATTTTCATGTCATATTAGTAAAGCCAATTACATACCATTTTATATACATTAACATCATGTCCTTAATAACCATTTATTAGTGTCCTTTTGTTGTTTTAATTATAACCAATTATAATGTCATTTTGCAAGTTGTAAATATGTGATTATCTTGTATCAACCAAGCATACAAACACAATAAACATGCAAAACAAATAAGTCCACAATCAAGCCAATTTGGTAGACATTTGTTTAGCCAAAACAAATGTCACCTTCTAAGGGTTATGACAGAGTAGGAGATTTATAATCTCCCACTTAATCTTGCATCCAAATGCTTCCAACTTGTGTTTATCTTCATCATCTTCATTCTTCATTCTCTTTACAAAAAATATATCTTAATACATTTTTTCTAGAAAATGAAATTACACCCTAATCTATTTTACATACCAAACATAAAATAAATTACAATTGAATAAAATTACAAATTATTACAAACCAAATGAATGATTAATATTACAAACCATAAGAATGAATAAAACAACCATATCATACAACCATTAAAACACAAGGTCTAGGCTTGATTGTGAACCATATCATACAACAAAATTTGACCAAAAAATAAGTTCCAAACCCATTTTGGAACCCCTAATTTTCGGCCAAAAAAAAATCCCACCCAAAATCCAAAATTTTTACATTCTTGTTTCATGCATGTTACTAGAATGTAAGATTAGTGGATTTATAAGTCATAAACAAGAAGCATATTTTAAAGACCTTGGCTCTAGATACCATTGATGGAGTTTGAAAATCTTTTAAACAAACATGTTCTACATATTAACAAGTTCATAAAACCCATTTATGAAGATAAAAGTGAGCGGAAGCATGCAAAGTTCATGTTATAAGTTAACCATTTTAAAAGACAAATTCCATTAATATATCAAGTCATGAAGATATGCTTACATATAAGAACAAGAGAAGAAGATATATATACCTCCTCAAGCTAGTTGAGGGTTGTTTCTAAGTAGCAAGATGATGATGAAGATGATGAACTATAGAGCTTCTAACTTGAAGCCTCAAGCAAGTAATACCCACAAGCAATAACCCCAACACCTTTGTAATTAGTTAGGATTTAAATGACACTAGAAATGAGCTTGAAAAACAAAGTTTTGGAACCCCTTTGAACACACAAAAAGGCCACGGCAGTCAGCTCCTTTGGAGCAGATTCTGTGCAGTTTTTTTTGGTTCTTTTTGATGTGTATTCACTCTCCAAAAGAGTCAAGTCTTGGTGCACCTTGTTAAGCATGCACTAGAGAATATATGTATCAAAAGTAACAAGAATCAACAAGCATGGGACTTGTCTTGGAGTCCCAAAAACTGCCCATCCATCCATTATTTTATAACAAGAATATTTTATAAAACTTGTTACAAGTTTTATAAAACTTGTATAAAAAAATGTATTTGTTACTTGCAATAATTTTATAAACCATTTTATAAAATATAACATAAAATAATTATTTAAACCTATAAATAATTAAATCCACATCATATATAAATTATCCAAATAATTTATCTCAAGTGATTATGATTTAGAAAACCGATTTTCTAAAGTTCAAGTGTCGCGTATTTATTTAACAATCCAACCGCTAAAATAAATACATATAAAGTGTTGGTAAGCTTGTTATTGGGTATGACCCGACTTGGATCATAACATAGTGGCCATGTTAATTTAATATGTCTCTCGGGCATACGAAATACCTTCAATTTATGCTTTCGAATGAATGACAAATTCTTTCGACTTCAAACATATGTTACACGTGTATACTATCTCATTTTCTTATAGTTTTATCGACGAACTACAAACTGTTTGGTATGCTCACATCGAGGCGGAAACTTCTCTCGCATTACACTCGTACTTTAGTATAAAGAAACCTTCTATCTAAATTCTCAATGGAGAGAGAGACTCTTCACACTATACTAGCATTCGCCACGAGGGTGAATAGTCCTAACGAACGTTTTTAGAAACCGATAAATCTTCCGCGGCGCGAAATTCTTGAGAAACAGAAACTTGTTCCAACAAACGTTTTCACGTCCTAACAAACTCTTTCAAATATACCTTAAAGGAATGTACCTCGTTTCGGATCGAGATGCTCGTTTCACTTCTAAACTTACAAAAAGCCTCGGGACCACGTTTAAACATGAGTACCGCGTATCATCCACAAACCGACGGACCAAGCAAACACATGATTCAAACCTTGGAAACCATAATACGAGTTTGTGTTATCAACTTCAAATTTACTTGAGAAAAGTTTTTGCCTTTAACCAAATTCTTTTACAACGATGGTTATCATTCAAGTCTTAACGTCACACTTTTCGAGGACCCGTATAGCCGTAATTATCGTTTTCTTAATTGTTGAACCGAAGTAGGTGACATGCAAACCACCGGACCCGGACTCATTCATGAAATAACCGTTAAAATTGTTCAAATCCAAGAAAGGCTCAAGACGGTCGTAGTTGCCAAAGGAGCTATACCGATGTTAGACGTAGACCTTTCGAATTCCAAGTGAGCGACCGCGTAATATTAAAAGTCACACCTTGAAAAGGTGTAATCCGTTTCGGGAAACGTAGAAAGCTAAATCCGCGATAATTTTGAGCCTTTTGAAAGCTTGGGGCGTATTGGACCCGTTGCTTACCGCTTCGAACTTCCGACTCAAACAAATTCCGTTCATCCTACATTCCGTGTATCAAACTTAAAGACGTGTCTTGCAAAACAAGAACTTGTTATTTCTTTTGATGAACTTACTATCGATGACAAACTTCACTTCCTAGGAGAACCGGTTGAAATTGTGAATCGTGAAACCAAACTTTAAACCAACGAAAAATCCCGAATGTCAAGGTTCGTTGAAATGCCCGAGGAAGTACCTTTACATATCCGTAGAATTTGCAACGCAAGGTTTCGAGGAAGGAACAACAACTACTACTTCCAACAAAATTTCGGGACGAAATTTCTTTTAAGGTGTAGGTAATGTAACATCCCGCATTTTTCCGTTAAATTTATTTTAACGCCCGTCTTTTTTTTTTAGATAATATCTTCCGTTATCTAAATTCGTACCTTTCGTCGACTAACGTACTAATATTCCCGTTATTTAATTATAACATCACTTGTTTACTCGAGCGTTTTTAAAATATTCGTTTGGTTAATTCCCGCACCCGCTTTTAAACTTGAGGGACCGAAGTTGCCAAGTGGGCAAAGTGGTGACTAGGTCAACTAGTCAACCACTTCACCACCACCACTCATTCATCACCTCCCACTTCTTCTTCTTCTTTCTCCTACTTCTCCTTTTTGTCTCAAATTCCCAATTCACAAAATCATCATCTAAATCCGATTGGAGAAGCAAACATCAAAACAAATTACATTTTCGTGATCCTCTCTTCATCCTCTCCGATTTGGTACCAATTTCACTACTTGGGGTAAGGTTTCTAAAAACACTAGATTTCTCTAAATTCGTGTTTTTGACTTGAAATGGTGTTAGTTAGTGTCTATGGCTCGTGTCTAGCATGAATATATGATTTACTTGCTAGATTTGTTATTTTGAGTAACTAGTATGAACAATTGAAATGGATGTGCTTAATCTTGATTTTTGGGTGATTAAATGTTGTTAAATTGTTAAAGTTCATATTTTAATTGTGTTACTAGTATCACTAGCTTCGTTTTGATGCGTAGGTTGATTAAGAAAACTTCAAAAACATGAATATTGATTTTTGTGGATTTTGGTTAGGGTTTGATAGACTTAAAATGAGCTTTTGATGTTTCGAATGCCATGAAATGTTATTAGTAAGTGTTTAGTTGTAATGTATGTTTCATTACCTTCAAAACGGCATATCATATGTGTGAATTGGATTCCCGAAACTTAAAATGCATTTGATGAACTTGAAACTTTGAAAATAAACCTTTATTGATCACTTGACGAGATTTTGGTTATTGTAATTGATGTTTTTGCTTGGTGAAAGGTAGTTAGTTGTATTCCTTGTCAAAGGAGCTTTCCAACGATATAAGATACGCATTCTAAGTGTTTACGGTTTGTATTTTGTGCTAAAATGAGTTTGATTCGAGACTTGAACATTTGAAACTGACCAGGCATCAGGCCATGCCAATTGGCGCGGCGCGACACCATGGGCCGCGGCGCGGCATTTGCCGCGTTTGGGTTCTGACCTACTTTGTCAAATTTTGAAAAATGTTTGCTATGCTACGCACCTCCGATTCACATGTAACTTGTTCTAACATGCTTATATATGATTAAAAACCTCAGAAAAATATTTCGGGACCCGACCCGAACGTGTTGACTTTTTCGTTGACTTTGACTTGACCGAGTTTGACTTTTAGTTAAACTTAACCAAATGTTTATGCAATTGTTCTAATCTTCTTTTATACTTGATTCTTGCATGAAACTTGACAACGTGATTCACATGCTATATTTAATCGAGTCGTAATGAGCCATAGGACTAATTGAACACATTTCGCCCGACCTTGTGTCGTAACCTGTAATTGATACAACTTACTTGTTTAGGTCGAGGCTAAGCAACTTTCATGCACACGTTTACTTTGTGAAGTACATTTATACTCGTGCACTCGAGGTGAGATTATAGTCCCACCTTTCCAACAATTTTTTTTATACTTTTAAATTGTGGGCTGAGAAACATATACTTCGTTACATTTTGTACTACTTACTTTTATACTTTGAACACAAGTACGAGGAAACAAACATTCCACAGTGAGTTAGAAAAAAAATCCTCAATTCGATTATCATTAGTTACACTTGCAGGGTGTAAGCGAGAACTTATATTGTGTGGCCATACGGGTTTGACAAACCCTCATTACGGACGGTTCGCTACCGTCTACGGATGAAATATATTTTTGAGAAACAGTGTATGTTCTAACACTATTGTGATGGGGTTCTATGGAAGGAAACGTTAAGTCTTGATAATTGGGTGCTCGCGAACAAACTTTTGGAATGCAAACGATTTTGATAATCAACGTTATGGGAATACTAAATCTTGTGGTTCAAAACAACGTTTATTACAAACACCTATGATTTCACCAACGTTTTTCGTTGACAGTTTTCTGTATGTTTCTCAGGTTCATACATGGCTATTTGATACATGCTTTCGCGTATACTCATACTTGCTTGGGGTCAAGCATACATACATACATACGCTAGTGATAGCACCTTTGGATTCAAACATATCGTTTACATACTTACGCTATTTATAGCAACTGTGATTTTAAACTAATTATGTCGCAAGTTATTTCATTTATACTTTACTACTTTTGTAAACTTAAACTTGTTATCGATCCGTTTGGTAAACTAAACTTTGTAAGTTTTGTACGTTTCAAATGAATGCGACATAATTTTGGTCAAACGTGTCTCATATAGAGACTATGACCACGTAACGGGACCTAAGTTAACGGCGCCGTCAATGACGATTTTGTCGGGTCGCTACACGAACTAACAGGATGCATATAGAATATCCCCCGCATACAGTCATTTTGCAATCTGCATGCTATATACCGGCCATCGCAATCAGTATATATCAATCGAAGTACTAAAGCATTCGTACCTCTAATGGGACTTGTCAAGGTCCATAGATCTATCTTTAGGATTCGCATCAATTAGGGGCCATTTCCCTAATTCTTAGGCTACCAAGCTAAAAAGGGGCGATATTCGATGTTCATAATCCAACCATAGAATATAGTTTAAGTACTTGTGTCCATTTCGTAAAACAGTTTATAAAACAGCGCATGTATTCTCAGCCTAAAAATATATAAAAAGGGAATAATGAAACTCACAATACTGTATTTCGTAGTAATTATGCTTATGATGGCATTGAACAAGTGCAAGATTGGCCTCGGATTCACGAACCTATATTAATTGTATATTTATTAATATACATAACTGTAATCGAACAAATATATATAAATTTATTAGTTATATCCTTTCTATATTAATAGTATATATATGTTTCATATATTCATTTTTGTATAAAAAATATTAATTTTTGTTGTGTTATTTGTATAAAATATATCATTTGTATATTAATACTAATAATAGTAGTTATAATAATACCAAAATAATATTAATGGTGGTAAAAATGATTATAATACTTAATATTATTAATAAGATAATAATGTTAATAAGTCCATCAATGATAATAATAATGATATTAATGATAGTGATTGTAAAAATATTAATTTTATTGTTAATGGTATTTATGATAATGATTTTAGTAATTACATAATCATACTCATAATACTATAACTAATAATACTTATAACAATAATAATAATAATAATAATAATAATAATAATAATAATAATAATAATAATAATAATAATAATAATAATAATAATAATAATAATAATAATAATAATAATAATAATAATAATAATAATACTAATAATAATTAGAATACTAGTTAATAATAATAATAATTCTATTAAATGATATAAGTATAAATTTTAATGAAACTAATAATAACTTTTATTATTTTCATAATAATAATTATAATAATAATAATGATAATAATAATTATAATTCTAATAATAATAATAATAATAATAATAATAATAATAATAATAATAATAATAATAATAATAATAATAATAATAATAATAATAATAATAATAATAATAACCATATTCTTAATTATAACTATAATCATAATAATAATAATAATGATAAAATTTATAATAATAAATACATTAATAATGTTAATATCAATAATAATAATAATAGTAAAATTCATATTACTTATAATCATGGTAATAATAATAATAACACTTATAATTCTAATAATAATTAGTAATAATAACATTAATAAAATATAACAATAATAATAATAACAATATTCAGAATAATAACATTAATAATTAATAATAATAATAATAATGGAAATAAAAGTAAGAGTGTATTCCCCTCCTAAAAATAAACGCTCCAGACGGGACTCGAACCCAAGACCTCTCGAACACCCGACAAACACCCAACCATCTGATCCATCCTGTTTTTCTGATTAAATACCTAACCCTTTATTTATATTTAGTATTTTATTATCTTCTTCTTCTTCAAATTGAAAAACGACCGAGGACCAGACCATGTTAGTATCAAGTTTCTTAATTAGTTTTAAGACAAAAATGACTCTCAATATGGATTAAATCAATTTAAACAAAACAAATAAGAATCTGAGCTGTATCAGTTTAAAAAAAACGTTCATGAACTTAAAATCAAACTCGATATTATAGACTGTTATAGACCTCGATCCCAACATGAAAAAGATTCTAAATTGTTATTAGAAACTGTTTGAATCCTTAATTTAACTTGAAACGTCAGTATGGCTTCGATTTTTTGGATGAACACAATAGTTGACTTTTGAAAATCGAAACTTTGACCTCGAATTTCTTAATCGATAAAACGAATTGAAATCTAAGATTTTACAGAGAGTTTTCAAAAGTGATTTCTAACAACTATGCAATTCTAGATTTTAAAATGAGATTCGAATTCAAGGTTTTGATGATTTTAAGAAGAACAGAGCATAAACGACTGAAATTTGATTTTTCTGTTTTAAAATCGCTAAATTAATGCTGTATCAGTTGTAATGGATAATTGATAATAAAAGGTTGAATTTGTTAGCACAATCAGATCATTTGATATATATAAAGAAGCCTCAGAGGATCGACAACTTATCACAGACAAAAAAATAAAAAATAAAAATAAAAAAAATAAAAAAAAATGTGGAAAGTGATCGTGACACTCAACAGATTTTGGAATTTACCTTTGATTTTATTTTAGCAGACAAGAAATAAATTTTAATATAAGAAAGAATTTAACACAGATAGTGGAATCAAAACAGGAATTATACAATTAATTAACTTTATAATTTAGATATAATTATTATTAATAATTAATAATTATGTTAATATTAATAATTATAATAATATTGATAATGTTATTAATAATAATAACAATAGAAATAATAATAATAATATTAATGATAATGATATCATAATAATAATAATAATAATAATAATAATATTAATAGTACTAATATTGATATTAATATTTATATTAGTATTAATAATGGAAGTAATAATAACATTACTAATACATCTATATTTTAAACTTGTAATTATATTTAATATGTATTATTATTACAATTTATTAATTATATCATATTTACTAATTATATAATAACATATATTTAATATTTTGTATTATATATATTATAATATGCATATAATCCAAAAATTATGTATATCCATTATATATACATATATATGTACATATTTCAATTTCTACATTTTTACTTATGTTTTAAATATTAAGTAAATAAATATATTAATTACAATTAATCTTAGAGTATAACATTTATTACTTTGTTAACATGGACAATTTATGCATATTCAATCTATTCTCTTTATAAAGTTTTAAATAACAAGTTTAAGTTATTTTAAGTTATTTTAAATCACATAATGGTTCATTAATATATTTAATTTATTATATATAATTATTTACATATATAATCATTTATATATATACATTTCTGTTTACAATTTAAAGTTCGTGAATCGTCGAGAATGTTCAAAGGTTAAATGATTCCATGTAAACAGTTCAAAAATTTTTGAGACTCAACATTACAGACTTTGCTTATCGAGTCGAAATCATATAAAGATTAAGTTTAAATTTGGTCGGAAATTTCCGGGTCGTCACAATGCCCAACAGCCCCGTAACAATCTAAAAACTTTATTTCTCACTCCAACTACTGAATCCGTCACTTGTGGAAATGTTTTATTTAAAAGTTGTAACCCGATGTTCTTTTTCTCAATTTGGTGAGAAGCGAACATCACTAACCCGTAAACATAACATGCTTCTTTATGTTGCATGTTTGAAGCTCTTTCCAAAGAACGAAGTCCTATGTTGGGATAGGTAGAGTCAAAATAGGCTCTCAACCTGTAGCGTAAAATTGCATCTGGGTTCCCCGCATTCAATGCTTTAAAGAAAACACGGAGTAACTTATGGTCTCCCCAATGTGATATACCCCATCTATCAAAGGAAAGCCTTTTATTAACTAAGGCATTCCTGGAATGTCTTTCAAATGTTCGGCAAACTAATTTCGCCGTAAATAATTGTACCAATGAATTCTGACCGACTCTAGACAAGATTTCATCAATCATATCCCCTGGTAGGTCTTCTAAAATTTTTGGTTGTCTATCCTTAACGTCCATTGTATGTTTTATATCGTTTCTTCCTCCTCGGACTTGGTTCGTTTTGCTAACTTCCTAGGGATATATGGTGCTCCTCTAATGCGAGCCGTCATTTTCACAAATGGTTTAGAAAAACCTGGTGGCTTAGATGTTCTCGGGTTATAGTGAAAGTTTAAGAAATACGGGTGTTTACGGTACACCCCATCAGGGTATTTCATGTTAATGTAGAGTTCATCGGGGTTGGAATTATGTTTCTCTATTTTGATTCCTTTTCCCTTATTATTTTCTTTTGCTTTTTCAAATTGGGTCGAGGTAATTTCTATAACATCATCGAAATCCTCATCGGGATCCGATTCATCAGAAAATTGGTAATTTTCCCAATATTTTGCTTCCTCGGCGGAAACACCATTGACCATTTTTAACTTTGGTCCATTGATTGAGGATTTTCTTTTATTTAACCGTTTTTCTGTAGTTATTAATATTTCTTCCTCTGGAACCTCTTCTTCTTCCGGTTCCTCTTCTTCCGGTTCCTCCTCTTCCGGTTCCTCCTCTTCCGGTTCTTCCTCGGGAATTTGTGAATCTTTTCCAAAATATATTCGACTCTTCATTATTATTAGGTGAGTCGATGGGATTTGTACTAGAGGTAGACATCTATCACACAATATCAAACACGTTAAGAGATTAATATATCACATAATATTTACATGTTAATAATATATAGTTTCCAACAAAAAGTGTTAAGCAATCATTTTTTTTTTAAGAAAACACGGTCGAAGTCCAGACTCACTAATGCATCCTAACAAACTCGGTAAGACACACTAATGCAATTTTCTGGTTCTGTAAGACCAACGCTCGGATACCAACTAAAATGTCCCGTTCATATTGATTATAAACGTTTTATATTAATTGATTTCTTTGCGAGGTTTTTGACCTCTATATGAGACGTTTTTCAAAGACTGCATTCGATTTTTAAAACAAACCATAACCTTTAAAATATTACGACGATTATCAAATAATGATAATCTAAAATATAGCATTTTCACACGACCATTACATAATGGTTTACAATCATATTACACAACAATATATGTCTTCGAATGCAGTTTTTAAACAATATTATACAAGCATGCTGACTCCAACTCTTGTCCATAAATTAGCATGCAACAGCGGAAGCTCTTAATAATCACCTGAGAATAAACATGCTTTAAACGTCAACAAAAATGTTGGTGAGTTATAGGTTTAACCTATATAACAAATTGTAATAATAGACCACAAGATTTTATCTTTCAATAACATGCAATCTGCATAAAAATCATTCATATGGTTGAACACCTGGTAACCGACATTAACAAAATGCATCTAGAATATCCCCATATATAAATATCGAAGTACTAAAGTAGTTCAAATTCTCTGACTGGGGCATGTCAAAGCCCATAGATCTATCTTTAGGATTCGCATCAATTGGTGGCAATTATAATAAACCCCATTTCTTAGGCTACCAAGTTCAACAAGGGCGATATTCGGTATAACGATTCAACATAGAATGTAGTTTCAATACTTGTGTCTATTTTGTAAATCATTTTCAAAACTGCATGCATTCTCATCCCAAAAATATTAGATAGTAAAAATGGGACTATAACTCACTTTCACAGATTTTTCCTTCGTCGAGAAAATAAGACTTGGCCACGGGTCGATTCATGAACCTATAACGAATATATACATATATATCAAAGTATGATCGAAATATATTCACAACATTTTTTATTACGTTTTAACGATTTAAGTTTGTTAAGTTAGCAGTCCAATGTTAGTAATCTACAACTAGTTGTCCACAGTTAGATGTACAGAAATAAATCAATATAAATTATCTCGAATCAATCCACGACCCAGTGTATACAAGTCTCAGGCTAGATCACAACTCAAAGTATATATATTATTTTGGAATCAACCTCAACCCTGTATAGCTAACTCAAGCATTGCTGCATATAGAGTGTCTATGGTTGTTCCCAAATAATATATATATATATATATATATATATATATATATATATATATATATATATATATATATATATATATATATATATATATATATATATATATATATATATATATATATATGGGTCGATATGATATGTCAAAACATTGTATACGTGTCTATGGTATCCCAATATTACATAATATATGTTAGAATACATGTAATACAATATAAGTTAGTTAAGTTATGATTTGTATAGATTTGTTACAAATTTTACGTAGCTACAACAAGCAAAATTATCCAATCTTGTTTTACCCATAACTTCTTCGTTTTAAATCCGTTTTGAGTGATTCAAGTTGCTATGGTTTAATAATGAACTGAAATTTATGAAACTAAACAGAAAAAGTATAAGTTTATAGTCGGAATTACAGGTTACAAGTCAATATTGTAAGAGGTAGTCATTTCAGTCGAAAGAACGACGTCTTGATGACCATTTTGAAAAACGTACTTCCACTTTGAGTTTATCCATGATTTTTGGATATAGTTTTATGTTAATAATAAAAATCATTTTCCCAGAAGAACAACTTTTAAATCAAAGTTTATCATAGTTTTTAATTATCAAACCCAAAACAGCCCGCGGTTTTACTATGACGGCGTATGTCGGTTTTACGGTGTTCATCGTGTTTCCAGGTTTTAAATAATTAAGTTAGCATATAATATAGATATATAACATGTGTTTAGTTGATTTTAAAAGTCAAGTTAGAAGGATTAACTTTATTTGCAAACAAGTTTAGAATTAACTAAACTATGTTCTAGTGATTACAAGTTTAAATCATCAAATAAGATAGTTATGTATATATGAATCGAATGATGTTATGAACATCATTAATACCTCAAGTTTAGTAGGTAAACCTACTGGAAGTGATAAGAAATGATCTAGCTTCAAAGAATCTTGGATGGCTTGAAAGTTCTTAAAGTAGAATCATGACACGAAAACAAGTTCAAGTAAGATTTTTACTCGAATTAAGATAGTTTATAGTTATAGAAATTGAATCAAAGTTTGAATATGAGTATTACCTTGAATAAGAAAGATAACCTACTGTAAATAACAAAGGTTTCTTGATCTTAGATGATTACTTGGAATGGATTTGAAAGCTTGGAAGTAGACTTGCAAACTTGAAAGTATTCTTGATTTTATGAAACTAGAACTTATAGAATTTATGAAGAACACTTAGAACTTGAAGATAGCACTTGAGAGAGATTAATTAGATGAATAAAATTGAAGAATGAAAGTGTTTGTATGTGTTTTTGGTCGTTGGTATATGGATTAGATATAAAGGATGTGTAAGTTTGTTTTCTTGTAAATAATTCATGAATAATTTATAATACTTTTGTAATTTTGTGAGATATTTCATGCTAGTTGCCAAATGATGGTTCCCACATGTTTGATGACTCATTAAGGGCTGCTAATATCTGATCATTTAATGTATATACCAATAGTATATACAATTAGCAGCTTGGTATTGTACGAGTACGAGTACCGAACGAATACGAGTAGAATTCTTGATGAAAATGTATGAGAATGCAATTGTAACCAATTTTGTTAAGTACAAGTATTTTGATATGTGTCTTGAAGTCTTCCAAACGTATATTAATACATCTTAATACACTACATATATATACATTTTAACTGAGTCGTTAAGTCATCGTTAGTCATTACATGTAAGTGTTGTTTTGAAACCTTTAAGTTAACGATCTCATTTAATGTTGTTAACCCATTGTTTATTATATCTAATGAGATGTTAAATTATTACATTATCATGATATTATGATGTATGAATATATCTTAATATGATTTATATACATTAAAATGTCGTTACAACGATAATCGTTACATATATGTCTCGTTTCGAAATTCTTAAGTTAGTAGTCTTGTTATACATATGTAGTTCATTGTTAACATACTTAATGATATATATAATTATCATTTTATCATGTTAAATATAGTGTAATAATATCTTAATATGATACATATGTATTTAGTAAGACGTTGTTATAACGATAATCGTTATATATATCGTTTCGAGTTTCTTAACTTAGTAGTCTCATTTTTATGTATATAACTCATTGCTAATATACCTAATGAGATACTTACTTATCATAATATCATGTTAACTATATGATATATATATATATATATATATATATATATATATATATATATATATATATATATATATATATATATATATATATCATCATATAGTTTTTACAAGTTTTAACGTTCGTGAATCGCCGGTCAATTTGGGTGGTCAATTGTCTACATGAAATCTATTTCAATTAATCAAGTCTTAACAAGTTTGATTGCTTAACATGTTGGAAACATTCAATCATGCAAATATAGTTTTCATTTATTATATATAATCATGGAAAAGTCTGGGTCACTACAAGCATCACCGGCATCAACAATACCATCAACGTCAGCAGTGGTGATACTGTAGTGACCCGAACTTTTCCATGTTTATATATATTAAATGAGATTGATATTTACATGATTAAATGTTTCCAACATGTTAAGCAATCAAACTTGTTAAGACTTGATTAATTGAAATAGGTTTCATATAGACAATTGACCACCCAAGTTAACCGGTGATTCACGAACGTTAAAACTTGTAAAAACTATATGATGACATATATATGGTTATATATATAGTTAACATGATATTATGATAAGTAAACATATCATTAAGTATATTAATAATGAACTACATATGTAAAAACAAGACTACTAACTTAATGATTTTGAAACGAGACATATATGTAACGATTATCGTTGTAACGACATTTAATGTATATATATCATATTAAGAGATATTAGTACATCATAATATCATGATAATATAATAATTTAAAATCTCATTTGATATTATAAACATTGGGTTAACAACATTTAACAAGATCGTTAACCTAAAGGTTTCAAAACAACACTTACATGTAACGACTAACGATGACTTAACGACTCAGTTAAAATGTATATACATGTAGTGTTTTAATATGTATTTATACACTTTTGAAAGACTTAAATACACTTATCAAAATACTTCTACTTAACAAAAATGCTTACAATTACATCCTCGTTCAGTTTCATCAACAATTCTACTCGTATGCACCCGTATTCGTACTCGTACAATACACAGCTTTTAGATGTATGTACTATTGGTATATACACTCCAATGATCAGCTCTTAGCAGCCCATGTGAGTCACCTAACACATGTGGGAACCATCATTTGGCAACTAGCATGAAATATCTCATAAAATTACAAAAATATGAGTAATCATTCATGACTTATTTACATGAAAACAAAATTACATATCCTTTATATCTAATCCATACACCAACGACCAAAAACACCTACAAACACTTTCATTCTTCAATTTTCTTCATCTAATTGATCTCTCTCAAGTTCTATCTTCAAGGTCTAAGTGTTCTTCATATATTCTACAAGTTCTAGTTACATAAAATCAAGAATACTTTCAAGTTTGCTAGCTCACTTCCAATCTTGTAAGGTGATCATCCAACCTCAAGAAATCTTTGTTTCTTATAGTATGTTATCATTCTAATACAAGGTAATAATCATATTCAAACTTTGGTTCAATATCTATAACTATAACAATCTTATTTCAAGTGATGATCTTACTTGAACTTGTTTTCGTGTCATGATTCTGCTTCAAGAACTTCGAGCCATCCAAGGATCCGTTGAAGCTAGATCCATTTTTCTCTTTTTCAGTAGGTTTATCCAAGGAACTTAAGGTAGTAATGATGTTCATAACATCATTTGATTCATACATATAAAGCTATCTTATTCGAAGGTTTAAACTTGTAATCACTAGAACATAGTTTAGTTAATTCTAAACTTGTTCGCAAACAAAAGTTAATCCTTCTAACTTGACTTTTAAAATCAACTAAACACATGTTCTATATCTATATGATATGCTAACTAAATGATTTAAAACCTGGAGACACGAAAAACACCGTAAAACCGGATTTACGCCGTCGTAGTAACACCGCGGGCTGTTTTGGGTTAGTTAATTAAAAACTATGATAAACTTTGATTTAAAAGTTGTTATTCTGAGAAAATTATTTTTATTATGAACATGAAACTATATCCAAAAATTATGGTTAAACTCAAAGTGGAAGTATGTTTTCTAAAATGGTCATCTAGACGTCGTTCTTTCGACTGAAATGACTACCTTTACAAAAATGACTTGTAACTTATTTTTCCGACTATAAATCTATACTTTTTCTGTTTAGATTCATAAAATAGAGTTCAATATGAAACCATAGCAATTTGATTCACTCAAAACGGATTTAAAATGAAGAAGTTATGGGTAAAACAAGATTGGATAATTTTTCTCATTTTAGCTACGTGAAAATTGGTAACAAATCTATTCCAACCATAACTTAATCAACTTGTATTGTATATTATGTAATCTTGAGATACCATAGACACGTATACAATGTTTCGACCTATCATGTCGACACATCTATATATATTTCGGAACAACCATAGACACTCTATATGTGAATGTTGGAGTTAGCTATACAGGGTTGAGGTTGATTCCAAAATATATATAGTTTGAGTTGTGATCAATACTGAGATACTTATACACTGGGTCGTGGATTGATTCAAGATAATATTTATCGATTTATTTCTGTACATCTAACTGTGGACAACTAGTTGTAGATTACTAACGAGGACAGCTGACTTAATAAACTTAAAACATCAAAATATATTAAAAGTGTTGTAAATATATTTTGAACATACTTTGATATATATGTATATATTGTTATAGGTTCGTGAATCAACCAGTGGCCAAGTCTTACTTCCCGACGAAGTAAAAATCTGTGAAAGTGAGTTATAGTCCCACTTTTAAAATCAAATATTTTTGGGATGAGAATACATGCAGGTTTTATAAATGATTTACAAAATAGACACAAGTACGTGAAACTACATTCTATGGTTGAATTATCGAAATCGAATATGCCCCTTTTTATTAAGTCTGGTAATCTAAGAATTAGGGAACAGACACCCTAATTGACGCGAATCCTAAAGATAGATCTATTGGGCCTAACAAACCCCATCCAAAGTACCGGATGCTTTAGTACTTCGAAATTTATATCATATCCGAAGGGTGTCCCGGAATGATGGGGATATTCTTATATATGCATCTTGTTAATGTCGGTTACCAGGTGTTCACCATATGAATGATTTTTATCTCTATGTATGGGATGTGTATTGAAATATGAAATCTTGTGGTCTATTATTATGATTTGATATATATAGGTTAAACCTATAACTCACCAATATTTTTGTTGACGTTTTAAGCATGTTTATTCTCAGGTAATTATTAAGAGCTTCCGCTGTCGCATACTTAAATAAGGACGAGATTTGGAGTCCATGCTTGTATAATATTGTGTAAAAACTGCATTCAAGAAACTTATTTTGTTGTAACATATTTGTATTGTAAACCATTATGTAATGGTCGTGTGTAAACAGGATATTTTAGATTATCATTATTTGATAATCTACGTAAAGCTTTTTAAACCTTTATTGATGAAATAAAGGTTATGGTTTGTTTTAAAATGAATGCAGTCTTTGAAAAACGTCTCATATAGAGGTCAAAACCTCGCAACGAAATCAATTAATATGGAACGTTTTTAATCAATAAGAACGGGACATTTCAGTTGGTATCCGAGCGTTGGTCTTAGAGAACCAGAATTTTACATTAGTGTGTCTTATCGAGTTTGTTAGGATGCATTAGTGAGTCTGGACTTCGACCGTGTTTACTTGAAAAATGATTGCTTAACAAATTTTGTTGGAAACTATATATTTTTAACATGTGAATATTATGTGATATATTAATCTCTTAACGCGTTTGATATTATGTGATAGATGTCTACCTCTAGAACAAGTCCCATTGACTCACCTAATAATAATGAAGAGTCAAATGTAAATTGGAATGATTCGTGGACTGATTCACAAGTTCCCGAAGAGGAACCGGAAGAAGAGTCGGAACCGGAAGAAGAATCGGAACCGGAAGAAGAATCAGAACCGGATGAAGAAATAGAACCGGTGGGGGAAATAATAAAACGGTTAAGTAAAAGAAAATCCTCAACCAACCGACCAAGGTTAATTATGGTCAATGGTGTTTCCGCCAAGGAAGCAAAATATTGGGAGGATTACCAATTCTCCGATGAATCGGATTCCGACGAGAATTCCGATGATGTTATAGAAATTACCCCAACTGAATTTAAAAAGGCAAAAGAAAATAATAAGGGAAAGGGCATAAAAATAGAGAAATCTAATTCCAACCCCGATGAGCTTTATATGTATCGTCAACCCCCGAAGTCCTTAAGTTGTAACAATGACCCGGGAACCTCTAAACCACCAGGTTTTTCTAAACCAATGTGGAAAACGACGGCTCGTATTAGGGGAACATCATATATCCCTAGAAACTTGGCAAAACGAACCAAAACCGAAGAAGAAGAAACAAGCGAGTCGGAATAAGATAGTTGTATTCGTGTGGTGTAATATATGTAATATAGTGTGCTTATGCTTTATGATATATGTAAAAATTGCTTGTATTAATAAGTATTTTTTTTTATGAATCTAACTCTTGTCTATTTTACAGTATAAAAACACAAAATGGATAGACAACCCAATATTTTAAGAGACCTACCCGGAGACATGATTGATGAAATCTTGTCTAGAGTCGGTCAGAATTCTTCGACACAACTATTTAAGGCGAGATCAGTTTGTAAGACATTCGAAGAACGTTCCAAGAATGCCTTGGTTTATAAAAGGCTTTCGTTCGAAAGATGGGGGATATCACATTGGGAAATCCATAAGTTACGATGTGTTTACTTTGACGCATATATTGCGGGGAACCCAAATGCAATTTTACGCAATGGGTTAAGAAATTATTTTGACTCAATATATCCGAATATTGGACTTCGTGATTTAGAAAAAGCGGCTAACATGCAACATAAAGAAGCATGTTATGCTTACGGATTAGTAATGTTCGCTTCTCACCAAAGTGAGAACAAGAACATCGGGCTACAACTATTAAACAAAACGTTCCCACAAGTGACAAAGTCGGTAATTGGGGTAAGAAATGAGGTTTTTAGATTGTTACGGGACTGTTCGACATTACGTAACCCTCGTCCCTTTGACAACATTACAACACGATGTCTTATCAACGGCCATAACGGTTATGTTCCACAAGACCAAGGATGGGAAGTAATCCTAGTAAAACCAGAATGCATGACTTGTTTCTGGACGTATGAATTACGTGTCTTTATTGCCTTTGCTGAACGACTTGTGTACTAGCTAGAATTATCTTCACAACCATCTTGTATCAAATTTATTGTGTGCTATATTTCATGCTATATGTAAATAAGCGGTATTGTAAGTTTGTAAAATATTGTGTAAAAGTTTGAACGCGAAATATTATTATAATCAGTTTTTCATATAGAATTGTAGTAGTTGAATTGTATATTAGCTACTAAGTATGAACTTAACGGGTAGGTACTACCCGAATTTAAACTTATAAAACGCTAATATGAAGAAAAAGCTTTTATAAATGAGTTCATATTATGCTACGAAATACTATTAACTACTCTTAATATTCTGTATGATTAACTTGTTCCATTTAACTATTTTGAAGGAAATGGCACCGACTACTCGACACACCGTGAATATGAATGAAGAGGAATTCCATACTTTTCTAGCTTCAAACATAGCCGCAGTACAGGCTGCGCTACATACCAACAATAACCTTGGATCTAGCAGTACAGGAAATCGTGTAGGATGTGAAATGTCCCGTTCTTATTGATTAAAAACGTTCCATATTAATTGATTTCGTTGCGAGGTTTTGACCTCTATATGAGACGTTTTTCAAAGACTGCATTCATTTTAAAACAAACCATAACCTTTATTTCATCAATAAAGGTTTAAAAAGCTTTAAGTAGATTATCAAATAATGATAATCTAAAATATCCTGTTTACACACGACCATTACATAATGGTTTACAATACAAATATGTTACAACAAAATAAGTTTCTTGAATGCAGTTTTTACACAATATCATACAAGCATGGACTCCAAATCTCGTCCTTATTTAAGTATGCGACAGCGGAAGCTCTTAATAATCACCTGAGAATAAACATGCTTAAAACGTCAACAAAAATGTTGGTGAGTTATAGGTTTAACCTATATATATCAAATCATAATAATAGACCACAAGATTTCATATTTCAATACACATCCCATACATAGAGATAAAAATCATTCATATGGTGAACACCTGGTAACCGACATTAACAAGATGCATATATAAGAATATCCCCATCATTCCGGGACACCCTTCGGATATGATATAAATTTCGAAGTACTAAAGCATCCGGTACTTTGGATGGGGTTTGTTAGGCCCAATAGATCTATCTTTAGGATTCGCGTCAATTAGGGTGTCTGTTCCCTAATTCTCAGATTACCAGACTTAATAAAAAGGGGCATATTCGATTTCGATAATTCAACCATAGAATGTAGTTTCACGTACTTGTGTCTATTTTGTAAATCATTTATAAAACCTGCATGTATTCTCATCCCAAAAATATTAGATTTTAAAAGTGGGACTATAACTCACTTTCACAGATTTTTACTTCGTCGGGAAGTAAGACTTGGCCACTGGTTGATTCACGAACCTATAACAATATATACATATATATCAAAGTATGTTCAAAATATATTTACAACACTTTTAATATATTTTGATGTTTTAAGTTTATTAAGTCAGCTGTCCTCGTTAGTAACCTACAACTAGTTGTCCACAGTTAGATGTACAGAAATAAATCGATAAATATTATCTTGAATCAATCCACGACCCAGTGTATACGTATCTCAGTATTGATCACAACTCAAACTATATATATTTTGGAATCAACCTCAACCCTGTATAGCTAACTCCAACATTCACATATAGAGTGTCTATGGTTGTTCCGAAATATATATAGATGTGTCGACATGATAGGTCGAAACATTGTATACGTGTCTATGGTATCTCAAGATTACATAATATACAATACAAGTTGATTAAGTTATGGTTGGAATAGATTTGTTACCAATTTTCACGTAGCTAAAATGAGAAAAATTATCCAATCTTGTTTTACCCATAACTTCTTCATTTTAAATCCGTTTTGAGTGAATCAAATTGCTATGGTTTCATATTGAACTCTATTTTATGAATCTAAACAGAAAAAGTATAGGTTTATAGTCGGAAAAATAAGTTACAAGTCGTTTTTGTAAAGGTAGTCATTTCAGTCGAAAGAACGACGTCTAGATGACCATTTTAGAAAACATACTTCCACTTTGAGTTTAACCATAATTTTTGGATATAGTTTCATGTTCATAATAAAAATCATTTTCTCAGAATAACAACTTTTAAATCAAAGTTTATCATAGTTTTTAATTAACTAACCCAAAACAGCCCGCGGTGTTACTACGACGGCGTAAATCCGGTTTTACGGTGTTTTTCGTGTTTCCAGGTTTTAAATCATTAAGTTAGCATATCATATAGATATAGAACATGTGTTTAGTTGATTTTAAAAGTTAAGTTAGAAGGATTAACTTTTGTTTGCGAACAAGTTTAGAATTAACTAAACTATGTTCTAGTGATTACAAGTTTAAACCTTCGAATAAGATAGCTTTATATGTATGAATTGAATGATGTTATGAACATCATTACTACCTTAATTTCCTTGGATAAACCTACTGGAAAAGAGAAAAATGGATCTAGCTTCAATGGATCCTTGGATGGCTCGAAGTTCTTGAAGCAGAATCATGACACGAAAACAAGTTCAAGTAAGATCATCACTTGAAATAAGATTGTTATAGTTATAGAAATTGAACCAAAGTTTGAATATGATTATTACCTTGTATTAGAATGATAACCTACTGTAAGAAACAAAGATTTCTTGAGGTTGGATGATCACCTTACAAGATTGGAAGTGAGCTAGCAAACTTGAAAGTATTCTTGATTTTATGAAACTAGAACTTTTGGAATTTATGAAGAACACTTAGAACTTGAAGATAGAACTTGAGAGAGATCAATTAGATGAAGAAAATTGAAGAATGAAAGTGTTTGTAGGTGTTTTTGGTCGTTGGTGTATGGATTAGATATAAAGGATATGTAATTTTGTTTTCATGTAAATAAGTCATGAATGATTACTCATATTTTTGTAATTTTATGAGATATTTCATGCTAGTTGCCAAATGATGGTTCCCACATGTGTTAGGTGACTCACATGGGCTGCTAAGAGCTGATCATTGGAGTGTATATACCAATAGTACATACATCTAAAAGCTGTGTATTGTACGAGTACGAATACGGGTGCATACGAGTAGAATTGTTGATGAAACTGAACGAGGATGTAATTGTAAGCATTTTTGTTAAGTAGAAGTATTTTGATAAGTGTCTTGAAGTCTTTCAAAAGTGTATGAATACATATTAAAACACTACATGTATATACATTTTAACTGAGTCGTTAAGTCATCGTTAGTCGTTACATGTAAATGTTGTTTTGAAACCTTTAGGTTAACGATCTTGTTAAATGTTGTTAACCCAATGTTTATAATATCAAAAGAGATTTTAAATTATTATATTATCATGATATTATGATGTACGAATATCTCTTAATATGATATATATACATTAAATGTCGTTACAACGATAATCGTTACATATATGTCTCGTTTCAAAATCATTAAGTTAGTAGTCTTGTTTTTACATATGTAGTTCATTGTTAATATACTTAATGATATGTTTACATATCATAATATCATGTTAACTATATATATAACCATATATATGTCATCATATAGTTTTTACAAGTTTTAACGTTCGTGAATCACCGGTCAACTTGGATGGTCAATTGTCTATATGAAACTTATTTCAATTAATCAAGTCTTAACAAGTTTGATTGCTTAACATGTTGGAAACATTTAATCATGTAAATATCAATCTCAATTAATATATATAAACATGGAAAAGTTCGGGTCACTACAGTACCTACCCGTTAAATAAATTTCGTCCCGAAATTTTAAGCTGTTGAAGGTGTTGACGAATCTTCTGGAAATAGATGCGGGTATTTCTTCTTCATCTGATCTTCATGCTCCCAGGTGAACTCGGGTCCTCTACGAGCATTCCATCGAACCTTAACAATTGGTATCTTGTTTTGCTTAAGTCTTTTAACCTCACGATCCATTATTTCGACGGGTTCTTCGATGAATTGAAGTTTTTCGTTGATTTGGATTTCATCTAACGGAATAGTGAGATCTTCTTTAGCAAAACATTTCTTCAAATTCGAGACGTGGAAAGTGTTATGTACAGCCGCGAGTTGTTGAGGTAACTCAAGTCGGTAAGCTACTGGTCCGACACGATCAATAATCTTGAATGGTCCAATATACCTTGGATTTAATTTCCCTCGTTTACCAAATCGAACAACGCCTTTCCAAGGTGCAACTTTAAGCATGACCATCTCTCCAATTTCAAATTCTATATCTTTTCTTTTAATGTCAGCGTAGCTCTTTTGTCGACTTTGGGCGGTTTTCAACCGTTGTTGAATTTGGATGATCTTCTCGGTAGTTTCTTGTATAATCTCCGGACCCGTAATCTGTCTATCCCCCACTTCACTCCAACAAATCGGAGACCTGCACTTTCTACCATAAAGTGCTTCAAACGGCGCCATCTCAATGCTTGAATGGTAGCTGTTGTTGTAGGAAAATTCTGCTAACGGTAGATGTCGATCCCAACTGTTTCCGAAATCAATAACACATGCTCGTAGCATGTCTTCAAGCGTTTGTATCGTCCTTTCGCTCTGCCCATCAGTTTGTGGATGATAGGCAGTACTCATGTCTAGACGAGTTCCTAATGCTTGCTGTAATGTCTGCCAGAATCTTGAAATAAATCTGCCATCCCTATCAGAGATAATAGAGATTGGTATTCCATGTCTGGAGATGACTTCCTTCAAATACAGTCGTGCTAACTTCTCCATCTTGTCATCTTCTCTTATTGGCAGGAAGTGTGCTGATTTGGTGAGACGATCAACTATTACCCAAATAGTATCAAAACCACTTGCAGTCCTTGGCAATTTAGTGATGAAATCCATGGTAATGTTTTCCCATTTCCATTCTGGGATTTCGGGTTGTTGAAGTAGACCTGATGGTTTCTGATGCTCAGCTTTGACTTTAGAACACGTCAAACATTCTCCTACGTATTTAGCAACATCGGCTTTCATACCCGGCCACCAAAAATGTTTCTTTAGATCCTTGTACATCTTCCCCGTTCCAGGATGTATTGAGTATCTGGTTTTATGAGCTTCTCTAAGTACCATTTCTCTCATATCTCCAAATTTTGGTACCCAAATCCTTTCAGCCCTATACCGGGTTCCATCTTCCCGAATATTAAGATGCTTCTCCGATCCTTTGGGTATTTCATCCTTTAAATTTCCCTCTTTTAAAACTCCTTGTTGCGCCTCCTTTATTTGAGTAGTAAGGTTATTATGAATCATTATATTCATAGATTTTACTCGAATGGGTTCTCTGTCCTTCCTGCTCAAGGCATCGGCTACCACATTTGCCTTCCCCGGGTGGTAACGAATCTCAAAGTCGTAATCATTCAATAATTCAATCCACCTACGCTGCCTCATATTCAGTTGTTTCTGATTAAATATGTGTTGAAGACTTTTGTGGTCGGTATATATAATACTTTTGACCCCATATAAGTAGTGCCTCCAAGTCTTTAATGCAAAAACAACCGCGCCTAATTCCAAATCATGCGTCGTATAATTTTGTTCGTGAATCTTCAATTGTCTAGACGCATAAGCAATCACCTTCGTTCGTTGCATTAATACACAACCGAGACCTTGCTTTGATGCGTCACAATAAATCACAAAATCATCATTCCCTTCAGGCAATGACAATATAGGTGCCGTAGTTAGCTTTTTCTTCAATAACTGAAACGCTTTCTCTTGTTCATCATTCCATTCAAATTTCTTCCCTTTATGCGTTAATGCAGTCAAGGGTTTTGCTATTCTGGAAAAGTCTTGGATGAACCTTCTGTAGTAACCAGCTAGTCCTAAAAACTGGCGTATGTGTTTCGGAGTTTTCGGGGTTTCCCACTTTTCAACAGTTTCTATCTTTGCCGGATCCACCTTAATACCTTCTTTGTTCACTATGTGACCGAGGAATTGAACTTCTTCCAACCAAAATGCACACTTTGAAAACTTAGCGTACAATTCTTCCTTCCTCAATACTTCTAACACCTTTCTCAAATGTTCACCGTGTTCTTGGTCATTCTTTGAGTAAATAAGTATGTCATCAATGAAAACAATGACAAACTTGTCAAGGTATGGTCCACACACTCGGTTCATAAGGTCCATGAACACAGCTGGTGCATTAGTTAAACCAAACGGCATGACCATAAACTCGTAATGACCGTAACGTGTTCTGAAAGCAGTCTTTGGAATATCATCTTCTTTCACCCGCATTTGATGATACCCGGAACGTAAGTCAATCTTTGAATAAACAGACGAGCCTTGTAGTTGATCAAATAAGTCATCGATTCTCGGTAGTGGGTAGCGGTTCTTGATGGTAAGTTTGTTCAACTCTCGGTAGTCGATACACAACCTGAATGTACCATCTTTCTTCTTGACAAACAAAACAGGAGCTCCCCACGGTGATGTGCTTGGTCGAATGAAACCACGCTCTAAAAGTTCTTGTAATTGACTTTGTAGTTCTTTCATCTCGCTGGGTGCGAGTCTGTAAGGAGCACGAGCTATTGGTGCAGCTCCTGGTACAAGATCTATTTGAAATTCAACGGATCGATGTGGGGGTAATCCCGGTAATTCTTTCGGAAATACATCAGGAAATTCTTTTGCGACGGGAACATCATTGATGCTCTTTTCTTCAGTTTGTACTTTCTCGACGTGTGCTAGAACAGCATAGCAACCTTTTCTTATTAGTTTTTGTGCCTTCAAATTACTAATAAGATGTAGCTTCGTGTTGCCCTTTTCTCCGTACACCATTAAGGGTTTTCCTTTTTCTCGTATAATGCGAATTGCATTTTTGTAACAAACGATCTCCGCTTTTACTTCTTTCAACCAGTCCATACCGATTATCACATCAAAACTCCCTAACTCTACTGGTATCAAATCAATCTTAAATGTTTCGCTAACCAGTTTAATTTCTCGATTCCGACATATATTATCTGCTGAAATTAATTTACCATTTGCTAATTCGAGTAAAAATTTACTATCCAAAGGCGTCAATGGACAACTTAATTTAGCACAAAAATCTCTACTCATATAGCTTCTATCCGCACCCGAATCAAATAAAACGTAAGCAGATTTATTGTCAATAAGAAACGTACCCGTAACAAGCTCCGGGTCTTCCTGTGCCTCTGCCGCATTAATATTGAAAACTCTTCCACGGCCTTGTCCATTCGTGTTCTCCTGGTTCGGGCAATTTCTAATAATGTGGCCTGGTTTTCCACATTTATAACAAACTACATTGGCATAACTTGCTCCAACACTACTTGCTCCGCCATTACTCGTTCCAACACCATTTGTTCCTTTCGTTCTATTAACCCCTGGTCCGTATACCTCACACTTCGCCGCGCTATGACCATTTCTTTTACACTTGTTGCAAAATTTGGTGCAGAACCCCGAGTGATTCTTTTCACACCTTTGGCATAGCTGCTTCTGATTGTTGTTGTTGTTGCGGTTATTATTGTTGTTGGGATGATTGTTGTAGTTGCTGTTGTTGTTGTTGTTGTTGTTGGGCCGTTTGTTGTAGTTGCGATTGATGTTGCGATTGTTGGGATAATTGTTGCGATTATTGTTGTAATTGTTGTTGTTGTTGTATTGGTGATTCTTATCACCGTTTTCCTCCCACTTTCTTTTGACTTGCTTCACATTGGCCTCTTCAGCAGTCTGTTCTTTAATTCTTTCTTCAATTTGGTTCACGAGTTTGTGAGCCATTCTACATGCCTGTTGTATGGAGGCGGGCTCGTGTGAACTTATATCTTCTTGGATTCTTTCTGGTAATCCTTTCACAAACGCGTCAATCTTCTCTTCCTCATCTTCGAATGCTCCCGGACACAATAGGCACAATTCTGTGAATCGTCTTTCGTATGTGGTAATATCAAATCCTTGGGTTCGTAACCCTCTAAGTTCTGTCTTGAGCTTATTGACCTCAGTTCTGGGACGGTACTTCTCGTTCATCAAGTGCTTGAATGCTGACCAAGGTAGTGCGTACGCATCATCTTGTCCCACTTGCTCTAGATAGGTATTCCACCATGTTAACGCAGAACCTGTGAAGGTATGCGTAGCGTACTTCACTTTGTCCTCTTCAGTACACTTACTTATGGCAAACACCGATTCGACCTTCTCGGTCCACCGTTTCAATCCGATCGGTCCTTCGGTTCCATCAAATTCCAAAGGTTTGCAGGCAGTGAATTCTTTGTAGGTGCATCCTACACGATTTCCTGTACTGCTAGATCCAAGGTTATTGTTGGTATGTAGCGCAGCCTGTACTGCGGCTATGTTTGAAGCTAGAAAAGTACGGAATTCCTCTTCATTCATATTCACGGTGTGTCGAGTAGTCGGTGCCATTTCCTTCAAAATAGTCAAATGGAACAAGTTAATCATACAGAATGTTAAGAGTAGTTAATAGTATTTCGTAGCATAATATGAACTCATTTATAAAAGCTTTTTCTTCATATTAGCGTTTTATAAGTTTAAATTCGGGTAGTACCTACCCGTTAAGTTCATACTTAGTAGCTAATATACAATTCAACTACTACAATTCTATATGAAAAACTGATTGTAATAATATTTCGCGTTCAAGCTTTTATACAATATTTTACAAACTTACAATACCGCTTATTTTACATAAAGCATGAAATATAGCACACAATAACTTTGATACAAGATAGTTGTGAAGATAATTCTAGCTAGTACACAAGTCGTTCAGCAAAGGCAATAAAGACACGTAATTCATACGTCCAGAAACAAGTCATGCATTCTGGTTTTACTAGGACTACTTCCCATCCTTGGTCTTGTGCAACATAACCGTTATGGCCGTTGATAAGACAGCGTGTTGTAACATCATCAAAGGGACGAGGGTTACGTAATGTCCAACAGTCCCGTAATAATCTAAAAACCTCATTTCTTACCCCAATTACCGACTCCGTCACTTGTGGAAACGTTTTGTTTAATAGTTGTAGCCCGATGTTCTTGTTCTCACTTTGGTGAGAAGCGAACATTACTAATCCGTAAGCATAACATGCTTCTTTATGTTGCATGTTAGCCGCTTTTTCTAAATCACGAAGTCCAATATTCGGATATATTGAGTCAAAATAATTTCTTAACCCGTTGCGTAAAATAGCATTTGGGTTCCCCGCAATATATGCGTCAAAGTAAACACATCGTAACTTATGGGTTTCCCAATGTGATATCCCCCATCTTTCAAACGAAAGTCTCTTATAAACCAAGACATTCTTGGAACGTTCTTCGAATGTCTTACAAACTGATCTCGCCTTAAATAGTTGTGCCGAAGAATTCTGGCCGACTCTAGACAAGATTTCATCAATCATGTCTCCGGGTAGGTCTCTTAAAATATTGGGTTGTCTATCCATTTTGTGTTTTTAAACTGTAAAATAGACAAGAGTTAGATTCATAAAAAAAAAATACTTATTAATACAAGCAATTTTTACATATATCATAAAGCATAAGCACACTATATTACATATATTACACCACACGAATACAAGTATCTTATTCCGACTCGCTCGTTTCTTCTTGTTGGGTTTTGGTTCGTTTTGCCAAGTTTCTAGGGATATATGATGTTCCCCTAATACGAGCCGTCGTTGTCCACATTGGTTTAGAAAAACCTGGTGGTTTAGAGGTTCCCGGGTCATTGTTACAACTTAAGGACTTCGGGGGTTGACGATACATATAAAGTTCATCGGGGTTGGAATTAGATTTCTCTATTTTTATGCCCTTTCCCTTATTATTTTCTTTTGCCTTTTTAAATTCAGTTGGGGTTATTTCTATAACATCATCGGAATTCTCGTCGGAATCCGATTCATCGGAGAATTGGTAATCCTCCCAATATTTTGCTTCCTTGGCGGAAACACCATTGACCATAATTAACCTTGGTCGGTTGGTTGAGGATTCTCTTTTACTTAACCGTTTTATTATTTCCCCCACCGGTTCTATTTCTTCTTCCGGTTCCGATTCTTCTTCCGGTTCCGATTCTTCTTCCGGTTCCGACTCTTCTTCCGGTTCCTCTTCGGGAACTTGTGAATCAGTCCACGAATCATTCCAATTTACATTTGACTCTTCATTATTATTAGGTGAGTCAATGGGACTTGTTCTAGAGGTAGACATCTATCACATAATATCAAACACGTTAAGAGATTAATATATCACATAATATTCATATGTTAAAAATATATAGTTTCCAACAAAAATGTTAAGCAATCATTTTTAAAGAAAACACGGTCGAAGTCCAGACTCACTAATGCATCCTAACAAACTCGATAAGACACACTAATGCAAATTTTCTGGTTCTCTAAGACCAACGCTCGGATACCAACTGAAATGTCCCGTTCTTATTGATTAAAAACGTTCCATATTAATTGATTTCGTTGCGAGGTTTTGACCTCTATATGAGACGTTTTTCAAAGACTGCATTCATTTTAAAACAAACCATAACCTTTATTTCATCAATAAAGGTTTAAAAAGCTTTAAGTAGATTATCAAATAATGATAATCTAAAATATCCTGTTTACACACGACCATTACATAATGGTTTACAATACAAATATGTTACAACAAAATAAGTTTCTTGAATGCAGTTTTTACACAATATCATACAAGCATGGACTCCAAATCTCGTCCTTATTTAAGTATGCGACAGCGGAAGCTCTTAATAATCACCTGAGAATAAACATGCTTAAAACGTCAACAAAAATGTTGGTGAGTTATAGGTTTAACCTATATATATCAAATCATAATAATAGACCACAAGATTTCATATTTCAATACACATCCCATACATAGAGATAAAAATCATTCATATGGTGAACACCTGGTAACCGACATTAACAAGATGCATATATAAGAATATCCCCATCATTCCGGGACACCCTTCGGATATGATATAAATTTCGAAGTACTAAAGCATCCGGTACTTTGGATGGGGTTTGTTAGGCCCAATAGATCTATCTTTAGGATTCGCGTCAATTAGGGTGTCTGTTCCCTAATTCTCAGATTACCAGACTTAATAAAAAGGGGCATATTCGATTTCGATAATTCAACCATAGAATGTAGTTTCACGTACTTGTGTCTATTTTGTAAATCATTTATAAAACCTGCATGTATTCTCATCCCAAAAATATTAGATTTTAAAAGTGGGACTATAACTCACTTTCACAGATTTTTACTTCGTCGGGAAGTAAGACTTGGCCACTGGTTGATTCACGAACCTATAACAATATATACATATATATCAAAGTATGTTCAAAATATATTTACAACACTTTTAATATATTTTGATGTTTTAAGTTTATTAAGTCAGCTGTCCTCGTTAGTAACCTACAACTAGTTGTCCACAGTTAGATGTACAGAAATAAATCGATAAATATTATCTTGAATCAATCCACGACCCAGTGTATATGTATCTCAGTATTGATCACAACTCAAACTATATATATTTTGGAATCAACCTCAACCCTGTATAGCTAACTCCAACATTCACATATAGAGTGTCTATGGTTGTTCCGAAATATATATAGATGTGTCGACATGATAGGTCGAAACATTGTATACGTGTCTATGGTATCTCAAGATTACATAATATACAATACAAGTTGATTAAGTTATGGTTGGAATAGATTTGTTACCAATTTTCACGTAGCTAAAATGAGAAAAATTATCCAATCTTGTTTTACCCATAACTTCTTCATTTTAAATCCGTTTTGAGTGAATCAAATTGCTATGGTTTCATATTGAACTCTATTTTATGAATCTAAACAGAAAAAGTATAGGTTTATAGTCGGAAAAATAAGTTACAAGTCGTTTTTGTAAAGGTAGTCATTTCAGTCGAAAGAACGACGTCTAGATGACCATTTTAGAAAACATACTTCCACTTTGAGTTTAACCATAATTTTTGGATATAGTTTCATGTTCATAATAAAAATCATTTTCTCAGAATAACAACTTTTAAATCAAAGTTTATCATAGTTTTTAATTAACTAACCCAAAACAGCCCGCGGTGTTACTACGACGGCGTAAATCCGGTTTTACGGTGTTTTTCGTGTTTCCAGGTTTTAAATCATTAAGTTAGCATATCATATAGATATAGAACATGTGTTTAGTTGATTTTAAAAGTTAAGTTAGAAGGATTAACTTTTGTTTGCGAACAAGTTTAGAATTAACTAAACTATGTTCTAGTGATTACAAGTTTAAACCTTCGAATAAGATAGCTTTATATGTATGAATTGAATGATGTTATGAACATCATTACTACCTTAATTTCCTTGGATAAACCTACTGGAAAAGAGAAAAATGGATCTAGCTTCAATGGATCCTTGGATGGCTCGAAGTTCTTGAAGCAGAATCATGACACGAAAACAAGTTCAAGTAAGATCATCACTTGAAATAAGATTGTTATAGTTATAGAAATTGAACCAAAGTTTGAATATGATTATTACCTTGTATTAGAATGATAACCTACTGTAAGAAACAAAGATTTCTTGAGGTTGGATGATCACCTTACAAGATTGGAAGTGAGCTAGCAAACTTGAAAGTATTCTTGATTTTATGAAACTAGAACTTTTGGAATTTATGAAGAACACTTAGAACTTGAAGATAGAACTTGAGAGAGATCAATTAGATGAAGAAAATTGAAGAATGAAAGTGTTTGTAGGTGTTTTTGGTCGTTGGTGTATGGATTAGATATAAAGGATATGTAATTTTGTTTTCATGTAAATAAGTCATGAATGATTACTCATATTTTTGTAATTTTATGAGATATTTCATGCTAGTTGCCAAATGATGGTTCCCACATGTGTTAGGTGACTCACATGGGCTGCTAAGAGCTGATCATTGGAGTGTATATACCAATAGTACATACATCTAAAAGCTGTGTATTGTACGAGTACGAATACGGGTGCATACGAGTAGAATTGTTGATGAAACTGAACGAGGATGTAATTGTAAGCATTTTTGTTAAGTAGAAGTATTTTGATAAGTGTCTTGAAGTCTTTCAAAAGTGTATGAATACATATTAAAACACTACATGTATATACATTTTAACTGAGTCGTTAAGTCATCGTTAGTCGTTACATGTAAATGTTGTTTTGAAACCTTTAGGTTAACGATCTTGTTAAATGTTGTTAACCCAATGTTTATAATATCAAAAGAGATTTTAAATTATTATATTATCATGATATTATGATGTACGAATATCTCTTAATATGATATATATACATTAAATGTCGTTACAACGATAATCGTTACATATATGTCTCGTTTCAAAATCATTAAGTTAGTAGTCTTGTTTTTACATATGTAGTTCATTGTTAATATACTTAATGATATGTTTACATATCATAATATCATGTTAACTATATATATAACCATATATATGTCATCATATAGTTTTTACAAGTTTTAACGTTCGTGAATCACCGGTCAACTTGGATGGTCAATTGTCTATATGAAACTTATTTCAATTAATCAAGTCTTAACAAGTTTGATTGCTTAACATGTTGGAAACATTTAATCATGTAAATATCAATCTCAATTAATATATATAAACATGGAAAAGTTCGGGTCACTACAGGATGCACCTACAAAGAATTCACTGCCTGCAAACCTTTGGAATTTGATGGAACCGAAGGACCGATCGGATTGAAACGGTGGACCGAGAAGGTCGAATCGGTGTTTGCCATAAGTAAGTGTACTGAAGAGGATAAAGTGAAGTACGCTACGCATACCTTCACAGGTTCTGCGTTAACATGGTGGAATACCTATCTAGAGCAAGTGGGACAAGACGATGCGTACGCACTACCGTGGTCAGCATTCAAGCACTTGATGAACGAGAAATACCGTCCAAGAACCGAGGTCAATAAGCTCAAGACAGAACTTAGAGGGTTACGAACCCAAGGATTTGATATTACCACGTACGAAAGACGATTCACAGAATTGTGCCTATTGTGTCCGGGAGCATTCGAAGATGAGGAAGAGAAGATCGACGCGTTTGTGAAAGGATTACCGGAAAGAATCCAAGAAGATATAAGTTCACACGAGCCCGCCTCCATACAACAGGCATGTAGAATGGCTCACAAACTAGTGAACCATATTGAAGAAAGAATTAAAGAACAGACTGCTGAAGAGGCCAATGTGAAGCAAGTCAAAAGAAAGTGGGAGGAAAACGGTGATAAGAATCACCAATACAACAACAACAGCAATTACAACAATAATCGCAACAATTATCCCAACAATCGCAACATCAATCGCAACTACAACAAACGGCCCAACAACAACAACAACAACAACAACAACAACAACAACAACAACAACAACAACAGCAACTACAACAACCATCCCAACAACAATAATAACCGCAACAACAACAATAATCAGAAGCAGCTATGCCAAAGGTGTGAAAAGTATCACTCGGGGTTCTGCACCAAATTTTGCAACAAGTGTAAAAGAAATGATCATAGCGCGGCGAAGTGTGAGGTCTACGGACAAGGGGTTAATAGAACGAAAGGAACAAATGGTGTCGGAACGAGTAATGGCGGAGCAAGTAGTGTCGGAGCAAGTTATGCAAATGTAGTTTGTTATAAATGTGGAAAACCGGGCCACATTATTAGAAATTGCCCGAACCAGGAGAACACGAATGGACAAGGCCGCGGAAGAGTTTTCAATATTAATGCGGCAGAGGCACAGGAAGACCCAGAGCTTGTTACGGGTACGTTTCTTATTGACAAAAAATCTGCTTACGTTTTATTTGATTCGGGTGCGAATAGAAGCTATATGAGTAGAGATTTTTGTGCTAAATTAAGTTGTCCATTGACGCCTTTGGATAGTAAATTTTTACTCGAATTAGCAAATGGTAAATTAATTTCAGCAGATAATATATGTCGGAATCGAGAAATTAAACTGGTTAGCGAAACATTTAAGATTGATTTGATACCAGTAGAGTTAGGGAGTTTTGATGTGATAATCGGTATGGACTGGTTGAAAGAAGTGAAAGCAGAGATCGTTTGTTACAAAAATGCAATTTGCATTATACGAGAAAAAGGAAAACCCTTAATGGTGTACGGAGAAAAGGGCAACACGAAGCTACATCTTATTAGTAATTTGAAGGCACAAAAACTAATAAGAAAAGGTTGCTATGCTGTTCTAGCACACGTCGAGAAAGTACAAACTGAAGAAAAGAGCATCAATGATGTTCCCATTGCAAAAGAATTTCCCGATGTATTTCTGAAAGAATTACCGGGATTACCCCCACATCGATCCGTTGAATTTCAAATAGATCTTGTACCAGGAGCTGCACCAATAGCTCGTGCTCCTTACAGACTCGCACCCAGCGAGATGAAAGAACTGCAAAGCCAATTACAAGAACTTTTAGAGCGTGGTTTCATTCGACCAAGCACATCACCGTGGGGAGCTCCTGTTTTGTTTGTCAAGAAGAAAGATGGTACATTCAGGTTGTGTATCGACTACCGAGAGTTGAACAAACTTACCATCAAGAACCGCTACCCACTACCGAGAATCGATGACTTATTTGATCAACTACAAGGCTCGTCTGTTTATTCAAAGATTGACTTACGTTCCGGGTATCATCAAATGCGGGTGAAAGAAGATGATATTCCAAAGACTGCTTTCAGAACACGTTACGGTCATTACGAGTTTATGGTCATGCCGTTTGGTTTAACTAATGCACCAGCTGTGTTCATGGACCTTATGAACCGAGTGTGTGGACCATACCTTGACAAGTTTGTCATTGTTTTCATTGATGACATACTTATTTACTCAAAGAATGTCATAACCCGTCCTTAACCATAAGAACGTGTTAGATAACGTATGATTTCATTGCGAGGTATTGACCTCTATATGCGACATTTTTTTAAAGAAAAACTGCATATATTATACATTACAAACCATGATCCTTATTTTTGATACAAGCTTTGGACAAAATAAAGATGATTATCGTTTAGCGATAATCTTCGACTTACAAACTTTACAAATGATAATAACAACCCGATTTCTAGCATATTTTACAACACAAGTTCTTGGATATGCAGTCTTATTTTTGACACAAATATGCGTACGCAAGATCCTGCTTAGATTCAACATGATGCAGCGGAAGCTTCTAATTATCACCTGAGAATAGACATGTTTAAAACGTCAACATAAAGTTGGTGAGATATAGGTTTAATGCCGGCAGTGATATAAATATAGACCACAAGATTTCATATATAAACATTTTAATAAAAATATTCTAAGTGGTTGAGCACTTGGTAACCATACTTAACATTTAATCACGTCGCATATTCCCTTTATTATGAAATCTTACTACACTGTACCAAGTGTAGTCACGAAACGAAGTAATGTGCAACCGTTGAATACTGGTCGTCCAGTCCGGTTGGGGTTGTCAGGCCCGATAGATCTATCAACAGGATTCACGTTTACAATACCGCTGTAAATAACAGTTACCAAGCTACAGGGAAGTATGCCAGTGGTACAACTCAACGTAGAATATATTTTTCAGTTACTTGTGTCCATATCGTAAAACATAAAATACATGTATTCTCATCCCGAAATATTTAGAGTTTAAAAGTGGGACTATATACTCACTTTCGTCTTGAAGATATATATATAATTTGACTTGGTCTCCGGTTGATATCACGAACCTATCCATATATAATATATCAATACCTTTTCTTTTTAAACAAACGTCACATATATATACTTGTTATACTTTTAATACTTTGAATAATTCCTTAGTCCGTAGTTAGCAGTTCGTTGTTAGTAATTCAATTTTAATGGTTCATTTTTAGATGTTTAATATACCCGCAATGAAATAAATAAAACCCCCAACGAAATAAACAAAACCCCATCGTATATGTATTGGTCGAGATTAATCTTGACCCATGGTACCGGTGTTGTCAAATGACGTGTTGCGTACATAAATGGGATCTTATGATTAATCTTCTCGTGTTGTTTATGGGTGATCCTGAACCATATAAAATTGAATTATAAGTACATATATATAAAATATCATGTTAACTTAAAAAGATGTGATTTATTTAATTTTTTCCCAATTATTTTCGTGGCTAAACTAGTCTTGGATATCCGATTTTGTTTCGGTCATAGTTTCTTCGTTACAACTCCGTTTTCGTTGATTCAACTTGCCATCTCCTTGGATCGAGTCCCTCTTTAAGACTATGAACTGTAAATACCTTAGTTTGTATTCAAAATCACACGGCATAGGTCAAACTTTAGTGAAACTTATGAAGTTAATCATTTTCCATCATGTAAACAACCTCAAATGATTATTTTTCTAAAAATACTTATACTTTGAGTTAAATCATGAAATTTTTATGTGTTATCATATTCATAGTAAAAATCATTTTTCCAGAAAATAAACCTCCAATTAAAAGTTTAAGATGGTTTTTAATTATCCAACCCAAAACAGCCCCCGGTTGCACTCCGACGTCGTAAATTCAGTTTTTAAGGTGTTCTTTGAAAAACCAAGTTATACCTTGTTAAGTTAGCATATAATTAAGATATGTTACAGGTCTTGAAGTATTTTAAAAGTTAAGTTAGAAGGATCTATTTAGTTTGCGAACAAGTTTGAAATCATTCAAACTATGTTCTAGTTTATAAACTCTTATATATATAGCTTTAAATATATGAATTGAAAAAGAGTTGAAGTAGAGTTTTTACCTCAAGTTTAAAATGTAAAGTTGCTGGAAATAAGTAGTAAAATAAAAGTTGAGAGAGTTCTTGCAAGTGTGTGTGAAAATTGGAAGTAAAATTTGGAAAATGAATGTGTAAAAATGAGTTAGAAATGGTGCTTATTTATAGGCTTGAAAATTTGGTTTTTAGTGAAAATATCTAAGATAAGTTAAAATTTATTATGTCATGAATGACATATTATTCCAATAATTGAAGATTTCTATTGGTATATACCAATAGTAAATACTTCTAGAAGCTGTGTATAGTACCCTAGATATACGTATAGGATTATTGAGGAAACGGAACGAGAATTCAAATATAACTATCTTTTGTAAATATACTTATATTGTTTTATGTATAAAAGCCCTTTAAAAATGATTAAATACATTACTTATACGATATATGTATAAACATTATAAATCATCAGTATTTATGTCAAATAACGTTACGTAGGTTATTGTTTTGAAAACTTAAGTTAGTAGTTTCAAAATATACTTATGACTTTTTGTTATTAATACAAAATGAGATATTAAAACATCCTAGATCATGTTAAATATGTATGTATAATTATCATATATTGTATAGTTCGTGATATCATCGGTCAAACTAGACGGTCAAACGTTGTGTAAAACTCTTTTCAAAAACATAAGTCTCAACAATTTGGATTGCTTATCATGTTGGTAAGGTTTAATTTATGTAAATATTAATCTCATAAGTATAGAACGATCGGAAAAGTGCGGGTCGTTACAGTACCTACCCGTTAAATAAATTTCGTCCCGAAATTTTAAAATTGTACCTATTTTGCGTCATCGAGAAACAAGTGTGGATACTTTTGTTTCATCTGATCCTCTCATTCCCAAGTAAACTCAGGACCTCTTCGAGCATTCCAACGAACCTTAACGATTGGTATGTTGCTCTGCTTGAGCTGTTTAACTTCACGATCCATGATTTCGATTGGTTCTTCGATGAATTGTAGTTTCTCATCGACATGGATTTCTTCAAGAGGAATGGTGAGGTCTTCCTTTGCAAGACACTTCTTAAGGTTTGAGACGTGAAAGGTATTGTGTACTCCGGCGAGTTGTTGCGGTAACTCGAGTCGATAAGCTACCGGTCCAATGCGTTCGATGATCTTGAACGGGCCTACATATCTTGGGTTCAGTTTACCTCTTTTACCGAAACGTATTACACCTTTCCAAGGTGACACCTTTAGCATAACCATGTCCCCAATCTGAAACTCTAATGGTTTCCTTCGGACATCGGCGTAGCTCTTTTGGCGACTTCGGGCTGTTTTCAATCTCTCCTTGATTTGTACTATCTTCTCAGTCGTTTCGTGTATGATCTCGGGACCAGTTAATTGTCGATCTCCTACTTCATTCCAACAGATAGGAGATCTACACTTCCTTCCATACAATGCTTCGAATGGTGCAGCTTTAATGCTTGCATGATAACTATTATTATACGAAAATTCTGCTAACGGTAGATACTTATCCCATCCGTTTCCAAAATCGATCACACATGCCCTGAGCATGTCTTCAAGAGTCTGAATCGTTCTTTCACTCTGCCCGTCGGTTTGCGGATGATATGCGGTACTCATATCTAAACGAGTTCCTAGTGCCTCCTGCAGTGATTGCCAGAACTTTGAGGTAAATCTACTATCACGATCGGATATAATGGAAATAGGTATTCCATGCCTTGAAACTATTTCCTTTATATATAATCGTAATAATTTCTCCATTCTATCTGTTTCCTTTATAGGCAAGAAATGTGCAGATTTGGTAAGACGATCAACAATTACCCAAATGGTGTCGTATCCCCAGGCAGTCTTTGGTAACTTCGTGATGAAATCCATGGTAATACCGTCCCATTTCCATTCTGGAATTTCTGGTTGTTGAAGTAACCCTGACGGCTTCTGGTGTTCTGCTTTGACTTTGGAACAAGTTAAACATTCCCCAACATATGTTGCAATGTCTGTCTTTAAGTTAGGCCACCAATAATGTGTCTTAAGATCTTGATACATCTTTCCAACTCCAGGATGTATCGAGTATCTTGTCTTATGTGCCTCGTTCAATATCAACTTCCTTAATCCACCCAACTTCGGTACCCAAATACGGTTTGCAAAATATCGAATTCCATCTTCCCGTATAACGAGTTGCTTCTCATACTTCTTCATTATTTCATTTCCTATATTTTCTTTAGTAAGTGCTTCTCGTTGAACTTCTTTGATTTGTGAGTTGAGATTCATGCGAATTTTTATGTTCATCGCTCGTACTCGAATTGGTTCTCGTTCCTTTCTACTTAGAGCATCGGCCACCACGTTCGCCTTCCCGGGATGATAACGAATTTCACAATCATAGTCGTTTATTAACTCGACCCACCTACGTTGTCTCATGTTCAGCTGTTTCTGATCAAAAATATGTTGAAGGCTTTTATGATCAGTAAACACAGTGCATTTAACCCCATACAAGTAGTGTCTCCATATCTTCAATGCAAACACGACTGCTCCCAGTTCTAGATCATGCGTCGTATAATTCCGCTCGTGAATCTTTAATTGTCGGGATGCGTATGCAATAACTTTCTTTCGTTGCATAAGAACGCAACCAAAACCTTGTCGCGAAGCGTCACAATATATTTCAAAATCATCGTTCCCTTCAGGTAACGATAAAATAGGCGCCGTAGTTAACTTCTTCTTCAGTAATTGAAATGCGTTCTCCTGCTCCGAGGTCCATTCGTATTTCTTCCCTTTTTGCGTTAATGCTGTCAACGGCTTAGCTATTCGGGAAAAATCTTGAATAAACCTTCTATAATAACCGGCTAAACCCAAAAATTGGCGTATCTGCATTGGTGTTTTAGGAGTCTCCCATTTTTCAATGGCTTCAATTTTTGCTGGATCAACCTGAATTCCTTTGCTACTAACAACGTGGCCAAGAAATTGCACTTCTTTCAACCAGAAAGCACACTTAGAAAATTTAGCGTATAGCTGTTCTTTTCTCAACAACTCTAATATCAACCTTAAATGCTGCTCATGCTCTTGCTCACTCTTGGAATAGATAAGAATGTCATCAATGAAAACGATAACAAACTTATCTAAATACGGACTACAAACTCGATTCATGAGGTCCATGAATACAGCTGGCGCATTCGTCAATCCAAACGGCATGACCAAAAATTCGTAATGACCATAACGTGTCCGAAAAGCAGTTTTCGGAATGTCCTCTTCTTTGACACGTAGTTGATGATAGCCCGATCTTAGGTCGATTTTCGAATAAACACATGATCCCTGGAGTTGATCAAATAAGTCGTCAATTCTCGGTAGTGGATACCGATTTTTGATAGTTAACTTATTTAATTCACGATAATCTATACACATCCTAAAAGATCCATCTTTCTTTTTAACAAATAGAATCGGAGCTCCCCACGGTGAAGTACTTGGTCGTATGAATCCATGATCCAGTAATTCTTTTAACTGACTCTGAAGTTCTTTTAACTCGGACGGTGCAAGTCTATATGGAGCACGAGCCACTGGTGCGGCTCCTGGTACTAAATCTATTTGAAATTCTACAGATCTAAATGGAGGTAATCCCGGCAACTCTTCCGGAAAAACTTCAGGAAAATCTCTTGCCACAGGCACGTCGTTGATGCACTTCTCTTTTTCTTTCTTTTCGACTTTATTAACATGTGCTAAGATAGCATAGCACCCTTTCTTCAAGCACTTTTGAGCTTTCAAATAACTAATGAGTTTTAGCTTTGAGTTACCCTTCTCTCCATAAATCATCACCGGCATTCTATCCTTACAAGGAATGCGAATTGCCTTCTTGGCACACACAACTTCAGCTCCTACTTTGGACATCCAGTCCATGCCGACTATTACATCAAAACTTCCTAATTCTACGGGTATTAAGTCAATTTTAAATGTTTCTCCGGCTAAATTTATTTTACAATCACGGCAAATTTTATCGGCTTTAATTAGTTTACCATTAGCTAACTCAATCATGTACTTAGCATCTAGAGGTAATGATGAACAATTCAATTTAGCGTAAAAGCCTCTACTCACGTAACTTCTATCGGCACCAGTATCAAATATAATAGATGCGGATAAGTTATTAATGGTAAACGTACCCGTAACAAGCTCCGGGTCTTCACACGCCTCTCTAGCATTAATAACAAATGCTCTTCCACGTGCAGATCCATTATTCTTCTCTGGATTCGGACACTGGCTCTTATAGTGACCTTGTTTTCCACACCCATAACAAGTAATGGTAGCCAAAGCAGTTCTATTTGCATTGGTGGCAGGAGTCTTGGTACCATTTGTATTTGTAACGAGAGCCCTACAATCTTCAGCAAGATGACCCTTTCGATTACATTTGTTGCATACCACATTACAGTAGCCAGAGTGATGTTTGTGGCATCGGTTGCATAAAGGATTTTGTCCTTTGTAACCAAAGCTTGAACCACCACCTGCACCTTGTATGGTTTCTTGTTTCTTAAAAGATTGTTGTTGGTTACCTCGATCATAATTTCCATTCCACTTTCTTTTGTTACCTGATACCTTCACATCAGTATTGGATGCTTTCTTATCCATGATGACCTGATCCATTAGCTCGTTTGCCATGGTTATAGCTTCATGAATTGTCTTAGGTTTCGATGCTGTAACGTTTGCCTTGACCTTTTTGGGCAAACCATCTTTGTACATTTCAATCTTCCGTTCTTCGGTTGGAACCAATTCAGGACATAGCAAAACTAATTCCATGAATCGCTGATTGTAGTTGGTGATTTCATTACCAATAACCTTCAGACTTCGTAACTCATCTTCCAACTTCCTAACCTCGTTCCTTGGACAATATTCGTTGATTAACATTGTTTTGAATTCTTCCCACGGAGTATCATAAGCTACATCTCCTCCTACAGCCTTCACATAATTTTTCCACCACGTGAGTGCACTATCTTGTAAAGTGCACGATGCATACTTGGTCATGTCCTTTTCAACACAACCACTGATTTTAAACACAGTCTCCATCTTTTCTATCCACCGGGTTAAACCGATTGGTCCTTCTGTTCCACTGAATGATGAGGGCTTGCAAGCTTGAAAAGTTTTGTAAGTGCACCCCACACGAGGATTTGGATTAACTGCAGCACCTCTTGCAGCCTCGACCCATAACATTCTGTCGTTCACTCGTTGATTGATGAGTTCCTGGATTTCTTGTTCCGTCATTCGGTTCAATCGCGCCATATTCTTCTATAAGAATGAAAAGAAAATAATTATTCACATGGAATATTATAGATGTAGTGTATATTTACAGTACATTATAGCTTATTAATAATATGAACCAGGTATTATTATAAAAGCCTTTTCTTCTTATTAGCATTTTATAATTATATCTAGGGTAGTACCTACCCGTTAATGTCCATACTTAATAGCTTAGTACAGAATCAATTACTACCATCTAAATAATACTTAACCATGGAAAATTATTGCATTTCACACTTCACTATTTTACATATGCTTATCTTATATCGAACATTAAGCAAACCACACTAATAATATTATACAAAACATTATATGATCCCAGGGTTTAATACGGCAGAGCATCGTTTGGTCTATTTTCTAGGACGTTTAGGTTCAAGGAATGGCCTAACGCTTATCCTAGCTGTCTGCCTATATTTTGGCTGTGGGGCTGAAGAACTGGATGCCGGGACAGCACGAATAGGAATAGCGGGAATAGGGGTGGTAGTGTCTAGTGGATTTGGTGCCACATCATCCTTACTAAACTCGGGATTTGAATTTTCTAATTCATTAGCCTTTCGTTTCTTTCCTAGTTCGAACTCGTCTTTTGTAATTTCCTGTATTTCTTCCTCGGGTTCACTTTCCTCCTCGGGTTCACTTTCCTCCTCGGGTTCACTTTCCTCCTCGGGTTCACTTTCCTCCTCGGGTTCACTTTCCGGGTTCTCTATAGTCGGTTCATCCGGAATTTGTGAGTCTTCCCCAAAGATATTATTTTCGTCATCGGATACGTTAATGACTGGAACACCATCTGAAGATTCTGGTTCGGAGTCGCTGAATGTGATAACAAGTTTTGAGCCCGACATCTATCATACAACAACTAACCCATTAGTACTACATAATATTTACATATAAATTTTAACCAACAATGATAAGCAATGGTTTTTAAATCAGACCCGGTCAAAGTCCAGACTTACTAATGTATCCTAACGACTTATCGGTTAGACACACTAATGCAAACCTGGTTCGCTAAGACCACCGCTCTGATACCACATGTCATAACCCGTCCTTAACCATAAGAACGTGTTAGATAACGTATGATTTCATTGCGAGGTATTGACCTCTATATGCGACATTTTTTTAAAGAAAAACTGCATATATTATACATTACAAACCATGATCCTTATTTTTGATACAAGCTTTGGACAAAATAAAGATGATTATCGTTTAGCGATAATCTTCGACTTACAAACTTTACAAATGATAATAACAACCCGATTTCTAGCATATTTTACAACACAAGTTCTTGGATATGCAGTCTTATTTTTGACACAAATATGCGTACGCAAGATCCTGCTTAGATTCAACATGATGCAGCGGAAGCTTCTAATTATCACCTGAGAATAGACATGTTTAAAACGTCAACATAAAGTTGGTGAGATATAGGTTTAATGCCGGCAGTGATATAAATATAGACCACAAGATTTCATATATAAACATTTTAATAAAAATATTCTAAGTGGTTGAGCACTTGGTAACCATACTTAACATTTAATCACGTCGCATATTCCCTTTATTATGAAATCTTACTACACTGTACCAAGTGTAGTCACGAAACGAAGTAATGTGCAACCGTTGAATACTGGTCGTCCAGTCCGGTTGGGGTTGTCAGGCCCGATAGATCTATCAACAGGATTCACGTTTACAATACCGCTGTAAATAACAGTTACCAAGCTACAGGGAAGTATGCCAGTGGTACAACTCAACGTAGAATATATTTTTCAGTTACTTGTGTCCATATCGTAAAACATAAAATACATGTATTCTCATCCCGAAATATTTAGAGTTTAAAAGTGGGACTATATACTCACTTTCGTCTTGAAGATATATATATAATTTGACTTGGTCTCCGGTTGATATCACGAACCTATCCATATATAATATATCAATACCTTTTCTTTTTAAACAAACGTCACATATATATACTTGTTATACTTTTAATACTTTGAATAATTCCTTAGTCCGTAGTTAGCAGTTCGTTGTTAGTAATTCAATTTTAATGGTTCATTTTTAGATGTTTAATATACCCGCAATGAAATAAATAAAACCCCCAACGAAATAAACAAAACCCCATCGTATATGTATTGGTCGAGATTAATCTTGACCCATGGTACCGGTGTTGTCAAATGACGTGTTGCGTACATAAATGGGATCTTATGATTAATCTTCTCGTGTTGTTTATGGGTGATCCTGAACCATATAAAATTGAATTATAAGTACATATATATAAAATATCATGTTAACTTAAAAAGATGTGATTTATTTAATTTTTTCCCAATTATTTTCGTGGCTAAACTAGTCTTGGATATCCGATTTTGTTTCGGTCATAGTTTCTTCGTTACAACTCCGTTTTCGTTGATTCAACTTGCCATCTCCTTGGATCGAGTCCCTCTTTAAGACTATGAACTGTAAATACCTTAGTTTGTATTCAAAATCACACGGCATAGGTCAAACTTTAGTGAAACTTATGAAGTTAATCATTTTCCATCATGTAAACAACCTCAAATGATTATTTTTCTAAAAATACTTATACTTTGAGTTAAATCATGAAATTTTTATGTGTTATCATATTCATAGTAAAAATCATTTTTCCATAAAATAAACCTCCAATTCAAAGTTTAAGATGGTTTTTAATTATCCAACCCAAAACAGCCCCCGGTTGCACTCCGACGTCGTAAATTCAGTTTTTAAGGTGTTCTTTGAAAAACCAAGTTATACCTTGTTAAGTTAGCATATAATTAAGATATGTTACAGGTCTTGAAGTATTTTAAAAGTTAAGTTAGAAGGATCTATTTAGTTTGCGAACAAGTTTGAAATCATTCAAACTATGTTCTAGTTTATAAACTCTTATATATATAGCTTTAAATATATGAATTGAAAAAGAGTTGAAGTAGAGTTTTTACCTCAAGTTTAAAATGTAAAGTTGCTGGAAATAAGTAGTAAAATAAAAGTTGAGAGAGTTCTTGCAAGTGTGTGTGAAAATTGGAAGTAAAATTTGGAAAATGAATGTGTAAAAATGAGTTAGAAATGGTGCTTATTTATAGGCTTGAAAATTTGGTTTTTAGTGAAAATATCTAAGATAAGTTAAAATTTATTATGTCATGAATGACATATTATTCCAATAATTGAAGATTTCTATTGGTATATACCAATAGTAAATACTTCTAGAAGCTGTGTATAGTACCCTAGATATACGTATAGGATTATTGAGGAAACGGAACGAGAATTCAAATATAACTATCTTTTGTAAATATACTTATATTGTTTTATGTATAAAAGCCCTTTAAAAATGATTAAATACATTACTTATACGATATATGTATAAACATTATAAATCATCAGTATTTATGTCAAATAACGTTACGTAGGTTATTGTTTTGAAAACTTAAGTTAGTAGTTTCAAAATATACTTATGACTTTTTGTTATTAATACAAAATGAGATATTAAAACATCCTAGATCATGTTAAATATGTATGTATAATTATCATATATTGTATAGTTCGTGATATCATCGGTCAAACTAGACGGTCAAACGTTGTGTAAAACTCTTTTCAAAAACATAAGTCTCAACAATTTGGATTGCTTATCATGTTGGTAAGGTTTAATTTATGTAAATATTAATCTCATAAGTATAGAACGATCGGAAAAGTGCGGGTCGTTACAAAGAATGACCAAGAACACGGTGAACATTTGAGAAAGGTGTTAGAAGTATTGAGGAAGGAAGAATTGTACGCTAAGTTTTCAAAGTGTGCATTTTGGTTGGAAGAAGTTCAATTCCTCGGTCACATAGTGAACAAAGAAGGTATTAAGGTGGATCCGGCAAAGATAGAAACTGTTGAAAAGTGGGAAACCCCGAAAAATCCGAAACACATACGCCAGTTTTTAGGACTAGCTGGTTACTATAGAAGGTTCATCCAAGACTTTTCCAGAATAGCAAAACCCTTGACTGCATTAACGCATAAAGGGAAGAAATTTGAATGGAATGATGAACAAGAGAAAGCGTTTCAGTTATTGAAGAAAAAGCTAACTACGGCACCTATATTGTCATTGCCTGAAGGGAATGATGATTTTGTGATTTATTGTGACGCATCAAAGCAAGGTCTCGGTTGTGTATTAATGCAACGAACGAAGGTGATTGCTTATGCGTATAGACAATTGAAGATTCACGAACAAAATTATACGACGCATGATTTGGAATCAGGCGCGGTTGTTTTTGCATTAAAGACTTGGAGGCACTACTTATATGGGGTCAAAAGTATTATATATACCGACCACAAAAGTCTTCAACACATATTTAATCAGAAACAACTGAATATGAGGCAGCGTAGGTGGATTGAATTATTGAATGATTACGACTTTAAGATTCGTTACCACCCGGGGAAGGCAAATGTGGTAGCCGATGCCTTGAGCAGGAAGGACAGAGAACCCATTCGAGTAAAATCTATGAATATAATGATTCATAATAACCTTACTACTCAAATAAAGGAGGCGCAACAAGGAGTTTTAAAAGAGGGAAATTTAAAGGAAGAAATACCCAAAGGATCGGAGAAACATCTTAATATTCGGGAAGACGGAACCCGGTATAGGGCTGAAAGGATTTGGGTACCAAAATTTGGAGATATGAGAGAAATGGTACTTAGAGAAGCTCATAAAACTAGATACTCAATACATCCTGGAACGGGGAAGATGTACAAGGATCTCAAGAAACATTTTTGGTGGCCGGGTATGAAAGCCGATGTTGCTAAATACGTAGGAGAATGTTTGACGTGTTCTAAGGTCAAAGGTGAGCATCAGAAACCATCAGGTCTACTTCAACAACCCGAAATCCCAGAATGGAAATGGGAAAACATTACCATGGATTTCATCACTAAATTGCCAAGGACTGTAAGTGGTTTTGATACTATTTGGGTAATAGTTGATCGTCTCACCAAATCAGCACACTTCCTGCCAATAAGAGAAGATGACAAGATGGAGAAGTTAACACGACTGTATTTGAAGGAAGTCGTCTCCAGACCTGGGATACCAATCTCTATTATCTCTGATAGGGATGGCAGATTTATTTCAAGATTCTGGCAGACATTACAGCAAGCATTAGGAACTCGTCTAGACATGAGTACTGCCTATCATCCACAAACTGATGGGCAGAGCGAAAGGACGATACAAACACTTGAAGACATGCTACGAGCATGTGTTATTGATTTCGGAAACAGTTGGGATCGACATCTACCATTAGCCGAATTTTCCTACAACAACAGCTACCATTCAAGCATTGAGATGGCGCCATTTGAAGCACTTTATGGTAGAAAGTGCAGGTCTCCGATTTGTTGGAGTGAAGTGGGGGATAGACAGATTACGGGTCCGGAGATTATACAAGAAACTACCGAGAAGATCATCCAAATTCAACAACGGTTGAAAACCGCCCAAAGTCGACAAAAGAGCTACGCTGACATTAAAAGAAAATATATAGAATTTGAAATTGGAGAGATGGTCATGCTTAAAGTTGCACCTTGGAAAGGCGTTGTTCGATTTGGTAAACGAGGGAAATTAAATCCAAGGTATATTGGACCATTCAAGATTATTGATCGTGTCGGACCAGTAGCTTACCGACTTGAGTTACCTCAACAACTCGCGGCTGTACATAACACTTTCCACGTCTCGAATTTGAAGAAATGTTTTGCTAAAGAAGATCTCACTATTCCGTTAGATGAAATCCAAATCAACGAAAAACTTCAATTCATCGAAGAACCCGTCGAAATAATGGATCGTGAGGTTAAAAGACTTAAGCAAAACAAGATACCAATTGTTAAGGTTCGATGGAATACTCGTAGAGGACCCGAGTTGACCTGGGAGCGTGAAGATCAGATGAAGAAGAAATACCCACATTTATTTCCAGAAGATTCGTCAACACCTTCAACAGCTTAAAATTTCGGGACGAAATTTATTTAACGGGTAGGTACTGTAGTGACCCAAACTTTTCCATGTTTATATATATTAAATGAGATTGATATTTACATGATTAAATGTTTCCAACATGTTAAGCAATCAAACTTGTTAAGACTTGATTAATTGAAATAGGTTTCATATAGACAATTGACCACCCAAGTTAACCGGTGATTCACGAACGTTAAAACTTGTAAAAACTATATGATGACATATATATGGTTATATATATAGTTAACATGATATTATGATAAGTAAACATATCATTAAGTATATTAATAATGAACTACATATGTAAAAACAAGACTACTAACTTAATGATTTTGAAACGAGACATATATGTAACGATTATCGTTGTAACGACATTTAATGTATATATATCATATTAAGAGATATTAGTACATCATAATATCATGATAATATAATAATTTAAAATCTCATTTGATATTATAAACATTGGGTTAACAACATTTAACAAGATCGTTAACCTAAAGGTTTCAAAACAACACTTACATGTAACGACTAACGATGACTTAACGACTCAGTTAAAATGTATATACATGTAGTGTTTTAATATGTATTTATACACTTTTGAAAGACTTAAATACACTTATCAAAATACTTCTACTTAACAAAAATGCTTACAATTACATCCTCGTTCAGTTTCATCAACAATTCTACTCGTATGCACCCGTATTCGTACTCGTACAATACACAGCTTTTAGATGTATGTACTATTGGTATATACACTCCAATGATCAGCTCTTAGCAGCCCATGTGAGTCACCTAACACATGTGGAAACCATCATTTGGCAACTAGCATGAAATATCTCATAAAATTACAAAAATATGAGTAATCATTCATGACTTATTTACATGAAAACAAAATTACATATCCTTTATATCTAATCCATACACCAACGACCGAAAACACCTACAAACACTTTCATTCTTCAATTTTCTTCATCTAATTGATCTCTCTCAAGTTCTATCTTCAAGGTCTAAGTGTTCTTCATATATTCTACAAGTTCTAGTTACATAAAATCAAGAATACTTTCAAGTTTGCTAGCTCACTTCCAATCTTGTAAGGTGATCATCCAACCTCAAGAAATCTTTGTTTCTTACAGTATGTTATCATTCTAATACAAGGTAATAATCATATTCAAACTTTGGTTCAATTTCTATAACTATAACAATCTTATTTCAAGTGATGATCTTACTTGAACTTGTTTTCGTGTCATGATTCTGCTTCAAGAACTTCGAGCCATCGAAGGATCCGTTGAAGCTAGATCCATTTTTTTCTTTTCCAGTAGGTTTATCCAAGGAACTTAAGGTAGTAATGATGTTCATAACATCATTCGATTCATACATATAAAGCTATCTTATTCGAAGGTTTAAACTTGTAATCACTAGAACATAGTTTAGTTAATTCTAAACTTGTTCGCAAACAAAAGTTAATCCTTCTAACTTGACTTTTAAAATCAACTAAACACATGTTCTATATCTATATGATATGCTAACTAAATGATTTAAAACCTGGAGACACGAAAAACACCGTAAAACCGGATTTACGCCGTCGTAGTAACACCGCGGGCTGTTTTGGGTTAGTTAATTAAAAACTATGATAAACTTTGATTTAAAAGTTGTTATTCTGAGAAAATTATTTTTATTATGAACATGAAACTATATCCAAAAATTATGGTTAAACTCAAAGTGGAAGTATGTTTTCTAAAATGGTCATCTAGACGTCGTTCTTTCGACTGAAATGACTACCTTTACAAAAATGACTTGTAACTTATTTTTCCGACTATAAATCTATACTTTTTCTGTGTAGATTCATAAAATAGAGTTCAATATGAAACCATAGCAATTTGATTCACTCAAAACGGATTTAAAATGAAGAAGTTATGGGTAAAACAAGATTGGATAATTTTTCTCATTTTAGCTACGTGAAAATTGGTAACAAATCTATTCCAACCATAACTTAATCAACTTGTATTGTATATTATGTAATCTTGAGATACCATAGACACGTATACAATGTTTCGACCTATCATGTCGACACATCTATATATATTTCGGAACAACCATAGACACTCTATATGTGAATGTTGGAGTTAGCTATACAGGGTTGAGGTTGATTCCAAAATATATATAGTTTGAGTTGTGATCAATACTGAGATACGTATACACTGGGTCGTGGATTGATTCAAGATAATATTTATCGATTTATTTCTGTACATCTAACTATGGACAACTATTTGTAGGTTACTAACGAGGACAGCTGACTTAATAAACTTAAAACATCAAAATATATTAAAAGTGTTGTGAATATATTTTGAACATACTTTGATGTATATGTATATATTGTTATAGGTTCGTGAATCAACCAGTGGCCAAGTCTTACTTCCCGACGAAGTAAAAATCTGTGAAAGTGAGTTATAGTCCCACTTTTAAAATCTAATATTTTTGGGATGAGAATACATGCAGGTTTTATAAATGATTTACAAAATAGACACAAGTACGTGAAACTACATTCTATGGTTGAATTATCGAAATCGAATATGCCCCTTTTTATTAAGTCTGGTAATCTAAGAATTAGGGAACTGAGACCCTAATTGACGTGAATCCTAAAGATAGATCTATTGGGCCTAACAAACCCCATCCAAAGTACCGGATGCTTTAGTACTTCGAAATTTATATCATATCCGAAGGGTGTCCCGGAATGATGGGGATATTCTTATATATGCATCTTGTTAATGTCGGTTACCAGGTGTTCACCATATGAATGATTTTTATCTCTATGTATGGGATGTGTATTGAAATATGAAATCTTGTGGTCTATTATTATGATTTGATATATATAGGTTAAACCTATAACTCACCAACATTTTTGTTGACGTTTTAAGCATGTTTATTCTCAGGTAATTATTAAGAGCTTCCGCTGTCGCATACTTAAATAAGGACGAGATTTGGAGTCCATGCTTGTATGATATTGTGTAAAAACTGCATTCAAGAAACTTATTTTGTTGTAACATATTTGTATTGTAAACCATTATGTAATGGTCGTGTGTAAACAAGATATTTTAGATTATCATTATTTGATAATCTACGTAAAGCTTTTTAAACCTTTATTGATGAAATAAAGGTTATGGTTTGTTTTAAAATGAATGCAGTCTTTGAAAAACGTCTCATATAGAGGTCAAAACCTCGCAACGAAATCAATTAATATGGAACGTTTTTAATCAATAAGAACGGGACATTTCAGATACCAGTACCACCAACAACAACATCCACATCGCAAGTCTCAACAACACAAGCCTTAACATCACAAACTATACCTCGAGCATAATCTTCATTCTACATCTTGTTCTACATCAATTTTCTTCGTTCTACATCTTGCTCTACATTGATTATTTTCATTCTACATATCGTTCTATATCATTTATCTTCGTTCTACATGGTGATTATGTAATCTCTAATGTTTTAGAGATTATGTATTCTAGTTCTAATGGTAAATCAAATGAGTTTAATATCATATTGACTCATTAAATCCATAATTACATCTGAAGAAAATATATATGTATATATATTTTCATAAAGATTGTAAATAAAATTTCTTTTGTACAAACTGTTAATGGTGAAAATAATTTAACGGGTAGGTAATACCCGAGGAATATTTAGTTTTCACATTAATAAGTTACACTGTACATTCTTCAATTCAGATTCAGCGGTCATTAACAATAATGCTCAAATCCACATATATACGTATCCATTCATCAAAGAACAACTATTTTCATTCAAATTCGATTTCATATTCGGATTTTGACCGATCAGAATCCAAGTCAAGATTTGACAAGTGGCATAAAAAAAATAATGGACAAAATAAAATTGATTAGTAACCAATTAATTAACTGCGTAAAATTTTAAATCTATACTAACCAAATCTTAGCTAACTGTTCCTATACCCGTTATGACCATTTCCTTATTACATTTTATTTATTGTCATTTTAATTATCGCAATTTACTTATCGCAATTTTAATACTCGCAATTTTATTTATCGTCATTTAAATACTGTTATTTATTTTACGCACTTTAAATATCGTCATTTAAATACTGTCATAATATACTAGTCTTGGTTAATCCCGAAACAATATAATATAACTTTGATTAACTAGATTGTATATTGAACTATTGGACTATTGGACTATTAGACTACTAACATTGGACTACTAACCTTGGACAATTAAAAAGTATTAAAAGAGTAGGAAATGTTAATTATAATACATTTTGATTTAAAATATCGTTAATAAGTTACATCTTCTACAGTTAAACATTTCTTCAAGTTTGTCACTTGATTCCATCTTAAACATCATTTGTATCTTGACAATTACAATCTTCATTCAAACCCTTCAAACTCTTGAAAACAACTCGGATTGATAACCAATAATTCAGATACGAGAGTGCTGATGAAGCAGCAAAAGCTATAGATGGTCCTAATGACCAGAAGCTTAATAATAAAGAATGGTGTGTTGAAAAAGCTCAGATTTGAAACTGAAAAACTGATTGAGCAGACTATGAAGGAGGCTGTAGAAAAATCACAAAATCTGTACCTATAGAATCCATATGATTCAGTATCTTCTGAAATCTTTAACGAATACTTTGCTCCTTACTTATTATAAATCCTTGCGGAAAAGTTCTGCAACATCCTTTGATTCTAGATATTTTAAATTCTAAGATATCACCGTATCTGTCGTTATAAATATCTTCGATATTTCTGAAGATACCTTCATAAATATCTTTGCCGAAATTATCTATCTCTTCGTGCTATCTATGTTACATCATAAAAGAAACTATTTTAATTTCTATTCTTCTGTAAAATTTAAGTTTAAATTATGAATGAATTCCTGGAGAAGTGTTGGGAATTGAAGCATGAGTTAGTATAATATAATGACGCCCGGCCAACGTGGTTATATTACAAGAAGTCATGCTAAATTTCTAATGGAACGTGATGATGGTTCACAGATCATACCCTCATCATGTGTCATGTTACATAACTCTTTCATTCTACTTAATCTCTAAGCATATCATGGAAATATTTCCTTGGTATTTCTGTTTTTTTTTCGTAATTCCAACAGTTTACTAATAAATCGTGCTACTACATTTTCTTTCTGGTTAAAAGATTTCTTTAAATTCCTTGAATTCCGGAAATCCACCGTGACTACGTCAAAAGTTAAATATCTATCTTTTGTGACAGCTTCACTCGTACGCTTCACATGATCAAATTGTTTTATCCATATTAATCAATAATGATGGAACTCTATTTATCGACTCATATTCGTCATGAAAACATTTTTAGTGTTAGCCATGACGACCTCACTCAAATTTCGGGATGAAATTTCTTTAACGGGTAGGTACTGTGACGACCCAGAAAATTTTGACTAATTTTAAATCAAACTCTCGATACGATTTAATATTTTTGACATGATAAGCTAAGTCTGTTAGGTTGAGTCTCAAAAATTTTGAACTATTTCATATGTTCAATTGACCTTCGATTGTTCCCGACGATTCACGAACAATTGTTTGTAAATAAATAAATATAGATATATATGTATAAATAAAAAAATAAGTAAATATAATGATTTGAAATAATAAAAACACAATTTAATCATTTGAATTAAAATGAATCTATATATATACATGTATATGAATTCTATATATAGTTAATATTATATATATAATGTAATATATATATATATATATATATATATATATATATATATATATATATATATATATATATATATATATATATATATATATATATATATATATAATGTAAATATTAAATATTAAATATATGTTATTATATAAGTATCAAATATTACATAATTAATAATATGTAATATTAATATAATAAATTTAATTATAAGAAAAATATAAATGTTATACTTATTACTTTCATTATTATTGTTAACATCAATATTATTAATATCAATATTATTAATATGATTATCAAATTTAGTATTATTATTATTATAGACAATAATACAAATTATTATTATTATCATTAATAATATTATTATTATCATTATTTATATTACTCTTAATATTCTTAATATTATTTTGATATTATTATTATTAATATTATTATTATAAAATCTATTATTATTACCAATTTAATTAACAGGATTATTATTATTAATGTAATCATGAATTAGTAATATTAAGTGTAAATCGTACAGACAGCTAACAAATTCAGTTACACTTCAACATCTACTTTATATATTTTTTTCTACTGCAAACGAATCTCTTGTCTACCACCTTCACTAAATTGCAAGCCAATGCACTGCTTCAATGATTCGTTTGATTTTATAGTAATTATTAATCTTATATATAATATATGAAAATGTGTATAATCTGTTAGAATCAAAAACAGATAAGATAATTCAGACAGAAACAAAATTTGTCAGATATTAATCAGATAAAGAAATTAGATTCTGTTTCAGATCACGATCAACCTTTATCAAAAATCTTTTCATATCTGCAAACTGATACCATTTCAGAAGATAACAAGAGTCAGATACAAAAATTATGGGATATTGATACCAAATGTAGTACGAATCTGTTAGCCATCACTTTCTACTTTCTATTTTTTTCTTGAGTGATTCTTCTGGTCGACTGCTTCCAAGCTATAAAACAAAAATTGAATCGAATCTTATAACTGTTTTAATCTCATTTACACTATATAAAACCGTAACTGATATAATTCAGGAAGAAACAGAAGATGAAAAATCAATAAAAAATTAGGGAATCTGTTTTACATCGATTCAATTGTCCTTCCTGTCTGTTAAAAGTAATTGAGTTGAATAACTTACCACTATAAGACAATTGATCAATCACATATCGCAACAAATTTAGTTGCACATCATTATCTACCTTCTATATTTTTATCTTTTGTTTCCTTCTTCTGAACTTGATTCTCGTCGACCAAATCATACTATATAAACGACCAATACATATAGCTCGATCAACTTATATAACACCACATTCGGTAACCACCTTCTTCATCATCGAAACCATCTCCACAAGAACCCATACACATACGCAAACTTATATTCTTCTATCTTGTTCAAACCACAAAACCATACTCCACCACAATCCATCATCACCAACCTTTGATCTTCATTTTACGGCATACCTATACGAAACCCACCAAAGAACAACACCTATGATCAACATCTTCACCTTCAACCTTACTCTCTCCTCTCTCCCTCTAATTTTCTTCGTGAGCAAATAATCACCAAGCACACCACTTCACTTCTACCACCTTTGTATCATCGATTGCTTCTTTCTCTCGGCCAAAACTATCAACATTCTTATCAAAACTGATTACCACCCTTGATCAACAATCGACCACAAGTATCCACCAACATTTAGCTTTCAACACCACCTTCATTCAAGCTTTGAAATACCATCGGCCACCACTTAAACTTGACATCCGCCACCATGAACAATCACCTTGAACCACCACTAGCTTTCTCTCCCTCCTTCATTCTTTCTCCTGCAACACACGACTACAATACCTTCATATTAACTGCTGTAGCTGCAGCCATATGAATCAGTTTCTGTTCGAAGCCAAGCCAACGTAACCACCTCTTCCTTTTCCTGTTGTGCTCGTTCCAGCTGCAAAGGCATCCCATGTATACATATGCAATTCTGTCGTACAAAAGGGGTCACTTTAAAACCCAAATTAATCATCTATCTCATTAATATATTAGTAGTAATGATCATCGTGGGGTCCTATAATCTAATCCTGTCTAAATAATTTAACTTTTGAGCTGTACTCTTCCTTATATTTGGCCGAAAGTTAACCAACAAAAGTTTCCACTTGATCATTTAAATAAGCTACTTTGTCTGTTGTGGGTCAAGGGTATCAAACCCACATGTTCACATGCGATTATCAATGTTAATGATGATGATAGCGTGTATTGATGATAATGATATGTTACGTGTACGAAGGTGATGATGTCTGATATTTCTGTCGAAGAGGAAGAATGAAACTTTACGGGGTTATACCCTAAAAATTGAACCCCACTTGAATTACTAACAAGGTGATTAGATCCCATTTACAAACGTATAGCTTGCCTTTTTAATTGAATTTATGGCCGACAACTAAACTAAAGACTCATTAAATTATGCCTTGATGGATTCCACGATGTTATACATCAAATTAATCAACCTATCCGTTTGGAATTGGGCTTCATTCAGGCCAAATAATTCTTCTTCAGTTGGGCCAAGAAATTCATTTAGTTATTGGGCCTGATAAATTGCCGTTGGGCCACGATCTTTGATCTAGTACTTGGGCCGTATTCCTGAGTCATGAAACCGTTTATGATTCTGTTGGTGAACGAAAATATGATGTTGGTTATGATATTGAATACGATAATGATATATGATGATGATGAACCGGTTCCTATATGTTAAATAAATTTAAAATACGAATTAGAACAGAACAATGGGAAGCAGAGGGATGGTTTGACATGTGTTGGTTTAATCGAGAGGTCACGGGTTCGAGTCTAATTCATGTCATTTTTTTTAGGAAAAGCTTTAAAGGTAGCTACTTGTTTATTATTATTATTATTATTATTATTATTATTATTATTATTATTATTATTATTATTATTATTATTATTATTATTATTATTATTGTAATGATTATTATTATTATTATTATCATCATTATTATTATTATTATTATTATTATTATTATTATTATTATTATTATTATTATTATAAGAATTATTATTATTATTATCAATATAAGTATCATTATTAAAATTATTATTAATATTATCATTTTTATTATTATTATTAAAAGAACTATTATTTTTAAAATTGTCATTTTTATTAAAATTTTCATTTTTATTAAAATTATTAGTATTATCAAGAGTATCATTTAAAATTATTTTTATTAAGATTTATATTATTATTATAACTATTATTATTAAGACTACCTTTTCATTTAAAATTTCATTACCATTATTGTTATTATATTATTACAACAAATAAATATTTTGTATATAAAACTATACTTATACTAAAATTATATTAATATTACCTATAATTATATATTAAAAATATTAACATTTCTATTATGTATATACAAAATAAATATATATATATATAACATGCAATTTAAGATATAAAATATGTTAGAATTTAGTACAAATTATATATAAACTACAACACTAAATATATAAATACTATATAATTAATAGATAGAATTATTTTATTTTCATTACACGCTTTAATATATATAACTGATATAGGTTCGTGAATCCGAAGCCAACCCTGCGTTGTTCAGTTTCGTCATATGCATATTTTTACTACAAAATATCGTATCGTGAGTTCATTTGATTCCCTTTTACTCTTTACATTTTTGGGACTGAGAATACATGCGCTGTTTTTATAACTATTTTATTAAATGCTTTTGCAATCTATATTTTTGGACTGAGAATACATGAAATACTTTTATAAATGTTTGACGAGATAGACACAAGCAAAACATTTCTCGAATGAATTATTATACAGACGAGAGGTTCTGTTGATTATTATATCTGAATTAGTTGGATGTTATAATTGCCACTAATTGATGTGAATATTTCCCCTGATTATTATAGCTTGGTAACCTAAGAATTAGGAAACGGGTATGGCCCCTAATTCATGCGAATCCTAAAGGTAGCTACTGGGTTTAACACCCCCACCCAGAATGTTCACTAGACGGAAGAGCTAGTGGGCGTGGTGTTTAGTACTTCGAGGTTTATATATTTATTACAGACTGAAAGTTCTGTTTATTTTTGGGGATATTTATGATGCGCATTAAATGTTAAGGTCGGTTACTAAGCAAAGAAAGCAAAGTGAATGTTATATATCGAGAGAATGATTTTTATACACATGTTATGTGTATGATATTTTGTACACGAGATATGTGTACGGTTTTCTAAGCATTTTGAAAAATGATTTCGTACACGAGATATGTGTACTATATTTAAAGGAAATCGTATGTACATTACAGGTGGGTGTAGGATTCGGGCCCATTTTTACCATGCACATTTAAATCTTGTGGTCTATCAAAATTATGAATTTTATTGTTTATGATAAACCTATGAACTCACCAACCTTTTGGTTGACACTTTTAAGCATGTTTATTCTCAGGTATGAAAGAAATCTTCTGCTGTGCATTTGCTCATTTTAGAGATATTACACGGAGTCGTTCATGGCATATTTAGGTCAGTACCTCGCAATAGGACCATATGTTGAAGACTTCATCCAGGTAAATTAGGACGGGCCTTTACAATGTCAACTTTCGATGTAATGAAAGTTTGTCTTTTAAAAATGAATGCAATGTTTGTAAAATTTATCATTTAGAGGTCAAATACCTCACAATGGAACCATATGCTTTTGTATTCATTCTTATGGATTAGGACGGGTCGTTTCATGTGGTATCAGAGCGGTGGTCTTAGCGAACCAGGTCTTGCATTAGTGTGTCTAACTGATAGTTGTTAGGATGCATTAGTAAGTCTGGACTTCGACCTTAGCTGCATGTCAACAAGTTTTGCTTATCATTTTTGTCGGAAATTACCTGCTTATCATCTTAAGTCTAGACGCGTTTTACTGCATTCATTGCATAGATAGTGTATAGATAAATTCATATCTTTACATATCTATTACAGTAAACTCTGTCTGACATCTTTCAAAAATTTCTTCGTAACTTATGGGATCTTGGTATTATATATACATATGTAAAATATGTATTGAAGAATACCAAACTAAGTCCTATAATCTAATACGTATAAAAAAAAAACATTTCCCTGATTATACAAGCTGGATCCCGTATCTAGTTCAAATTCCTTAGATTCCGACAGCTATTCCGATATGGATTTCCACTCGAGCTCTGAAAGCATTGTGACCGGAATGGATCAACCAATTAGCCATCATCTATTCTGGATGAATTGGGGATGGGTTCGCAGCTTACTTAACCATTGGAGACAAGAAGAAGGTGACCCTTCCATCCACCACATTTCCCTCTGGGTGAAGAACCTGAAGCACTCACCGGCGAACCAGTCCGAAACACCATTTTCTCGCTCATTACCAGGGTATCTCGCCATGAACATATCATATCTCAGATTCTAAACTATTTTCATCCGCTCGTCTGAACCACCGATCATCCCAGTGTAATAGAAGAAGTCAACGAGCTTCGCGCTCGAGTATTGGCTTTGGAGAATATGGTGCAAAGATTACAAGCATCATCAACAACACCAGTACCACCAACGACATCCACCTCGCAAACCTCAATACCACAAGCACCAGCAGCATCACCGGCATCAACAGTACCATCATCAACACCAACAGTATCATTACCACCACCAATAACAACATCCACACCCCATGCCTCGACATCACAATCTGTACTTTGAGCATCAACATCATATGCACCATAAATACCAAGGAATACCAACAACAACAAACGATGAAGTATTGATTCATAACTTCATCGGAGAAATATTCTACGGCGATTATGTAATCTCTAAAGTTTTAGAGATTATTTATTCTAATCATAACCATAAATCAAGATGAATGGATGGATAGAGATGATACAGGGAAGAATAGAAACCCTTACAGGAATGGTGCGTGCGTTACAAAATAAACTTGTTATACAAGCAACATCAGCATCACCATCTGTACCACCAACACCAGCAACACCTGTAGTACCACAAGCTACACCAGCTACATAACCACCGACGATATCAACAACACAATCATCAATGGGTATATTGAAATAACGAGTTATGAAGTATTAACCCATTTCCACCGAAGAATTTATATGTATATCTTATATATATAAATTTTGAAACTATACTATATCTTTTCGTACTAAGCTATTATGTATGAATTGAAAAAGAGTAGATACTACTCGGTTAAATTCATATTACTAATATGCTATAATCCTTCGATTAATGACTTAACCGTCATTAACTACAATCTCTGTTTCAACTCAATGAATTCCGTTTCATAATAAACTAAGTGTATTATTCAATTACATGTTTGATTTTACACTTTCGATATACTCGAAACTTTCTAGAAAACATCATTCGTACCGTACGAATTTAGCAAGAGTTCTATGAGCATCAACATGATTCACTGAGGAAATATCAATAAGAATAAATAATAAAGTATTGATTATTTTAGTGAAATACTCTGCAAAAATTATGAAATCTTTAATGTTTTAGAGATTATTCATTTCTAATTCCAACTCAAAATCAAATGAGCGTAATACGATATTAACTCATTAAATCTGTATTACATCTGAAGAAAATATACATACATATATTTTCATATAGGCTGTAATAAAAATTCTCTTGTACAAAATATTACTTGTGAAACTTTTAACGGGTAGGTAATACCCGAGAGATATATAAATTCACAATTAATATGTTACATTCTTCAATTCTGATTCAGCAAATCATTAACTATACTCACTACTTTCACAACAATATAAATTCTTTCATAGAAATCAAAACAACCATACTCATTCAAATCCAATTACATATTCTGATTTTAACATATCAGAATTCAATTCGAGATATAACCGATATCATCACTCTTAGATCTCTACAATTTTCAAAGCTATACTTTGACTTCAAAACTGTGCTAGAACATCACTTCTATTCACAAAACCCAGAAAATATTCATGTCGAATATCATATGTATATTAACGATTACAATCTGTGTTCAAACCCTACACGATTCTTGAAACCCCTCAATTAAGAAACAATCGAGATGATGATCCAACCACATGTTATCCACAGTCATGCACCTGGAAAACTCCCGGAACCTAAGTAGAAGTTTAACACAAATCCGTGATCCATTGGCGTTGTTATTACCAAAAATAACTTTGCAATCTCTTTCCAAATTAGCCAATTTTGTCACACCTCCAGCAAAATCAACTTTGACTTTTCATTCGGATTAACCTCATTGTAACCGTGATATATACGTTTGCCCTTTTCGTCATCGTTACCAGGGAACCATTTATGTCCCACCACATTAGCAGTGAACTTACCCATAATTTTGTTGATCTTTGACTTTCCGAAAATCATTATATTCATTGAAACCCTATCATATACTCATCTGCACCTTGTAACCAGAATTGCCATACCAATTACTGAGAATCAGCAATCAGTATTTTGAAATCTCGCAGCATGTCTACATCAACGATTATATGTATACATATAACATTTATCTCTTAGAATTATGATCTTCCATTCTGAAATTCTGAAAAGCACCCAGTCTACGAATCAATACTCTGAATTTTGAAAAAAAATTGAATGAAGCAACAAAAACTGTAAACGACCTTAACAGTCGAAAGTTTAGTGGTAAAGAATAGTATGTTGGCAAAGCTCAGAAATGTTGGAACTGGAAAACGGATTGCGCAAACCATGAAGGAAGCTGTGGACAAATCACAAAGACTAAACATGCTTTCAAAGAATCCAAATGATTCAGTATCTGCTCAAGTCATTAACGAATACCTTGCTCCTTACTCTACACTTTTACGGACAAATCTTCATCATCATCCATCACTATTAGAAAATTCTAAGATGTCATCGTATCTTTCATTATAAATATCCTCGATATTTCTGAAGATATTTTCATAACTATTCTTATCTGAAATCATTTATCTCTTCGCAATATCAGTGTTACATCAGAAAGGAAACTATTTTAGTTTCTAAATTCTAAAAAATTTAAATTTAAAATTTGAATGTTTTTGAAGTAATGTTGGAAACCGAAGCATGAGTTAGTATAATATAATGACACTTGATCAACGTGATTATATTACAGTAAGTCATGCTGAGTTTCTAATGAAACGTGATGATTCACAGACCATAACGTCATCATGTGCCATGTTACACGACTCTTACATTCTATCTAATCTATAAATATATCAAGAACATATTTTCTTGATAGTACTATCTTTTTCCTTGAATTCTGGTAATTTGACAAGTCAGATTGTGCTACTACCATTTCTTTCTTAAGAATATTAACTATGTTCATTCCGAAATTCATATCTACGAATTCTGAACCATTATTCGCTTGACTTAAAGTCGGGAAGAGAAAACAAAAGTATGGAATTTCAAAATATAAAGGAAAATATATAGCCTTACAACAATTACAAACCGTGTATATCAATACGTATTGCAACGTAAAGACACGGAAGAATTAAAAACATTATAGCCTCAAGGTAATAGTAGAAGAAAATAACTTCCTCTGGTGGTAAATGAAAAAGAAGAACGAAGGATGCAATAGCCAGGAAAATATCAAGAATCAGAACTGGATGGAGCATATTGATGAATGCCTTAAAGTATGAATTGAGGGAGAAAGAATAGAAGGTGTAAGCTGTGGGAATAAGGAAACGAAGGGAGTGGATTTATAGTGAAATATCCGACAGAACAATCAAAACAGATTATTGCACTTAACCAAAGAGGATCCTAATTTCCGTAATTACCGAAGAATCAAATCTTATTACAAAGATTTTCTCTAAATCCCTTGAACTCCGGAAATCAACCGTATCTACGTCAAAAGATATGACAAAACTTTATTTCTCATTTCACTCTTTTGTGATAGCTTCACTCGTACTCTTCACAAAATCAAATTGTTTTATCTGTATTACTCAATGACGATAAAACTCTATTTATCAACTCGTATGAGTCATAAAAACATAGTTATTGTCAGCCATGACGACCCCAATCAAATTTCGGGACGAAATTTCTTTAACGGGTAGGTACTGTGACGACCCAGAAATTTCCGACCAAATTTAAACTTAATCTTTATATGTTTCCGACACGATAAGCAAAGTTTGTAATGTTGAATCTCAAAAACTTTGGAACTACATTCATGTAATCAATTACCCTTTGACTGTGACGACCGGAAAATTTCGACTTATTTTAAGTCAAATCTCAACATGATTTAATATTTTCGACATGATAAGCAAAGCCTGTTATCCTGAGTCTCAAAAATTTTGAACTGATTTCATATATCCATTTGAACTTCGACTGTTCTCCACGATTCACGAACAATTATTTGTAAATAGATATGTATATATAAATAATTAAATATAAATAATTGTATATAATATCTAGATATGGAATTTGATACATTTAACCTGTTATATTATTATCAATATTATTAATATTATTGATATCATTATTAATATCATTATTATTATAATTAGTAAAAAAAAATTTATAATTTTAGTTATTATGATTATTAGTATTATTATTATTTTGATAATTATTATTACCATTATAATTAAAATTATTATCATTATTATTAATAAAATTATTATTAATTCTATTATTAATATTATTGGTATTTTTATAAATATTAATATATTTATATTTATTAATTAATAATACTACAGATAAAATTGAATTCAACCATCTGCTTTTAATCTAATTTTGATTATGTGACCCCAGCCCTCAATACAAAACAAAAATTTGTTAGACATCAACTTTATTCGCACAAATTTGTTGACTTTCATTTTTTGCTTTTCATTTTTTATATTTTTATTTATTCCCTGATTAAACATGTTCGATCCATTCCTTCTATATAATACTTGATGAATTCAAGATGATAGGTAATTCATTTGATCTCCCAATATCATTATCAATTACACAATTTCTCTGTTTCCTGTAAATCAAAGATTAAACAGAATTATTATTATTTTTTTCAACAACTGGATATCTCTGTTTGAAACATTTAAATCAAAAACTCAAAAACCAAATCATTTTTCAAAATTTATAAATAGGAATCACCTAGTTAAACTATCTGCAAGTTTTCAGTTTCCAATTTCTTCGATTGAGTTTAAATTTTGGAGTCAAAGTTTAATATTAAAAAGTCAAACGTTTTGTTCATGAGGAAATTCGAAGTTGTTTCGATGTTTTCAGTTAAATTGATGATTCAAATAGTTTCTAGGATTGATTTGTGATAATGCTAAAAAGGAACATATATTTAGTATCAATATCCTTCCAATATGTAAAGCTTTTAGTTGCAATTGTTCTATTTTTATGTAATATTTGTTTAAATAAATAAGTGTGAAGACAAAAGGCATAATTGACGATTTGAAGACGCAAATGACCAAAAAGTTCAAAAGTACAAGATACAACTCAAGTGGTTCAATTTATTGATGATTAACTTCCAAAAGTGACAAAAAGTACAAGTCGCGGAACGCAAAGTACAAGATATCTCAGCGTACAAAAAGACGTTCGAAAATCCGGAAACGACACATGAACCAACTATCAACGTACGACTCAACGAAGCTGAAAGTACAAGTCAACTATGCACAAGAATATAATATAATATATAATTAATTATTTATATATTATATTATATTATATTATGTCGACAAGCTAGATTACAAACTCGGTACCAGCTGGAAAAGGGAACTCCGCGATCGCGGAGCCCCAAGGCACAATAATTACGCGATCGCGGAGCAATGAAATTCGAAAATGCCTATAAAAGCAGCCGAGTTCTGCTGAATCCATACCATTAATTTTTACAAAATACTAAATTTCTTTCTCTGTATTTATGTTATAATTTTAAGATAAGATAATTTCAATAATAAGGTTATTGTACAAATGTTTTAAGGTTTTGTAAGTCAAAACTCTCTCCGTGTAACGCTACGCTATTTTTAATCACTGTAAGTTATGTTTATATTATTTTCATTAATGTCTCGTAGCTAAGTTATTATTATGCTTATTTAAGCCGAAGTAATCGTGATGTTGGGCAAAAAAATTAAAATTGGGTAATTGGGCTTTGTACCATAATTGGGGTTTGGACAAAAGAACGACACTTGTGGAAATTAGACTATGGGCTATTAATGGGCTTTATATTTGATTAATTAAATGATAGTTTGTTAATTTAATATAAAGATTTACAATTAGACGTATCTATAAATAACCATATACACTCGATCGGATACGATGGGTGGGATATTTATAAGTACTAATAATCGTTCATTTGACCGGACACGGGAATGGATTAATAGTTAATGGACTTATTAAAATAGGGGTGAATTATGTATAAGGACACTTGGCATAATTGTTAACAAAGTATTAAAACCTTGGGTTACACGCAGTCGATATCCTGGTGTAATTATTAAACAAAGTATTAAGACCTTGTTACAGTTTAAGTCCCCAATTAGTTGGACTATTTGACTTCGGGTATAAGGGTAATTTGACGAGGACACTCGCACTTTATATTTATGACTGATGAACTGTTATGGACAAAAACCATGAAATGTCCCGTTCTTATTGATTAAAAACGTTCCATATTAATTGATTTCGTTACGAGGTTTTGACCTCTATATGAGACGTTTTTCAAAGACTGCATTCATTTTTAAAACAAACCATAACCTTTATTTCATCAATAAAGGTTTAAAAAGCTTTACGTAGATTATCAAATAATGATAATCTAAAATATCCTGTTTACACACGACCATTACATAATGGTTTACAATACAAATATGTTACAACAAAATAAGTTTCTTGAATGCAGTTTTTACACAATATCATACAAACATGGACTCCAAATCTCGTCCTTATTTAAGTATGCGACAGCGGAAGCTCTTAATAATCACCTGAGAATAAACATGCTTAAAACGTCAACAAAAATGTTGGTGAGTTATAGGTTTAACCTATATATATCAAATCGTAACAATAGACCACAAGATTTCATATTTCAATACACATCCCATACATAGAGATAAAAATCATTCATATGGTGAACACCTAGTAACCGACATTAACAAGATGCATATATAAGAATATCCCCATCATTTCGGGACACCCTTCGGATATGATATAAATTTCGAAGTACTAAAGCATCCGGTACTTTGGATGGGGTTTGTTAGGCCCAATAGATCTATCTTTAGGATTCGCGTCAATTAGGGTGTCTGTTCCCTAATTCTTAGATTACCAGACTTAATAAAAAGGGGCATATTCGATTTTGATAATTCAACCATAGAATGTAGTTTCACGTACTTGTGTCTATTTTGTAAATCATTTATAAAATCTGCATGTATTCTCATCCCAAAAATATTAGATTTTAAAAGTGGGACTATAACTCACTTTCACAGATTTTTACTTCGTCGGGAAGTAAGACTTGGCCACTGGTTGATTCACGAACCTATAACAATATATACATATATATCAAAGTATGTTCAAAATATATTTACAACACTTTTAATATATTTTGATGTTTTAAGTTTATTTGGTCAGATGTCCTCGTTAGTAACCTACAACTAGTTGTCCACAGTTAGATATACAGAAATAAATCGATAAATATTATCTTGAATCAATCCACGATCCAGTGTATACGTATCTCAGTATTGATCACAACTCAAACTATATATATTTTGGAATCAACCTCAACCCTGTATAGCTAACTCCAACATTCACATATAGAGTGTCTATGGTTGTTCCGAAATATATATAGATGTGTCGACATGATAGGTCGGAACATTGTATACGTGTCTATGGTATCTCAAGATTACATAATATACAATACAAGTTGATTAAGTTATGGTTGGAATAAATTTGTTACCAATTTTCACGTAGCTAAAATGAGAAAAATTATCCAATCTTGTTTTACCCATAACTTCTTCATTTTAAACCCGTTTTGAGTGAATCAAATTGCTATGGTTTCATATTGAACTCTATTTTATGAATCTAAACAAAAAAAGTATAGGTTTATAGTCGGAAAAATAAGTTACAAGTCATTTTTGTAAAGGTAGTCATTTCAGTCGAAAGAACGACGTCTAGATGACCATTTTAGAAAACATACTTCCACTTTAAGTTTAACCATAATTTTTGGATATAGTTTCATGTTCATAATAAAAATCATTTTCTCAGAATAACAACTTTTAAATCAAAGTTTATCATAGTTTTTAATTAACTAACCCAAAACAGCCCGCGGTGTTACTACGACGGCGTAAATCCGGTTTTACGGTGTTTTTCGTGTTTCCAGGTTTTAAATCATTAAGTTAGCATATCATATAGATATAGAACATGTGTTTAGTTAATTTTAAAAGTCAAGTTAGAAGGATTAACTTTTGTTTGCGAACAAGTTTAGAATTAACTAAACTATGTTCTAGTGATTACGAGTTTAAACCTTCGAATAAGATAGTTTTATATATATGAATCGAATGATGTTATGAACATCATTACTACCTCAAGTTTAGTAGGTAAACCTACTGGAAGTAACAAGAAATGATCTAGCTTCAAAGGATCTTAGATGGCTTGAAAGTTCTTGAAGTAGGATCATGACACAAAAACAAGTTCAAGTAAGATTTTTACTCGAATTAAGATAGTTTATAGTTATAGAAATTGAATCAAAGTTTGAATATGAATATTACCTTGAATAAGAAAGATAACCTACTGTATATAACAAAGGTTTCTTGATCTTAGATGATTACTTGGAATGGATTAGAAAGCTTGGAAGTAAATTAGTAAACTTGAAGGGATTTTTGAAGTGTTCTTGAAGTGTTCTTCCTATGATGATTATAGCTTGATTCTTGAAGTGATTTTTGATGAAGATTGTAGTGACCCGAACTTTTCCATGTTTATATATATATTAATTGAGATTGATATTTACATGATTAAATTTTTCCAACATGTTAAGCAATCAAACTTGTTAAGACTTGATTAATTGAAATATGTTTCATATAGACAATTGACCACCCAAGTTGACCGGTGATTCACGAACGTTAAAACTTGTAAAAACTATATGATGACATATATATGGTTATATATATAGTTAACATGATATTATGATAAGTAAACATATCATTAATTATATTAACAATGAACTACATATGTAAAAACAAGACTACTAACTTAATGATTTTGAAACGAGACATATATGTAACGATTATCGTTGTAACGACATTTAATGTATATATATCATATTAAGAGATATTCGTACATCATAATATCATGATAATATAATAATTTAAAATCTATTTTGATATTATAAACATTGGGTTAACAACATTTAACAAGATCGTTAACCTAAAGGTTTCAAAACAACATTTACATGTAACGACTAACGATGACTTAACGACTCAGTTAAAATGTATATACATGTAGTGTTTTAATATGTATTCATACACTTTTGAAAGACTTCAAGACACTTATCAAAATACTTCTACTTAACAAAAATGCTTACAATTACATCCTCGTTCAGTTTCATCAACAATTCTACTCGTATGCACCCGTATTCGTACTCGTACAATACACAGCTTTTAGATGTATGTACTATTGGTATATACACTCCAATGATCAGCTCTTAGCAGCCCATGTGAGTCACCTAACACATGTGGGAACCATCATTTGGCAACTAGCATGAAATATCTCATAAAATTACAAAAATATGAGTAATCATTCATGACTTATTTACATGAAAACAAAATAACATATCCTTTATATCTAATCCATACACCAACGACCAAAAACACCTACAAACACTTTCATTCTTCAATTTTATTCATCTAATTGATCTCTCTCAAGTTCTATCTTCAAGTTCTAAGTGTTCTTCATAAATTCCAAAAGTTCTAGTTTCATAAAATCAAGAATACTTTCAAGTTTGCTAGCTCACTTCCAATCTTGTAAGGTGATCATCCAACCTCAAGAAATATTTGTTTCTTACAGTAGGTTATCATTCTAATACAAGGTAATAATCATATTCAAACTTGGGTTCAATTTCTATAACTATAACAATCTTATTTTAAGTGATGATCTTACTTGAACTTGTTTTCGTGTCATGATTCTGCTTCAAGAACTTCGAGCCATCCAAGGATCCATTGAAGCTAGATCCATTTTTCTCTTTTCTAGTAGGTTTATCCAAGGAACTTAAGGTAGTAATGATGTTCATAACATCATTCGATTCATACATATAAAGCTATCTTATTTGAAGGTTTAAACTTGTAATCACTAGAACATAGTTTAGTTAATTCTAAATTTGTTCGCAAACAAAAGTTAATCCTTCTAACTTGACTTTTAAAATAAACTAAACACATGTTCTATATCTATATGATATGCTAACTTAATGATTTAAAACCTGGAAACACGAAAAACACCGTAAAACCGGATTTACGCCGTCGTAGTAACACCGCGGGCTGTTTTGGGTTAGTTAATTAAAAACTATGATAAACTTTGATTTAAAAGTTGTTATTCTGAGAAAATGATTTTTATTATGAACATGAAACTATATCCAAAAATTATGGTTAAACTCAAAGTGGAAGTATGTTTTCTAAAATGGTCATCTAGACGTCGTTCTTTCGACTGAAATGACTACCTTTACAAAAATGACTTGTAACTTATTTTTACGACTATAAACCTATACTTTTTCTGTTTAGATTCATAAAATAGGGTTCAATACGAAACCATAGCAATTTGATTCACTCAAAACGGATTTAAAATGAAGAAGTTATGGGTAAAACAAGATTGGATAATTTTTCTCATTTTAGCTACGTGAAAATTGGTAACAAATCTATTCCAACCATAACTTAATCAACTTGTATTGTATATTATGTAATCTTGAGATACCATAGACACGTATACAATGTTTCGACCTATCATGTCGACACATCTATATATATTTCGGAACAACCATAGACACTCTATATGTGAATGTTGGAGTTAGCTATACAGGGTTGAGGTTGATTCCAAAATATATATAGTTTGAGTTGTGATCAATACTGAGATACGTATACACTGGGTCGTGGATTGATTCAAGATAATATTTATCGATTTATTTCTGTACATCTAACTGTGGACAACTTGTTGTAGGTTACTAACGAGGACAGCTGACTTAAGAAACTTAAAACATCAAAATATATTAAAAGTGCTGTAAATATATTTTGAACATACTTTGATATATATGTATATATTGTTATAGGTTCGTGAATCAACCAGTGGCCAAGTCTTACTTCCCGACGAAGTAAAAATCTGTGAAAGTGAGTTATAGTCCCACTTTTAAAATCTAATATTTTTGGGATGAGAATACATGCAGGTTTTATAAATGATTTACAAAATAGACACAAGTACGTGAAACTACATTCTATGGTTGAATTATCGAAATCGAATATGCCCCTTTTTATTAAGTCTGGTAATCTAAGAATTAGGGAACAGACACCCTAATTGACGCGAATCCTAAAGATAGATCTATTGGGCTTAACAAACCCCATCCAAAGTACCGGATGCTTTAGTACTTCAAAATTTATATCATATCCGAAGGGTGTCCCGGAATGATGGGGATATTCTTATATATGCATCTTGTTAATGTCGGTTACCAGGTGTTCACCATATGAATGATTTTTATCTCTATGTATGGGATGTGTATTGAAATATGAAATCTTGTGGTCTATTATTATGATTTGATATATATAGGTTAAACCTATAACTCACCAACATTTTTGTTGACGTTTTAAGCATGTTTATTCTCAGGTGATTATTAAGAGCTTCCGCTGTCACATACTTAAATAAGGACGAGATTTGGAGTCCATGCTTGTATGATATTGTGTAAAAACTGCATTCAAGAAACTTATTTTGTTGTAACATATTTGTATTGTAAACCATTATGTAATGGTCGTGTGTAAACAGGATATTTTAGATTATCATTATTTGATAATCTACGTAAAGCTTTTTAAACCTTTATTGATGAAATAAAGGTTATGGTTTGTTTTAAAATGAATGCAGTCTTTGAAAAACGTCTCATATAGAGGTCAAAACCTCGCAACGAAATCAATTAATATGGAACGTTTTTAATCAATAAGAACGGGACATTTCAGTTGGTATCCGAGCGTTGGTCTTAGAGAACCAGAATTTTGCATTAGTGTGTCTTATCTAGTTTGTTAGGATGCATTAGTGAGTCTGGACTTCGACCGTGTTTACTTGAAAAATGATTGCTTAACAAATTTTGTTGGAAACTATATATTTTTAACATGTGAATATTATGTGATATATTAATCTCTTAACGCGTTTGATATTATGTGATAGATGTCTACCTCTAGAACAAGTCCCATTGACTCACCTAATAATAATGAAGAGTCAAATGTAAATTGGAATGATTCGTGGACTGATTCACAAGTTCCCGAAGAGGAACCGGAAGAAGATTCGGAACCAGAAGAAGAAACGGAACCGGAAGAAGAATCGGAACCGGATGAAGAAATAAAACCGGTGGGGGAAATAATAAAACGGTTAAGTAAAAGAAAATCCTCAACCAACCGACCAAGGTTAATTATGGTCAATGGTGTTTCCGCTAAGGAAGCAAAATATTGGGAGGATTACCAATTCTCCGATGAATCGGATTCCGACGAGAATTCCGATGATGTTATAGAAATTACCCCAACTGAATTTAAAAAGGCAAAAGAAAATAATAAGGGAAAGGGCATAAAAATAGAGAAATCTAATTCCAACCCCGATGAACTTTATATGTATCGTCAACCCCCGAAGTCCTTAAGTTGTAACAATGACCCGGGAACCTCTAAACCACCAGGTTTTTCTAAACCAATGTGGAAAATAACGGCTCGTATTAGGGGAACATCATATATCCCTAGAAACTTGGGAAAACGAACCAAAACCAAAGAAGAAGAAACAAGCGAGTCGGAATAAGATAGTTGTATTCGTGTGGTGTAATATATGTAATATAGTGTGCTTATGCTTTATGATATATGTAAAAATTGCTTGTATTAATAAGTATTTTTTTTTATGAATCTAACTCTTGTCTATTTTACAGTATAAAAACACAAAATGGATAGACAACCCAATATTTTAAGAGACCTACCCGGAGACATGATTGATGAAATCTTGTCTAGAGTTGGTCAGAATTCTTCGGCACAACTATTTAAGGCGAGATCAGTTTGTAAGACATTCGAAGAACGTTCCAAGAATACCTTGGTTTATAAAAGGCTTTCGTTCGAAAGATGGGGGATATCACATTGGGAAATCCATAAGTTACGATGTGTTTACTTTGACGCATATATTGCGGGGAACCCAAATGCTATTTTACGCAATGGGTTAAGAAATTATTTTGACTCAATATATCCGAATATTGGACTTCGTGATTTAGAAAAAGCGGCTAACATGCAACATAAAGAAGCATGTTATGCTTACGGATTAGTAATGTTCGCTTCTCACCAAAGTGAGAACAAGAACATCGGGCTACAACTATTAAACAAAATGTTCCCACAAGTGACGGAGTCGGTAATTGGGGTAAGAAATGAGGTTTTTAGATTGTTACGGGACTGTTGGACATTACGTAACCCTCGCCCCTTTGACGACGTTACAACACGCTGTCTTATCAACGGCCATAACGATTATGTTCCACAAGACCAAGGATGGGAAGTAATCCTAGTAAAACCAGAATGCATGACTTGTTTCTGGACGTATGAATTACGTGTCTTTATTGCCTTTGCTGAACGACTTGTGTACTAGCTAGAATTATCTTCACAACCATCTTGTATCAAATTTATTGTGTGCTATATTTCATGCTATATGTAAAATAAGCGGTATTGTAAGTTTGTAAAATATTGTGTAAAAGTTTGAACGCAAAATATTATTATAATCAGTTTTTCATATAGAATTGTAGTAGTTGAATCGTATATTAGCTACTAAGTATGAACTTAACGGGTAGGTACTACCCGAATTTAAACTTATAAAACGCTAATATGAAGAAAAAGCTTTTATAAATGAGTTCATATTATGCTACGAAATACTATTAACTACTCTTAATATTCTGTATGATTAACTTGTTCCATTTAACTATTTTGAAGGAAATGGCACCGACTACTCGACACACCGTGAATATGAATGAAGAGGAATTCCGTACTTTTCTAGCTTCAAACATAGCCGCAGTACAGGCTGCGCTACATACCAAAAATAACCTTGGATCTAGCAGTACAGGAAATCGTGTAGGATGCACCTACAAAGAATTCACTGCCTGCAAACCTTTGGAATTTGATGGAACCGAAGGACCGATCGGATTGAAACGGTGGACCGAGAAGGTTGAATCGGTGTTTGCCATAAGTAAGTGTACTGAAGAGGACAAAGTGAAGTATGCTACGCATACCTTCACAGGTTCTGCGTTAACATGGTGGAATACCTATCTAGAGCAAGTGGGACAAGACGATGCGTACGCACTACCGTGGTCAGCATTCAAGCATTTGATGAACGAGAAGTACCGTCCCAGAACCGAGGTCAATAAGCTCAAGACAGAACTTAGAGCGTTACGAACCCAAGGATTTGATATTACCACATACGAAAGACGATTCACAGAATTGTGCCTATTGTGTCCGGGAGCATTCGAAGATGAGGAAGAGAAGATCGACGCGTTTGTGAAAGGATTACCGGAAAGAATCCAAGAAGATATAAGTTCACACGAGCCCGCCTCCATACAACAGGCATGTAGAATGGCTCACAAACTAGTGAACCAGATTGAAGAAAGAATTAAAGAACAGACTGCTGAAGAGGCCAATGTGAAGCAAGTCAAAAGAAAGTGGGAGGAAAATGGTGATAAGAATCACCAATACAACAACAACAGCAATTATAACAATAATCGCAACAACTATCCTAACAATCGCAACATCAATCGCAACTACAACAAACGGCCCAACAACAACAACAATAACAACAGCAACCACAACAATCATCTTAACAACAATAATAACCGCAACAACAACAACAATCAGAAGCCGCTATGCCAAAGGTGTGAAAAGTATCACTCGGGGTTCTGCACCAAATTTTGCAACAAGTGTAAAAGAAATGGTCATAGCGCGGCGAAGTGTGATGTCTACGGACCAGGGGTTAACAGAACGAAAGGAACAAATGGTTTCGGAACGAGTAATGGCGGAGCAAGTAGTGTCGGAGCAAGTTATGCCAATGTAGTTTGTTATAAATGTGGAAAACCGGGCCACATTATTAGAAATTGCCCGAACCAGGAGAACACGAATGGACAAGACCGCGGAAGAGTTTTCAATATTAATGTGGCAGAGGCACAGGAAGACCCGGAGCTTGTTACGGGTACGTTTCTTATTGACAATAAATCTGCTTACGTTTTATTTGATTCGGGTGCGGATAGAAGCTATATGAGTAGAGATTTTTGTGCTAAATTAAGTTGTCCATTGACGCCTTTGGATAGTAAATTTTTACTCGAATTAGCAAATGGTAAAGTAATTTCAGCAGATAATATATGTCGGAATCGAGAAATTAAACTGGTTAGCGAAACATTTAAGATTGATTTGATACCAGTAGAGTTAGGGAGTTTTGATGTGATAATCGGTATGGACTGGTTGAAAGAAGTGAAAGCAGAGATCGTTTGTTACAAAAATGCAATTCGCATTATACGAGAAAAAGGAAAACCCTTAATGGTGTACGGAGAAAAGGGCAACACGAAGCTACATCTTATTAGTAATTTGAAGGCACAAAAACTAATAAGAAAAGGTTGCTATGCTGTTCTAGCACACGTCGAGAAAGTACAAACTGAAGAAAAGAGCATCAATGATGTTCCCATTGTAAAAGAATTTCCCGATGTATTTCCGAAAGAATTACCGGGATTACCCCCACATCGATCCGTTGAATTTCAAATAGATCTTGTACCAGAAGCTGCACCAATAGCTCGTGCTCCTTACAGACTCGCACCCAGCGAGATGAAAGAACTGCAAAGCCAATTATAAGAACTTTTAGAGCGTGGTTTCATTCGACCAAGCACATCACCGTGGGGAGCTCCTGTTTTGTTTGTCAAGAAGAAAGATGGTACATTCAGGTTGTGTATCGACTACCGAGAGTTGAACAAACTTACCATCAAGAACCGCTACCCACTACCGAGAATCGACGACTTATTTGATCAACTACAAGGCTCGTCTGTTTATTCAAAGATTGACTTACGTTCCGGGTATCATCAAATGCGGGTGAAAGAAGATGATATTCCAAAGACTGCTTTTAGAACACGTTACGGTCATTACGAGTTTATGGTCATGCCGTTTGGTTTAACTAATGCACCAGCTGTGTTCATGGACCTTATGAACCGAGTGTGTGGACCATACCTTGACAAGTTTGTCATTGTTTTCATTGATGACATACTTATTTACTCAAAGAATGACCAAGAACACGGTGAACATTTGAGAAAGGTGTTAGAAGTATTGAGGAAGGAAGAATTGTACGCTAAGTTTTCAAAGTGTGCATTTTGGTTGGAAGAAGTTCATTTCCTCGGTCACATAGTGAACAAAGAAGGTATTAAGGTGGATCCGGCAAAGATAGAAACTGTTGAAAAGTGGGAAACCCCGAAAACTCCGAAACACATACGCCAGTTTTTAGGACTATCAGGTTACTACAGAAGGTTCATCCAAGACTTTTCCAGAATAGCAAAACCCTTGACTGCATTAACGCATAAAGGGAAGAAATTTGAATGGAATGATGAACAAGAGAAAGCGTTTCAGTTATTGAAGAAAAAGCTAACTACGGCACCTATATTGTCATTGCCTGAAGGGAATGATGATTTTGTGATTTATTGTGACGCATCAAAGCAAGGTCTCGGTTGTGTATTAATGCAACAAACGAAGGTGATTGCTTATGCGTCTAGACAATTGAAGATTCACGAACAAAATTATACGACGCATGATTTGGAATTAGGCGCGGTTGTTTTTGCATTAAAGACTTGGAGGCACTACTTATATGGGGTCAAAAGTATTATATATACTGACCACAAAAGTCTTCAACACATATTTAATCAGAAACAACTGAATATGAGGCAGCGTAGGTGGATTGAATTATTGAATGATTACGACTTTGAGATTCGTTACCACCCGGGGAAGGCAAATGTGGTAGCCGATGCCTTGAGCAGGAAGGACAGAGAACCCATTCGAGTAAAATCTATGAATATAATGATTCATAATAACCTTACTACTCAAATAAAGGAGGCGCAACAAGGAGTTTTAAAAGAGGGAAATTTAAAGGATGAAATACCCAAAGGATCGGAGAAGCATCTTAATATTCGGGAAGACGGAACCCGGTATAGGGCAGAAAGGATTTGGGTACCAAAATTTGGAGATATGAGAGAAATGGTACTTAGAGAAGCTCATAAAACCAGATACTCAATACATCCTGGAACGGGGAAGATGTACAAGGATCTCAAGAAACATTTTTGGTGGCCGGGTATGAAAGCCGATGTTGCTAAATACGTAGGAGAATGTTTGACGTGTTCTAAGGTCAAAGCTGAGCATCAGAAACCATCAGGTCTACTTCAACAACCCGAAATCCCGGAATGGAAATGGGAAAACATTACCATGGATTTCATCACTAAATTCCCAAGGACTGCAAGTGGTTTTGATACTATTTGGGTAATAGTTGATCGTCTCACCAAATCAGCACACTTTCTGCCAATAAGAGAAGATGACAAGATGGAGAAGTTAGCACGACTGTATTTGAAGGAAGTCGTCTCCAGACATGGAATACCAATCTCTATTATCTCTGATAGGGATGGCAGATTTATTTCAAGATTCTGGCAGACATTACAGCAAGCATTAGGAACTCGTCTAGACATGAGTACTGCCTATCATCCACAAACTGATGGGCAGAGCGAAAGGACAATACAAACGCTTGAAGACATGCTACGAGCTTGTGTTATTGATTTCGGAAACAGTTGGGATCGACATCTACCGTTAGCAGAATTTTCCTACAACAACAGCTACCATTCAAGCATTGAGATGGCGCCGTTTGAAGCACTTTATGGTAGAAAGTGCAGGTCTCCGATTTGTTGGAGTGAAGTGGGGGATAGACAGATTACGGGTCCGGAGATTATACAAGAAACTACTGAGAAGATCATCCAAATTCAACAACGGTTGAAAACCGCCCAAAGTCGACAAAAGAGCTACGCTGACATTAAAAGAAAAGATATAGAATTTGAAATTGGAGATATGGTCATGCTTAAAGTTGCACCTTGGAAAGGCGTTGTTCGATTTGGTAAACGAGGGAAATTAAATCCAAGGTATATTGGACCATTCAAGATTATTGATCGTGTCGGACCAGTAGCTTACCGACTTGAGTTACCTCAACAACTCGCGGCTGTACATAACACTTTCCACGTCTCGAATTTGAAGAAATGTTTTGCTAAAGAATATCTCACTATTCCGTTAGATGAAATCCAATTCAACGAAAAACTTCAATTCATCGAAGAACCCGTCGAAATAATGGATCGTGAGGTTAAAAGACTTAAGCAAAACAAGATACCAATTATTAAGGTTCGATGGAATGCTCGTAGAGGACCTGAGTTCACCTGGGAGCGTGAAGATCAGATGAAGAAGAAATACCCGCATCTATTTCCAGAAGATTCGTCAACACCTTCAACAGCTTAAAATTTCGGGACGAAATTTATTTAACGGGTAGGTACTATAGTGACCCGAACTTTTCCATGTTTATATATATTAATTGAGATTGATATTTACATGATTAAATTTTTCCAACATGTTAAGCAATCAAACTTGTTAAGACTTGATTAATTGAAATATGTTTCATATAGACAATTGACCACCCAAGTTGACCGGTGATTCACGAACGTTAAAACTTGTAAAAACTATATGATGACATATATATGGTTATATATATAGTTAACATGATATTATGATAAGTAAACATATCATTAATTATATTAACAATGAACTACATATGTAAAAACAAGACTACTAACTTAATGATTTTGAAACGAGACATATATGTAACGATTATCGTTGTAACGACATTTAATGTATATATATCATATTAAGAGATATTCGTACATCATAATATCATGATAATATAATAATTTAAAATTTATTTTGATATTATAAACATTGGGTTAACAACATTTAACAAGATCGTTAACCTAAAGGTTTCAAAACAACATTTACATGTAACGACTAACGATGACTTAACGACTCAGTTAAAATGTATATACATGTAGTGTTTTAATATGTATTCATACACTTTTGAAAGACTTCAAGACACTTATCAAAATACTTCTACTTAACAAAAATGCTTACAATTACATCCTCGTTCAGTTTCATCAACAATTCTACTCGTATGCACCCGTATTCGTACTCGTACAATACACAGCTTTTAGATGTATGTACTATTGGTATATACACTCCAATGATCAGCTCTTAGCAGCCCATGTGAGTCACCTAACACATGTGGGAACCATCATTTGGCAACTAGCATGAAATATCTCATAAAATTACAAAAATATGAGTAATCATTCATGACTTATTTACATGAAAACAAAATAACATATCCTTTATATCTAATCCATACACCAACGACCAAAAACACCTACAAACACTTTCATTCTTCAATTTTATTCATCTAATTGATCTCTCTCAAGTTCTATCTTCAAGTTCTAAGTGTTCTTCATAAATTCCAAAAGTTCTAGTTTCATAAAATCAAGAATACTTTTAAGTTTGCTAGCTCACTTCCAATCTTGTAAGGTGATCATCCAACCTCAAGAAATATTTGTTTCTTACAGTAGTTTATCATTCTAATACAAGGTAATAATCATATTCAAACTTTGGTTCAATTTCTATAACTATAACAATCTTATTTTAAGTGATGATCTTACTTGAACTTGTTTTCGTGTCATGATTCTGCTTCAAGAACTTCGAGCCATCCAAGGATCCATTGAAGCTAGATCCATTTTTCTCTTTTCTAGTAGGTTTATCCAAGGAACTTAAGGTAGTAATGATGTTCATAACATCATTCGATTCATACATATAAAGCTATCTTATTCGAAGGTTTAAACTTGTAATCACTAGAACATAGTTTAGTTAATTCTAAATTTGTTCGCAAACAAAAGTTAATCCTTCTAACTTGACTTTTAAAATACACTAAACACATGTTCTATATCTATATGATATGCTAACTTAATGATTTAAAACCTGGAAACACGAAAAACACCGTAAAACCGGATTTACGCCGTCGTAGTAACACCGCGGGCTGTTTTGGGTTAGTTAATTAAAAACTATGATAAACTTTGATTTAAAAGTTGTTATTCTGAGAAAATGATTTTTATTATGAACATGAAACTATATCCAAAAATTATGGTTAAACTCAAAGTGGAAGTATGTTTTCTAAAATGGTCATCTAGACGTCGTTCTTTCGACTGAAATGACTACCTTTACAAAAATGACTTGTAACTTATTTTTACGACTATAAACCTATACTTTTTCTGTTTAGATTCATAAAATAGGGTTCAATATGAAACCATAGCAATTTGATTCACTCAAAACGGATTTAAAATGAAGAAGTTATGGGTAAAACAAGATTGGATAATTTTTCTCATTTTAGCTACGTGAAAATTGGTAACAAATCTATTCCAACCATAACTTAATCAACTTGTATTGTATATTATGTAATCTTGAGATACCATAGACACGTATACAATGTTTCGACCTATCATGTCGACACATCTATATATATTTCGGAACAACCATAGACACTCTATATGTGAATGTTGGAGTTAGCTATACAGGGTTGAGGTTGATTCCAAAATATATATAGTTTGAGTTGTGATCAATACTGAGATACATATACACTGGGTCGTGGATTGATTCAAGATAATATTTATCGATTTATTTCTGTACATCTAACTGTGGACAACTAATTGTAGGTTACTAACGAGGACAGCTGACTTAAGAAACTTAAAACATCAAAATATATTAAAAGTGTTGTAAATATATTTTGAACATACTTTGATATATATGTATGTATATATTGTTATAGGTTCGTGAATCAACCAGTGGCCAAGTCTTACTTCCCGACGAAGTAAAAATCTGTGAAAGTGAGTTATAGTCCCACTTTTAAAATCTAATATTTTTGGGATGAGAATACATGCATGTTTTATAAATGATTTACAAAATAGACACAAGTACGTGAAACTACATTCTATGGTTGAATTATCAAAATCGAATATGCCCCTTTTTATTAAGTCTGGTAATCTAAGAATTAGGGAACAGACACCCTAATTGACGCGAATCCTAAAGATAGATCTATTGGGCTTAACAAACCCCATCCAAAGTACCGGATGCTTTAGTACTTCGAAATTTATATCATATCCGAAGGGTGTCCCGGAATGATGGGGATATTCTTATATATGCATCTTGTTAATGTCGGTTACCAGGTGTTCACCATATGAATGATTTTTATCTCTATGTATGGGATGTGTATTGAAATATGAAATCTTGTGGTCTATTATTATGATTTGATATATATAGGTTAAACCTATAACTCACCAACATTTTTGTTGACGTTTTAAGCATGTTTATTCTCAGGTGATTATTAAGAGCTTCCGCTATCACATACTTAAATAAGGACGAGATTTGGAGTCCATGCTTGTATGATATTGTGTAAAAACTGCATTCAAGAAACTTATTTTGTTGTAACATATTTGTATTGTAAACCATTATGTAATGGTCGTGTGTAAACAGGATATTTTAGATTATCATTATTTGATAATCTACGTAAAGCTTTTTAAACCTTTATTGATGAAATAAAGGTTATGGTTTGTTTTAAAATGAATGCAGTCTTTGAAAAACGTCTCATATAGAGGTCAAAACCTCGCAACGAAATCAATTAATATGGAACGTTTTTAATCAATAAGAACGGGACATTTCAAAGATGATGATTAACTACTGTAAAAATACGTTCATAATAGTGTGTGTGTGTGTGTGTGTGTTGAGAGAGAATTAGAAAGAGAATTGGAAGTGAAATGGAGTGAATGATGAGTGGTAATTGGTGAGTGGTGAGTGGGGTTAAAAGGAGTTCTAGTTAGTTGACTAGCTCATGGTAGAAGTTAAAATTGATTAGTCATACATGACATAATCAAGAGTGGAATCCCATGCTAGTTCCTATTGGTATATACCCATAGTAAGTATGTTTTGAAGCTGTGTATAATACGGGTAAGAATACGACTAGAATTCTTGATGAAAGAAAAGAATGGGAAAGTAACTGTAACCATTTTCGTTAAGTATGAGTGTTTTGATATATGTCTTGAAGTCTTACAAAAGTATTTTAATACATCTAAATACACTACATGTATATACATTTTAACTGAGTCGTTAAGTCATCGTTAGTCGTTACATGTAAGTGTTGTTTTGAAACCTTTAAGTTAACGATCTCAATTAATGTTGTTAACCCATTGTTTATTATATCTAATGAGATGTTAAAGTATTATATTATCATGATATTATGATATATTAATATATCTCAATATGATATATATACATTTAAATGTCGTTACAACGATAATCGTTACATATATATCTCGTTTCGAAATCCTTAAGTTAGTAGTCTTGTTTATATGTATATAACTCATTGTTAATATACTTATGGAGATACTTACTTATCATAATCTCATGTTAACCATATGTATATCCATATATATATCGTCATGTCATTTTTACAAGTTTTAACGTTCGTGAATCGCCGGTCAACTTGGGTGGTCAATTGTCTATATGAAACATATTTCAATTAATAAAGTCTTAACAAGTTTGATTGCTTAACATGTTGGAAACATTTAATCATGTAAATATCAATCTCAATTAATATATATAAACATGGAAAAGTTCGGGTCACTACAGTACCTACCCGTTAAATAAATTTCGTCCCGAAATTTTAAGCTGTTGAAGGTGTTGACGAATCTTCTGGAAATAGATGCGGGTATTTCTTCTTCATCTGATCTTCACGCTCCCAGGTGAACTCGGGTCCTCTACGAGCATTCCATCGAACCTTAACAATTGGTATCTTGTTTTGCTTAAGTCTTTTAACCTCACGATCCATTATTTCGACGGGTTCTTCGATGAATTGGAGTTTTTCGTTGATTTGGATTTCATCTAACGGAATAGTGAGATCTTCTTTAGCAAAACATTTCTTCAAATTCGAGACGTGGAAAGTGTTATGTACAGCCGCGAGTTGTTGAGGTAACTCAAGTCGGTAAGCTACTGGTCTGACACGATCTATAATATTGAATGGTCCAATATACCTTGGATTTAATTTCCCTCGTTTACCAAATCGAACAATGCCTTTCCAAGGTGCAACTTTAAGCATGAGCATCTCTCCAATTTCAAATTCTATATCTTTTCTTTTAATGTCAGCGTAGCTCTTTTGTCGACTTTGGGCGGTTTTCAACCGTTGTTGAATTTGGATGATCTTCTCGGTAGTTTCTTGTATAATCTCCGGACCCGTAATCTGTCTATCCCCCATTTCACTCCAACAAATCGGAGACCTTCACTTTCTACCATAAAGTGCTTCAAACGGCGCCATCTCAATGCTTGAATGGTAGCTATTGTTGTAGGAAAATTCTGCTAACGGTAGATGTCGATCCCAACTGTTTCTGAAATCAATAACACATGCTCGTAGCATGTCTTCAAGCGTTTGTATCGTCCTTTCGCTCTGCCCATCAGTTTGTGGATGATAGGCAGTACTCATGTCTAGACGAGTTCCTAATGCTTGCTGTAATGTCTGCCAGAATCTTGAAATAAATCTGCCATCCCTATCAGAGATAATAGAGATTGGTATTCCATGTCTGGAGACGACTTCCTTCAAATACAGTCGTGCTAACTTCTCCATCTTGTCATCTTCTCTTATTGGCAGGAAGTGTGCTGATTTGGTGAGACGATTAACTATTACCCAAATAGTATCAAAACCACTTGCAGTCCTTGGCAATTTAGTGATGAAATCCATGGTAATGTTTTCCCATTTCCATTCCGGGATTTCGGGTTGTTGAAGTAGACCTGATGGTTTCTGATGCTCAGCTTTGACCTTAGAACACGTCAAACATTCTCCTACGTATTTAGCATCATCGGCTTTCATACCCGGCCACCAAAAATGTTTCTTGAGATCCTTGTACATCTTCCCCGTTTCAGGATGTATTGAGTATCTGGTTTTATGAGCTTCTCTAAGTACCATTTCTCTCATATCTCCAAATTTTGGTACCCAAATCCTTTCAGCCCTATACCGGGTTCCGTCTTCCCGAATATTAAGATGCTTCTCCGATCCTTTGGGTATTTCATCCTTTAAATTTCCCTTTTTTAAAACTACTTGTTGCGCCTCCTTTATTTGAGTAGTAAGGTTATTATGAATCATTATATTCATAGATTTTACTCGAATGGGTTCTCTGTCCTTCCTGCTCAAGGCATCGGCTACCACATTTGCCTTTCCCGGGTGGTAACGAATCTCAAAGTCGTAATCATTCAACAATTCAATCCACCTACGCTGCCTCATATTCAGTTGTTTCTGATTAAATATGTGTTGAAGACTTTTGTGGTCGGTATATATAATACTTTTGACCCCATATAAGTAGTGCCTCCAAGTCTTTAATGCAAAAACAACCGCGCCTAATTCCAAATCATGCGTCGTATAATTTTGCTCGTGAATCTTCAATTATTTAGACGCATAAGCAATCACCTTCGTTCGTTGCATTAATACACAACCGAGACCTTGCTTTGATGCGTCACAATAAATCACAAAATCATCATTCCCTTCAGGTAATGACAATATAGGTGCCGTAGTTAGCTTTTTCTTCAATAACTGAAACGCTTTCTCTTGTTCATCATTCCATTCAAATTTCTTCCCTTTATACGTTAATGCAGTCAAGGGTTTTGCTATTCTGGAAAAGTCTTGGATGAACCTTCTGTAGTAACCAGCTAGTCCTAAAAACTGGAGTATGTGTTTCAGAGTTTTCGGGGTTTCCCACTTTTCAACAGTTTCTATCTTTGCCGGATCCACCTTAATACCTTCTTTGTTCACTATGTGACCGAGGAATTGAACTTCTTCCAACCAAAATGCACACTTTGAAAACTTAGCTTACAATTCTTCCTTCCTCAATACTTCTAACACCTTTCTCAAATGTTCACCGTGTTCTTGGTCATTCTTTGAGTAAATAAGTATGTCATCAATGAAAACAATGACAAACTTGTCAAGGTATGGTCCACACACTCGATTCATAAGGTCCATGAACACAGCTGGTGCATTAGTTAAACCAAACGGCATGACCATAAACTTGTAATGACCGTAACGTGTTCTGAAAGCAGTCTTTAGAATATCATCTTCTTTTACCCGCATTTGATGATACCCGGAAAGTAAGTCAATCTTTGAATAAACAGACGAGCCTTGTAGTTGATCAAATAAGTCATCGATTCTCGGTAGTGGGTAGCGGTTCTTGATGGTAAGTTTTTTCAACTCTCGATAGTCGATACACAACCTGAATGTACCATCTTTCTTCTTGACAAACAAAACAGGAGCTCCCCACGGTGATGTGCTTGGTCGAATGAAACCACGCTCTAAAAGTTCTTGTAATTGGCTTTACAGTTCTTTCATCTCGCTGGGTGCGAGTCTGTAAGGAGCACGAGCTATTGGTGCAGCTCCTGATACAAGATCTATTAGAAATTCAACGGATCGATGTGGGGGTAATCCCGGTAATTCTTTCAGAAATACATCGGGAAATTCTTTTGCAATGGGAACATCATTGATGCTCTTTTCTTCAGTTTGTACTTTCTCGACGTGTGCTAGAACAACATAGCAACCTTTTCTTATTAGTTTTTGTGCCTTCAAATTACTAATAAGATGTAGCTTCGTGTTGCCCTTTTCTCCGTACACCATTAAGGGTTTTTCTTTTTCTCGTATAATGCAAATTGCATTTTTGTAACAAACGATCTCTGCTTTCACTTCTTTCAACCAGTCCATACCGATTATCACATCAAAACTCCCTAACTCTACTGGTATCAAATCAATCTTAAATGTTTCGCTAACCAGTTTAATTTCTCGATTCCGACATATATTATCTGCTGAAATTAATTTACCATTTGCTAATTCGAGTAAAAATTTACTATCCAAAGGCGTCAATGGATTTAATTTAGCACAAAAATCTCTACTCATATAGCTTCTATCCGCACCTGAATCAAATAAAACGTAAGCAGATTTATTGTCAATAAGAAACGTACCCGTAACAAGCTCCGAGTCTTCCTGTGCCTCTGCCGCATTAATATTGAAAACTCTTTCGCGGCCTTGTCCATTCGTGTTCTCCTGGTTCGGGCAATTTCTAATAATGTGGCCCGGTTTTCCACATTTATAACAAACTACATTGGCATAACTTGCTCCGACACTACTTGCTCCGCCATTACTCGTTCTGACACCATTTGTTCCTTTCGTTCTATTAACCCCTGGTCCGTAGACCTCACACTTAGCCGCGCTATGACCATTTCTTTTACACTTGTTGCAAAATTTGGTGCAGAACCCCGAATGATACTTTTCACACCTTTGGCATAGTTGCTTCTGATTGTTGTTGTTGTTGCGGTTATTATTGTTGTTGGGATGATTGTTGTAGTTGCAGTTGCTGTTGTTGTTGTTGTTGTTGTTGTTGTTGTTGTTGTTGTTGTTGTTGTTGTTGTTGTTGTTGTTGTTGTTGGGCCGTTTGTTGTAGTTGCGATTGATGTTGCGATTGTTGGGATAATTGTTGCGATTATTGTTGTAATTGCTGTTGTTGTTGTATTGGTGATTCTTATCACCGTTTTCCTCCCACTTTCTTTTGACTTGCTTCACATTGGCCTCTTCAGCAGTCTGTTCTTTAATTCTTTCTTCAATCTGGTTCACTAGTTTGTGAGCCATTCTACATGCCTGTTGTATGGAGGCGGGCTCGTGTGAACTTATATCTTCTTGGATTCTTTCCGGTAATCCTTTCACAAACGCGTCGATCTTCTCTTCCTCATCTTCGAATGCTCCCGGACACAATAGGCACAATTTTGTGAATCGTCTTTCGTACGTGGTAATATCAAATCCTTGGGTTCGTAACCCTCTAAGTTCTGTCTTGAGCTTATTGACCTCGGTTCTGGGACAGTACTTCTCGTTCATCAAGTGCTTGAATGCTGACCACGGTAGTGCGTACGCATCGTCTTGTCCCACTTGCTCTAGATAGGTATTCCACCATGTTAACGCAGAACCTGTGAAGGTATGCGTAGCGTACTTTACTTTGTCCTCTTCAGTACACTTACTTATGGCAAACACCGATTCGACCTTCTCGGTCCACCGTTTCAATCCGATCGGTCCTTCGGTTCCATCAAATTCTAAAGGTTTGCAGGCAGTGAATTCTTTGTAGGTGCATCCTACACGATTTCCTGTACTGCTAGATCCAAGGTTATTGTTGATATGTAGCGCAGCCTGTACTGCAGCTATGTTTGAAGCTAGAAAAGTACATAATTCCTTTTCATTCATATTCACGGTGTGTCGAGTAGTCGGTGCCATTTCCTTCAAAATAGTCAAATGGAACAAGTTAATCATACAGAATATTAAGAGTAGTTAATAGTATTTCGTTGTAGTGACCCGAACTTTTCCATGTTTATATATATTAATTGAGATTGATATTTACAAGATTAAATGTTTCCAACATGCTAAGCAATCAAACTTGTTAAGGCTTGATTAATTGAAATATGTTTCATATAGACAATTGACCACCCAAGTTGACCGGCGATTCACGAACGTTAAAACTTGTAAAAACGACATGACGATATATATATGGATATACATATGGTTAACATGAGATTATGATAATTAAGTATCTCTATAAGTATATTAACAATGAGTTATATACATATAAACAAGACAACTAACTTAAGGATTTCGAAACGAGACATATATGTAACGAGTATCGTTGTAAAGACATTTAATGTATATATATCATATTAAGAGATATTCATACATGATAATATAATGATAATATAATAATTTAAAATCTCATTTGATATTATAATAATTGGATTAACAACATTTAACAAGATCGTTAACCTAAAGGTTTCAAAACAACACTTACATGTAACGACTAACGATGACTTAACGACTCAGTTAAAATGTATATACATGTAGTGTTTTAATATATATTTATACACTTTTGAAAGACTTCAATACACTTATCAAAATACTTCTACTTAACAAAAATGCTTACAATTACATCCTCGTTCAGTTTCATCAACAATTCTACTCGTATGCACCCGTATTCGTACTCGTATGCACCCGTATTCGTACTCGTACAATACACAGCTCTTAGATGTATGTACTATTGGTATATACACTCCAATGATCAGCTCTTAGCAGCCCATGTGATTCACCTAACACATGTGGGAACCATCATTTGGCAACTAGCATGAAATATCTCATAAAATTACAAAAATATGAGTAATCATTCATTACTTATTTACATGAAAACAAAATTACATATCCTTTATATCTAATCCATACACCAACGACCAAAAACACCTACAAACACTTTCATTCTTCAATTTTCTTCATCTAATTGATCTCTTTCAAGTTCTATCTTCAAGTTCTAAGTGTTCTTCATATATTCTACAAGTTTTAGTTACATAAAATCAAGAATACTTTCAAGTTTGCTAGCTCACTTCCAATCTTGTAAGGTGATCATCCAACCTCAAGAAATCTTTGTTTCTTACAGTAGGTTATCATTCTAATACAAGGTAATAATCATATTCAAACTTTGGTTCAATTTCTATAACTATAACAATCTTATTTCAAGTGATGATCTTACTTGAACTTGTTTTCGTGTCATGATTCTGCTTCAAGAACTTCGAGCCATCCAAGGATCCGTTGAAGCTAGATCCATTTTTCTCTTTTCCAGTAGGTTTATCCAAGGAACTTAAGGTAGTAATGATGTTCATAACATCATTCGATTCATACATATAAAGCTATCTTATTCGAAGGTTTAAACTTGTAATCACTAGAACATAGTTTAGTTAATTCTAAACTTGTTCGCAAACAAAAGTTAATCCTTCTAACTTGACTTTTAAAATCAACTAAACACATGTTCTATATCTATATGATATGCTAACTTAATGATTTAAAACCTGGAGACACGAAAAACACCGTAAAACCGGATTTACGCCGTCGTAGTAACACCGCGGGCTGTTTTGGGTTAGTTAATTAAAAACTATGATAAACTTTGATTTAAAAGTTGTTATTCTGATAAAATAATTTTTATTATGAACATGAAACTATATCCAAAAATTATGGTTAAACTCAAAGTGGAAGTATGTTTTCTAAAATGGTCATCTAGACGTCGTTCTTTCGACTGAAATGACTACCTTTACAAAAATGACTTGTAACTTATTTTTTGGAATATAAACCTATACTTTTTCTGTTTAGATTCTTAAAATAGAGTTCAATATGAAACCATAGCAATTTGATTCACTCAAAACGGATTTAAAATGAAGAAGTTATGGGTAAAACAAGATTGGATAATTTTTCTCATTTTAGCTACGTGAAAATTGGTAACAAATCTATTCCAACCATAACTTAATCAACTTGTATTGTATATTATGTAATCTTGAGATACCATAGACACGTATACAATGTTTCGACCTATCATGTCGACACATCTATATATATTTCAGAACAACCTTAGACACTCTATATGTGAATGTTGGAGTTAGCTATACAGGGTTGAGGTTGATTCCAAAATATATATAGTTTGAGTTCTGATCTGTAGTGACCCGAACTTTTCCATGTTTATATATATTAATTGAGATTGATATTTACATGATTAAATGTTTCCAACATGTTAAGCAATCAAACTTGTTAAGACTTGATTAATTGAAATATGTTTCATATAGACAATTGACCACCCAAGTTGACCGGTGATTCACGAACGTTAAAACTTGTAAAAACTATATGATGACATATATATGGATATATATATATATTTAACATGATACTATGATAAGTAAACATATCATTAAGTATATTAACAATGAACTACATATGTAAAAACAAGACTACTAACTTAATGATTTTTAAACGAGACATATATGTAACGATTATCGTTGTAAAGACATTTAATGTATATATATCATATTAAGAGATATTCATACATGATAATATCATGATAATATAATAATTTAAAATCTCACTTGATATTATAAACATTGGGTTAACAACATTTAACAAGATCGTTAACCTAAAGGTTTAAAAACAACACTTACATGTAACGACTAACGATGACTTAACGACTCAGTTAAAATGTATATACATGTAGTGTTTTAATATGTATTTATACACTTTTGAAAGACTTCAATACACTTATCAAAATACTTCTACTTAACAAAAATGCTTACAATTACATCCTCGTTCAGTTTCATCAACAATTCTACTCGTATGCACCCGTATTCGTACTCGTACAATACACAGCTTTTAGATGTATGTACTATTGGTATATACACTCCAATGATCAGCTCTTAGCAGCCCATGTGAGTCATCTAACACATGTGGGAACCATCATTTGGCAACTAGCATGAAATATCTCATAAAATTACAAAAATATGAGTAATCATTCATGACTTATTTACATGAAAACAAAATTACATATCCTTTATATCTAATCCATACACCAACGACCAAAAACACCTACAAACACTTTCATTCTTCAATTTTCTTCATCTAATTGATCTCTCTCAAGTTCTATCTTCAAGTTCTAAGTGTTCTTCATATATTCTACAAGTTCTAGTTACATAAAATCAAGAATACTTTCAAGTTTGCTAGCTCACTTCCAATCTTGTAAGGTGATCATCCAACCTCAAGAAATCTTTGTTTCTTACAGTAGCTTATCATTCTAATACAAGGTAATAATCATATTCAAACTTTGGTTCAATTTCTATAACTATAACAATCTTATTTCAAGTGATGATCTTACTTGAACTTGTTTTCGTGTCATGATTCTGCTTCAAGAACTTCGAGCCATCCAAGTATCCGTTGAAGCTAGATCCATTTTTCTCTTTTCTAGTAGGTTTATCCAAGGAACTTAAGGTAGTAATGATGTTCATAACATCATTCGATTCATACATATAAAGCTATCTTATTCGAAGGTTTAAACTTGTAATCACTAGAACATAGTTTAGTTAATTCTAAACTTGTTCGCAAACAAAAGTTAATCCTTCTAACTTGACTTTTAAAATCAACTAAACACATGTTCTATATCTATATGATATGCTAACTCAATGATTTAAAACCTGGAGACACGAAAAACACCGTAAAACCGGATTTACGCCGTCGTAGTAACACCGCGGGCTGTTTTGGGTTAGTTAATTAAAAACTATGATAAACTTTGATTTAAAAGTTGTTATTCTGAGAAAATGATTTTTATTATGAACATGAAACTATATCCAAAAATTATAGTTAAACTCAAAGTGGAAGTATGTTTTCTAAAATGGTCATCTTGACGTCGTTCTTTCGACTGAAATGACTACCTTTACAAAAACGACTTGTAACTTATTTTTCCGACTATAAACCTATACTTTTTCTGTTTAGATTCATAAAATAGAGTTCAATATGAAACCATAGCAATTTGATTCACTCAAAACGGATTTAAAATGAAGAAGTTATGGGTAAAACAAGATTGGATAATTTTTCTCATTTTAGCTACGTGAAAATTGGTAACAAATCTATTCCAACCATAACTTAATCAACTTGTATTGTATATTATGTAATCTTGAGATACCATAGACACGTATACAATGTTTCGACCTATCATGTCGACACATCTATATATATTTCGGAACAACCATAGACACTCTATATGTGAATGTTGGAGTTAGCTATACAGGGTTGAGGTTGATTCAAAAATATATATAGTTTGAGTTGTGATCAATACTGAGATACGTATACACTGGGTCGTGGATTGATTCAAGATAATATTTATCGATTTATTTCTGTACATCTAACTGTGGACAACTAGTAGCAGGTTACTAACGAGGACAGCTGACTTAATAAACTTAAAACATCAAAATATATTAAAAGTGTTGTAAATATATTTTGAACATACTTTGATATATATGTATATATTGTTATAGGTTCGTGAATCAACCAGTGGCCAAGTCTTACTTCCCGACGAAGTAAAAATCTGTGAAAGTGAGTTATAGTCCCACTTTTAAAATCTAATATTTTTGGGATGAGAATACATGCAGGTTTTATAAATGATTTACAAAATAGACACAAGTACGTGAAACTACATTCTATGGTTGAATTATCGAAATCGAATATGCCCCTTTTTATTAAGTCTGGTAATCTAAGAATTAGGGAACAGACACCCTAATTGACGCGAATCCTAAAGATAGATCTATTGGGCCTAACAAACCCCATCCAAAGTACCGGATGCTTTAGTACTTCGAAATTTATATCATATCCGAAGGATGTCCCGGAATGATGGGGATATTCTTATATATGCATCTTGTTAATGTCGGTTACCAGGTGTTCACCATATGAATGATTTTTATCTCTATGTATGGGATGTGTATTGAAATATGAAATCTTGTGGTCTATTATTATGATTTGATATATATAGGTTAAACCTATAACTCACCAACATTTTTGTTGACGTTTTAAGCATGTTTATTCTCAGTTGATTATTAAGAGCTTCCGCTATCGCATACTTAAATAAGGACGAGATTTGGAGTCCATGCTTGTATGATATTGTGTAAAAACTGCATTCAAGAAACTTATTTTGTTGTAACATATTTGTATTGTAAACCATTATGTAATGGTCGTGTGTAAACAGGATATTTTAGATTATCATAATTTGATAATCTACGTAAAGCTTTTTTTTAAATATTTATTGATGAAATAAAGGTTATGGTTTGTTTTAAAATGAATGCAGTCTTTGAAAAACGTCTCATATAGAGGTCAAAACCTCGCAACGAAATCAATTAATATGGAACGTTTTTAATCAATAAGAACGGGACATTTCAGTTGGTATCCGAGCGTTGGTCTTAGAGAACCAGAATTTTGCATTAGTGTGTCTTATCGAGTTTGTTAGGATGCATTAGTGAGTCTGGACTTCGACCGTGTTTACTTGAAAAATGATTGCTTAACAAATTTTGTTGGAAACTATATATTTTTAACATGTGAATATTATGTGATATATTAATCTCTTAACGCGTTTGATATTATGTGATAGATGTCTACCTCTAGAACAAGTCCCATTGACTCACCTAATAATAATGAAGAGTCAAATGTAAATTGGAATGATTCGTGGACTGATTCACAAGTTCCCGAAGAGGAACCGGAAGAAGAGTCGGAACCGGAAGAAGAATCGGAACCGGATGAAGAAATAGAACCGGTGGGGGAAATAATAAAACGGGTAAGTAAAAGAAAATCCTCAACCAACCGACCAAGGTTAATTATGGTCAATGGTGTTTCCGCCAAGGAAGCAAAATATTGGGAGGATTACCAATTATCCGATGAATCGGATTCCGACGAGAATTCCGATGATGTTATAGAAATTACCCCAACTGAATTTAAAAAGGCAAAAGAAAATAATAAGGGAAAGGGCATAAAAATAGAGAAATCTAATTCCAACCCCGATGAACTTTATATGTATCGTCAACCCCCGAAGTCCTTAAGTTGTAACAATGACCCGGGAACCTCTAAACCACCAGGTTTTTCTAAACCAATGTGGAAAATAACAGCTAGTATTAGGGAAACATCATATATCCCTAGAAACTTGGCAAAACGAACCAAAACCGAAGAAGAAGAAATAAGCGATTCGGAATAAGATAGTTGTATTCGTGTGGTGTAATATATGTAATATAGTGTGCTTATGCTTTATAATATATGTAAAAATTGCTTGTATTAATAAGTATTTTTTTTATGAATCTAACTCTTGTCTATTTTACAGTATAAAAACACAAAATGGATAGGCAACCCAATATTTTAAGAGACCTACCCGGAGACATGATTGATGAAATCTTGTCTAGAGTCGGTCAGAATTCTTCAACACAACTATTTAAAGCGAGATCAGTTTGTAAGACATTCGAAGAACGTTCCAAGAATGCCTTGGTTTATAAAAGGCTTTCGTTCGAAAGATGGGGGATATCACATTGGGAAATCCATAAATTACGATGTGTTTACTTTGACGCATATATTGCGGGGAACCCAAATGCTATTTTACGCAATGGGTTAAGAAATTATTTTGACTCAATATATCCGAATATTGGACCTCGTGATTTAGAAAAAGCGGCTAACATGCAACATAAAGAAGCATGTTATGCTTACGGATTAGTAATGTTCGCTTCTCACCAAAGTGAGAACAAGAACATCGGGCTACAACTATTAAACAAAACGTTCCCACAAGTGACGGAGTCGGTAATTGGGGTAAGAAATGAGGTTTTTAGATTGTTACGGGACTGTTGGACATTACGTAACCCTCGTCCCTTTGACGACGTTACAACACGCTGTCTTATCAACGGCCATAACGGTTATGTTCCACAAGACCAAGGATGGGAAGTAATCCTAGTAAAACCAGAATGCATGACTTGTTTCTGGACGTATGAATTACGTGTCTTTATTGCCTTTGCTGAACGACTTGTGTACTAGCTAGAATTATCTTCACAACCATCTTGTATCAAATTTATTGTGTGCTATATTTCATGCTATATGTAAAATAAGCGGTATTGTAAGTTTGTAAAATATTGTGTAAAAGTTTGAACGCGAAATATTATTATAATCAGTTTTTCATATAGAATTGTAGTAGTTGAATTGTATATTAGCTACTAAGTATGAACTTAACGGGTAGGTACTACCCGAATTTAAACTTATAAAACGCTAATATGAAGAAAAAGCTTTTATAAATGAGTTCATATTATGCTACGAAATACTATTAACTACTCTTAATATTCTGTATGATTAACTTGTTCCATTTGACTATTTTGAAGGAAATGGCACCGACTACTCGACATACCGTGAATATGAATGAAGAGGAATTCCGTACTTTTCTAGCTTCAAACATAGCCGCAATACAGGCTGCGCTACATACCAACAATAACCTTGGATCTAGCAGTACAGGAAATCGTGTAGGATGCACCTACAAAGAATTTACTGCCTGCAAACCTTTGGAATTTGATGGAACCGAAGGACCGATCGGATTGAAACGGTGGACCGAGAAGGTCGAATCGGTGTTTGCCATAAGTAAGTGTACTGAAGAGGACAAAGTGAAGTACGCTACGCATACCTTCACAGGTTCTGCGTTAACATGGTGGAATACCTATCTAGAGCAAGTGGGACAAGATGATGCTTACGCACTACCGTGGTCAGCATTCAAGCACTTAATGAACGAGAAGTACCGTCCCAGAACTGAGGTCAATAAGCTCAAGACAGAACTTAGAGGGTTACGAACCCAAGGATTTGATATTACCACGTACGAAAGACGATTCACAGAATTATGTCTATTGTGTCCGGGAGCGTTCGAAGATGAGGAAGAGAAGATCGACGCGTTTGTGAAAGGATTACCGGAAAGAATCCAAGAAGATATAAGTTCACACGAGCCCGCCTCCATACAATAGGCATGTAGAATGGCTCACAAACTAGTGAACCAGATTGAAGAAAGAATTAAAGAACAGACTACTGAAGAGGTCAATGTGAAGCAAGTCAAAAGAAAGTGGGAGGAAAACGGTGATAAGAATCACCAATACAACAACAACAGCAATTACAACAATAATCGCAACAATTATCCCAACAATCGCAACATCAATCGCAACTACAACAAACGACCCAACAACAACAACAACAACAACAACAACAACAACAACAACAACAACAACAGCAACTACAACAATCATCCCAACAACAATAATAACCGCAACAACAACAACAATCAGAAGCAGCTATGCCAAAGGTGTGAAAAGTATCACTCGGGGTTCTGCACCAAATTTTGCAACAAGTGTAAAAGAAATGGTCATAGCGCGGCGAAGTGTGAGGTTTACGGACCAGGGGTTAATAGAACGAAAGGAACAAATGGTGTCGGAACGAGTAATGGCGGAGCAAGTAGTGTCGGAGCAAGTTACGCCAATGTAGTTTGTTATAAATGTGGAAAACCGGGCCACATTATTAGAAATTGCCCGAACCAGGAGAACGCGAATGGACAAGGCCGCGGAAGAGTTTTCAATATTAATGCGGCAGAGGCACAGGAAGACCCGGAGCTTGTTACGGGTACGTTTCTTATTGACAATAAATCTGCTTACGTTTTATTTGATTCGGGTGTGGATAGAAGCTATATGAGTAGAGATTTTTGTGCTAAATTAAGTTGTCCATTGACGCCTTTGGATAGTAAATTTTTACTCGAATTAGCAAATGGTAAATTAATTTCAGCAGATAATATATGTCGGAATCGAGAAATTAAACTGGTTAGCGAAACATTTAAGATTGATTTGATACCAGTAGAGTTAGGGAGTTTTGATGTGATAATCGGTATGGACTGGTTGAAAGAAGTGAAAGCAGAGATCGTTTGTTACAAAAATGCAATTCGCATTATACGAGAAAAAGGAAAACCCTTAATGGTGTACGGAGAAAAGGGCAACACGAAGCTACATCTTATTAGTAATTTGAAGGCACAAAAACTAATAAGAAAAGGTTGCTATGCTGTTCTAGCACACGTCGAGAAAGTACAAACTGAAGAAAAGAGCATCAATGATGTTCCCGTCGCAAAAGAATTTCCCGATGTATTTCCGAAAGAATTACCGGGATTACCCCCACATCGATCCGTTGAATTTCAAATAGATCTTGTACCAGGAGCTGCACCAATAGCTCATGCTCCTTACAGACTCGCACCCAGCGAGATGAAAGAACTGCAAAGCCAATTACAAGAACTTTTAGAGCGTGGTTTCATTCGACCAAGCACATCACCGTGGGGAGCTCCTGTTTTGTTTGTCAAGAAGAAAGATGGTACATTCAGGTTGTGTATCGACTACCGAGAGTTGAACAAACTTACCATCAAGAACCCCTACCCACTACCGAGAATCAACGACTTATTTGATCAACTACAAGGCTCGTCTGTTTATTCAAAGATTGACTTACGTTCCGGGTATCGTCAAATGCGGGTGAAAGAAGATGATATTCCAAAGACTGCTTTCAGAACACGTTACGGTCATTACGAGTTTATGGTCATGCCGTTTGGTTTAACTAATGCACCAGCTGTGTTCATGGACCTTATGAACCGAGTGTGTGGACCATACCTTGACAAGTTTGTCATTGTTTTCATTGATGACATACTTATTTACTCAAAGAATGACCAAGAACACGGTGAACATTTGAGAAAGGTGTTAGAAGTATTGAGGAAGGAAGAATTGTACGCTAAGTTTTCAAAGTGTGCATTTTGGTTGGAAGAAGTTCAATTCCTCGGTCACATAGTGAACAAAGAAGGTATTAAGGTGGATCCTGCAAAGATAGAAACTGTTGAAAAGTGGGAAACCCCGAAAACTCCGAAACACATACGCCAGTTTTTAGGACTAGCTGGTTACTACAGAAGGTTCATCCAAGACTTTTCCAGAATAGCAAAACCCTTGACTGCATTAACGCATAAAGGGAAGAAATTTGAATGGAATGATTGTAACGACCCTACTTTTCCCGTTATCTTTTACCGTTAATTATTTAACGACCGTTAATTGTTATTCGTGACACGTCATTTCTAAGACCTATATTATTATTTTTGTAATAATATATTAATTATTATGTGTTATATGAATATTTGGATTCATATTTCAAGTTATACGTTTCTACGTGTCGCGGATTTCCATCCGGCGAATCTTTTCGGTTTTCAAACCAACGGTCGAGCTTTCGGGATTTTAAATCCTAATTATTTTAAATATGATATTTTAAGATCATATAATTATATTTAGTGTTTATATTTATTTTTCGTCGCGTAGTTATTATGTTTCCGGATTTTTAATCGCGTAAGTGCGTTTTCGCGTTTCGGGACTCGTTCGGGCTTTCGGGCCATCAGGAAATTACCATTAAGTGAGATGGGCTAGTGGGGCCCACTCCCATCCCACCATTCGGCCGAAGCCACAAGGGAGGGGGGTATTACTCCCTTGTTTTTTTTCCCATTTGTGATTTAATTTCCTTTTTCATCAAATTTAATCTAAACCTAATATTTCTTTATGCTCTCCCTTTCCTTCTTCCTTGGGCAACGACTACAACCAGCCCCAATATCATCATCATCATTAAAAATTGAAGCTTGGATCATTAATTGATTAGTATAATCGGATTCCTCTCGTCTTTCTCTACGCGACTACATCAATCGTTCCTCGATTAGGGTATAAACCCTAACCCTAGAATTTTCTATTTTTCATTTATTTACTGTATTTTGATGTTTAATTGATAGTATGATGTTTGTGGATTATTGTAATGGTGTTTGTATGCATAGATGTACTCAAAATTGCATGTTTTCGGTTTGTAAATTTCTGGACAGCAGCTATTTCGTGATTTCTGGGTTTGTGTCTGATATAAAAGTTAAAATAAACTATCTAGATGAGTTCCTCTCATCAAGACATTAATTTTAGACTCCGGATTCATGTCGTTTCGATTCCCGGAGCCCTAGATATGATTAATTTGATTTTTGTTAAAGATTGAAAGGTGTTCTTGGCATGAACAAGGTTGGGTCCGACTTTGTGATCATCCTTGGTGTCTTTAGTTTGTGTCATTTGGTTAGGACTGATGGTGGGACGAATTTTCATGTTCAGGTCACCTAAATCCGAGCCACGGTTCACCCGTTGTGCCTAAATCACTGTTTTGAGTAAATTGTTTTCCCAAATGTTGTCATGGCTGATATCCAGGACCTAGGGACTGTTCTTGGAGTGTTCTTGAGTTCATAATTGTGTCGGGTGGTTTGAGTAGGTGAAGTTGCATAGGTGGCTTGCCCGAAACCGACACCCGGGGCTCAAGATACGACCCGATGAACTTTTAAACTTAAAACTTATGGTTAATGATTTAACTCATGATAAAAATTATGGTTTTCATTATTAATAAATTACTTAAGATAAAAGAAGTAATTATTATTATTTAAGACTTATGATATAAATATTTATTATATCATTTAATTATTAATTATGATTTAATTAACATTTTAATTAAGCTTATGATTAATAATACTTTTATTATTAAAGGAAAATACTTATGATAAGTATTAAATTTGTTTTTGAGAAATTATTAAAAGACTTATAATAAATATTAAATAATTATTTAATTATTATAAGACTTAATTATTATTTAATTATGACTTAATTATTAAATACTTATGATTTAATAATTTTAATTAGAAACTTATGATATAATTAATAATTCATTATTAATTTATAATACTTATGATATGAATTAAAATTCATTATTAATTAATAAAACTTATATTATGATTAATATTTAATTAATTAAATACTTATGTTATACTAATTATAACACTTCAACTTATATTAACTTTAATAATTCATTTTATTTAATTAAACTTATGTTATGACATAACTTTACACTTTTGACTTTAATAAACATTATAACCTATGTTATTATTATAACTTACACTTTTCAAATTAATGTTGACTATGTTGACCAAGTTTGACTTTTGAGTTGACTTTCGGTTGACTTTGACTTTCAGTTGACTTCTGTTGACTTTCTAAATAAGGAAACTTTCCTAACTTCAAAACTTTCTAAAAATAGAACTTTCTAAATTTGGAAACTTTCCTAAAATAGAAACTTTCCTAAAATAGAAACTTTCCAAAAATAGAAACTTTCCTAAAATAGAAACTTTCCTAAAATAGAAACTTTCCAAAAATGGAAACCTGCTAAAAATAGAAACTTTCTAAAAATAGAAAGTGTGTGTCCTTATGCTGTTCCAATCAAACCGATGCTTGCTGAGTAATGTTCTATGTCTACTTGCAACATGTACAATAGCTATCATACTAAGACTTGACCTAAGTTAGTTATTTATTTCGACCTGCTTTATTTATAGGTCGGCGTTGTGATCTTTCTTGGTCACTTTACTTTACTTGCTGTTCGCTTGTTTGTGAGATTTCTTCAGTTGCTATTTAAGGTGAGTTATAGTCCCATTTTCTATTTTAAATCTTTTGGGATGAGAATACATGCAATTTATTTTATATTTTGGACACAAGTGGAAGTTGGTTTAAATTATTCATTGTGAGTTGAACAAAAATATTCCCTAGTCTGGTAACTGTAATCACTGGTTTCTACTAGTGAACGCGAATCCTACGGATAGATCTATCGGGTTTGACAACCCCATTTCGAGCTAGTCGCGCTAGCAATTTATAATCGGAATGTTTAGTACTTCGTATTTTGTTGTAGATACACTTGTTCGGTGTATATTATTTATTGTGTTTGGCAAGGGTAAATAAAGGGTTAAGTGGTTACCAGGTGGCTCACGGAAAATGGAATAATGTTTTATTATATGTTTTCTAGCATATAATTTTGAGGTTCAAAAAGGAGTTTTTATGTTTTCAAACATAAATTTTTATTGTTTAAATTAAATATTGTTTGCAATATTAAACCTATAATTCACTCAACATTTTTGTTGACAGTTACTCGCATGTTTTATTCTCAGGTTTATGATTGACTGCTTCCGCTGTGCTTAGAGGGTCTGCATATTTATGATGGCAGCCTTTGTTAAACATTAACTTGCATTCTATTTTGTTACATTAAAAAGTGGATGTTGTTGACTTTGTTTGGTCAACATTTGGTTAAAGTATTTATGTATAGTTTTTCTAAACTTATACAATTTAGTAGATTTTCTTTATAGGAAATCATTTTTAAATAAAGAATGCAAGGTTGTTTTATAAAATTCATATAGAGTTTCGATCAAGCTGTGGGACCAAGTGACGGAGCCGTTAAGTGTTTTGACGGAGTCGTCACAGTTGGTATCAGAGCTCTGGTTGTAGGGAATTAGGCTGCATTGATGTCGTTACCCGAGTCAATAGGGTGCATTAGTGAGTCTAGTCTACAACCCGGCCTATTATATATTACTATATGTGATTATTTGTATCGTATTGGTATGTATATTGTTGTCATACATACATTTCTATTATGTTCTGAATCCGGGAGGAACTCCCATTCCGATTTAAACGTATTCTCCGACTCATGCGAGTTCATATTTTATGGGAACACCTCGGTTAGTGAAACCGAGGGGGGGGTGACATTCTTGACTTCTGAAATTCTCGACATTTCTATGTCATAATTTGTGTTTATTGATATAACATTTGAGTTACATTACGTGTTCTAAAATTCTCGGCATTTCTATGTCATCTATTATGGTTATGTATATAACGTTTGAGTTATATTACGCGAGATGTCATTCTTGACTTCTAAAGGCTCGGCATTTCAATGTCAGCTATTGTGTTTGGGTATATAACATTTTTGTTACATTACATGCCATTGTGCCGTTGTGCCTATGTGCTTTGGTTTTTGAACCGAAAAACGTCATCCTTGACTTTTAGAGATTCTTGGTACTTCGAAGACATTTTCATGTCACCGTTACTCCTATTCATTACTTTCGATGTCCTTGTCTCTTGTGCTATCCTTAGCACATTGTTAAGAAATTGTTTTAGGGAAATTGTGTTGAAATTCGAGGTTGACCGCGTGTCCTGACCTCATGTAGTGCTATTGGAATGGAACTATGACTTAGTGAAATATAATGGCATCAGGCCAACGTGATTATATTACGTTAATTCATAAAGAAGTCCCAATATTGTGACATGAGGAATAGAAAGCGAGTCAAAGAAAATTTGTACACCACTCATTCGGAAATTCTAACGTTATTACATGAGTAAGGAAGATACTCATTATCTTATTTGTTGATATGCGAGAGACTCATCTTAACCGAACTACCTACCCCATGTTTTATCATTTATAACTCGCTTGTTAGTGACAGCTTCGCACGTGAATAGTTTTGACCCAAGGACTTGTGTTCTGATAAAAGTCAAGACATTATTTAACTCATTGGTTTTCATGACCTCGTAGCATTTATTGAAGAGATGTCGCAAGACGATTCAAGTCCATCACTCGAGCTTTAACGATCTTACTTCAACTCGTAACCTCTGTGATGCGGATACCCTGCTTTTCATTAAAAATTTTACACATTTGTGTAATTGGGCGGTTCTCACGAGATTTATGGGCGAATAGAAGTAATGAAATACTTTGTCATGTATACTATTTATAAAATCATATATGTACGTATGAATTCAAATGGACAAATTTACCCTTACCTATTTTGGCTAGTATACACTAATTTATACCTTCAAAATTATTTTAAAACCACTCTTATTGAGTTGTCTAGTTAACTCAAATTGATTTACGTAAAATGGTACACGTTGTACATACTTCTAAATTTACTAAGAGCTTCGTTCCATTTATGGGGTTACATTAGACGTTTAAAGCTTTTTCAAAACTTCTTTGATTGATTACATTAGAATTTTCGCATTACTCTACAGAGTGTTTGGATCACATTTCTTCTCATCCTCCGTTTAAGGATGAAAATTTACCATTAAGTCCATTGATAGAAATTCTTACACCAGTTTGGATGTCGGTTTTATAAAATTTGTTGGAAAGTCTTTGCGCTCATAGAATTTTCCCTCTTATGGTTGGACATGGCCGAAAAGCAGACCGATAAATCAAGTTTCTGGGGTACACTCGATGGTCACCTTATTGTAGAAAAGGCGCTAGGTGGGTTTCTACCCCAACTGTTGTTATAATGGGTATCATGGATATATATTACTCTAGACCGTTTGAGGAGTTTCTACTCTCAATTTTCGCTGTCAACCGCAACACCCTCGTAAACATCAATCCTAGGATTCGATACTTTAGGGTGCACGAAATTATTTTTGGAGATTCATCTCACCTGGAGTCGGCCATTCTTTATAACCCATGATTCGCGTTCTTTTCATCCGCACATAAATTTAAGAATATGGATGAATCCTAGACTTCCCCGCTCATTGTACACGGAAGTTCACTCTCGTTGAATTATCACACCTTTCATATGTCTTCCTTTCGGAAATATAATGAAAATTTACTTTGGAGTCCATGATCCTCGTTAACTCCTTTGAGAGAATTGCCTTAAATATCTATGCCACCGATGTGACTACTCCATATTTATTTCTTCCTTCATTATTGCAACTTTATTTCATCCGTCCCAGTTCGTCCCCTTGGGGAGCTCCCGTTTTGTTCGTTGAGAAGAAAGATGGTTCATTTCGTTTGTGTATTGATTATCGTTAATTGAACGAGCTTACTGTTAAAAACCGTTACCCTCTTCCGAGAATTGATGATCTGTTCGATCAACTTCAAGGTTCGTCCGTTTATTATAAGATTGATCTTCGTTCCGGTTATCACCAAGACGCACCAAGCGGAACTCGAACCCATAACCTCCCGTTAACACAAACAGTCATTTAATCATCGGTTGCGTGTTAAAGAATCTGATGTTTCGAAAACTGCTTTTCGCACCCGTTACGGTCACTTTGAGTTTCTTGTTATGCTGTTCGGATTGACAAATGCATCTGCTGTGTTCATGGACCTCATGAACCATGTGTGCAGACCTTATTTAGACAAGTTCGTTATTGTTTTCATTGACGACATCCTTATTTATTCTAAGAGTGATGAAGAGCACGAAGAACACTTGAAGTTAGTGCTTGATCTATTGAGAAAAGAAGAGTTGTACGCTAAGTTCTCTAAGTGTGCTTTCTGGTTAAGAGAAGTTCAATTCCTTGGTCACATTGTTAGTAAACAGGGAATACAAGTTGATCCTGCTAAGATTGAGGCGATCGAAAAGTGGGAAACTCCGAAAACTCCTACTCAGATCCGTCAGTTTCTAGGATTAGCAGGCTATTATAGAAGGTTCATTCAAGATTTTTCACGAGTAGCGAAACCTCTGACTGCTTTAACGCATAAGGGGAAGAAGTATGAGTGGAAGAATGAACAAGAGACTGCTTTCAGATTTTGAAGAAGAAGTTGACTACCGCTCCGATATTGTCACTACCTGAGGGTAATGATGATTTTGTTGTTTATTGTAATGCTTCGCGTCAAGGCTTTGGTTGCATTTTTATGCAACGAAAGAAAGTTATTGCGTACGCGTCACGTCAGTTGAAGATTCACGAGCAGAACTATACAACTCATGATTTAGAGTTGGGGGCCGTTGTTTTTGCACTTAAAATTTGGAGACATTATTTGTATGGGGTCAAGAGTACTGTGTACACAGATCATAAAAGTCTTCAACATATCCTCGATCAGAAACAGTTGAACATGAGACAACGAAGATGGATTGAGACGTTGAATGATTACGATTGTGACCTTTTGTATCACCCGGGTAAGGCCAATGTTGTGGCTGATGCATTGAGTCGTAAAGAAAGGACTGAACCTCGCAGGGTTAGGGCCTTGAATATGACAGTTAGATCAAACCTCGCAAGGCAGATTCTTGAGGCACAACAAGAAGCCTTAAAGGAAGAGAATTTTGTGAAAGAAAACGTAAGAGGTATGGCTAAGAAATTTGAGATTCGAGCAGATGGTACTAGGTACTTTGTAGGACGTCTTTGGGTTCCGAAGTTTGGTGAACTGCGACAACTTGTTTTGGATGAGGCTCATAAGTCTAGGTACTCTATTCATCCTGGTTCAGGGAAGATGTACCATGATCTTAAGGAGCTGTATTGGTGGCCAAATTTGAAAGGTGATGTGGCTACGTATGTGGCTAAGTGTTTGACCTGTTCTAAGGTCAAAGCTGAACATCAAAAACCGTCCGGATTGTTGGTACAACCAGAAATTCCCGAGTGGAAGTGGGAAGGTATCACTATGGATTTTAACACTAAGTTACCAAGAGTTTCGGGTGGCTACGATGCGATTTGGGTGATTGTAGATCGACTCACTAAGTCGGCTCACTTTTTGCCGATTAGGGAAACCGATTCCATGGAGAAACTCACCCGTTTGTATTTGAAAGAGATTGTTTCGAGGCATGGTGTTCCCGTTTCTATAATTTCCGACAGAGATAGTCGATTTGTATCGAGATTTTGGCAATCGTTGCAAGAAGCCTTGGGCACTAGATTGGATATGAGCACCGCTTATCATCCTCAAACGGATGGTCAAAGTGAGAGGACCATTCAGACATTAGAAGATATGTTGCGAGCTTGTGTGATTGATTTTGGAAATGGGTGGGATAGGTATTTGCAGTTGGCTAAATTTTCTTATAACAACAAGTTATCATGCAAGTATTAAAGCCGCACCGTTTGAAGCTATGTATGGTAGAAAGTGTAGGTCTCCTGTCTGTTGGAAGGAGGTTGGGGATGCTCAACTCACTGGTCCAGAAATTATTCAAGAGACTACCGAGAAGATCGTACAGATTAAGGAAAGATTGAGAACTGTCAGGAGTAGGCAAAAGAATTATGCTGATAAGAGAAGGAACGATATTGAATTTCAGGTCGGTGATCGTGTTATGTTGAAGGTATTGCCTTGGAAGGGCGTGATACGTTCTAGAAAAAGGGGAAAGTTGAATCCTCAATTTGTTGGATCTTTTGAAATTATTGAGAGAGTTGGACCCGTGGCTTATCGTTTGAAATTGCCACAAGAACTCAGTGTTGTTCACGATGTTCTTCATGTATCGAATTTAAAGAAGTGTTTGGCCAAGGCCGATAAGAATATTCCTCTGAAGGGACTTCATGTTGATAAGAAACTACTTTTTCTTTTAAGGAACCTGTTGAAATTATGGATCGAAAGGTTAAGACTCTTAAACAGAGTAGAATTTCTATTTTCGAGTTAGATGGAACGACACGTTCCCGAGTTCACTTGGGAGCGTGAAGTTCAGATGAGGCAGAAGTACCCGTATTTGTTCCCAGATGCTGAGTCAACCCCTGCACATGCTTAAATTTCGGGACGAAATTTCCGTAACGGGAAGGTACTGTAACGACCCTACTTTTCCCGTTATCTTTTACCGTTAATTATTTAACGACCGTTAATTGTTATTCGTGACACGTCATTTCTAAGACCTATATTATTATTTTTGTAATAATATATTAATTATTATGTGTTATATGAATATTTGGATTCATATTTCAAGTTATACGTTTCTACGTGTCGCGGATTTCCATCCGGCGAATCTTTTCGGTTTTCAAACCAACGGTCGAGCTTTCGGGATTTTAAATCCTAATTATTTTAAATATGATATTTTAAGATCATATAATTATATTTAGTGTTTATATTTATTTTTCGTCGCGTAGTTATTATGTTTCCGGATTTTTAATCGCGTAAGTGCGTTTTCGCGTTTCGGGACTCGTTCGGGCTTTCGGGCCATCAGGAAATTACCATTAAGTGAGATGGGCTAGTGGGGCCCACTCCCATCCCACCATTCGGCCGAAGCCACAAGGGAGGGGGGTATTACTCCCTTGTTTTTTTTCCCATTTGTGATTTAATTTCCTTTTTCATCAAATTTAATCTAAACCTAATATTTCTTTATGCTCTCCCTTTCCTTCTTCCTTGGGCAACGACTACAACCAGCCCCAATATCATCATCATCATTAAAAATTGAAGCTTGGATCATTAATTGATTAGTATAATCGGATTCCTCTCGTCTTTCTCTACGCGACTACATCAATCGTTCCTCGATTAGGGTATAAACCCTAACCCTAGAATTTTCTATTTTTCATTTATTTACTGTATTTTGATGTTTAATTGATAGTATGATGTTTGTGGATTATTGTAATGGTGTTTGTATGCATAGATGTACTCAAAATTGCATGTTTTCGGTTTGTAAATTTCTGGACAGCAGCTATTTCGTGATTTCTGGGTTTGTGTCTGATATAAAAGTTAAAATAAACTATCTAGATGAGTTCCTCTCATCAAGACATTAATTTTAGACTCCGGATTCATGTCGTTTCGATTCCCGGAGCCCTAGATATGATTAATTTGATTTTTGTTAAAGATTGAAAGGTGTTCTTGGCATGAACAAGGTTGGGTCCGACTTTGTGATCATCCTTGGTGTCTTTAGTTTGTGTCATTTGGTTAGGACTGATGGTGGGACGAATTTTCATGTTCAGGTCACCTAAATCCGAGCCACGGTTCACCCGTTGTGCCTAAATCACTGTTTTGAGTAAATTGTTTTCCCAAATGTTGTCATGGCTGATATCCAGGACCTAGGGACTGTTCTTGGAGTGTTCTTGAGTTCATAATTGTGTCGGGTGGTTTGAGTAGGTGAAGTTGCATAGGTGGCTTGCCCGAAACCGACACCCGGGGCTCAAGATACGACCCGATGAACTTTTAAACTTAAAACTTATGGTTAATGATTTAACTCATGATAAAAATTATGGTTTTCATTATTAATAAATTACTTAAGATAAAAGAAGTAATTATTATTATTTAAGACTTATGATATAAATATTTATTATATCATTTAATTATTAATTATGATTTAATTAACATTTTAATTAAGCTTATGATTAATAATACTTTTATTATTAAAGGAAAATACTTATGATAAGTATTAAATTTGTTTTTGAGAAATTATTAAAAGACTTATAATAAATATTAAATAATTATTTAATTATTATAAGACTTAATTATTATTTAATTATGACTTAATTATTAAATACTTATGATTTAATAATTTTAATTAGAAACTTATGATATAATTAATAATTCATTATTAATTTATAATACTTATGATATGAATTAAAATTCATTATTAATTAATAAAACTTATATTATGATTAATATTTAATTAATTAAATACTTATGTTATACTAATTATAACACTTCAACTTATATTAACTTTAATAATTCATTTTATTTAATTAAACTTATGTTATGACATAACTTTACACTTTTGACTTTAATAAACATTATAACCTATGTTATTATTATAACTTACACTTTTCAAATTAATGTTGACTATGTTGACCAAGTTTGACTTTTGAGTTGACTTTCGGTTGACTTTGACTTTCAGTTGACTTCTGTTGACTTTCTAAATAAGGAAACTTTCCTAACTTCAAAACTTTCTAAAAATAGAACTTTCTAAATTTGGAAACTTTCCTAAAATAGAAACTTTCCTAAAATAGAAACTTTCCAAAAATAGAAACTTTCCTAAAATAGAAACTTTCCTAAAATAGAAACTTTCCAAAAATGGAAACCTGCTAAAAATAGAAACTTTCTAAAAATAGAAAGTGTGTGTCCTTATGCTGTTCCAATCAAACCGATGCTTGCTGAGTAATGTTCTATGTCTACTTGCAACATGTACAATAGCTATCATACTAAGACTTGACCTAAGTTAGTTATTTATTTCGACCTGCTTTATTTATAGGTCGGCGTTGTGATCTTTCTTGGTCACTTTACTTTACTTGTTGTTCGCTTGTTTGTGAGATTTCTTCAGTTGCTATTTAAGGTGAGTTATAGTCCCATTTTCTATTTTAAATCTTTTGGGATGAGAATACATGCAATTTATTTTATATTTTGGACACAAGTGGAAGTTGGTTTAAATTATTCATTGTGAGTTGAACAAAAATATTCCCTAGTCTGGTAACTGTAATCACTGGTTTCTACTAGTGAACGCGAATCCTACGGATAGATCTATCGGGTTTGACAACCCCATTTCGAGCTAGTCGCGCTAGCAATTTATAATCGGAATGTTTAGTACTTCGTATTTTGTTGTAGATACACTTGTTCGGTGTATATTATTTATTGTGTTTGGCAAGGGTAAATAAAGGGTTAAGTGGTTACCAGGTGGCTCACGGAAAATGGAATAATGTTTTATTATATGTTTTCTAGCATATAATTTTGAGGTTCAAAAAGGAGTTTTTATGTTTTCAAACATAAATTTTTATTGTTTAAATTAAATATTGTTTGCAATATTAAACCTATAATTCACTCAACATTTTTGTTGACAGTTACTCGCATGTTTTATTCTCAGGTTTATGATTGACTGCTTCCGCTGTGCTTAGAGGGTCTGCATATTTATGATGGCAGCCTTTGTTAAACATTAACTTGCATTCTATTTTGTTACATTAAAAAGTGGATGTTGTTGACTTTGTTTGGTCAACATTTGGTTAAAGTATTTATGTATAGTTTTTCTAAACTTATACAATTTAGTAGATTTTCTTTATAGGAAATCATTTTTAAATAAAGAATGCAAGGTTGTTTTATAAAATTCATATAGAGTTTCGATCAAGCTGTGGGACCAAGTGACGGAGCCGTTAAGTGTTTTGACGGAGTCGTCACAATGATGAACAAGAGAAAGCGTTTCAGTTATTGAAGAAAAAGCTAACTACGGCACCTATATTGTCATTGCCTGAAGGGAATGATGATTTTGTGATTTATTGTGACGCATCAAAGCAAGGTCTCGGTTGTGTATTAATGCAACGAACGAAGGTGATTGCTTATGCGTCTAGACAATTGAAGATTCACGAACAAAATTATACGACGCATGATTTGGAATTAGGCGCGGTTGTTTTTGCATTAAAGACTTGGAGGCACTACTTATATGGGGTCAAAAGTATTATATATACCGACCACAAAAGTCTTCAACACATATTTAATCAGAAACAACTGAATATGAGGCAGCGTAGGTGGATTGAATTATTGAATGATTACGACTTTGAAATTCGTTACCACCCGGGGAAGGCAAATGTGGTAGCCGATGCCTTGAGCAGGAAGGACAGAGAACCCATTCGCGTAAAATCTATGAATATAATGATTCATAATAACCTTACTACTCAAATAAAGGAGGCGCAACAAGGAGTTTTAAAAGAGGGAAATTTAAAGGATGAAATACCCAAAGGATCGGAGAAGCATCTTAATATTCGGGAAGACGGAACCCGGTATAGGGCTGAAAGGATTTGGGTACCAAAATTTGGAGATATGAGAGAAATGGTACTTAGAGAAGCTCATAAAACCAGATACTCAATACATCCTGGAACGGGGAAGATGTACAAGGATCTCAAGAAACATTTTTGGTGGCCGGGTATGAAAGCCGATGTTGCTAAATACGTAGGAGAATGTTTGACGTGTTCTAAGGTCAAAGCTGAGCATCAGAAACCATCAGGTCTACTTCAACAACCCGAAATCCCGGAATGGAAATGGGAAAATATTACCATGGATTTCATCACTAAATTGCCAAGGACTGCAAGTGGTTTTGATACTATTTGGGTAATAGTTGATCGTCTCACCAAATCAGCACACTTCCTGCCAATAAGAAAAGATGACAAGATGGAGAAGTTAGCACGACTGTATTTGAAGGAAGTCGTCTCCAGACATGGAATACCAATCTCTATTATCTCTGATAGGGATGGTAGATTTATTTCAAGATTCTGGCAGACATTACAGCAAGCATTAGGAACTCGTCTAGACATGAGTACTGCCTATCATCCACAAACTGATGGGCAGAGCGAAAGGACGATACAAACGCTTGAAGACATGCTACGAGCATGTGTTATTGATTTCGGAAACAGTTGGGATCGACATCTACCGTTAGCAGAATTTTCCTACAACAACAGCTACCATTCAAGCATTGAGATGGCGCCGTTTGAAGCACTTTATGGTAGAAAGTGCAGGTCTCCGATTTGTTGGAGTGAAGTGGGGGATAGACAGATTACGGGTCCGGAGATTATACAAGAAACTACCGAGAAGATCATCCAAATTCAACAACGGTTGAAAACCGCCCAAAGTCGACAAAAGAGCTACGCTGACATTAAAAGAAAAGATATAGAATTTGAAATTGGAGAGATGGTCATGCTTAAAGTTGCACCTTGGAAAGGCGTTGTTCGATTTGGTAAACGAGGGAAATTAAATCCAAGGTATATTGGACCATTCAAGATTATTGATCGTGTCGGACCAGTAGCTTACCGACTTGAGTTACCTCAACAACTCGCAGCTGTACATAACACTTTCCACGTCTCGAATTTGAAGAAATGTTTTGCTAAAGAAGATCTCACTATTCCGTTAGATGAAATCCAAATCAACGAAAAACTTCAATTCATCGAAGAACCCGTCGAAATAATGGATCGTGAGGTTAAAAGACTTAAGCAAAGCAAGATACCAGTTGTTAAGGTTTGATGGAATGCTCGTAGAGGACCCGAGTTTACCTGGGAGCATGAAGATCAGATGAAGAAGAAATACCCGCATCTATTTCTAGAAGATTCGTCAACACCTTCAACTGTTTAAAATTTCGGGACGAAATTTATTTAACGGGTAGGTACTGTAGTGACCCGAACTTTTCCATGTTTATATATATTAATTGAGATTGATATTTACATGATTAAATGTTTCCAACATGTTAAGCAATCAAACTTGTTAAGACTTGATTAATTGAAATATGTTTCATATAGACAATTGACCACCCAAGTTGACCGGTGATTCAAGAACGTTAAAACTTGTAAAAACTATATGATGACATATATATGGATATATATATAGTTAACATGATACTATGATAAGTAAACATATCATTAAGTATATTAACAATGAACTACATATGTAAAACCAAGACTACTAACTTAATGATTTTTAAACGAGACATATATGTAACGATTATCGTTGTAAAGACATTTAATGTATATATATCATATTAAGAGATATTCATACATGATAATATCATGATAATATAATAATTTAAAATCTCATTTGATATTATAAACATTGGGTTAACAACATTTAACAAGATCGTTAACCTAAAGGTTTAAAAACAACACTTACATGTAACGACTAACGATGACTTAACGACTCAGTTAAAATGTATATACATGTAGTGTTTTAATATGTATTTATACACTTTTGAAAGACTTCAATACACTTATCAAAATACTTCTACTTAACAAAAATGCTTACAATTACATCCTCGTTTAGTTTCATCAACAATTCTACTCGTATGCACCCGTATTCGTACTCGTACAATACACAGCTTTTAGATGTATGTACTATTGGTATATACACTCCAATGATCAGCTCTTAGCAGCCCATGTGAGACACCTAACACATGTGAGAACCATCATTTGGCAACTAGCATGAAATATCTCATAAAATTACAAAAATATGAGTAATCATTCATGACTTATTTACATGAAAACAAAATTACATATCCTTTATATCTAATCCATACACCAACGACCAAAAACACCTACAAACACTTTCATTCTTCAATTTTCTTCATCTAATTGATCTCTCTCAAGTTCTATCTTCAAGTTCTAAGTGTTCTTCATATATTCTACAAGTTCTAGTTACATAAAATCAAGAATACTTTCAAGTTTGCTAGCTCACTTCCAATCTTGTAAGGTGATCATCCAACCTCAAGGAATCTTTGTTTCTTACAGTAGCTTATCATTCTAATACAAGGTAATAATCATATTCAAACTTTGGTTCAATTTCTATAACTATAACAATCTTATTTCAAGTGATGATCTTACTTGAACTTGTTTTCGTGTCATGATTCTGCTTCAAGAACTTCGAGCCATCCAAGGATCCGTTGAAGCTAGATCCATTTTTCTCTTTTCCAGTAGGTTTATCCAAGGAACTTAAGGTAGTAATGATGTTCATAACATCATTCGATTCATACATATAAAGCTATCTTATTCGAAGGTTTAAACTTGTAATCACTAGAACATAGTTTAGTTAATTCTAAACTTGTTCACAAACAAAAGTTAATCCTTCTAACTTGACTTTTAAAATCAACTAAACACATGTTCTATATCTATATGATATGCTAACTCAATGATTTAAAACCTGGAGACACGAAAAACACCGTAAAACCGGATTTACGCCGTCGTAGTAACACCGCGGGCTGTTTTGGGTTAGTTAATTAAAAACTATGATAAACTTTGATTTAAAAGTTGTTATTCTGAGAAAATGATTTTTATTATGAACATGAAACTATATCCAAAAATTATGGTTAAACTCAAAGTGGAAGTATGTTTTCTAAAATGGTCATCTAGACGTCGTTCTTTCGACTGAAATGACTACCTTTACAAAAACGACTTGTAACTTATTTTTCCGACTATAAACCTATACTTTTTCTGTTTAGATTCATAAAATAGAGTTCAATATGAAACCATAGCAATTTGATTCACTCAAAACGGATTTAAAATGAAGAAGTTATGGGTAAAACAAGATTGGATAATTTTTCTCATTTTAGCTACGGGAAAATTGGTAACAAATCTATTCCAACCATAACTTAATCAACTTGTATTATATATTATGTAATCTTGAGATACCATAGACACGTATACAATGTTTCGACCTATCATGTCGACACATCTATATATATTTCGGAACAACCATAGACACTCTATATGTGAATGTTGGAGTTAGCTATACAGGGTTGAGGTTGATTCAAAAATATATGTAGTTTGAGTTGTGATCAATACTGAGATACGTATACACTGGGACGTGGATTGATTCAAGATAATATTTATCGATTTATTTCTGTACATCTAACTGTGGACAACTAGTTGTAGGTTACTAACGAGGACAGCTGACTTAATAAATTTAAAACATCAAAATATATTAAAAGTGTTGTAAATATATTTTGAACATACTTTGATATATATGTATATATTGTTATAGGTTCGTGAATCAACCAGTGGCCAAGTCTTACTTCCCGACGAAGTAAAAATCTGTGAAAGTGAGTTATAGTCCCACTTTTAAAATCTAATATTTTTGGGATGAGAATACATGCAGGTTTTATAAATGATTTACAAAATAGACACAAGTACGTGAAACTACATTCTATGATTGAATTATCGAAATCGAATATGCCCCTTTTTATTAAGTCTGGTAATCTAAGAATTAGGGAACAGACACCCTAATTGACGCGAATCCTAAAGATAGATCTATTGGGCCTAACAAACCCCATCCAAAGTACCGGATGCTTTAGTACTTCGAAATATATATCATATCCGAAGGGTGTCCCGGAATGATGGGGATATTCTTATATATGCATCTTGTTAATGTCGGTTACCAGGTGTTCACCATATGAATGATTTTTATCTCTATGTATGGGATGTGTATTGAAATATGAAATCTTGTGGTCTATTATTATGATTTGATATATATAGGTTAAACCTATAACTCACCAACATTTTTGTTGACGTTTTAAGCATGTTTATTCTCAGGTGATTATTAAGAGCTTCCGCTATCGCATACTTAAATAAGGACGAGATTTGGAGTCCATGCTTGTATGATATTGTGTAAAAACTGCATTCAAGAAACTTATTTTGTTGTAACATATTTGTATTGTAAACCATTATGTAATGGTCGTGTGTAAACAGGATATTTTAGATTATCATAATTTGATAATCTACGTAAAGCTTTTTTTTAAACCTTTATTGATGAAATAAAGGTTATGGTTTGTTTTAAAATGAATGCAGTCTTTGAAAAACGTCTCATATAGAGGTCAAAACCTCGCAACGAAATCAATTAATATGGAACGTTTTTAATCAATAAGAACGGGACATTTCATGATCAATACTGAGATACGTATACACTGGGTCGTGGATTGATTCAAGATAATATTTATCGATTTATTTCTGTACATCTAACTGTGGACAACTAGTTGTAGGTTACTAACGAGGACAGCTGACTTAATTAACTTAAAACATCAAAATATATTAAAAGTGTTGTAAATATATTTTGAACATACTTTAATATATATGTATATATTGTTATAGGTTCGTGAATTAACAGTGGCCAAGTCTTACTTCTCGACGAAGTAAAAATCTGTGAAAGTGAGTTATAGTCCCACTTTTAAAATCTAATATTTTTGGGATGAGAATACATGCAGGTTTTATAAATGATTTACAAAATAGACACAAGTACGTGAAACTACATTCTATGGTTGAATTATCGAAATCGAATATGCCCCTTTTTATTAAGTCTGGTAATCTAAGAATTAGGGAACCGACACCCTAATTGACGCGAATCCTAAAGATAGATCTATTGGGCCTAACAAACCCCATCCAAAGTACCGGATGCTTTAGTACTTCGAAATTTATATCATATCTGAAGGGTGTCCCGGAATGATGGGGATATTCTTATATATGCATCTTGTTAATGTCGGTTACCAGGTGTTCACCATATGAATGATTTTTATCTCTATGTATGGGATGTGTATTGAAATATGAAATCTTGTGGTCTATTGTTACGATTTGATATATATAGGTTAAACCTATAACTCACCAACATTTTTGTGGACGTTTAAAGCATGTTTATTCTCAGGTGAATATTAAGAGCTTCCGCTGTTGCATACTAAAATAAGGACAAGATTTGGAGTCCATGTTTGTATGATATTGTGTAAAAACTGCATTCAAGAAGCTGATTTCGATGTAACATATTTGTATTGTAAACCATTATGTAATGGTCGTGTGTAAACAGGATATTTTAGATTATCATTATTTGATAATCTACGTAAAGCTTTTTAAACCTTTATTTATGAAATAAAGGTTATGGTTTGTTTTAAAAATGAATGCAGTCTTTGAAAAACGTCTCATATAGAGGTCAAAACCTCGCAACGAAATCAATTAATATGGAACGTTTTTAATCAATAAGAACGGGACATTTCAGTTGGTATCCGAGCGTTGGTCTTAGAGAACCAGAATTTTGCATTAGTGTGTCTTATCGAGTTTGTTAGGATGCATTAGTGAGTCTGGACTTCGACCGTGTTTACTTGAAAAATGATTGCTTAACAAATTTTGTTGGAAACTATATATTTTTAACATGTGAATATTATGTGATATATTAATCTCTTAACGCGTTTGATATTATGTGATAGATGTCTACCTCTAGAACAAGTCCCATTGACTCACCTAATAATAATGAAGAGTCAAATGTAAATTGGAATGATTCGTGGACTGATTCACAAGTTCCCCAAGAGGAACCGGAAGAAGAGTCGGAACCGGAAGAAGAATCGGAACCGGAAGAAGAATCGGAACCGGATGAAGAAATAGAACCGGTGGGGGAAATAATAAAACGGTTAAGTAAAAGAAAATCCTCAACCAACCGACCAAGGTTAATTATGGTCAATGGTGTTTCCGCCAAGGAAGCAAAATATTGGGAGGATTACCAATTCTCCGATGAATCGGATTCCGACGAGAATTCCGATGATGTTATAGAAATTACCCCAACTGAATTTAAAAAGGCAAAAGAAAATAATAAGGGAGAGGGCATAAAAATAGAGAAATCTAATTCCAACCCCGATGAGCTTTATATGTATCGTCAACCCCCGAAGTCCTTAAGTTGTAACAATGACCCGGGAACCTCTAAACCACCAGGTTTTTCTAAACCAATGTGGAAAATGATGGCTCGTATTAGGGGAACATCATATATCCCTAGAAACTTGGCAAAACGAACCAAAACCGAAGAAGAAGAAACAAGCGAGTCGGAATAAGATAGTTGTATTAATATAGTGTGCTTATGCTTTATGATATATGTAAAAATTGCTTGTATTAATAAGTATTTTTTTTATGAATCTAACTCTTATCTATTTTACAGTATAAAAACACAAAATGGATAGACAACTCAATATTTTAAGAGACCTACCCGGAGACATGATTGATGAAATCTTGTCTAGAGTCGGTCAGAATTCTTCGGCACAACTATTTAAGGCAAGATCAGTTTGTAAGACATTCGAAGAACGTTCCAAGAATGCCTTGGTTTATAAAAGGCTTTCGTTCGAAAGATGGGGCATATCACATTGAGAAATCCATAAGTTACGATGTGTTTACTTTGACGCATATATTGCGGGGAACCCAAATGCTATTTTACGCAATGGGTTAAGAAATTATTTTGACTCAAAATATCCGAATATTGGACTTCGTGATTTAGAAAAAGCGGCTAACATGCAACATAAAGAAGCATGTTATGCTTACGGATTAGTAATGTTCGCTTCTCACCAAAGTGATAACAAGAACATCGGCCTACAACTATTAAACAAAACGTTCCCACAAGTGACGGAGTCGGTAATTGGGGTAAGAAATGAGGTTTTTAGATTGTTACGGGACTGTTGGACATTACGTAACCCTCGTCCCTTTGACGACGTTACAACACGCTGTCTTATCAACGGCCATAACGGTTATGTTCCACAAGACCAAGGATGGGAAGTAGTCCTAGTAAAACCAGAATGCATGACTTGTTTCTGGACGTATGAATTACGTGTCTTTATTGCCTTTGCTGAACGACTTGTGTACTAGCTAGAATTATCTTCACAACTATCTTGTATCAAAGTTATTGTGTGCTATATTTCATGCTTTATGTAAAATAAGCGGTATTGCAAGTTTGTAAAATATTGTATAAAAGTTTGAACGCGAAATATTATTATAATCAGTTTTTCATATAGAATTGTAGTAGTTGAATTGTATATTAGCTACTAAGTATGAACTTAACGGGTAGGTACTACCCGAATTTAAACTTATAAAACGCTAATATGAAGAAAAAGCTTTTATAAATGAGTTCATATTATGCTACGAAATACTATTAACTACTCTTAATATTCTGTATGATTAACTTGTTCCATTTGACTATTTTGAAGGAAATGGCACCGACTACTCGACACACCGTGAATATGAATGAAGAGGAATTCCGTACTTTTCTAGCTTCAAACATAGCCGCAGTACAGGCTGCGCTACATACCAACAATAACCTTGGATCTAGCAGTACAGGAAATCGTGTAGGATGCACCTACAAAGAATTCACTGCCTGCAAACCTTTGGAATTTGATGGAACCGAAGGACCGATCGGATTGAAACGGTGGACCGAGAAGGTCGAATCGGTGTTTGCCATAACTAAGTGTACTGAAGAGGACAAAGTAAAGTACGCTACGCATACCTTCACAGGTTCTGCGTTAACATGGTGGAATACCTATCTAGAGCAAGTGGGACAAGACGATGCGTACGCACTACCGTGGTCAGCATTCAAGCACTTGATGAACGAGAAGTACCGTCCCAGAACCGAGGTCAATAAGCTCAAGACAGAACTTAGAGGGTTACGAACCCAAGGATTTGATATTACCACGTATGAAAGATGATTCACAGAATTGTGCCTATTGTGTCCGGGAGCATTCGAAGATGAGGAAGAGAAGATCGACGCGTTTGTGAAAGGATTACCGGAAAGAATCCAAGAAGATATAAGTTCACACGAGCCCGCCTCCATACAACAGGCATGTAGAATGGCTCACAAACTAGTGAACCAAATTGAAGAAAGAATTAAAGAACAGACTGCTGAAGAGGCCAATGTGAAGCAAGTCAAAAGAAAGTGGGAGGAAAACGGTGATAAGAATCACCAATACAACAACAACAGCAATTACAACAATAATCGCAACAATTATCCCAACAATCGCAACATCAATCGCAACTACAACAAATGACCCAACAACAACAACAACAACAACAACAACAACAACAACAACAACAACAACAACAACAACAACAACAACAACAACAACAACAACAACAACAACAACAACAACAACAACAACAACAACAACTACAACAATCATCCCAACAACAATAATAACCGCAACAACAACAACAACAATCAGAAGCAGCTATGCCAAAGGTGTGAAAAGTATCACTCGGGGTTCTGCACCAAATTTTGCAACAAGTGTAAAAGAAATGGTCATAGCCCGGCGAAGTGTGAGGTCTACGGACCAGGGGTTAATAGAATGAAAGGAACAAATGGTGTCGGAACGAGTAATGGCGGAGCAAGTAGTGTCGGAGCAAGTTATGCCAATGTAGTTTGTTATAAATGTGGAAAACCGGGCCACATTATTAGAAATTGCCCGAACCAAGAGAACACGAATGGACAAGGTCGCGGAAGAGTTTTTAATATTAATGCGGCAGAGGTACAGGAAGACCCGGAGCTTGTTACGGGTATGTTTCTTATTGACAATAAATCTGCTTACGTTTTATTTGATTCGGGTGCGGATAGAAGCTATATGAGTAGAGATTTTTATGCTAAATTAAGTTGTCCATTGACGCCTTTGGATAGTAAATTTTTACTCGAATTAGCAAATGGTAAATTAATTTCAGCAGATAATATATGTCGGAATCGAGAAATTAAACTGGTTAGCGAAACATTTAAGATTGACTTGATACCAGTAGAGTTAGGGAGTTTTGATGTGATAATCGGTATGGACTGGTTGAAAGAAGTGAAAGCAGAGATCGTTTGTTACAAAAATTCAATTCGTATTATACGAGAAAAAGGAAAACCCTTAATGGTGTACGGAGAAAAGGGCAACACGAAGCTACATCTTATTAGTAATTTGAAGGAACAAAAACTAATAAGAAAAGGTTGCTATGCTGTTCTAGCACACGTCGAGAAAGTACAAACTGAAGAAAAGAGTATCAATGATGTTCCCGTCGCAAAAGAATTTCCCGATGTATTTCCGAAAGAATTACCGGGATTACCCCCACATCGATCCGTTGAATTTCAAATAGATCTTGTACTAGGAGCTGCACCAATAGTTCGTGCTCCTTACAGACTCGCACCCAGCGAGATGAAAGAACTGCAAAGCCAATTACAAGAACTTTTAGAGCATGGTTTCATTCGACCAAGCACATCCCCGTGGGGAGCTCCTGTTTTGTTTGTCAAGAAGAAAGATGGTACGTTCAGGTTGTGTATCGACTACCGAGAGTTGAACAAACTTACCATCAAGAACCGCTACACACTACCGAGAATCGACAACTTATTTGATCAACTACAAGGCTCGTCTGTTTATTCAAAGATTGACTTACGTTCCGGGTATCATCAAATGCGGGTGAAAGAAGATGATATTCCAAAGACTGCTTTCAGAACACGTTACGGTCATTACGAGTTTATGGTCATGCCATTTGGTTTAACTAATGCACCAGCTGTGTTCTTGGACCTTATGAACCGAGTGTGTGGACCATACCTTGACAAGTTTGTCATTGTTTTCATTGATGACATACTTATTTACTCAAAGAATGACCAAGAACACGGTGAACATTTGAGAAAGGTGTTAGAAGTATTGAGGAAGGAAGAATTGTACGCTAAGTTTTCAAAGTGTGCATTTTGGTTGGAAGAAGTTCAATTCCTCGGTCACATAGTGAACAAAGAAGGTATTAAGGTGGATCCGGCAAAGATAGAAACTGTTGAAAAGTGAGAAACCCCGAAAACTCCAAAACACATACGCCAGTTTTTAGGACTAGCTGGTTACTACAGAAGGTTCATCCAAGACTTTTCCAGAATAGCAAAACCCTTGACTGCATTAATGCATACAGGGAAGAAATTTGAATGGAATGATGAACAAAAGAAAGCGTTTCAGTTATTGAAGAAAAAGCTAACTACGGCACCTATATTGTCATTGCCTGAAGGGAATGATGATTTTGTGATTTATTGTGACGCATCAAAGCAAGGTCTCGGTTGTGTATTAATGCAACGAACGAAGGTGATTGCTTATGCGTCTAGATAATTGAAGATTCACGAACAAAATTATACGACGCATGATTTGGAATTAGGCGCGGTTGTTTTTGCATTAAAGACTTGGAGGCACTACTTATATGGGGTCAAAAGTATTATATATACCGACCACAAAAGTCTTCAACACATATTTAATCAGAAACAACTGAATATGAGGCAGCGTAGGTGGATTGAATTATTGAATGATTATGACTTTGAGATTCGTTACCACCCGGGGAAGGCAAATGTGGTAGCTGATGCCTTGAGCAAGAAGGACAGAGAACCCATTCGAGTAGAATCTATGAATATAATGATTCATAATAACCTTACTACTCAAATAAAGGAGGCGCAACAAGGAGTTTTAAAAGAGGGAAATTTAAAGGATGAAATACCCAAAGGATCGGAGAAGCATCTTAATATTCGGGAAGACGGAACCCGGTATAGGGCTGAAAGGATTTGGGTACCAAAATTTGGAGATATGAGAGAAATGGTACTTAGAGAAGCTCATAAAACCAGATACTCAATACATCCTGGAACGGGGAAGATGTACAAGGATCTCAAGAAACATTTTTGGTGGCCGGGTATGAAAGCCGATGTTACTAAATACGTAGGAGAATGTTTGACGTGTTCTAAGGTCAAAGCTGAGCATCAGAAACCATCAGGTCTACTTCAACAACCCGAAATCCCAGAATGGAAATGGGAAAACATTACCATGGATTTCATCACTAAATTGCCAAGGACTGCAAGTGGTTTTGATACTATTTGGGTAATAGTTGATCGTCTCACCAAATTAGCACACTTCCTGCCAATAAGAGAAGATGACAAGATGGAGAAGTTAGCACGACTGTATTTGAAGGAAGTCGTCTCCAGACATGGAATACCAATCTCTATTATCTCTGATAGGGATGGCAGATTTATTTCAAGATTCTGGCAGACATTACAGCAAGCATTAGGAACTCGTATAGACATGAGTACTGCCTATCATCCACAAACTGATGGGCAGAGCGAAAGGACGATACAAACGCTTGAAGACATGCTACGAGCATGTGTTATTGATTTCGGAAACAGTTGGGATCGACATCTACCGTTAGCAGAATTTTCCTACAACAACAGCTACCATTCAAGCATTGAGATGGCGCCGTTTGAAGCACTTTATGGTAGAAAGTGCAGGTCTCCGATTTGTTGGAGTGAAGTGGGGGATAGACAGATTACAGGTCCAGAGATTATACAAGAAACTACCGAGAAGATCATCCAAATTCAACAACGGTTGAAAACCGCCCAAAGTCGACAAAAGAGCTACGCTGACATTAAAAGAAAAGATATAGAATTTGAAATTGGAGAGATGGTCATGCTTAAAGTTGCACCTTGGAAAGGCGTTGTTCGATTTGGTAAACGAGGGAAATTAAATCCAAGGTATATTGGACCATTCAAGATTATTGATCGTGTCGGACCAGTAGCTTACCGACTTGAGTTACCTCAACAACTCGCGGCTGTACATAACACTATCCACATCTCGAATTTGAAGAAATGTTTTGCTAAAGAAGATCTCACTATTCTGTTAGATGAAATCCAAATCAACGAAAAACTCCAATTCATCGAAGAACCCGTCGAAATAATGGATCGTGAGGTTAAAAGACTTAAGCAAAACAAGATACCAATTGTTAAGGTTCGATGGAATGCTCGTAGAGGACCCGAGTTCACCTAGGAGCGTGAAGATCAGATGAAGAAGAAATACCCGCATCTATTTCCAGAAGATTCGTCAACACCTTCAACAGCTTAAAATTTCGGGACGAAATTTATTTAACGGGTAGGTACTGTAGTGACCCGAATTTTTCCATGTTTATATATATTAATTGAGATTGATATTTACAAGATTAAATGTTTCCAACATGCTAAGCAATCAAACTTGTTAAGGCTTGATTAATTGAAATATGTTTCATATAGACAATTGACCACCCAAGTTGACCGGCGATTCACGAACGTTAAAACTTGTAAAAACGACATGACGATATATATATATGGATATACATATGGTTAACATGAGATTATGATAATTAAGTATCTCCATAAGTATATTAACAATGAGTTATATACATATAAACAAGACTACTAACTTAAGGATTTCGAAACGAGACATATATGTAACGAGTATCGTTGTAAAGACATTTAATGGATATATATCATATTAAGAGATATTCATACATGATAATATCATGATAATATAATAATTTAAAATCTCATTTGATATTATAAACATTGGGTTAACAACATTTAACAAGATCGTTAACCTAAAGGTTTCAAAACAACACTTACATGTAACGACTAACGATGACTTAACGACTCAGTTAAAATGTATATACATGTAGTGTTTTAATATGTATTTATACACTTTTGAAAGACTTCAATACACTTATCAAAATACTTCTACTTAACAAAAATGCTTACAATTACATCCTCGTTCAGTTTCATCAACAATTCTACTCGTATGCACCCGTATTCGTACTCGTACAATACACAGCTTTTAGATGTATGTACTATTGGTATATACACTCCAATGATCAGCTCTTAGCAGCCCATGTGAGTCACCTAACATATGTGGGAACCATCATTTGGCAACTAGCATGAAATATCTCATAAAATTACAAAAATATGAGTAATCATTCATGACTTATTTACATGAAAACAAAATTACATATCCTTTATATCTAATCCATACACCAACGACCAAAAACACCTACAAACACTTTCATTCTTCAATTTTCTTCATCTAATTGATCTCTCTCAAGTTCTATCTTCAAGTTCTAAGTGTTCTTCATATATTCTACAAGTTCTAGTTACATAAAATCAAGAATACTTTCAAGTTTGCTAGCTCACTTCCAATCTTGTAAGGTGATCATCCAACCTCAAGAAATCTTTGTTTCTTACAGTAGCTTATCATTCTAATACAAGGTAATAATCATATTCAAACTTTGGTTCAATTTCTATAACTATAACAATCTTATTTCAAGTGATGATCTTACTTGAACTTGTTTTCATGTCATGATTCTGCTTCAAGAACTTCGAGCCATCCAAGGATCCGTTGAAGCTAGATCCATTTTTCTCTTTTCCAGTAGGTTTATCCAAGGAACTTAAGGTAGTAATGATGTTCATAACATCATTCGATTCATACATATAAAGCTATCTTATTCGAAGGTTTAAACTTGTACTCACTAGAACATAGTTTAGTTAATTCTAAACTTGTTCGCAAACAAAAGTTAATCCTTCTAACTTGACTTTTAAAATCAACTAAACACATGTTCTATATCTATATGATATGCTAACTTAATGATTTAAAACCTGGAGACACGAAAAACACCGTAAAACCGGATTTACGCCGTCGTAGTAACACCGCGGGCTGTTTTGGGTTAGTTAATTAAAAACTATGATAAACTTTGATTTAAAAGTTGTTATTCTGAGAAAATGATTTTTATTATGAACATGAAACTATATCCAAAAATTATGGTTAAACTCAAAGTGGAAGTATGTTTTCTAAAATGGTCATCTAGACGTCGTTCTTTCGACTAAAATGACTACCTTTACAAAAACGACTTGTAACTTATTTTTCCGAATATAAACCTATACTTTTTCTGTTTAGATTCTTAAAATAGAGTTCAATATGAAACCATAGCAATTTGATTCACTCAAAACGGATTTAAAATGAAGAAGTTATGGGTAAAACAAGATTGGATAATTTTTCTCATTTTAGCTACGTGAAAATTGGTAACAAATCTATTCCAACCATAACTTAATCAACTTGTATTGTATATTATGTAATCTTGAGATACCATAGACACGTATACAATGTTTTGACCTATCATGTCGACACATCTATATATATTTCGGAACAACCTTAGACACTCTATATGTGAATGTTGGAGTTAGCTATACAGGGTTGAGGTTGATTCCAAAATATATATAGTTTGAGTTCTGATTAATACTGAGATACGTATACACTGGGTCGTGGATTGATTCAAGATAATATTTATCGATTTATTTCTGTACATCTAACTGTGGACAACTAGTTGTAGGTTACTAACGAGGACAGCTGACTTAATAAACTTAAAACATCAAAATATATTAAAAGTGTTGTAAATATATTTTGAACATACTTTAATATATATGTATATATTGTTATAGGTTCGTGAATCAACAGTGGCCAAGTCTTACTTCTCGACGAAGTAAAAATCTATGAAAGTAAGTTATAGTCCCACTTTTAAAATCTAATATTTTTGGGATGAGAATACATGCAGGTTTTATAAATGATTTACAAAATAGACACAAGTACGTGAAACTACATTCTATGGTTGAATTATCGAAATCGAATATGCCTCTTTTTATTAAGTCTGGTAATCTAAGAATTAGGGAACAGACACCCTAATTGACGCGAATCCTAAAGATAGATCTATTGGGCCTAACAAACCCCATCCAAAGTACCGGATGCTTTAGTACTTCGAAATTTATATCATATTCGAAGGGTGTCCCGGAATGATGGGGATATTCTTATATATGCATCTTGTTAATGTCGGTTACCAGGTGTTCACCATATGAATGATTTTTATCTCTATGTATGGGATGTGTATTGAAATATGAAATCTTGTGGTCAATTGTTACGATTTGATATATATAGGTTAAACCTATAACTCACCAACATTTTTGTTGACGTTTAAAGCATGTTTATTCTCAGGTGAATATTAAGAGCTTCCGCTGTTGCATACTAAAATAAGGACAAGATTTGGAGTCCATGTTTGTATGATATTGTGTAAAAACTGCATTCAAGAAACTAATTTCGATGTAACATATTTGTATTGTAAACCATTATGTAATGGTCGTGTGTAAACAGGATATTTTAGATTATCATTATTTGATAATCTACGTAAAGCTTTTTAAACCTTTATTTATGAAATAAAGGTTATGGTTTGTTTTAAAAATGAATGCAGTCTTTGAAAAACGTCTCATATAGAGGTCAAAACCTCGCAACGAAATCAATTAATATGGAACGTTTTTAATCAATAAGAACGGGACATTTCATTCGTAGCATAATATGAACTCATTTATAAAAGCTTTTTTCTTCATATTAGCGTTTTATAAGTTTAAATTCGGGTAGTACCTACCCGTTAAGTTCATACTTAGTAGCTAATATACAATTCAACTACTACAATTCGATATGAAAAACTGATTATAATAATATTTCGCGTTCAAACTTTTACACAATATTTTACAAACTTACAATACCGCTTATTTTACATATAGCATGAAATATAGCACACAATAAATTTGATACAAGATAGTTGTGAAGATAATTCTAGCTAGTACACAAGTCGTTCAGCAAAGGCAATAAAGACACGTAATTCATACGTCCAGAAACAAGTTATGCATTCTGGTTTTACTAGGATTACTTCCCATCCTTGGTCTTGTGGAACATAACCGTTATGGCCGTTGATAAGACATCGTGTTGTAACGTCGTCAAAGGGACGAGGGTTACGTAATGTCCAACAGTCCCGTAATAATCTAAAAACCTCATTTCTTACCCCAATTACCGACTCCGTCACTTGTGGGAACGTTTTGTTTAATAGTTGTAGCCCGATGTCCTTGTTCTCACTTTGGTGAGAAGCGAACATTACTAATCCGTAAGCATAACATGCTTCTTTATGTTGCATGTTAGCCGCTTTTTCTAAATCATGAAGTCCAATATTCGGATATATTGAGTCAAAATAATTTCTTAACCCATTGCGTAAAATAGCATTTGGGTTCCCCGCAATATATGCGTCAAAGTAAACACATCGTAACTTATGGATTTCCCAATGTGATATCCCCCATCTTTCGAACTAAAGCCTTTTATAAACCAAGGCATTCTTGGAACGTTCTTCGAATGTCTTACAAGCTGATCTCGCCTTAAATAGTTGTGCCGAAGAATTCTGACCGACTCTAGACAAGATTTCATCAATCATGTCTCCGGGTAGGTCTCTTAAAATATTGGGTTGTCTATCCATTTTGTGTTTTTATACTGTAAAATAGACAAGAGTTAGATTCATAAAAAAATATACTTATTAATACAAGTAATTTTTACATATATCATAAAGCATAAGCACACTATATTACTTATATTACACCACACGAATACAATTATCTTATTCCGACTCGCTTGTTTCTTCTTCTTCGGTTTTGGTTCGTTTTGCCAAGTTTCTAGGGATATATGATGTTCTCCTAATACGAGCCGTCGTTATCCACATTGGTTTAGAAAAACCTGGTGGTTTAGAGGTTCCCGGGTCATTGTTACAACTTAAGGACTTCGGGGGTTGACGATACATATAAAGTTCATCGGGGTTGGAATTAGATTTCTCTATTTTTATGCCCTTTCCCTTATTATTTTCTTTTGCCTTTTTAAATTCAGTTGGGGTAATTTCTATAACATCATCGGAATTCTCGTCAGAATCCGATTCATCGGAGAATTGGTAATCCTCCCAATATTTTACTTCCTTGGCGGAAACACCATTGACCATAATTAACCTTGGTCGGTTGGTTGAGGATTTTCTTTTACTTAACCGTTTTATTATTTCCCCCACCGGTTCTATTTCTTCATCCGGTTCCTCCTCTTCCGGTTCTGATTCTTCTTCCGGTTCCGACTCTTCTTCCAGTTCCTCTTCGGGAACTTGTGAATCAGTCCACGAATCATTCCAATTTACATTTGACTCTTCATTATTATTAGGTGAGTCAATGGGACTTGTTCTAGAGGTAGACATCTATCATATAATATCAAACGCGTTAAGAGATTAATATATCACATAATATTCACATGTTAAAAATATATAGTTTCCAACAAAATTTGTTAAGCAATCATTTTTCAAGTAAACACGGTCGAAGTCCAGACTCACTAATGCATCCTAACAAACTCGATAAGACACACTAATGCAAAATTCTGGTTCTCTAAGACCAACGCTCTGATACCAACTGAAATGTCCCGTTCTTATTGATTAAAAACGTTCCATATTAATTGATTTTGTTGCGAGGTTTTGACCTCTATATGAGACGTTTTTCAAAGACTGTATTCATTTTTAAAACAAACCATAACCTTTATTTCATCAATAAAGGTTTAAAAAGCTTTACGTAGATTATCAAATAATGATAATCTAAAATATCCTGTTTACACACGACCATTACATAATGGTTTACAATACAAATATGTTACAACAAAATAAGTTTCTTGAATGCAGTTTTTACACAATATCATACAAACATGGACTCCAAATCTCGTCCTTATTTAAGTATGCGACAGCGGAAGCTCTTAATAATCACCTGAGAATAAACATGCTTAAAACGTCAACAAAAATGTTGGTGAGTTATAGGTTTAACCTATATATATCAAATCGTAACAATAGACCACAAGATTTCATATTTCAATACACATCTCATACATAGAGATAAAAATCATTCATATGGTGAACACCTGGTAACCGACATTAACAAGATGCATATATAAGAATATCCCCATCATTCCGGGACACCCTTCGGATATGATATAAATTTCGAAGTACTAAAGCATCCGGTACTTTGGATGGGGTTTGTTAGGCCCAATAGATCTATCTTTAGGATTCGCGTCAATTAGGGTGTCTGTTCCCTAATTCTTAGATTACCAGACTTAATAAAAAGGGGCATATTCGATTTTGATAATTCAACCATAGAATGTAGTTTCACGTACTTGTGTCTATTTTGTAAATCATTTATAAAACCTGCATGTATTCTCATCCCAAAAATATTAGATTTTAAAAGTGGGACTATAACTCACTTTCACAGATTTTTACTTCGTCGGGAAGTAAGACTTGGCCACTGGTTGATTCACGAACCTATAACAATATATACATATATATCAAAGTATGTTCAAAATATATTTACAACACTTTTAATATATTTTGATGTTTTAAGTTTATTAAGTCAGATGTCCTCGTTAGTAACCTACAACTAGTTGTCCACAGTTAGATGTACATAAATAAATCGATAAATATTATCTTGAATCAATCCATGACCCAGTGTATACATATCTCAGTATTGATCACAACTCAAACTATATATATTTTGGAATCAACCTCAACCCTGTATAGCTAACTCCAACATTCACATATAGAGTGTCTATGGTTGTTCCGAAATATATATAGATGTGTCGACATGATAGGTCGAAACATTGTATACGTGTCTATGGTATCTCAAGATTACATAATATACAATACAAGTTGATTAAGTTATGGTTGGAATAAATTTGTTACCAATTTTCACGTAGTTAAAATGAGAAAAATTATCCAATCTTGTTTTACCCATAACTTCTTCATTTTAAACCCGTTTTGAGTGAATCAAATTGCTATGGTTTCATATTGAACTCTATTTTATGAATCTAAACAAAAAAAGTATAGGTTTATAGTCGGAAAAATAAGTTACAAGTTATTTTTGTAAAGGTAGTCATTTCAGTCGAAAGAACGACGTCTAGATGACCATTTTAGAAAACATACTTCCACTTTGAGTTTAACCATAATTTTTGGATATAGTTTCATGTTCATAATAAAAATCATTTTCTCAGAATAACAACTTTTAAATCAAAGTTTATCATAGTTTTTAATTAACTAACCCAAAACAGCCCGCGGTGTTACTACGACGGCGTAAATCCGGTTTTACGGTGTTTTTCGTGTTTCCAGGTTTTAAATCATTAAGTTAGCATATCATATAGATATAGAACATGTGTTTAGTTAATTTTAAAAGTCAAGTTAGAAGGATTAACTTTTGTTTGCGAACAAGTTTAGAATTAACTAAACTATGTTCTAGTGATTACGAGTTTAAACCTTCGAATAAGATAGTTTTATATATATGAATCGAATGATGTTATGAACATCATTACTACCTCAAGTTTAGTAGGTAAACCTACTAGAAGTGACAAAAAATGATCTAGCTTCAAAGGATCTTGGATGGCTTGAAAGTTCTTGAAGTAGGATCATGACACAAAAACAAGTTCAAGTAAGATTTTTACTCGAATTAAGATAGTTTATAGTAATAGAAATTGAATCAAAGTTTGAATATGAATATTACCTTGAATAAGAAAGATAACCTACTGTATATAACAAAGGTTTCTTGATCTTAGATGATTACTTGGAATGGATTAGAAAGCTTGGAAGTAAATTAGTAAACTTGAAGGGATTTTTGAAGTGTTCTTGAAGTGTTCTTCCTATGATGATTATAGCTTAATTCTTGAAGTGATTTTTGATGAAGATGATGATTAACTACTGGAAAAATACGTTCATAATAGTATGTGTGTGTGTGTTGAGAGAGAATTAGAAAGAGAATTGGAAGTGAAATGGAGTGAATGATGAGTGGTAATTGGTGAGTGGTGAGTGGGGTTAAAAGGAGTTCTAGTTAGTTGACTAGCTCATGGTAGAAGTTAAAATTGATTAGTCATACATGACATAATCAAGAGTGGAATCCCATGCTAGTTCCTATTGGTATATACCCATAGTAAGTACGTTTTGAAGCTGTGTATAATACGGGTAAGAATACGACTAGAATTCTTGATGAAAGAAAAGAATGGGAAAGTAACTGTAACCATTTTCGTTAAGTATGAGTGTTTTGATATATGTCTTGAAGTCTTCCAAAAGTATTTTAATACATCTAAATACACTACATGTATATACATTTTAACTGAGTCGTTAAGTCATCGTTAGTCGTTACATGTAAGTGTTGTTTTGAAACCTTTAAGTTAACGATCTCAATTAATGTTGTTAACCCATTGTTTATTATATCTAATGAGATGTTAAATTATTATATTATCATGATATTATGATATATTAATATATCTCAATATGATATATATACATTTAAATGTCGTTACAACGATAATCGTTACATATATGTCTCGTTTCGAAATCCTTAAGTTAGTAGTCTTGTTTATATGTATATAACTCATTGTTAATATACTTATGGAGATACTTACTTATCATAATCTCATGTTAACCATATGTATATCCATATATATATCGTCATGTCGTTTTTACAAGTTTTAACGTTCGTGAATCGCCGGTCAACTTGGGTGGTCAATTGTCTATATGAAACATATTTCAATTAATCAAGTCTTAACAAGTTTGATTGCTTAACGTGTTGGAAACATTTAATCATGTAAATATCAATCTCAATTAATATATATAAACATGGAAAAATTCGGGTCACTACAAACCAGACGGACATATTAAATAATCCAGGACAAAGGACAATTAACCCATGATTATAAAACTAAAATCAACACGTCAAACATCATGATTACGGAAGTTTAAATAAGCATAATTCCTTAATTTTCATATTTAATTGCACTTCTAAATTAAGCACTTTTATTTATCTCATATTTAATTGCACTTTTAATTATTGCTATTTTATTTACTTTTATTTATTTTACGCACTTTAATTATTGTCATTTATCTTTACGCTAAAACTAAAAATTGACAAACCGGTCGTTAAACGGTAAAAACCCCCCTTTATAATAATAATATTACTTATATATATATTTGTATTTTTATAAATTAAATAATATAGCGTTAAGCTTTGTTTAGAAGATTCCCTGTGGACGAACCGGACTTACTAAAAACTACACTACTGTATGATTAGGTACACTGCCTATAAGTGTTGTAGCAAGGTTTAGGTATATCCATTCTATAAATAATAAAATATCTTGTGTAAAATTGTATCGTATTTAATAGTATTTCCTAGTAAAAATTACTACTATTTCGTATACACCTCGCACGACATCAAGTATTTTTGGCGCCGCTGCCGGGGAAACTCGATCGGTTAAAACGCCATATTTTTGTAAAATATAAAAATTTATAATATTTATTTTTAATTTTTTAAAAATAGATTATTTTTTTTTATAATATAAAATATAAAATTAAAAATCCAAAAATATATATTTATTTTTAAGAATTTTATAATTTTATTTTAAGTTTTTAAATATAAGTTTATTTTTATTTTGTATATTCAATTTATATATATTTTTTATTTTATAAAATTTAAAAAATCTAAAAAATTTTTTAATTTTAAAAATCAGACTGACCCAGCACTGTTACAGCCCAAACACTTTCGGATTCTGTTGAACTCTGCGATCGCGGAGCTTTATACGCAGAGAACTCCGCGAACGCGGAGCCGCCTCTGACAGAGGTATTAATTGCAGATTAGGGTTTTAATTAATTATTATTATTATTATTAATTATTTAGGGTTTTTATTTAATATTAATTAGTTTTATTTTTATTATTTAAGTTATATTTATGTTTTAATTAGTTTTAATTAAATATAAAAATTTAATAGTTTTATAAATAATATAAAAATTATATTTTTATAAAATTTGTACTTTTTATAACTTTAAGTATATTTTTACATTTTGTCCCTTTTTATTTATTTTAGCGTAATATTTGTATTTTTCGCTCGTTCTTAGTTTTAAATATAGTTTTTGCCATAGTTATTTTTATTTCTAGATTTTTAGGCTTTGCCGTAAAATCCCTTAAGTGCTTTTTCTTTAGACTAAGATTTAGGTGCTCTAGAATTTTGCGACGCCTTTTTAAGTTTTAGTACCTTTTTAAGATATTTCCATCTGGGATATAGTTTAACTTGTAAGCTTTAATATTTTGCGACGCCATTCGACGCGCTACTTTCTTATTTTTATTTTTCGACACCTTTTACCTATGTATCAATTATCACTCCAATTAGTAATTTCAATTTGCAATTATAATTTTAAGTTAGTGATAATAATAAGGTTGAATTAGTTAAGTGTTTTAAAATTTTATAAGTCACTCGTTTTCTTTCTTATTTTTCGACGTCTTTTATTTTTCAACCCTTTTTTATTTTCGACCTTTTTCGATGCGCTCTTTTTCTTTCTTATTTCTCGCAATTCTAGTTTTCGGACATAGATTTTTATTCTATTTCTTATCTAAATTTCTTAAAATTACGAAAATTATTTTAAGCGGTTAAATTGATAGACATCCAAAATTTTCTGGTTCGTAGTAATAGTTGGATTTGTTAGTGGCGAGTTGTGGACTTCCGATTTAAAGGGTCCTGGCTACCTGCTTCATCTATTGGCTATTCGAAAAATCAGAAAAGTCTATTAATTTAATAACTTATATAATTTTTATCTTTTAAAACTAATAGGATATTCAGTGAATGCACCGAGCAAAACGTTCACCACCTTTTATACGTTCACCACCTGTAACTCGATCAAGACATTTAGCAAATATTGCTGCAATTGAATTTTTAGAATCGTCATCCAGTCGACCAAGTACTTCAATTCAAATTTCTGATAATCCATTTTTTGAACCCGACCTCACAATTGAGAATCCGGAGAATATTCAGGAACAATTCAGAGATCCTGAACCATTAATCTTTCCTCCAGAACCACCAATCATTCAAACAGAAATTGAAGAGGAACAACCCATTAAATCAGAATCCTCTAGTGATTCAGATTCAACAAATTCAATCATGGAAAATCTAGAACCTCTAAGTATGGAAGACCGAATGCGAGCTAAACACACTGGTCAAGGTCATGCAATTACTCAACCAGATATTAATGCACCAAATTTTGAAATCAAAGGAAAAATCATCCATATGGTTACTAATCAATGCCAGTTCGGTGGTACACCAAAAGAAGATCCAAACGAACATCTTCGAACCTTTAATAGAATTTGTACTTTATTCAAAATCCGAGAAATTGAAGATGAAACAATCTATCTTATGTTATTCCCTTGGAATTTAATTGGGGAAGCCAAAGATTGGTTAGAATCGTTACCTGAAGGGGCGATTGATACATGGGATGTTTTAGTTGAAAGATTTCTTAAACAATTCTTTCCGGCATCTAAAGCCATAAGACTTCAAGGAGAAATTGTTACGTTCACACAGAAACCAAATGAAACTCTATATGAGGCATGGACAAGATTTGGAAAGTTATTAAGAGGATGTCCGCAACATGGTTTAGACACTTATCAAATAGTACAAATATTTTACCAAGGATGCGACATCACTACAAGAAAAGATATTGATATAGCAGCTGGTGGTTCCATCATGAAGAAAACCGCAACTGAAGCTTACAAAATTATTGATAACACTGCTTCCCACTCACATGAGTGGCACCAAGAAAAAGATATCGTTAGATCATCTAAAGCAGCTAGAATCGATTCTAGCTATGACTTTGATTCCATTTCCGCAAAGATAGATGCTGTCGAGAGACGAATGGAAAAGATGACTAAAGATATTCACTCAATACGAATTAGTTGTGAGCAGTGTGGAGGACCACATTTGACAAAAGATTGTCTCAGTATTGAACAAACAATGGAACAAAGAGAGAATGTTTCATACATGAACCAAAGGCCTGGAAATAATTATCAAAATAATTATCAACCGCCAAGACCAAATTACAATCAAAATCAGAATTATAACCGAATTATTCCATACAATAACCAACAAGGTCCTAGCAATCAGCAAAGACCTGGTTATATCAAACAACCACAAACCGATGATAAAAAGCCAAATTTAGAAGACATGATGTCGAAGCTAGTTGAATCTCAAACGCAGTTTTTCACATCTCAAAAACAAACCAATGAACAAAATGCTCAAGCATTTAGAAATCAACAAGCTTCTATTCAAAATTTGGAACAAAAAGTAAGCAACCTAGCAAGATTGATAGGTGAAAGAAAACCGGGAAGTTTACCTAGCGATACAAATGCTAACCCCCGGAATGAAACAGCTAAAGCCATTACCACAAGAAGTGGTATTACACTTAAACCACCTGAAATACCAATAATTTCCGATAACGTTATTCCTACTCCACAAGAACCACAACCTGAAGAAGAAAAGGAAACTGAACCGGTAGTTGACAAGGTTAATGAAGATACCACAATTAAGGCAAAACCTTATGTTAAACCATATCAACCACCACTTCCATACCCAAGTAAATTAAGAAAAGAAAGACTTGAAGCCGAGCAATCCAAATTCTTGGATATGTTTAAACAGATAAATGTCAATCTTCCTTTCATTGATGTAATTTCAGGAATGCCAAGATATGCTAAATTCCTGAAAGATCTAATCACAAATAGAAGGAAAATGGAAGAACTCTCGGCTGTCACAATGAATGCTAATTGTTCTACAGTGTTATTGAATAAGATACCAGAAAAACTATCAGATCCAGGAAGTTTCACAATTCCATGTTTTCTGGGTAGTCTTAGTTCAATAGAAGCATTGGCAGACTTAGGAGCTAGTATAAATTTAATGCCATATTCATTATACACTAAACTAGACCTTGGAGATTTAAAACCAACACGAATAAGTATACAACTAGCCGATCAATCAGTAAAATATCCTAGAGGGATAATGGAAAACATGCTAGTTAAAGTTGGTAATCTAGTATTCCCAGTAGACTTTGTTATTCTAGACAGGGAAGAAGATTCTCGAGTTCCTCTTATATTAGGAAGACCATTCTTAAACACGGCTAAAACAATAATAGACGTGTTTGGTAAGAAATTGACCCTAAGTATAGAGGATGAGAGTATTACCTTTTCTGTTGATAAAGCAATGCAACAACCACAATCTGCAGATGATACATGTTATTATGTTCAAACTATAGATCCACATGCAGAATTGTTACGAGAATTTCCTGAATTACAAGGAACAGGAGAATGTTCTTTAGGAGAAGGAGATGAACCAATTGATGAAGCTGAAATGTTAGCTACACTTATGGCTAATGGATATGAACCAACAACAGAAGAAATCCAAGTACTAAAAGAGGAAGACAGATATCGATACAAATCATCAATAGAAGAACCACCGACATTAGAGTTAAAGCCACTTCCAAACCATTTGGAATACGCTTATTTACATGGTAAATCTGAATTACCTGTAATAATATCGTCTTCTCTTACTAAAAATGAAAAATCTCAACTCATTTCTATGCTAAAAGCTCATAAGTCAGCAATTGCATGGAAAATTCATGATATTAAAGGTATAAGTCCTTCGTATTGCACACATAAAATCCTTATGGAAGAAAATCATAAAACATATGTGCAACGCCAACGAAGACTAAATCCTAATATGCAAGATGTTGTTAAGAAAGAAATAATTAAACTGCTAGATGCAGGTTTAATTTATCCAATTTCTGATAGTCCATGGGTAAGCCCAGTTCAATGTGTACCAAAGAAGGGTGGCATTAATGTCATCACATATGATAATGATGAGCTTATTCCTACTAGGACTGTAACAGGATGGCGTGTTTGTATTGACTATAGAAAATTAAATGACGCCACAAGAAAAGATCACTTTCCATTACCTTTCATTGATCAAATGATAGAAAGGTTAGCAGGAAATAGTTTCTATTGTTTTCTTGACGGTTTCTCTGGATACTTTCAAATTCCTATCGCACCCGAGGACCAAGAGAAAACCACTTTCACGTGCCCTTATGGTACTTTTGCTTACAAACGCATGCCATTTGGACTTTGTAACGCCCCTGCAACCTTTCAAAGGTGCATGATGGCGATTTTTCACGACATGATAGAAGAATGCATGGAAGTTTTCATGGATGACTTTTCAGTCTTCGGTGATACTTTTGAAACATGTCTAATTAATCTTGAACGAATGCTTATTAGATGCGAGAAATCAAATCTAGTACTTAATTGGGAGAAATGTCATTTCATGGTTAAAGAAGGCATCGTTCTTGGTCATAAAATTTCAAGTAAAGGAATTGAAGTGGATAAAGCTAAAGTAGATGTAATTGCCAAACTTCCACATCCCACCAATGTTAGAGGAGTTAGGAGTTTCCTAGGACATGCCTGTTTTTACCGACGGTTCATAAAAGATTTTTCTAAAATTGCCACTCCTATGAATAAACTCCTAGAAAAGGATGCTCCATTCATCTTTTCGGATGAATGTATCAAATCTTTTAATATTCTTAAAGAGCAACTTACTAATGCACCGATCATGATAACTCCAAACTGGAAGTTACCATTCGAACTTATGTGCGATGCAAGTGATTTTGCAATGGGAGCCGTTTTAGGTCAAAGAATTGACAAACGATTCAAACCTATATACTATGCTAGTAAGACGTTACAAGGAGCCCAGACGAATTATACAACTACTGAAAAAGAACTCCTTGCTATTGTCTTTGCTTTTGACAAATTTCGTTCATATCTCGTTCTAGCTAAAACGGTGGTCTATACTGACCATTCAGCCCTTAAATAATTATTTTCAAAACAAGATGCCAAACCACGATTAATCCGTTGGATCTTACTCTTACAAGAATTCGACATTGAAATTCGAGATAAAAAAGGAGCAGAAAATCTCGCCGCTGATCATCTTTCTCGTCTTGAAAATCCTGAATTAGAAGTTCTAAATGAATCAGCCATACAAGATAACTTTCCTGATGAATACCTTTTGAAAATTGATTCTAGTGAAATTTCATGGTTTGCAGACTATGCAAACTACTTAGTAAGTGGATTCCTTGAAAAAGGATTGTCGTACCAAAAATGAAAGAAATTCTTTAGTGATATAAAACACTATTTCTGGGAAGATCCACATCTGTTTAAAAGTTGTCCCGATGGAATAATACGTCGATGTGTATTTGGGAATGAAGCTATACAAATTTTAAACCATTGTCACACAGGACCAACAGGAGGGCATTATGGGCCTCAACAAACTGGTAGAAAGGTCTACGAAGCTGGATTCTACTGGCCTTCAATTTTCTAAGATGCACACCTTCTTTGTAAATCCTGTGATGCATGTCAAAGGGCCGGAAAAATAAGTCAACGTGATGAAATGCCACAAAATGTCATTCAAGTATGTGAAGTTTTCGACATTTGGGGTATTGACTTTATGGGTCCATTTCCAAAATCTCATAATAATCTCTACATTCTCGTTGCTATTGATTATGTATCTAAATGGGCGGAAGCGCAAGCTCTCCCAAATAATGATGCACGAGCTGTAGTCAACTTTTTAAAACGTCTTTTTGCAAGGTTTGGAACACCGAAAGCTTTAATAAGTGATCGGGGTACTCATTTTTGTAATAATCAACTTGAGAAAGTTCTCAAAAGATATGGAGTAACTCATAAAATCTCAACCGCTTATCATCCACAAACAAGTGGACAAGTTGAAAATACCAACCGAGCATTAAAACGTATTCTAGAGAAAACTGTAGGAGCAAATCCGAAGGAATGGTCCACGAAATTGGAGGATGCACTCTGGGCTTTTAGAACAGCCTACAAAACTCCAATTGGCACTACACCTTTTAAACTTGTTTATGGAAAAGCATGTCACCTTCCAGTAGAAATTGAACACAAAGCATTTTGGGCTTTGAAGACATGTAATCTTGATTTGCATGAAGCTGGACGCCTACGGTTAAGTCAACTAAACAAATTAGAAGAATTAAGACATGAAGCATATCAAAATTCGTTAATCTATAATGAAAGAACGAAGAGATGGCATGATAAAAGAATCAGAAGTTCAAAAGAATTTAAAGAAGGAGACAGAGTTCTTCTTTTCAATTCAAGATTCAAGCTATTTCCTGGAAAATTGAAATCAAGATGGTCTGGACCATTTATAGTCAAAAGAGTTTTCCCGTACGGAACAATAGAACTGATAAATTCAAACGGGATTGAATTTAAAGTTAATTGTCACAGAGTTAAACACTATATTGATGGTCCGATGGAAGTTGACGATGAAGTAAATCACAATTTCAATACCACAGCTAACTAAGTGTGGGGAGATTCAAAAGTTTTAAAGATAATTCTTATACTTTTTAATATTAGATATTCTGTTTTCGTGTAGTTTCCCAGAATGGAATCCGATTGGTCTTTTCTACTAGCAGACCCTAAAGAACTAGTCCTCTCCCCCCATTCTGAATTTTTATTTTTTTTAGGTTTTACAAGATGAAGAATTCTTTTGATCTGAACCATGGTTTAATGCTACATGCTATGATTACTAAACGTAATAATGATACACTTCCGAGTGAACTGGTATCATTCATAAGAGGCAAAATGGATGGAGTAAGAAAAGAACTCAGAAATAATCATAATAATATATATTTCGATAAAGGAAAATCAAAATCCGCAACAAAAAGACGAGCACGACACCTTGAAAAATGTCATAAATGCGGAAAATGGTCACACGAAGGAAAATGTTCGAACAATCAGACATACTCCAATAATGAGTTCATTACTCTATGCAGAGAAGGACCGTTTATATGTTTAGAAGAAAAGTTATTAAATAAACGAGGTCACGCTTATATAGTAATGATACATCAAGTCGAACGACTCTCCTATGAATCGTTCAGAGGAGGTCACTGAGATTTCTTTCTAGCAGGTAAGTATGTACAGTTTTTATTTTTATTGCTTTTAACCTTTTGATAATAAACGCTGAATCGTTCGCTATAAAGTATTAAATTGGTATTCAATAAAACTAGGTATGCGTAACCGAAATTATTGATATCATAAAAAAATTTATTACATAACCGCGAAATTTACCGTTTATTCATAAGGTATAAATATCTTTAATCAATCAATTCAAAGTATTCCAAAAATTCGTCAGGAGTAAAACTAGGTGATAAAACCGAAATTACTTTACCCAATAGAGGGACGTATATTTTTGTTAATATTGATTGATTAAAGTGGGATAAAAGACCAAAAAGATTTTTAATTTTAATTTTTACCATGTTTTTTTAAAATTAATATATAAATATTAAATTAATATTGTAAACTTTTTAAAATCAATATATTTAAGTTTGTAAATATTTGAAAAAATTAATTTTTTTTAATATAAGTTTGGTGTGAATTTAAAATTTTAAAAAAATATGAATTTTTAATTTTATGCATTTTAAATTTAAGTTTGGTGTGAATTTAAAAACAAAAATTTACTTTATTTCACTAAGTTAAAAATATGATTTTTAAAATTCGTCGTGAGTTGAAGACTAGGTCGTTGAACCGAAATTGCTCTACCCGAGGGAGGGACGAGAACTTTTATTATCATTATTTTTAATCTTATTGAATTAAAGTAAACCAAAAACATTAAAAAACCCAAAAATCTTTACTTTTGAAACCGCGCTTAAAAGTGACAAATTTTAAAATTTTGTCGAGGGACGGACTAGGACAACGATCCGAAACGCCCTTATCCTAAAAAGCAACAAATTTTTAAAATTTTATTAATTTTATGTTTTAGAAGTTATAAGGTTTTTGTATAATAAAAAAAAATAAAAAAAAAATTTAAAAATCCGAAAAAATATAGCTCCGCGATCGTGGAGCTGTAAGAGCCAATCTCTCCGCGATCGCGGAGAGACCGAAATACAGAAAGGATAACTGGTCGAACCAGACCAGTCCCCTTCCCCCAAACCCCATATTTTCTGCGCAAAACACACACAAAAACACACACAAAACTCGATTTTTGACCATTTTTCACTAAATTTCTCACTAAAAATACAATGAGGAGGATCCTACCAAGGAGTTTCTTGAGGAAAACGGTAAATTTCTACACATTACACTCTTTAATTCGAATTTTTAGTGTTCTTGAGCTATAATTTTCCTAATTTGATTTTGTTAATTTCTAGTGTAATTAGAGTTAAATTGTTAGTATATTATGCATGTTTAACCAAGATTGATGCTATTTAATATGATTTGGAGCCTTAAACTTCAAAATTTTTAGGAATCTAGGGTTTGTGTTCTTGAGCAATTTGGGGCTTTTTGATATAAACAGGTTATGACCGATTTTTGTCATGAATTATTGCCAAATTGAGTAGTGTAACATGTTTAGGTAGTTAAATGATCCAAACATTGATCCTAAACATGATTTCTTGAGATTAAAGTGGACTTTTTAGGCAAAAATTCATGAACTAGATTAATTTAATATATTTGCCATTCGAGACTTGTTTACATGTTAGTAATGACTACTTTGACATGTTATTTGAGTTAAATGCTTATGAACTTGGTCTACATTTTCATTTGTGCTTATTTGAAAAAGTGTAGAATTGTAAAAATTGTGAAAATGTGTATAAGTTTAATTTTGATTTAACATGTTATTGTAATTGTTTTAAATTGTTATTTTGCTAACACTAATGCATATTTGGATGCACAAAAATTGTATTTATTGTGTTTTGCAGACTGAAAGAGGTGAATCATCATCCGCAGCACAAGCTTCTAATGTACCTCCTGAGAATGAAGACGAACAACAGATCAACGATCAGTACAGGAAATATGAACCACACGCAAGGATCGCATTAACAGAAGACATAACAGAAGCGAATCTACACCCAAATTTACGATTTGACAGATTTTGGATAGACTATCCAAAATATCAGAGGAACTTGAACATTCTTTATCCTAAAGAGGTTGAAGTGCCTATGGTGATAGATTGGGATCCTTTAGAGACGGTAGGATTGGCCGAACCAATCAGAGAATTGCTTTACCAAAGGTATGGTAATTCTATCTTTAGTGATTGGGAACGTTTATTCACTATACGTAGGCCTGTATATAAAGAATGGTGTGTTGAATTGCTAAGTACTGTAGAAATAAATGATCAGGTATCTAGTATAACTGATCATAGTTTTATTAGATTTTTGTTAGGCGGTGTGATGCGCCGTATGTCGCTTTTAGAGATGGCTCAGGCTTTGTACATATATACGCCTGAGGAATTAGAATCTTATGATTGTAGGCAGTTAATATTTAATGGTAGGAGGGTTGATGAGAGTTTTGATATGAATGGATTATGGAGTAGAATGAGTAGCCATAATCGATTTCGTGGGGGACATTATTCATACACCGATATTGATAGAGCTGAGCTTAGAGTTATACATAGATTTATAGCTAACTCGATTACACAACGAGGTAAGAATAAGGATAAGGTAAATGAGCAAGATTTATTTTACCTCATGTGTATTAGAGACCCACAGAGCTTCGTGAACATACCTTATTGTGTGGGTTATTATTTATCGGTGATGGTTAGTGGTATGCGACACCATAGCATAATAGGAGGTGGTATTTTTATTACCTTGATTGCTGAATACCTTAATGTGGATAGAACTCGCGGGAGAGAATTAGTACCAGTACCCGAACAACGCGAGAGAATAGATATACGTGTATATGCTGGTGCAAAGGTATTATTGAAAAGACGAAACGTTGCACTACCATATGAGGGTAGACATCCACATGTAGAAAGGGATCAAGAACAATGTACTATAGGAGGAAACCAAATGACAGACATGCAAAGGTTAATGGCTCAAAACGAATATGAAGCTGCTAGGTTACATGAGTTTCAGGCATGGGATTTTCACCAACGTCAAATCCAAGCCCATCTAACCTTCCAAGGTAGGAACTACATACCTACCGAGCCAGCCAACTTTCCTCCATAGACTGTAGATACAAGACCACCGTTTCCTACATACGATCCATTTCAAGCATACCAGGACACATACAACGAACCATGGATCCCCTACTGGTATCCTCATCAACCATAGTTTTTTTTTTTTTTTTTTTTTTTTTTTTGTAATTTGTAAAGTTTATATTCTTTAATATTTATTTTGATATTGTAATAGTTTATTAAGTTTTCTAACATTTTAGATTTTAGATTTTATAGATTTTTGAATGTGGGGTTATAAAACCAAACTTTAAAAATATGCATATATGTTTGTAGTTTATGTCACATACAAAGCAGGGTAAAACAGCGCATTTTCAAAGACTGGCATTAAGTTCAGCAAAAGCTACCAATTTTGACGACAAGACGAAAAACAACCAGTAATATAACAAAAGAAGGAATGAACAAATGACGTGCACCATTTATCATTCAAACAAACAATCAACAAAATGTTTGAAAACTTTGGTAAAATTTTAATCATTTTCTACGCTAATCACCCTCAATAATTTAAATTATTACTGATTTCTTGCAAATGAGGGCATTGCAAGATCTTAAGTGTGGGAAGGGATTAAATTATTTCGGAATTTTAATTTAAACACTTGGTTACCATTAAAAATACTAGTAAAGCAGTAGTTGTATTAGAATCTAGTGCTCTCTGATAATAAAGAACAGCCCTAGTCTTATATACTGACTACCCAATTCTAGTATAATTTTTCAAAATTTCCAATTACATGAATTCAAAATCATGTTTATACATATTTATGAACGATAAAACTAGGTGATAAAACCGAAATTATCGTTATCTCGAAAAGGACATAAATTGAGAAACAACTTAAAACGCTTGAATTCATTTAAAATGGAATAAAGGGAAAGAAAAACATAAATAAAAGCTAAGTGTGGGAAGAATTACCATGTTATTTAAAACATATATCACACATTTTTGTACAAGATTATTGCAGGTACTTTTGCTTTGGACAATATTAATCAGTTTTACCCGGTTTATTGTAATATATTTGAAAGAAAGATGGATCTACATGATGAATCAATTCCATCATTATAGGAAGTAAAGTCTTCCGAAAAAGACACGCGCTTCTTGATTTAGGTCAAGAAGTTGTCGTCCAGACCAGCTGTAGGTTGACGAAAAATCTAGAAAAGTCATCTCTAAAATCAGCAGGAAATCCACGGACCTCAACATCAAACAGGATCGCCATGTGGTCAGACTTATCCTAACCATGAGAGGATCTGTCTCGTAAAATGGGGAGGGCACCGTGCAAATTAGCTGGATAAGACTAATGAATCAGATCCCCAGAAAGGATAATCTCATTAAAGATTAAAAATCAGCTTTTAAGCCTGATATTACTCAATCCTTGAGATTGACCTTAAAGGTTGAGAATTCAAACTCATGGAATTCAATGATATCTAAACTCGAGCTTGAACGAGAAAATATTTTGATCAAAACTAAAAATGATTTATTTTCTGAAAAACCCATTTTTTTAATGCGTTCATTACCATTGAACGTAAAATCCTAAGATTTCGTCAGAATTCATTAGGTCACCTGAACCAAATCGGGTGTCAACCGTAAGAACGGTGGTTGCATAGCATGGTCGGAGACAAGACCTTGTGCCAGACCGAAAAACTATAGGGTGATCTTTACTATTGCTCCCACCAAGGATAGTAATTGCATCCGACACGTTTTAGACCATAATCATACGCATGTCATTAGACATCGTCTTAACAGTTGCTTGTTCATCGCTTTCCTTTACAACCGGACGGTCGTTTACTGAAAGGTAATATACGGGACAAGTAGACTGGATGTGTGCTTTCCTAATACAAGGTTAGCAAGTGGGTGACACAAAACCACAAGTTTTGAGCCAAAATTTTAAAAAAAAAAAATCTGAAACCCACAACCCACAAAAACAATTTTGCAAACACCGGTGAAGGGTTATTCCGGAAAACCTGTCTAGGGTAAAACCTAGCTTGAATTTTCAAAAGATCAAATGTTTTCATAAAGATCCTATTTCCGAAAGGATCTAAATTTTTATAGTCATGTGGGACTGTAAACCACAAGGTTACTATCATTGTTTATACCGCCATATCAAAATCACTGATGTATAATAAAGAAGTGATTAGTGTGATTCATGTATTTTTATTTCAAGACTATATTGCTTGAGGACAAGCAACGTTCAAGTGTGGGGATATTTGATAATGCTAAAAAGGAACATATATTTAGTATCAATATCCTTCCAATATTTAAAGCTTTTAGTTGCAATTGTTCTATTTTTATGTAATATTCGTTTAAATAAATAAGTGTGAAGACAAAAGGCATAATTGACGATTTGAAGACGCAAATGACCAAAAAGCTCTAAAGTACAAGATACAACTCAAGTGGTTCAATTTATTGATGATTAACTTCCAAAAGTGACAAAAAGTACAAGTCGCGGAACGCAAAGTACAAGTCGCGGAACGCAAAGTACAAGATATCTCAGCGTACAAAAAAACGTTCGAAAATCCGGAAACGACACATGAACCAACTATCAACGTATGACTCAACGGAGCTGAAAGTACAAGTCAACTATGCACAAGAATATAATATATAATATAATTAATTATTTTTATATTATATTATGTCGACAAGCTAGATTACAAACTCGGTACCAGCTGGAAGTGACAAGAAATGATCTAGCTTCAAAGGATCTTGGATGGCTTGAAAGTTCTTGAAGTAGAATCATGACACGAAAACAAGTTCAAGTAAGATTATCACTCGAATTAAGATAGTTATAGTTATAGGAATTGAATCAAAGTTTGTATATGAGTATTACCTTGATTTAGAATGATATCTTACTGTAAACAACAAGGATTTCTTGAGGTTGGATGATCACTTTACAAGATTGGAAGTGAGCTAGTAAACTTGGAAGTATTCTTGATTTTATGAAACTAGAACTTGTAGAATTTATGAAGAACACTTAGAACTTGAAGATGGAACTTGAGAGAGATCAATTAGATGAAGAAAATTGAAGAATGAAAGTGTTTGTAGGTTTTTTTGGTCGTTGGTATATGGATTAGATATAAAGGATGTGTAATTTTGTTTTCATGTAAATAATTCATGAATGATTTATAATATTTTTGTAATTTTGTGTAATCATTTATGCTAGTTGCCAAATGATGGTTCCCACATGTTTAATGACTCACATGGGCTGCTAAGAAGCTGATGATTGAGTGTATATATGTGATGACCCGGAAATTTCGACTAAATTTAAACTTAATCTTAAATGATTAATGATTTCGACACGATAAGCAAAGCCTATGAAGTTGAATCTCAAAATTTTGTACTATTCAATTACCCTTCGGTTGTTCTCAACGATTCGTGAACCATTATATGTAAATAGATACATATATATACTATAACTTGAAAATGTAACAAAGTTTTAATTGCATGATACCGTACATTAAACTTATTGGTTTATATATCTATTTGAATATATATGATTTCAAGTTATTTAGTAAAAGATAGTAACATTCGATTATTGATTCATTGATATTTAGATAAGTTAACTAAAACGTTTAAGATGAACCAGTAAAACACTAATTTGCTACAGTATTTTCGAATTGCTACAGTACCAGAAAAGCTACAGTGTTTTTGAAAATGACTATTTGCTACAGTGACGTGCTGCGTCAAAAGGGATTTTGACCGGCCGTTACAGTTGGTATCAGAGCGTTGGTCTTAGCGAACCAGAATTTGCATTAGTGTGTCTAACCGGTTATTGTTAGGATACATTAGTGAGTCTGGACTACGACCATGTCTGCATGATAAAAGTTGTTGCTTATAATTTCTTGTTAGAAATTACCTGCTTATCATTCCTTGTGTGGAAAATTACCTGCTTATCATTTGTAGTCTAGACACACCTTATTGCATGGATTGCATGACTAGTGTATAGACAAAATGAATATCTTAGCTTATCTGTTACTGTTACCTTTACTTGACAGTTTCCGAAAGTTTCTCCGTAATTTGCGGAACCTTTGTACTATATATATAGGTATTCTATGTAATTAGAATATCATCCGATATCCGAAAATCATTTCACATCGAAAATTCTTTATCTAACCGTGTAAGATGAATTCTGCAAGTAATTTGAGTTCTTCGGATTCTGATATGGATTTCCACCTGAGTTCCGAAAGAAGTGTAACCGGAATGAATCAACCAATCAGTCATCACCAATTCTGGATGAATTGGGGATGGGTTCGTAATCAACTTAATCAATGGAGACAAGAGGAAGGCGGTCCTTTTCACCAACCGAATTCACCTCTTGGTGAGGAACCTGAGGCACTTACCGGCGAACCCGTTCGAAACACTATCTTCACCCTCATTTCCAGGATATCTCGCAACGATTATATGATAACCAGAATTTTAAACTTTATTCATCCTCTCGTACCAACCTCCAATCATCCCGGAATATTAGAAGAAGTTAACGAGCTTCGCGCTCGAGTTGTGGCTTTGGAGAATATGATGCACAACTTGCAGGCATCACAGGCAGCACCGGTAGCACCACCAGTACCAGCAGCACAACCAACAACAGTACCAGTACCACCAACAACAACATCCGCACCGTAAACCTTAACCTCACAATCTGTCCTACGAGTATCAACCTCATACGCACCGTAGGCACCGAAGAATACTAATAACCATAAACGATGAAGTATTGATTCATAACTTCATTGGAGAAATATCTTGCGACGATTATGTAATCTTTAATATAGAAGAGATTATTCGTTTCTAGTTCCAACCGAAAACCAAATGAGTTTAATAACTCATTAAATCTATATTACATCTGAAGGAAATATACATACATATATTTTCATAAAGATTGTAAATGAAAATCCTTTTGTACAAACTGTTAATGATGAGAATATTTTAACGGGTAGATAATACCCTAGAAATATATAAATTCCACATTAATATGTTACACTATACATTCTTCAATTATGATTCAGCAATCATTAACTATACTGCTCAAACCTACAGATATACGTATCTGTTAATCACATAATAACCATTTTCATTCAATTTCATATTCTGATTTCGATAGATCAGAATCCAAGTCAAGATTAAACGGAAAACATCACTCTTAGATTCCTATATCTTTCAAAACCATGCTTCGAAAACCATGCTTTGAATTCAGAACTGTACTAGAACATCATATGATTACATTTTGCGCTCAAACCCATCGAAATTCTTGAAAACACTTCAACTAATGAACAAACGAGAAGACAAACCAACTACACGATATCTACGAGAAGAAAGATTTGTACTTATAATCATACATCTGGAAAGCTCTCGAAACCTAAGTAAAACTTTAACACGTATCTGTGATAAATCCTTCGGCATTATTATTACTGAAAATAACCTTACAATTCCTTTTCAAGTATCCAGTTTTATCACAACTTCAGCAAGTCAACTTCATTTAGATAAGCCTTAATTAAACCTTGACATATACGATTACCCTTTCTATTGTTGTTACCGGGGAACCTTTTGTATTCCACCATATTAGCAGTAAATGTACCAGCGACTCCGTCACTCTGCAATTTGAATCTCTCCGGAAATCACTATATATACCTTGAAATCTGATCATGTACTCATTATCGCATTGTAACGATAATTATTATACCACACACTGGGAATTATCAATCATTACGTCTCGATTTTCGCAGCGATTCTACGTCAACAATTATATATATATATATATATATATATATATATATATATATATATATATATATATATATATATATATATATATATATATATATATATATATATATATATATATATATATATATATATATATATATATATATATATATATATATATATATATATATATATATAACGTCTATCTTCTGGACTTATGAGCTTAATTCTTAACTTCTTAAAAGCACCCTAACCTACCAATCAGTTCTTCGAGTTTGAGAAAGCTGATGAATCAGCGAAAACTGAAGATAACGTTAACAGTAAAAAGTATGATAATAATGAATGGCATGCTGAAAAAGCTCAGAAAATTTGGAACTGGAAAATGGATTGAGCAAAGTATGAAGGAGGGCTGTGGATAAATCACAAGGACGAAACCTGCCTTCAAAGAATCCAAATGATTCAGTATCTGCTGAAGCCATTAACGAATATCTTGCTCCTGATACTAAACCCCTACGGACAATATTCTTCATCATCCTCTGATATTAGAAATTCTAAAATATCATCGTATCTTTTATTATAAATATTCTCGATATTTCTGGAGATATCTTCATACTTATTCTTATCGAAAATCATTCATCTCTTCGCACTACCTGTGTTACATCATAAAAGAAACTATTTTAGTTTCTAAAATCTGAAAAATTCGAAAAAAAAATGGATGTTTTGAAGTAATGTTGGGAACTGAAGCATGAGTTATTATAATATAATGACACTTGATCAACGTAATTATATTACAGTAAGTCATGCTGAGTTTCTAATGAAACGTGATAAAGGTTCACAGATCACACCCTCATCATGAACCATGTTACATAACTCTTTCATTCTATTTAATCTCTAAATATATCAAGAAAATACTTATCTTGATGATTCGGCCTTTTCCAGATATTCTGGTAATTTGATAAATCAAGATCATGTCATTACAATTTCTTTCTTAGAACATTAACTATGTTCATTCCGAAATGTATAGCTACGAATTTTGGACCATTATTCGCTTGACTTGAAGTCGGGAAGGAAAAACGAAAGCATGGAGCTCCTAAATATAAGGGAAAATATAAAGCCTGACAACAACACATATATTATAAACCATGTATATCAATGCGTATAGCAATATAAAGACACGGGAGAAGGATAAATACAACAATCCCTAGAGCATAATAGAAATAAACAGATTCTTCTGGTGGGAGCTGGAAAAGAAGGATGATTGTGGCAAACGTCAGTATTAGGTCAAGAACCAGAACTGGATTGAGCATTTTTACAATCTTTTGAATGTATTAATTGGGGAAGAAAGTAGGGATGGTGAAAATAAATGAAACGGAAGAGGTCAATTTATAGCAAAATATCAGACATAGCAATCGAGACAGATTACACATTTAATCAAAGAAAATCCTAATTTCCGCAAATTTCGAAGAATAAAATCTTATTTAGTTATGAAAATTTTCTATTCCTTAAATTCCGGAAATCAATCGTTACTATGTCAAGAGATAAGACGCATCTCTATTCTCCATTTCACTCTATTACGATAACTTCTCTTATACGCTTCGAGTAATTGGATTGTTTTATCCATATTATTCAACGGTAATAAAATTCTATTTATCAACTCATATTCGTCATGAAAACAGTTTTATTGTTAGCCATGATGACCTCACTTAAATTTCGGGACGAAATTTCTTTAACGGGTAGGTACTGTGATGACCCAGAAATTTCGACTAAATTTAAACTTAATCTTAAATGATTAATGATTTCGACACGATAAGCAAAGCCTATGAAGTTGAATCTCAAAATTTTGAACTATTCAATTACCCTTCGGTTGTTCTCAACGATTCGCGAACCATTATATGTAAATAGATACATTTATATACTATAACTTGAAAACGTAACAAAGTTTTAATTGCATGATACCGTACATTAAACTTATTGGTTTATATATCTATTTGAATATATATGATTTCAAGTTATTTAGTAAACAATAGTAACATTCGATTATTGATTCGATTAATATTTAGATAAGTTAACTAAAACGTTTAAGATGAACCAGTAAAACACTAATTTGCTACAGTATTTTCGAATTGCTACAGTACCAGAAAAGCTACAGTGTTTTTGAAAATCACTATTTGCTACAGTAAAAATTGACTTTGCTACAGTAACTTTGCTACAGTAAAACACTATTTCAAAATAAAAATGTATATATTATATATATATTAACAAATAAGCGAGACGATGATTTATAGAAGTAAATGACCAAAACACTCGAAAGTTTAAGATACACTTTGAGTGATATAGTTTATTGATAATTTAAGACTATATTTTAACAAAGGTACGAGTCACGAAACGTAAAGAGCCAGTTTTCTAAGCGTACGAAAATGCATTCGAGAAACCGGAAGCGGGACATAAGTCAAACGTAAACGTACAAAACATCGGAACCAAGATTACAAGTCCACTATGCACGTGAATTTAATATAATATATAATTAATTATATAAATTAATTATATTATATTTATAATTAAAAAATATGTCGACGAGCTAGTTGCCAAAACATTGTGAGCTGGAAAAGTTTCCCATGCGATCGCATGGGAATTACACTGCCCAGCCATGCGATCGCATGACAGTATATATCTGGCCACATCTATAAATTCGAGCGTTTTTCTGATTTCTAATTCATTTTTCATTCTTTATTTCCTCCGTATTATTATTTATTATATTTATATTATTATTATTATTATTATTATTATTATTATTATTATTATTATTATTATTATTATTATTATTATTATTATTATTAATCCTAATATTATTGTTAGTAGTATATATACATAAAATACTACGACGAAGTCATGAGCATGTCACTTTCAAAATGGGTTTTCAAGCGGGATAGAGCTAAGGAAATTATGGATTATTGCCAAGGAGGTTATGGGTAATGTTCGGGGTATTTTTGTGAATCAAACCTCGTGTTTATCATCTCCGATGCGTCTATGTGCTTTCCTGCAATATTGTATATCAATATTAAATAGTGAGTTTCATATTATCCCTTTTACTCTTTACATTTTTGGGCTGAGAATACATGCAATGCTTTTATATATGTTTTACTAAATGGATACAAATACTAAAACTGATTTTGTGTGAGTTTCATTGCTCCCTTTTTAATTGCTTTTGGAATCTATATTTTTGGGCTGAGAATACATGCACTTTATTTTAAACGCAATGGATACAAGTACATACTAAATTCTACACTGAGTTTGAACCAAAAATCCCTTAGCTTTGGTAACTGTTAACTGCCATTTATAAGAACTGGTGGGCGCGAGTAGTTATATATGGATCCATAGGGCGTGACATCCCCGTCCGAGCTAGTAGCGATAGCCTTTTAACGGACGTATGCTATTTGAGAAACGTACACGTTGGTTTGCGTGTATTATTAAGATGATTATACAAAGGGTATAAATTATATATACGTTAAAGTTTAGTTACCAGGGTGCTCAACTTTGTAGAACCGATTGATAAACGTTTCGGATGAAACAACTGAAATCTTGTGATCCACCTTTATGTACAGATTATGCAAAACTTTAAAACTATGAACTCGCCAACCTTTGTCTTGACACTTGAAGCATGTTTATTCTCAGGTTTCTAGAAGTCTTCCGCTGTTTGCTGATACGTGATACAAGTTATGTGCTTGGAGTCATACATGCTATATACAAGAAACTTGCATTCACCAAACCATTACCATGTACCTTATTTTGACTGTATTGTCAACAGATGTATTATTGTAAACCATTTAAATGGTGATTGTCTATACGTAGGAATCATCAGATGTTAAAAACCTGGAATTTATATATTCATTTATGAAATACATTTTCAAACGAATGCAATGTTACAAAACATATCACATAGAGGTCAAAACCTCGCGATGAAACCGGTGAATAACGTGCTGCGTCAAAAGGGATTTTGACCGGCCGTTACAATATACCAATAGTATATACATCTAGAAGCTGTGTATTGTACGAGTACGAATACGGGTGCATACGAGTAAAATTGTTGATGAAAATGAACGAGAATGTAATTGTAAGCATTTTTATTAAGTATAAGTATTTTGATATATGTTCTTAAGGCTTTCAAAAGTGTATTAATACATATTAATACAATACATATATATACATTTTAATTAAGTCGTTATTTCATCGTTAATCGTTACATGTATATATTGTTTCGAAACCCTTAAGTTAGTAGTCTCGTTTTATGTATATAGTTCATTATTAATCAACTTAATGATATACTTAATTATCATTATATCATGTTAAACATAATGTATTAATATATCTTAATACAATACATATGTATTTATTTTAATTAAGATGTTATTACGTCGATAACCGTCACATATATATCTTGTTTCAAATTCCTTAATTTAGTAGTCTCATTTTATGTATATAACCCATTGTTAAAATACTTAATGAGATACTTACTTACCATAATACCATGTTAAATATATATATATATATATATATATATATATATATATATATATATATATATATATATATATATATATATATATATATATATATATATATATATATATATATATCATGTCGTTTTTACAAGATTTAACGTTCGTGAATCGTCGGACAAACTGGGTGGTCAAACGTGTATGTAAAATCCGTTTCAATTAATCAAGTCTTAACTAGTTTGATTGGTTAACATGTTGGAAACATTTAATCATGTAAATATCAATCTCAAATATATACATATATTTATATACATATCTTATTTACAAATAGTGGTTCGTGAATCGTCCGGAAAAGTCGAAGGTTACATGAACACAATTCCAAATTTTTGAATTTCAACTTAACAGACTTTGCTTATCATGTAGGAAACATTAATTCATTTAAAGATTAAGTTTAAATTTGGTCAGAAATTTCCGGGTCGTCACAGTACCTACCCGTTAAATAAATTTCGTCCCGAAATTTGGTTAAGGAAAGTTTGATAATGGAAGTAAGATTATTCTTGTATCAAGAACTATAACTTGAATTCTTATCATGAATTCGATCGTTCATATAATCATTATCAAGGAAATAGATTAATGGAGTATTTTAAATACCTTGAATGAGTCGAATTCCGTTTATGAATAGCACGAGTTCAATAAATATAGAGTTTTTTTTTCATCTTTGCGAAAATATGGATAGAACAATTCGATTACGCGAAGAGTATGAATGAAGCTATCGTAAAAGATGGAATTGAGGAAATAAAGTTTCGTCTTAATTTTTGACGTAGTCACAGTTGATTTCCTGATTTCAAGGAATGTAAAGAAAATCTTCGAAATCTATAAAAGATTTGATTTTTCTGGATTTAAGGAAATTAGGATCCTCTTTAATTAAATGCGATAATCTGTCTCGATTGCTCTGTCTATTATATCCACTATAAATTGACCTCTTCATACTCATTATTATCACCATCCCTACTTTCTTCATCAATTCATACATCCAAAAGATTGTAAAAAATGCTCAATCCAGTTCTGGTTCTTGACCTAATATTGACGTTCGCCACCATTATCCTTCTTTTCCAGCTCCCTCTGGAGGAATCTGTTTATTTCTATTATGCTCTAGGGATTGTTGTATTTATCATTCTCCCGTGTCTTTATATTGCTATACGCATTGATATACAGGGTTTGTAATTTCTGATTTGTTATCGGGCTTTATATTTTCCTTTATATTTCAGAGCTCCATGCTTTTGTTTTCACTTCTCAACTTTAAGTAAAGCGATCAAGACGTCTCGATTTTGTAGGTACGAAATTTCGAATGAACATAACTAATGTTTTAAGCAGAAAAGAATTATAATAGCACTATTTAATTTGGTAAATTACCTGTATCAAGGAAAAGATAGAACTATCAAGAAAATATGTTTTTGATATTTTTAGAGGTTAAATAGAACGAAAGAATCGTGTAACATGGCACATGATGACGATATAATCTGTGAATCATCATGTTCCATTAGAAACTCAGCATGACTTACTGTAATATAACCACGTTGATCAGGCATCATTATATTATACTAACTCATGCTTCAATTCCCAACACTACTTCAAAAACATTCATAATCTAATCTCGAAGTTTATAGAAATTTTGAAACTAAAACAGTTTCCTTTAAGATTTAACACAGATAGCACGAAGAGATAAGTAATTTTGGACAAGAATATTTATCAAAATATTCTCAGAAATATCGAGGATATTTATGATGATATTTTTGGAATTTCTAAGATCGAACGTTGATGAGGAAAATTCTTCTGCAAGTATATAGAATAAGTAAGGAGCAAGATATTCGCTAAAGATTTCATCGGATATAGAATCATCTGGATTCTTTATGTACAAGTTTAGTCCTTATGATTTGTTCACCGTCTCCTTCATAGTTTTGCTTAATCCGCTTTCTAGTATCAATTTTCTGTTGAGTGTTTCCAACACTCTATTCTTTATCGTCAAACTTTTGACTGTTAAGGTCGTTTACAGTTTTTACTGCTTCTTCAGCATTTTCAAAACTCAAAGAACTAATTCGCAGGTTGGGGTGCTTTTCAGAATTCCAAAATTGGAGTACGTAAGTCCAGGAGATAGACGTCATATGTAGGTATATAACAGTTGACGTAGAAACGTTGCGAAATTCAAAATAATGATTGATGCTTCCCGGTATGTGGTATGATAGTTATCATTACAAGACGTTGATGAGTATATGATGGATTTCAATGAATAATGATAGTGATATTTCGGAGGGATTTAAGTTGCAAAGTAACGGAGTCGCTGGTACGTTTACTGCTAATATGGTGGAACATAAAAGGTTCCCCGGTAACAATGATAGAAAGGCAATCGTATATATCAAGGTTTAATTAAGGTTTCTCCAAATGAAACGTCGAAGTTGTCTTGCTGAAGGTGTGACAAAACTGGATACTTGAAAAGGAATTGCAAAGTTATTTTCAGTAATAATAATGCCGAAGGATTTATCACGGATAGGTGTTAAAGTCTTACTTAGGTTTAGAGAGCTTTCCAGGTGTATGACTATAAGTATAACTCTTTCTTTCTGTCGATAATGTGTGGTTCCTTCATCTTCTCGATTGATCAGTAGTTGGGGGTATTTTCAAGAATCATAAAGGGTTTGAACGCAGGTTGTAATCGTCAATATACATATGATGTTCAAGATGAAATCATTAAGGATTTTGAATGAATATATTTATGAGTTTTATGAATAAGAGTGATGTTCTAGCACAGTTTTGAATTCAAAGTATGGTTTTGAAAGATGTAAGGATCTAAGAGTAATGCTATCTGTTATATCTTGACTTGGATTCTGATCTGTCAAAATCAGAATATGTAATTGAATCTGAATGAAAATGGTTGTTCTGATTTCTATGGAAGAATATATATCATTGTGAAAGTAGTGAGTATAGATAATGAATATCGAATAATTGAAGAGTGTACAGTGTAACATATTAATTGTGAACTTAAATATTTCTCGGTGGAAGATGTTGGTGTTCGTGGAATTCTTGTGAATTTCGCAAGGTACGAATGATATTTTCTAGAAGGTTTCAGGTACATCTGAAATGAAAGTGTAAAATCAAACCTAATTGAATAATACACTTGGTTTATTAGGGGACATAATTATTTGAGGTGATGTAGAGATTTAGGTTGTTAACGAAGGATGTATATGATGGCATTTTAGTAATGTGAATTAATCGAGTAGTATTTACCCTTCAAAATTCACACGTAACAGCTTAGTATGAAAAGATATAATATGGTTTCAAAATTCATATATATATAAAATATATATATAAACTCTTTGGAAATAATGAATTAATATTTAATAACTCGATAGTATAATATTCTTATTGGTGATTGATGTGTTGATATCTGCGGTGGTTATGGAACTTGTGGAGGTTGTGGTACGGCAGGTGTTGCTGATGATGGTGAGACTGCTGGTGATACAGGTGCTGTTGATGGGGGTACTGGTGATGCCGGTGGTGTTGCTGGTGCTTGTAAGTTGTGCACCATATTCTCCAGATTTATTACTCGATCACGAAGTTCGTTGACTTCTTCTATTACTCCGGGATGATGGGCGGTCAAAATGAGCGGATGAATAAGGTTTAGAATAGTAGATATGACGTAATCGTTGCGAGCTATTCTAGAAATGAGGGTGAAGATGGTGTTCCGGACAGGTTCGCCGGTAAGTGCTTCAGGTTCTTCGCCAAGAGGGAAATTTGGTGGATGGAAGGGATCACCTTCTTCTTGTCTCCACTGATTAAGTCGACTACGAACCCATCCCTAATTCATCTAGAATTGGTGATGGCTGATTGGTTGATCCATTCCAGTTACACTGCTTTCGGAGCTCAGGTAGAAATCCATATCGGAATAGCTGTCAGATTCTCAGGAACTCGAACTAGTTGCAGGATTCATCTTGCAAGGTTAGATAAAGGATTTTCAGTATGAAATTATTTTCGGATATCAGATGATATTCTATTTGCATAGAATACCTATATAGAGTATAAAGGATTCCGCAAATTACGGAGGAATTTTCGGAAGCTGTCAGACAAAGTTTACAGTAACAGATACGCTAAGATATGAATTTTGTCTATACACTAATCATGAAATCAATGCAGTAAGACGTGTCTAGACTAAGAATGTTAAGCAGGTAATTCCCAACAAGAGATGATAAGCAAAACTTTTGACATGCAGACACGGTCGAAGTCCAGACTCATTAATGCATCATAACAACTTATCAGTTAGACACACTAATGCAAGACCTGGTTCGCTAAGGCCAACGCTCTGATACCAACTGTAATGGCCCGTCCAAATCCATATGGACGAATACAATAACATTTGGTCCCATTGCGAGGTTTTGACCTCTATATGATACGTTTTACAAACATTGCATTCGTTTTTAAAAGACAACTTTCATTACAACGATAGTTGACAAATATGCATACCATTTCACAATATAATCAGACTATAAATGACTTAATCTGTCATTTACTTTAATATAATCTTGTTGAACTCAACGACTCGAATGTAACGTCTTTTGAAATATGTCATGAATGACTCCAAGTAATATCTTTAAATTGGGCAAATGCACAGCGGAAGATTTCTTTCATACCTGAGAATAAACATGCTTAAAAGTGTCAACCAAAAGGTTGGTGAGTTCATTAGTTTATCATAAATAATTATTTCCAACATTTTAATAGACCACAAGATTTTTATTTTCAATATCATTACCATAATCATTATACAGGCATTTCGCAATCTGTATAAAGATAAAATCATTCATATGGTGAACACTTGGTAACCGAACTAACAGGATGCATATAGAATATCCCCCGCATACAGGTATTTCGCAATCTGCATGCTATATATCGGCCGTCGCAATCAGTATATATCAATCGAAGTACTAAAGCATTCGTACCCCGAATGGGACTTGTCAAGGTCCATAGATCTATCTTTAGGATTCGCGTCAATTAGGGGCCATTTCCCTAATTCTTAGGCTACCAAACTAAAAAGGGGCGATATTCGGTATTCGTAATCCAACCATAGAATATAGTTTAAGTACTTGTGTCCATTTCGTAAAACTGTTTATAAAATAGCGCATGTATTCTCAGCCCAAAATTATATAAAAAGGGAGTAATGAAACTCACTTTCACAAATTTTCAATTCGTCGAAAAATAGACTTAGCCACGGATCGATTCACGAACCTATAACAAATATATACATATATATCAAAGTATGATAAATATATTCAAATCATATTTTTAGTTACATGTTAATGATTTAAGTTGTCAAGTTAGCAGTCCAACGTTAGTAGTCCAATGTTAGCAGTCCAACGTTAGTAGTCCATATATATAGTTCAATACATCACCCTAGAATAATCAAGACGTATTGTAAATATAATGTCTAAGACTCAATCACAACCCATTGTACAACTATTGTCTTTGAAGTTATCTCGACGTGTTGTGTACATGTGTCTTACGATTTATCAGACGTATTGTAAATATGTTGTCTAAGACTCAATCACGACCCATTTTACAACTATTGTCTTTGAAGTTATCTCGACGTGTTGTGTACATGTGTCTTACGATTTATCTGACGTATTGTATATATATTGTCTAAGGTTTAATGACGATCCACTGTACAAACTGTTGTCTTTGAAGTTATCTCGACGTATTGTGTATATGTGTCTTACGATTAACCAAGACTAGTATAGTACAAGGAAATATGTATAAATACATGTATAATACAATAAAAGTTAGCTAGGACATGGTTAGTATAGATTTTTGCAAAATAATCCCGTAGCAATTTTGGTGATTTCTAGCCAATCTTGTTTTGCCCATATCTTCTTCGTTATAAATCGGTTTTGAGTGATTCAAATTGCTATGGTTTCGTAACGAACTGTAGTATTTAGAACTAAACTAAAAAATTAGTGGTTTATAGTCGGAGTTATAGGTTACAAGTCCATATTTGAAAGAGGTAGTCATTTCCGTCGAAAGAACGACATCTTGATGACCATTTTGAAAAACATACTTTTACTTTGAGTTTAACCATAATTTTTGGATATGTTATCATGTTTATATGAAATATTATTTACCCAAAATACAAAGCTTTAAATCAAAGTCTAAGATAATTTTTGTTTTTAATTATCCAACCCGAAACAGCCCCGGTTTTACTACGACGGCGTATATCCAGTTTTACGGTGTTCTTCGTGTTTCCAAGTTTTAACTCATTAAATTAGCATATAATATAGATATAAAACATGTGTTAAGTTATTTTTAAAAGTCAAGTTAGAAGGATTAACTTTGTTTGCGAACAAGTTTAGAATTAACTAAACTATGTTCTAGTGATTACAAGTTATTTTCTTCAAATAAGATGATTATATAAGTATGAATCGAACGATGTTATGAACATCATTACTACCTCAAGTTTAGTAGGTAAACCTACTGGAAGTTACAAGAAATGATCTAGCTTCAAAGGATCTTGGATGGCTTGAAAGTTCTTGAAGTAGAATCATGACACGAAACAAGTTCAAGTAAGATTATCACTCGAATTAAGATAGTTATAGTTATAGGAATTGAATCAAAGTTTGTATATGAGTATTACCTTGATTTAGAATGATATCTTACTGTAAACAAAAAAGATTTCTTGAGGTTGGATGATCACTTTACAAGATTGGAAGTGAGCTAGTAAACTTGGAAGTATTCTTGATTTTATGAAACTAGAACTTGTAGAATTTATGAAGAACACTTAGAACTTGAAGATGGAACTTGAGAGAGATCAATTAGATGAATAAAATTGAAGAATGAAAGTGTTTATAGGTGTTTTTGGTCGTTGGTATATGGATTAGATATAAAGGATGTGTAATTTTGTTTTCATGTAAATAATTCATGAATGATTTATAATATTTTTGTAATTTTGTGTAATCATTCATGCTAGTTGCCAAATGATGGTTCCTACATGTTTAATGACTCACATGGGCTGCTAAGGAGCTGATGATTGAGTGTATATACCAATAGTATATACATCTAGAAGCTGTGTATTGTACGAGTACGAATACGGGTGCATACGAGTAAAATTGTTGATGAAAATGAACGAGAATGTAATTGTAAGCATTTTTATTAAGTATAAGTATTTTGATATATGTTCTTAAGGCTTTCAAAAGTGTATTAATACATATTAATACAATACATATATATACATTTTAATTAAGTCGTTATTTCATCGTTAATCGTTACATGTATATATTGTTTCGAAACCCTTAAGTTAGTAGTCTCGTTTTATGTATATAGTTCATTATTAATACACTTAATGATATACTTAATTATCATTATATCATGTTAAACATAATGTATTAATATATCTTAATACAATACATATGTATTTATTTTAATTAAGATGTTATTACGTCGATAACCGTCACATATATATCTTGTTTCAAATTCCTTAATTTAGTAGTCTCATTTTATGTATATAACCCATTGTTAAAATACTTAATGAGATACTTACTTACCATAATACCATGTTATATATATATATATATATATATATATATATATATATATATATATATATATATATATATATATATATATATATATCATGTTGTTTTTACAAGATTTAACGTTCGTGAATCGTCGGACAAACTGGGTGGTCAAACGTTTATGTAAAATCCGTTTTAATTAATCAAGTCTTAACCAGTTTGATTGCTTAGCATGTTGGAAACATTTGATCATGTAAATATCAATCTCAAATATATACATATATTTATATACATATCTTATTTACAAATAGTGGTTCGTGAATCGTCCGGAAAAGTCGAAGGTTACATGAACACAATTCCAAATTTTTGAATTTCAACTTAACAGACTTTGCTTATCATGTTGGAAACATTAATTCATTTAAAGATTAAGTTTAAATTTGGTCGAAAATTTCCGGGTCGTCACAGTTGACGTACCGCGTCAATGGCGATTTTGACAAATCGTCACAGTTGGTATCAGAGCGGTGGTTGTAGGGAACTAGGCAGTCTTAATGTGGATAACCCAGATTAATATGGTGCATTATAGTCTAGTCTACAGCCTGACCTATAGCTTTAGAACATTGTTACTTGCATCATACATATAATTTCTTTTATTCTGTCACTCCTGGGGGAACTCCCATTGTGATTCACAATATTTTATAACTCACGCGAGTTATCTTTATAAAACTACCTTGGTTAATGGAACCGAGGGATGTCACTCATGATTTCTGAAATTCTTGACATTCCTATGTCATCTATCATGGTTTTGTGTATTACGTATGTATTACATGAAATGTTATCCAAGATTTTTGAAATTTCTATGTTTGTTACTACTTATACTCAAACGTATATAATCTCCCTGTTATATTACGTACCTATGTGCCCTTATGCCTTCGTGCATTGGATTGCAAACCAGAAAATGTCATTATTGACTCATAAAGATTCTCGATAACTCAAAGACATTATAATGTCATCACTATTCATATTCATTACTTTTAAATTTTTGTTTTCTCGTTGTTTTTGATCATTGAACTTTCTTGACGGGTGGTGTCTACGAAACTCTAGAATGGAAGGGTTTGGATTACCGATTTAAAGGATCCTATAGCTCAAGCCCCTAGACCTGAATAGGCTATTACGAATTGAAAGTCTTTAATCGAAAGATTATCTGATTACATACTTATCATTTTTTTTCTCGACACGTCATACTACAATTATTGCATAAATGGAGTATAGACAAATCATATCTTATCATATTTATCCCAGTAGACTTTGTCTGACACTTTTTCTAAATTTCCTCCATAAATTATGGAATCTTTTTGCTATATATACGTATTCGAGGAGACCAATATATCATTCAGTATTCAACACCCATTTCATATCGAAAACCCTTTATCCGATCACATAATATGGATTTCTCACTTGATTCCTCGAGCTCCATAGGCAGCGTAACCGGAACGAACAAACCAATCAGTCATCATCAATTCTGGATGGATTAGGGATGGGTTCGTAGTCAACTTAATCAATGGAGAAGTGAAGAAGGAGTTCCCTTCCACCCACCAAATTGCTCTATTGGCGAAGAAACTGAAGCACTTACCGACGAATCAATCCGGAACACCATTTTCTCTCTTCTTTTCAGGATATCCCGCCACGATTATATAATATCTAGAATTCTAGATCTTATTCATCCGCTTGTTCCAACCGCCAATCATCCTGGAATAATAGAAGAAGTCAACGAGCTTCGCGCTCGAGTGGTGATTTTGGAGAATATGGTGCAAAACCTACGAGCACCAGCACCAGCATCATCACCAGCACCGACAACACCACCAGTATCAGCAACAACAACACCACCCGCAGTACCGCCAACATCACCAACACCAGAAGCACTATAAGCACCATCAGCATCACCACCAACAGCACCAGTACCACCAACAACAACATCCGCATCCCAAGCCTCAACACCACAATCTGTACCTCAAGCATCAATATCATACGCACTATAAACACCAAGGAATACTAATAATAATAAACGATGAAGTATTGATTCATAACTTCATTGGAGAAATATTCTGCGAAGAATATGTAGTTTCTAAAAAGTTTTAGAGATTATTTATTCTCGTTCCAACCGTAAATCAAATGAGTTTAATATTATATTAACTCATTAAATCCATGATTACATCTGAAGGAAAATATATATGTACTTATATTTTCATAAAGATTTTAATTAAATATTCTGTTGTATAAACTGTTGATGGTGAAAATATTTTAACGGGTAGGTAATACCCGAGAAATATATAAGTTCACAATTAATATGTTACACCGTACATTCTTCAATTCTGATTCAACAAGTCATTAACCATACTACTTACATTTACAAGATATATGTATCTGTTCACTAAAGAACAACCATTTCATATAAATTCAATTACATATTCTGATTTTGACATATCAGAATTCAAGTAAAGCTTTAGCAGGTGTTATCTTCCTAAAGATCACTACATTCATGAATTATATTCGTTCGTATTCTGTGATGAATTATCACATCAAACCACCGAAATTATCATTCATTACTTTTGAAATTTACAACATTTCTTCGTCAACCGTTAGATCCGTTGACAGTTACATCCTGCGTTCAACGCTCAAATTCAAAATTCTTGAAAACAATTCAGATTGATAACCAATAATTCAGATATGAGAATGCTGATGAAGCATTAAAAGCTATAGATGGTCTTAATGGCCAAAAGCTTGATAATAAAGAATGGTGTGTTGAAAAAGCTCATATTTGGAACTGGAAAACGGATTGAGCAAACCATGAAGGAGACTGTGGATAAATCACAAGGACTAAACCCGTATTCAAAGAATCCAAATGTTTCAGTATCTGATGAAATCCTTAGCGAATACCTTGCTCCTTACTTATCTTAAATCCTTACGAAAGAATTTTCTTCATTATCCTTCGATCTTGGAAATTTCAAGATATCATCGTATCTTTCATTATAAATATCTTCGATATTTCTGAAGATATCTTCATAAATATTTTTGTCCGAAATTATCCATTTTCTCGTGCTATCTATATTACATCATAAAGGAAACTGTTTTAGTTTCTATATTCTGTAAAATTCGAGTTTAAATTATGAATGATTTCTGGAGAAGTGTTGGGAATTGAAGCATGAGTTAGTATAATATAATGACGTCGGACCAACGTGATTATATTACAGTAAGTCATGCTGAGTTTCTAATGAAATATGATGATTCACAGACCATACCGTCATCATATGCCATGTTACACGACTCTTACATTCTACTTAATCTCTAAACATATCAAGAACATATTTTCTTGATAGTTCTATTTTTTCCGTGACTTCTGGTAATTTAACAAATCAAGATCGCGCTATTACAATTTCTTTCTAAAAACATTAGCTATGTTCATTCGAATATTCATACCTACGAATTCTGGACCATTACTTGCTTTACAAAAGCATGAAGCTCCGAATTATAAGGGAAAATATAAAGCCTGATAACAACACAGAAGTTACAAACCGTGTATATCAATACGTATATCAACATACAGATACGGGAGAATTAAAAACACTATAATCCCAAGGTAATAGTAGAAGTGAATAGATTCCTCTGGTGGTAAATGGAAAAGAAGAATGACAGATGCGATAGTTAGAAAAATATCAAGGATCAATACGGGATTGAGCATATTAACAAATCTTTTGAACGTATAAATTGAGGAAGAAAGTATAGAAGTGATGAAAATAATGAAACGGAAGAGTTTAATTTATATTGGAAATATCAGGCATAGTAATCGAGGCAGATTACGAATTTAATTAAAGAGAATCATAATTTCCTTAATTACCGGAGAATCAAATCTTATACAGATTACGAAGATTTTCTTTAAATTCCTTGAATTCCGAAAATTAATCGTAACTACGTCAAAAGTTAAGGCGAACATTTAATTTCCTCATTTCACTCTTTTGTGATAGCTTCACTCGTACTCTTCGAGTAATCGAATTATTTTATCCATATTACTCAATGGTGATAAAACTCTATTTTTCAACTCATATTCATCATTAAAATATTCTTGTTGTCAACAATGACGATCTCTATCAAATTTCATGACTGTGATTTTCACAAACTCCTCTCTGTTTATCTACCCTAGTGTTGTGGTATAAAACGCTCAAGGTTTTAAATGAGCTCAATACTATTCATAACACATTTCATGTATCCAATTTACTGAAATGACTAATCATCAGTCCTTTCTGAGAAAACCTAATCAATGACACTCGTGTTATTCCCTTAAATGACCTCCGCATTAATAATAATATGCACTTCGTAGAAGAACCTGTAGAATTTATGGATCGTAAGATTTAAACGCTTGAAACAAAACAATATTCTATCCGTTGGAATTCACGAAAGGCCCCCCGAGTATACCTGGGAACGTGAAGACCAAATAAAACAAAAATATCCTCACCTGTTTACAAACAACGCCGACTGATAGCAACAACTAAATTTCGGGACAAAATTTCCATTAACAGGGGAATACTGTGACGACCCGAAAAATTTCGACTTATTTTAAGTCAAATCTCAACATGATTTAATATTTTCGACACGATAACAAAGCCTGTTATCCTGAGTCTCAAAAAATTTGAACTGATTTCATATATCCATTTGACCTTCGACTGTTCTCCACGATTCACGAACAATTATTTGTAAATAGATATGTATATATAAATAATTAAATATAAATAATTATATATAATATCTAGATATGAAATTTGATACATTTAACCTGTTATATTATTATCAATATTATTAATATTATTGATATCATTATTAATATCATTATTATTATAATTAGTAAAAAAAATTATAATTTTAGTTATTATGATTATTAGTATTATTATTATTTTGATAATTATTATTACCATTCTATTAAAATTATTATCATTATTATTAATATAATTATTATTAATTCTATTATTAATATTATTGGTATTTTTATAAATATTAATATATTTATATTTATTAATTAATAATACTACAGATAAAATTAAATTCAACCATCTGCTTTTAATCTAATTTTGGTTATGTGACCCCAGCCCTCAATACAAAACAAAATGTTGTTAGACATGAACTTTATTTGCACAAATTTGTTGACTTTCATTTTCTGCTTTCATTTTTTTTATATTTTTATTTATTCCCTGATTGAACCTGTTCGATCCATTCCTTCTATATAATACTCGATGAATTTAAGATGATAGGCAATTCATTCGATCTCCCAATGTCATTATCAATCACCCAATTTCTCTGTTTCCTGTAAATCAAAGATTAAACAGAATTATTATTATTATTTTTTTCAACAGCTCGATATCTCTGTTTGAAACATTTAAATCAAAAACTCAAAAACCAAATCATTTTTCAAAATTTATAAATGCAGATAGGTTAGGAATCACCTAGTTAAACTTTCTGCAAGTTTTTAGTTTCCAATTTCTTCGATTGAGTTCGAATTTTGGAGTTAAAGTTTAATATTAAAAAGTCAAACGTTTTGTTCATGAGGAAATTCGAAGTCGTTTCGATGTTTTCAGTTAAATTGACGATTCCAATAGTTTCTAGGATTGATTTGCAATGTATTTCGTGTAGAAAGTTTGATCTAAAACGTCCTCAAATTCGAAAATCAAATTGAAGTTCATTAATTTTTTTTTTCCCGCGAACAGCAGCTCCTGCTTTTGTTATATTTTTTTTTGGGGTTTGATAAATTAAAATCACGATTTTAACTAGTTTCTGTTTCAAGTAAAAAGTTGAAACAAAAAATAATTATCGTTTTGATTATTTGACTTTTGGGCCGTTTGAATTCATGAAGAAGAAGAAGGTAGAACACGAATATTGGGTTAAATAAAATATATACGCAGTATAAATCAGATAAGCAAGGCAGAGGGAGTGGTTAAGGGGTGTTGCGGGTGAGCGAGAGGTCTCGAGTTCGAGCCCGGTTCACGACAATTTTTTTTAGAAAAGCTTTTAGAGGTAGTTTTCTTTATCAAGATTTTTATTATTATTATTATTGTTATTATTATTAGAATTATAATTATTATCATCATTATTATTATGATTTTAATTATTATTAGTATTATAACTATTATAATTATTATTATTACTAATAAAAGTTACCATGTATTATTATTAACATAATTAAAATTATAATTATAATTACTATTATTATTGTTACTACTAAAATTATTATTATTACTAGTATTATTAGTAAATATTATTATTATTAATGTTTTCAGATCATTATAAGTATTATTAATAATATCATGAGTATCATTATTATTATACAATTTATTATTATTAATATTAGTATTAGTATCATTATTAAAAATTATCATTTTTGTTATTAGTATTTTCATTATTAATAAAGTTATTATTAATATTATTATTATTATTATTATTATTATTATTATTATTATTATTATTATTATTATTATTATTATTAGTAAATCATTATTATCAAAACTATCATTTTAACATTTTTATTGATAACATCATTTTTAGTAAAATTATCATTTTTATTAAAGTTATCATTAGTATCATTGTTATTATTATTAACAATACTTTATCAAATAAATACTTATATATATATATATATATATATATATATATATATATATATATATATATATATATATATATATATATATATATATATATATATATATAGAGAAATATATAACAATTGAAATATATATATAAACTTGTTCGATTTCGATTATATGTTTTAATATATATAATTGATATAGGTTCGTGAATCCGAGGTTAACACTGCATTGTTCAGTACCGTCATACACATAATTAATACGAAACATCGTATCGTGAGTTCCATTTGCTCCCTTTTTAATTGCTTTTGCAATATATATATTTTTGGGTTGAGAATACATGCGCTACTTTTATAACTGCTTTGCATTTAGACACAAGTACTCAAATGTTATTATGCTGTCATGCTTTGATTCACGATAAATCCTCACCGTAATATCGTTAATTGCTTGGTATAACGCAAACTTAATTATTGTGAATAGATCTATTGAGAGTAACGTCTCTAACCATTTGAGCTCTCGTCTTTGGTTACATAATAATGATTCAACGACACTGACAGTACAAGGTGTTACGGGGTAACTTTTGTTTAGTCGCGATATTACAAACTACATCAATACTTTTAGATTGATATTTCTATATCAATCAACTTTAAACTAAACTTGTGGTCTAACACTATTACTGAAATCATATTTATGATAAACCTATGAACTCACCAACCTTTTGGTTGACACTTTTTAGCATGTTTATTCTTAGGTATTACAAATTGCTTCCGCTGTGCATTTTCTAATTAAAAACAACATTACAACAAGTCATTCATGGATAATTTGAAAGACTCTGCATTCAAAATCATCATTGTGCATCATATAGATGTCAATACCTCGCAATGTGACCAGATGTTGACGTACCGCGTCAATGGCGATTTTGGCGGGTCGTCACATTGACCGTGCTCGACGATTCACGAACATTTATGTGTATAGATATGTATATATAATATATAGTTATATTAATTGAAAACGTTAACAAAGTATTAGATGTATAATACTTTACATGAACGTATTTGTTTCAATATATTTTTCGACGGAATTAAAAGATAATATCAAATGATTGAATTATCAGATACATTATGATATGATTACAAGTCTCTGTTACGAGGTCCACATTGATTTGAGAAATCTTTCCATTTTAACAATATTCGAAAAATGGTAAAGTGATTTACAAGTAAGAACAAATATGTCAATTAACGATAACTAGACAAAGGTTAGTAGAGATTCCTGCTTAACTTTTAATGCAATGATTGCCTCGTGTCTTTTGATAAGATAATTATTTAGTTTTCATAATAATGAAAACGTTTTATGATATAGATGAAACCTTTTAAGGAATGAATTTGAATATATACAATAAGTCGGAATGTTAGTTGTTAGAACTAAATATATAGATAACTTGCAACGTGTATTTAAAACGTGTTTATGTATATTAAATATATATGATTTCAAATTAGTTAAGTAAACGATAGTAACACTCACTTAGTGATTCGATTGATATGTAGATATGATAATTAGTACGTTTAAGAAGTTAAAATTAACGCTAGTACATAAATGAACTATACCTAGTTAAGATTTAAAATGAAAACGTTATATGACATAATAATTTCTATTAAGTAAACGATCTTAAATTATATTTTGAAATTTAATTAGTATTTGAAAAACTAAATATTATATTATTAAATAAATATTTCTAATATATATAAATTTATATTTTTAAATGAATATATATCTATAGTTTCTATTAAAATACTAAAATGATGACATCATAAATAAGCTTTTTCCTTCATTAAAAAAAATCAAAAAGAAAAAAGAAAAAAATCTAAGCAACTTAGGTGACATCATTAATCATTTAATTTACTATTAAATATATAATTTTTACAATTAATCATTAAAAATATAAATAATATCATTCTCTCAGCATACTCCGTACCATCTTCTCCTCACCAAAACCCTAATTTTGTCTACCCACGTTCTTGTTTCTTCTTTCATCAATCTCTTAACAAAACAACCTAAAAATTCTGAATCAACTCAATTGCCAGAGTATTTCTTCATCATTCAATCCCGAAAATCATAATCCGTCATGTGGGGTTTGTTCATACACTTGCGTCTTCTCTAATTGTTCTCGAATCAGGCGATTTACCCTAATTTTCTTAAGAGGTGAGAATTTTATATTTTTTGAAGAATTATTCCATGACTACCATTCTGATTGTTACCCCAAATTTAACGATTGCATTACAAATTTAAAGGCGATTTATTGTTGAATGGGTACTTATTTCTTATCTTTTTTTTCACTTTTGTCTGATCTAATGTGTTAAATTAGGGTTTTAAAATCATGGTTTCTCGAGATACAGAATAAACTGTTTCCTTATCTCATGATTCTTTCAAATATCAAATACCGGTGGAGTTTTATTGCTTTACTTAAAGCAAATGGATTTAACGAGTTTCAGTTTTGGTTGATTCGGGTATGTATTTCTTCGATTTCTTTAGTGTTTGTTGTAGCTCTTGATGGTAGTGATGGTATAGTATTACTTTGAAGATGAAATATAACTCATAGTCATTTTTTAATGTCAGCGAATAAATAGTCATGCTCAAAGTGCTACTTATAAAGCTTTGGATCTGGTGGTCAGGAATAATTCTATCTCTGAAAAAATAGCCTCTTATAATAAATATGGAACTGGTATAGCATCTTTTGTTGTCTATACCCATCTTTTATTTGTTCTTTGATGTTGGGTAATGGGACTTAATACGCAGCCTTAGTATTTGTAATGATCTGCAAATGGTTGATTTATCGTCACTGATATAGCATCTTTTGTGGTGTTGACCAATTTAGTATTTTATTTAGTTGTTCGGAATAAGGTTGTACTAAGAAGTTGGGTAGTTACACTATGAAGATAAATGGATTTTTATTAATATTTGTTTTGTGTAATACACAAGTTTTAAGGTACATATAAACATATCTAATATCATTAGTGTTGTTTATGGTTTTGTGAAAGGTGGTTTAGAAATATACATTTACTAGCAGATACTAAAATGGCCATTTATGCAAAAGAAAGTCAACTCTACATAGAGACCTCTACTAGCATCTCATTCGACTTTTGTGTTCTTCCTGTTGTGTCTTGACAAGCTGCAAGTATTTGCTTAGGTAACACTTAAGGTTTAGATGATTAATTTAACAACCCGTTCATATCGATTATAAACGAATTACAATAGTTGATTACATCGCGAGGTACTGACCTCTATATGATACATTTTACAAACATTGCATTCGTTTTTAAAAGACAAACTTTCATTTCAACGAAAGTTGACAGGTATGCATACCATTTCATAATATCCAAACTACAAATGACCAAATCTATCATTTACTTAATAATAATCTCTATTGAACTTCAACGACTCGAATGCAACATCTTTTGAAATATGTCATGAATGACTCCAAGTAATATCTTTAAAATGAGCAAATGCACAGCGGAAGATTTCTTTCATACCTGAGAATAAACATGCTTAAAAGTGTCAACCAAAAGGTTGGTGAGTTCATTAGTTTATCATAAATATTCATTTCTAACAACTTAATAGACCACAAGATTTTCGTTTTCATTTTCATTTCCATAATCATTATACAGGCATTTCGCAATCTGCATAAAGATAAAATCATTCATATGGTGAACACTTGGTAACCGAACTAGCAGGATGCATATAGAATATCCCCCGCATACAGGCATTTCGCAATCTGCATGCTATATACCGGCCGCCGCAATCAGTATATATCAATCGAAGTACTAAAGCATTCGTACCTCGAATGGGACTTGTCAAGGTCCATAGATCTATCTTTAGGATTCGCGTCAATTAGGGGCCATTTCCCTAATTCTTAGGCTACCAAGCTAAAAAGGGGCGATATTCGATATTCGTAATCCAACCATAGAATATAGTTTAAGTACTTGTGTCCATTTCGTAAAACAGTTTATAAAACAGCGCATGTATTCTCAGCCCAAAAATATAATAAAAGGGAATAATGAAACTCACTTTCACAAATTTTCAATTCGTCGAAAAACAGACTTAGCCACGGATCGATTCACGAACCTATAACAAATATATACATATATATCAAAATATGATAAATATATTCAAATCATATTTTTATTTACGTGTTGATGATTTAAGTTGTCAAGTTAGCAGTCCAACGTTAGTAGTCCAATGTTAGCAGTCCAACGTTAGTAGTCCATATATATAGTTCAATACATCACCCTGGAATAATCAATACATATTGTAAATATAATGTCTAAGACTCAATCACAACCCATTGTACAACTATTGTCTTTGAAGTTATCTCGACGTGTTGTGTACATGTGTCTTACGATTTATCTGACGTATTGTAAATATATTGTCTAAGACTCAATCACAACCCATTGTACAACTATTGTCTTTGAAGTTATCTCGACGTGTTATGTACATGTTTCTTACGATTTATCTGACGTATTGTATATATTGTCTAAGGTTTAATCACGACCCACTGTACAAACTGTTGTCTTTGAAGTTATCTCGACGTATTGTGTACATGTGTCTTAGGATTAACCAAGACTAGTATAGTACAAGGAAATATGTATAAATACATGTATAATACAAGAAAAGTTAGCTAGGACATGGTTAGTATAGATATTTGCAAAATAATCCCGTAGCTATTTTGGTGATTTCTAACCATTCTTGTTTTGCCCATATCTTCTTCGTTATAAATCGGTTTTGAGTGATTCAAATTGCTATGGTTTCATAATGAACTTTAGTATTTAGAACTAAACTAAAAAATAGTGGTTTATAGTCGAAGTTACAGGTTACAAGTCCATATTTGAAAGAGGTAGTCATTTCCGTCGAAAGAACGACATCTTGATGACCATTTTGAAAAACATACTTCTACTTTGAGTTTAACCATAATTTTTGGATATGTTATCATGTTTATTTGAAATATTATTTTCCCAAAATACAAATCTTTAAATCAAAGTCTAAGATAGTTTTTTTTTTTAATTATCCAACCCGAAACAGCCCCCGGTTTTACTACGACGGCGTATGTCCGGTTTTACGGTGTTCTTCGTGTTTCCAAGTTTTAACTCATTAAATTAGCATATCATATAGATATAAAATATGTGTTAAGTTATTTTTAAAATTTAAGTTAGAAGGATTAACTTTGTTTGCGAACAAGTTTAGAATTAACTAAACTATGTTCTAGTGATTACAAGTTATTTTCTTCAAATAAGATGATTATATAAGTATGAATCGAACGATGTTATGAACATCATTACTACCTCAAGTTTAGTTGGTAAACCTACTGGAAGAGACAAGAAATGATCTAGCTTCAAAGGATCTTGGATGGCTTGAAAGTTCTTGAAGTAGAATCATGACACGAAAACAAGTTCAAGTAAGATTATCACTCGAATTAAGATAGTTATAGTTATAGGAATTGAATCAAAGTTTGTATATGAGTATTACCTTGATTTAGAATGATATCTTACTGTAAACAACAAGGATTTCTTGAAGTTGGATGATCACTTTACAAGATTGGAAGTGAGCTAGTAAACTTGGAAGTATTCTTGATTTTATGAAACTAGAACTTGTAGAATTTATGAAGAACACTTAGAACTTGAAGATGGAACTTGAGAGAGATCAATTAAATGAAGAAAATTAAAGAATGAAAGTGTTTGTAGGTGTTTTTGGTCGTTGGTATATGGATTAGATATAAAGGATGTGTAATTTTGTTTTTATGTAAATAATTCATGAATGATTTATACTATTTTTGTAATTTTGTGTAATCATTCATGCTAGTTGCCAAATGATGGTTCCCACATGTTTAATGACTCACATGGGCTGCTAAGGAGCTGATGATTGAGTGTATATACCAGTAGTATATACATATAGAAGCTGTATATTGTACGAGTACGAATACGGGTGCATACGAGTAAAATTGTTGATGAAAATGAACGAGAATGTAATTGTAAGAATTTTTATTAAGTATAAGTATTTTGATATATGTTCTTAAGGCTTTCAAAAGTGTATTAATACATATTAATACAATACATATATATACATTTTAATTAAGTCGTTATTTCGTCGTTAATCGTTACTTGTATATATTGTTTCGAAACCCTTAAGTTAGTAGTCTCATTTTATGTATATAGTTCATTGTTAATACACTTAATGATATACTTAATTATCATTATATCATGTTAAACATAATGTATTAATATATCTTAATACAATACATATGTATTTATTTTAATTAAGACGTTATTACGTCGATAACCGTTACATATATATCTTGTTTCAAATTCCTTAATTTAGTAGTCTCATTTTATGTATATAACCCATTGTTAAAATACTTAATGAGATACTTACTTATCATAATACCATGTTAAATATATATATATATATATATATGTCCATATATATATATATATATATATATATATATATATATATATATATATATATATATATATATATATATATATATATATCATGTCGTTTTTACAAGTTTTAACGTTCGTGAATCGTCGGACAAACTGGGTGGTCAAACGTTTACATAAAATCCGTTTCAATTAATCAAGTCTTAACAAGTTTGATTTTTTTAACATGTTGGAAACATTTATATATATGTAAATATCAATCTCAAATATATACATATATTTATATACATATCTTATTTACAAATAGTGGTTCGTGAATCGTCCGAAAAAGTCGAAGGTTACATTAACACAGTTTCAAATTTTTGAATTTCAACTTAACAGACTTTGCTTATCATGTCGAGATCATATAAAGATTAAGTTTAAATTTGATCAGAAATTTTCGGGTCGTCACAATTAAAAAGCTTAATTCATTTTTTAACAATTAGTTTCTCCGCAATACAATGCTCAAATTGTATGAAAAGCTTAATACATTTTCCCATTCATCTTCATTCTTAGTCATCTTATACACCAAGGTATATCTCTCAGTTTCTTTTCTTTTTCATTGGTTCTTTTTCTTTGAATGGTTGATTATATTTGATAAGATTAATTTTCCCAGGTAGTGACCTAATTCTATTTCATTTTTGTCTTTCTCAATCCTCCGACTTCCAGGTAACAACCACTTACTAATGATATTGCAAGAAGGAAAGTAACAACTACTTCGATTGAGAGTGCCGTCGCTTTCTAATGATGTCAACGGAATGTAAGTCCTTCGATTAAAATTATTGATTTTTTTTAACGGCAAGCTTGCATCAGTGTATCATTTATTTCAACGACAATCATTAGTAAGTGGTTGTTACCTTCGATTGAAATTATTGATTGTTAGATTGCAATAATATGGGAAAGCTAGATTTGCCAGTCTATTAATTATCTTAGCTGATTGATTTATGGAGTTTTTGGGTTAGCACTTTTAAAGAGCTTAATTTTGAGTTATAAGAATATCTTATGAGCTTATGAATATACAAAGCATACCTCTCCTTAATGATTTTTTGAATCATTATGAGTTACAGTGTCAAATTTTCCAAAACCACATCTTTAAAAGGTAATGAAGAAAAACGGGACAGGGAAAATCGAGCCATATTGTGATTTTTCACTTTGATTTTTTTTTAACGACATTTTTTTCACTGTGAAATTAACTTTATTGTAAAAATTGTATTTTTCTTCTTTAGTTGTTTTCTAAGTTGAGGTCAATTTTCCATGAATTATTGTAGGTTGCAGCAATGTGGGATCAACAATTTGATTTCGGTTCCAATTTGTAATTAACAAAGTTTGGTGTTTTTAAAATTTGGTGGCACTATGAAGGTAGATGGATGTTAGGAGTAGTATTTATTTTTATTATATAATAGAATAATACACAATTTGTTTTGTTTGTCACCTACTCATCTATTATTTACATGATGTCAAATTCAAAATAATCAAATAATATAATTAAATGTTATTGAATAAATTGTACTGTATGTAATAATGACAATTTTTAACTTTTTTTATATATTTCATTTTAACAAAACCGTGAATTCACGGGTACAGTTAGAATGATTGATATCATCTTAATATGTTTTGGTAATTTGAATTAAATGTGTCTACTTTGGAGAGGTATATGTCTTTGATTTGTTTCTTACATGGTGCTTTAGATAGTTGGTGAGTTCCGGTTAACAATAATCAACATGTAACTTGCATGGGTGTGAATTGTTTGAAGTTTTGTTTAGGTCCAACATTGTCTTACTATAACTGTTCTTGAACACATATCTGATGTAGAACCAAATTGAGTCATTAGGAGTTTATTTTGTAAAACAAATGTTCTCATTGTGGCTATTTTTGTAGAATTTTTGTAGGCTGCACATTGAATTTAGCCTACTTTGGGGTTGTACATGTCTTTGATTTGGACAAATGAAAATGATCACTTACTATCATGGAAGTACAAGGTTGTTGTAAGTTAACCGATGTATCGTGATTGTTTTTATGAAAACTGTAAGCATTTGAGTGTATTGATATGGTTTACTGCCATGGAATTTAGATTGAAGCTGTTGAGTTGAAGTTCTGAAATCTTTACATGTAAAAAGTTGTATATTCACAACTTTAGGTATGTACTCTGGAATAGATTTATTTATACTGATATATTTATGAATTGTAAACGATTATATTGTTTGACTATTTACCTTTGCATGAAGATAGGAAGCTTACATACGTAATTTTGTATATTAGGATATTACTTTTTATACAACTCTGTTTTGTTTTCTAGGGTTTTTACCTTTGTTGGTTCTTTTGGTCCCGATGGTTGTAGGTGACGGTGGTAGCGACTTGCTTCAGTTTTAAAATGCTTCTACTTAAGGTATGTCAAGAGTGATAACTCTAGATGTGTTGTTGTTGTTGCAGGATTCCAAGAACAACATTGGTGCATTTGACAAGCCTACCAACACTGGTGATTTGAGTAACTGAAAAGTCTGAGGAATCTAAATCGACTGAACGCACTCCAAATGCATGAAACCACAAGCACATTATTGCTTCAGGTTCAAAAATACTCACTTAGTTTACTTTTATGTAGTTCACTTTTATAAAACATGTAGGTCATGCAGTTACAACTCAAGGCAAAGAATGGATCTGCTAATAGCAAAACAGTTGTGGATCCCGTTATGGGAATGTTGGTGGTTAGTTTATCGATTTTGAAATGTCTGTTATGTCTTCATGACAAATGGATGGTGTATGGCTGTAATATTTTGTATGGCCGCAATACAAACTCAATCTGTAATACAAACTCGACCTTTAATGTAAGTTCTTTATGTTGTGGATCCTTTAAATGGAGTTGTGTTGTGTTGATATGGAAAGCACTTCATGTGTGTATATTTGGATTTGTATGGTCAGTCTTCCATATTAAGAAATTGTTCAGTGTTGATGTTTATATATTGCAAATGTATAGTAAATTTAGATGTTCTATAATAATCATCCATCTCATGGCTTTAAGGAGTATATTCAATTGCAAAGATTGGTTCTATAATATAGTAACTTTGACATTGTTCAAAATTGATGTACATTTCCTTAGATGGTTCATTTGTGGCTTACTAAACTCACCTTTTTCAAATCTATTTGAATATCATATTAACAGTATCATTTAAACAGACCCGTGGTTTCACGGGTCATTTCACTAGTATATATATATTTTTCAAAATGATAAAATATAACTTTAATATAAAATTCTTTGATTTAAAATAATACTATCATATATATATATATATATATATATATATATATATATATATATATATATATATATATATATATATATATATATATATAGAAACGATGATTTAAAGAAGCAAATGACCAAAACACTCAAATGAATAAGTTACACTTCGAGTGATATATGTTATTGATGATTTAAGTCTAGATTTTGATAAATGTACATGTCATGAAACGTAAGGTACAAGATTTTGAAGCGTACGAAACATCGTTCGAAAAACCGAAACCGGGACATAAGTCGAGTGTCAACGTACAAGTCATTGGAACAAAAATTACAAGTCATCTATGCACATGAATATAATATAATATATATATATATATATATATATAATTATTTAGATTATATATATAAATATATTATATTAATTAAAATGAGTGTCGGCAAGGTAAAACAAGTGATCGTGAGCTGTATTTTGAAGTCATGCGATCGCATGAGGATACCACACTAAATCCATGCGATCGTATGGATGGGGATTCCAGGAAATCTCTATAAATTGAGCCCGTGCACTTATTTACACACACACACACACATTTCTACTTATATATTTCCTCCGTAAAATTATATTTATTATTATTATTAAGATTAATATTATTATTATTAATCGTATTATTATTATTATTATTATTAGTAGTATTATTATTATTAGTATTATTATACATAAAATACTACGACGAGGTCATGAGCGAGTTATTTCAAAATGGGTTTTTCGAGCGGGATAGAGCTAAGGAAATGATGGGTTATAGCTATGGAGGTGATGGGTATTATTCGGGGGTATAGCTCGTGAGTCAAACATAGTGTTTATCATTTCCGTTGCGTCTACGTACTTTCCTGCAATATTGAATCACAATATTGATACGTGAGCATTCATATCTTATCTTTTATATATTAATAGTGTATCCCTGACTAGTGCTCGAGTATATATGATTATGCATGCTTGTATACTAAATTTCGTCATTAAATTGTTTATGATAAATCATGAATTTAATACATATGCTATGGAGATAAGGTATATGATATGCATGTCGTTGGAAAGCTGGCAAAAAATTAATAACTTTTCATTTAGAAAGCGTATGGTTTCGATGAATGGATTAAAAGATATAGTCAACTGAATTATCAATAATTTTAGTATTATTATTAAAATGATTATTATTATTACTATCGTCGTTATTATCGTCGTTATTATTATTATTATTATTATTATTATTATTATTATTATTATTATTATTATTATTATCTAATTATTATTATTATTATTATTATCATTATCGTTATTAATATAAGTATTATCATTAAAAATTGTTATTTTTATTATTATTACTATCGTTATTATTATTATTATTATTATTATTATTATTATTATTATTATTATTATTATTGTTATTAGTATTATCATTAGTATTATTATAATTATTATTATTAGTATCATTATCATTAAAACTAATTTTAGTATCATCTAACTATTATGATTGCTATTATTATCATTATTATTATGAGTACGATATAAAAGAGGACTAAAAGCTATTAAACAAGTCAATTGAGAAATAATGAGTATAAGTATCATGATGAAATTAAAATATTGTAAGATATTGATTTAGATAAAAATATAGTTATTTTTATCATTATTATTATTATTATTAAAAGTATCATTAATATTAAAACTATCACTTTTACTGAAATTATTATTTTTAATAGAAATATCATTGTTATTATAAAATATCATTATTATTATCATTTTAGTATTATTATTATTAAAAATTATCATTTTGAATAGAATTATTATTTTTCTATAAAATATTATTATTACAATTAATATTAAAAAGTATCGTTATTATTAAAATTATCATGTTTAGAATTATCATTTTATTATAATTAATATCATCATTAGTAAATATAAATATTGTTATTATTATTATTAGTAGAATAATAAATATTATTATTATTATTATTACAAAACAATACAACTTTTACTCATTTTGATTATTATCAATATTATTTTATCAAATAAATATGTGATACAAAGATATTTTTATCACACGTAAAATAATTACATTAATAATACATACCACTATATTTTTATGATATTAAGTGAACTTTATAAATTTTATTACTTGAGATATATAAAAGTATATTTTATCATATATAAATTTTAATAAATGACTTGCATTATTTACTCTAATAAAATCTGATAAATATATCTAAATATATAAAACGACTATATTTAAGTTATATAATAAACATGTATAGATTTTGGAAGTCATTTTGGGTCAAGTTGACTTTTGTTGACTTTTGCATATCGGTCTCGAGCATTAGGATTGTGATACACTACGACTTGACCTAAATTGTTAGACAGATATTGATCAACATACAAATATATATAATTAATATAGGTTCATGAATCCGAGGCCAACCCTGCACTTGTTCAGTGCCGTCATATACATAATTGCTACGAAATATAGTATTGTGAGTTTCATTACTCCCTTTTTAAATGTTTTTGCAATATATACTTTTGGGACTGAGAATACATGCGTTTTTATAAATGTTTGACGAAATAGACACAAGTACATAAAAACATTCTACAATTGAATTGGTGTTTATTATAATTGCCACCAAGATATGAGTACACCGGATATCACCCCTTTTTGCTGGTAACCTAAGAATTAGTGTTTATTATAATTGCCACTAATTGACGTGAATCCTAAAGATAGATCTATGGGCCTTGACAAGCCCCAGTCAGAGAATTTGAACTGCTTTAGTACTTCGACTTTTAGATTACAACCGCCATCTTTAAAAGCTATGACCTGTTGTAAGGTGTATACAACTGTCATTTTTAAAAGGGATGGCCTGTTTGTATTCTGTGAGCATACTAAGTGCAAAGCACTTGTATGCGGGGGATATTCTATATGCATTTGTTAATGTCGGTTACCAGGTGTTTGAAAGTATGAAATTCGTATGAATGATTTTTACACTTGCGAGTGTATGATTACTTATATTTGAAATCTTGTGGTCTATTAAAATGATGGAAAAGAATGTTTATGATAAACTAATGAACTCACCAACCTTTTGGTTGACACTTTTAAGCATGTTTATTCTCAGGTATTAAAGAAATCTTCCGCTGTGCATTTGCTCATTTTTAAAGATAATATCTGGAGTCATTCATGGCATATTTCAAAAGACATTGCATTCGAGTCGTTGAGTTCAACAAGATTATTATTAAAGTCGTTTATAGTTTGGATACATTATGAAATGGTATGCATGCCTGTCAACTTTAGATGTAATGAAAGTTTGTCTTTTAAAAACGAATGCAATGTTTGTAAAATGTATCATTTAGAGGTCAAATACCTCGTGATGGAACCATATGCTTCTGTATTCGTTCTTATGGATTAGGACGGGTCGTCTCAACAAGTGATTTATGCGAATCACTTACCACAAACGACAAATGAATTAAAATGATAAATAAAGTACAAACGATACGGGTATTTAACGTGGTTATATCCCAACTCCAAAACATGGAGAAGGGTTTACTCCACGGGCGCAAACCAGAGATTTTCTACTATTAATTTTGTGCACACATTACAATGAGGCTAGGGGTTACAATTTATAGGAAGAGTTAAACTTGTCCACCAAGCAAAAGACATTCCATAAATATCTATTACTTGCTCCATACTCCATTCCTACTAGAAGATTTAATTAAGGCAACAAGATCTCTACTACTTGTTCACCAAGTCAAGCTCCCTACAACTTGTTCACCAAGTCAAGCTCCCCACGACTTGTTCACCAATTCAAGCTTCCTACGACTTGTTCACCAAGTCAAGCTCCCTACAACTTGTTCACCAAGTCAAGCGCTCTTCGACTTGTTCCTTTGATCAAATTCTTCACACCTTCAACAATCTCCCACTTGAAGACTTTGAGCAAACTCTTCACTACTCAACAATCTCCCACTTGAAGATTTTGAACAAACCCGAACATCAATATCCATTCCATCCAAGAAAGCCAAACCACCATTATACCGCCAAACTCCATTTGGGACACGCACACTCAATGCAAACTTCGGATGAGTACACTTTCGATACAAGGTCTTCAACACTACTTGTCGGAACTAGAAACCAATAACCACCTCAACTGTCAATGTTGTTTAAACACCTATAGCAACTCCCGATCTCCTCTCAAATACGACTTTTTATTCCACCGGAATCAAACATCAGGGTCACGCCGCTCTTCCACGCCTGAGGGAAGGAAGTCTTTCGATATCAAAACCCCTAAGCTTCAACCCTATCTCCAGTTACTATCATGGTCCATCTCAGTTTCTTGCACCACCATCTTCTTAGATAAGAAGATCAATTAAAGTATGCAACTCTTCAATTATAGGATTCTTCATGAGACTACACCGTCTCACTGATCACTCTAGACATGTCCAATCCCGAACCCACATGTCAATGATCACCCACGTACAGGATTTCACCGTCTATCTATGATTTCCTTTTACCACAAATCAGAAAATCCAACAGACACCCTCGTAGACTCTTCATCAAGGCTTCATTGAGAACAACCTCGAAATCTACCACCTTTTCAACTTTTCGCTTTCTCGCTGGTACTCTGACCTCCTCATAGCTATGAATTTCGCAAACCCCATCTTCTCATCCCAAGCACGCTCCCACTGTACGAGTGAGAAATAAAACTGCGGCTATCTGAGAAGAATCTGGTTCGTTCCAGCGGCCAGTTGCAAATATCTTTGCCATTCGAGGGTATGTTTACAGCATCTAAGTACCCTAGTGTTATACGCACTAATCATGTGAATACCAGAGACCCACGTTGCATAATAGTCTCCATAACTCCCATTAGTCGTCAAACTCCCACTAGCTTGGTACTTTCGTCAGTTACAAAACTCTCATCGAATTCCCGACACCCTCTAGAAAGCTCAAGTTCCAGGACTTACAAGATTATCCACTTCTACCATCACCTAAAGATTCATAATTGGTCACCCCGAAGAAAACCGCTCGCTTTGTTGAACAAACCATCAACCAAACCCGAGTCACAGTCGAACACGTCCTTTCCGACAACTTCAAACCAATTTCTATAGTGAGAGAAGCTCTAGCCCTGCCCACATATTCCATATACTATAGAATATTCGACTAAATACATTAGTCGACCCGTTCAATAATCCGATGTTGGACTTTGGTTTGCAATCAATTAAACCTCCCCTCAAACCTAAGTTCAACTAGGCATCCCTCTAATGATAGTCAAGATCCAACCTTCTTTAGTACCTACCGCAACCTCGGAAAACAACTTGAATGGGACCACATCAAGTCTACTTACGGTACAAGGCTCTAAGCTCAACTCATCCACCGAGGGTTCACAACCGCGTGTGCCAACCAAGGGGTTAAGCCAATCGTTGACATGCTGCAAATGTCACGTTCTGCTATCCACACATCCAGACTACAACTTGCGAGTATCCAAGCTTCCACGATAACTCCCACTGTCGATTTCCAAACGGATGTCCCACTGTTTGCTACCTTACCGCCCAAACCTGAGAGAAACCATTAAGCAAACATATGTTTCTTCCCCATATCCGATGTATGACTCTGGTTTGCACCATAACAAACCTCCCCTCAAACCCAAATCCATATGGGCCTCCCTTCCAACGATAGTTCGGACCCCAACCTTTACCGATGCCAAACAGAACTCTCAAACTGTCTGTGTGCAGACTAGTGAGGCTTCGATACAAGACATGTGGTTCGGATAATGATAATAATAATAATAATAATAATAATAATAATAATAATAATAATAATAATAATATAATTATAATAATAAATAATAATAATAATAATAATAAAGTTTGCTTAAAAATTGAAAATTTATATTTTTAATAATAATTATTTGTAATAACAAATGCCTCTTGAAATTTTTTAAAACTTAAAATACAATTATTATATGAAAGTTGTACAATCTGCTTTAAAGTTTATACATGTGTTCATGAGTTGTTTTGTAAAAAAGTGTACAATTTGTTAAAAAGTTTGTAAATATGGTCATGAGGGTATTTATATATTTTAGGTATTTATTTGTTTTGATTTTGTATTTTTTTAATTAGAATTAATTTTATAATGTAAATCAGTAAAATGGTATTATCGATTTATATTTGTTTTTATTTTGTAATTTTGTATATATAATATAAAATCATAAAACGTTATTGCCTTCATAATCGTCATGCATATATTATCGGTATTATTATTTATTTTTATTTGTATTTTTTTAATTTTTAATTAAATAGAACTGATATATAAAATAATAATGATATCATCATTATGAAAATTAAAGGTAATTAGTGAAATGATGACATCATCATAATATTAATATAATATAATAATATTATGGTTTTGGATACTTGAGATTATCTATTCTTCTATTTACCCGACTTACATACTAGGAAATGTGGTGAGTCATATGTAACATTTAATTATTTAAATTGATTATGGCTTATTATCCTTATCCTTATATCACTATCACTATATATATATATATATATATATATATATATATATATATATATATTAAAAGAGAGTCTCGATTAGCTAATAAATGTTTTCAAAAACCCCTTAATTACCATTAGATTAGAAAATTACATTATAATACCCCTTAATCTAACGGTCCTTAATCATCCACTAAAAATATTAGCTAATAAATCAATCGTTAAAACTCTCATTCCTAAAATACCCTTTTCTAATAATTAAAAAAAAAAAAAAAACACGGGACATCTACAGAGTCAATGAGATTTGTGAAACCCTAAATATTCATTCAAGCCTTTTTTTCTCTCCCAAACTCACCGATTTCACTAACGGATTTATGATCGAAAATTCATGCGTTCCTTCATAATCGATAATTATCAATCCTAGGATGCTTATACATTCCGATTTGGCAGATAAACATGCCGGTTGAAGATGTTCAAATCATCATATCTATGAGGACATCCATGGGTTTCGTCAATCATAAGGCACACTGTCATAATTTTGGTCACCACAGATTTCGACTATGCGAAAAAGTGTCCGATTAGTGACGTTTTGTCCTTCAAGTCTCTAGATAGGAGATAATCTCATAATCACTGTCATATTCTCAAAACGTTTAAACACGAGACTTTTGATCTGGTATGCTATAGTACCATATATCTGTAGTTTATTATATATTTTATAATTTTGGTTTGCTTTTTGGTTTTAGTGATTTGATAACAAATTGTGTTTATATTACAACCGTTCTTAGAACCGCAACACGATGTGCGGAAAGCACTTTGGTTGATTTGATGGATACATGCGATTTCACTGATATATGTATAGATTGATGATTATTATTTGTGATTGTCTGAATTAATCTAATTTATTGAATGATATTGAGATATTACATTGTTTGATACGGACTTTTTTTATAATCTGATAATATTGAACCAGCTAACGTTTATCTTTTAGATAAATGACATTTTGATCTTAAATCACCAATGTGATTTTTGATCTTAAATCACCAATCGTTTATAGTTTAAGATAATATTTGGTCATATAAGAAAGTTAACAAGTTTGTATCTCTATTTTATGAATCTGATAACACTTGATTTAGTGAATGTTGTTGATCACTCCGTTCACAGAATTGATTTTCAGTTTTTTTATTAATTTATATTTTTTAGGGTTAATATGTTTCACACTATGATATTTCTACGCTGTTTCCTTTATTCAGGGTGATTTAAGTACAGGGTTAATATGTTAATTGTATTCTAATTTTGTAAATTCAGTAACTCATGCTATGTTTTATACCATTATTATCATATAATATAGGTGGCTTTTGTGAAAGGGAACCACCTGCAATCAAGAAATCTAAAACAGGTACACTTTTAGACCTTATTCTAGCTTGTTGTTTTTGTTTTTTTTTCTTCTTGTTTGAAATGATTATAATTTCACTACTCAGCGAGTTACAGGCCGAGTGATTACTCGGCGAGTCATAGGCCGAGTGACTACTCAGCGAGTCACAGACCGAGTAATTACTCATATGGTCATAGGCCTAGTGACTATTCGAGATGGGGTTTGTCTGATGATGATTGTGGGCCCATCAAAGATTTACAAAATTCGGCTTCGTTTTTGCCGGTTTATAATAGTATGGAAAGTGGACATTCAAGCTATTGTTTGGTTGCAAGTAAACAAATGGTTGGTGTGTTTCTTACAGTTTGGGTCAGAAGTGAATTGAGGGAACATGTTAGAAATTTAAAAGTGTCTTGTGTTGGCAGAGGACTAATGGGGTATCTTGGAAATAAGGTACTAATTAATGATCTTAGGGAAGAGTTGTTTTATGTATGATTTTTATGATTTAAATGGTTATAGTTATGGGAGATGATCCGTACACAACTAATTTTATCCATACACAATCAAACATGCTTTAAAGTATTGTATGTATTGTACAACATCGTAAAACTTGTTTGGTTGTATATGGATAAAAATAGGTTGTGTACGGGATCACTACCTGTAGTTTATGGTTAAAGATTTTGATTTAGAGATGCTTTTATTTTTTATTTATTTTATGTTGCAGGGATCGGTATCCGTTAGTATGTTGTTGCACGAAACAAGTTTTTGCTTTGTGTGTACCCATTTGACTTCAGGCCTAAAGGAAGGGGATGAACTGAGACAAAATTCTGATTTTTTAGAAATCGTCAAGAAAATAAGATTTCCGCGTGTTAAAGGCATGAAAGATGACAAATCCCCACAAACGATACTTGAACACGAGTAAGACAACTACTTACACACTTTAAAATGCCTTCTCATTAACTAAAAAATAAAAAAGGATCATGAAACACGTAGTTGTTAAGATTCTGATAAGTTGGACATTGTTACAGTCGAATTATATGGCTTGGGGATCTGAATTACCGAATCGCCCTTTCTTATCGATCAGCAAAAGCACTTGTTGAGATGCAAAATTGGAGAGCATTATTGGAGAAAGATCAGGTATGGTATATGCTTCTCACACTTTAACTTGAGCAAGTTCATATGGTAACTTTTGGTATGAAACGTGTCAGGTTTAAAGTCTTAAATTGACCCGAAAACACTTCTGGTACAAAATTCTTATTTTTTATTATAGATATTATGTGTGCCAATCATGATTATACAATGTTACTGTATTATATTATAGGGAACTGTGGTTTTAAGAGCAAAACAATTTAGGAGGTTTTGTGCATTGCAAGTATACTTTGGTTAACTTTTGACACTGACCCGTTTAACCTTATTATTTGCAGCTGCGGATTGAACAAAGAAGGGGCCGAGTATTTCAAGGTTGGAACGAAGAGAAGATATATTTTCCACCGACTTACCAGTATTTAACGAATTCAGATAGATATACGGGGGATAATTTGCAGCACAAAGAAAAAAGAAGAACACCTGCATGGTAAAACTTTTAATATACATGATGTAATGATCTAAGAATAAATAAATGGTTTCAGATTGAAGTATTTTTTATCTGATATGATGGTAAATGCAATCTTAGGCTTGATCACTGATATAGATTTCATATCTCATAGTATATCATAAACAGGACATAAAAATGATTGTTGGTTTACCAATGTGGGTTTAGAGTTCGAAGTACACGTTGTGAGACTGTTGATAAAAATTTGTGGTGCAACAAGAGTGTTAAGTCCATTTTATGCTGAAGTGGGTTTACGAAAGGGGCAAAAGTTGAAAGATTTAGATATCATGGCTGTAGAGATGGATATGTGTCTTGACTTACATCCGATTACTAATACATCATCATACACCGTTGTGGAGTCCATGACTTTGGCGAAAGTTGCTGTTGCATTCAGGAAACCCGAGCTTAGGCATTCGTGTGTATTGCTAAAGACACTCGGAGTAAGTACAATTATTACTCTACAAATTAAATAAGTAGATCATTTGCAATTGTAAAGTGCACTATAGGTTTCAAAATGGGTCGGTCAATGGGTGAGAAGGAGTTGCATAGAATGTGAGTGCTTTTTTGTTACATGTCTAAGTGGATCGGGTCAGCCTAGGTTTTCTTGATAAACATCTTTAAGTATGAGTCTATATTTTTGTTCATTAAATTCTGTCAGAAGCACGCATTGCAGTTACAGCTCGCATCCTACTAGGAGCTTTAATAGCTAATACAAATTGGCTTGGTTCAGTTTCTATGTTGGGTGATCCTGAATTCAAAGTAAGTTTTCCTTTACACTATTTTCATTTTTATATGCTATGTTTGAAATAGAGGTTTGATTAGATAAGTTTTGTATTAATAAAAAGTTGGCTTACGTTGTTAGAAAGTACTTTAGTAACTTGTATTTTTGTAATTATTACCTCTGTTTTCCTATTCTTATATATGAAATACCATTTCACGAAGGCAATTGCCGAAGTGTTAACAATTGATAGGGGAGCCCAACGCCATCTGACACTCGATACTCATTATATGTTTAGGTGCATTATAGATTGATCTTGCGTATAAGTTTCAGTGGATACTGATTATATGTGATCAAAAAGAAAGTTTTTTTTTGTTTTTGTTTTAGCTCATGTATTATGTACGCACACATCTAAGACATATTTGTGAATCATTAAGGTGCTGTAATTATGATTTAAATGTGCCCTTGGTGTTTAGAGTTTGAAGTGTGATGTTTGCATACATGTTATTATGTCGGTCATATTTGCTTACTTTTTGCTACTTTTTTTATGTAGATAAAATTACTTTCAGATGTGTTTCTTTGACACAAAGTATCATCCATTTTGCGTATAATGATGGTTAAATTTGTATAGAATTTTACTTATTCTCATAAATGTCTATCTTAAATTACAATTATGTTTTTAATCCTTTTTCAGTTAAGTGTACATGACTAGAAAGATCTTGAAAGGGGATGGACAAAATGGGAGACGAGTAGCACTTCTGTTCTTTCAGCTCAATATTACTCCATATTTAACTTCAATTAAAAAATCTTAATCAATAATACATGTACGTTAATGTGTCCCTTGTCCAAATCGGTGAATTTGATTTATCTTTTTTTCATATGAATTTAGGGTTCATAGGATCGACTATAAGATCAGGTATGACGATTATATTTTAGGGTTTAGGTTTAGGGTTTAGGGTTTAGATTTTAGGGCTTAGGGTTTATATTTTAGGGCTCAGAGTTTAGAGTTTTTAGGGTTTAGGTTAGGGTTTAGGTTTAAGGTTTAGATTTAACATTTAGGGTTTATTGTTTAGATTTAGAATTTAGGGTTTAGGTTAGGGTTTTGGGTTTAGAGTTTAGGGTTTTAGGATTAGATTTAGAGTTTAGGTTATGGTTTAGGGTTTAGTTTCTAGGGTGTAGGGTTTTGGGTTTAGATTTAGGATTTGGGGTTTAGGTTTAGGGTTTAGATTCTAGGATTTAGGGTTTAGGTTTAGGGTTTAGATTCTAAGGTTTATGGTTTATATTTTAGGGCTTAGGGTTTAGGTTTAGATTTTTTTATGGGTTAGGTTAGGGTGTAGGGTTTAGAGTTTAGGTTTAGGGTTAGGGTCTAGAGTTTTTAGGGTTTAGGTTAGGGTTCGAGCTTTAGGGTTTAGATTAAGGGTGTAGGGTTCAGAGGTTAGGTTTAGGGTTTAGATTTAGCATTTAGGGTTTAGGTTAGGGTTTAGATTTAGTGTTTTGAGTTTAGATTTTAGGGTTTAGAGTTTAGGTTTAGGGTTTTGGGTTTAGATTTGAATTTAGGGTTTAGATTCTAGGGTTTATGGTTTATATTTTAAGGATTAGGGTTAGGGTTTAGAGTTTTTAGGGGTTAGGTTAGGGATTAGAGTTTAGGGTTTAGATTTTAGGGTTTAGGGTTTTGGGTTTAGATTTAGGGTTTATGGTTTAGATTTTAGGGTTTTAGATTTTAGGGCTTAGGGTTAGAGTTTAGATTTAGGGTTTAGGTTTAGGATTTAGGGTTTAGATTTTAGGGTTTAGGTTTAGGGTTTTGAGTTTAGATTTAGGGTTTTAGGGTTTAGATTAGGGTTTGGATTTTAGGGTTTAGATTTTAGGACTTAAGGTTTAGGGTTTAGAGTATAGATTTAGTTTTAAAAACAAACGATTTAATAGCTTTTCCAATACTAATACTACAGCTACTATTATTATAAGTTGTAGTATTTCATTATATTCTAAAAAATACTTCATATTTTGCTTTGTATTCCTGAGATAATGAATGACGATTTGGATATTTAGCAGTAGTGGGTGCGATAGTTAATCACTATAGCAACAAAGACTTAAAGGATATGTTCGTGTTTTTGTGGGTAAATCATAACAAAGACGTTGCTTCTTATTTACGTTTATAAAACTGTTTGTAACCCAAATGGGTTTGAAATATAACTTGATTTGCACTGGAATTATAAAACACACATGAAATATCACCATGGACTATTTGTGATAATGAAGTGCTACTTGAAATATTCTTAAACAAATTATTTCAAACCTACTTGTGAGATGCTTTTATTACACCACTCGATTTAAATACATCATTATTAGGATTTTAATTTCTTAATTCTGAGAATTCGCCGGTATTAAACATACTGATATGTATGTTAATTTGTAGACATGATTATCTAAATTGGAATACAAAGTGACACAACTTAACAAGGAAATACAGCTAAAAAATTAACTTTCTAAAGCAGATACTTTGTAACTATATATTTTATGTGATATATAAGTATATAACAATAACAACTATATGACATCGTGTATTTGATTATTGAGTTGTTATTAAGTCTGTTACTTTGATTTGAACATCATTTTTTTTACATTTGAACTTTCTAAATATTATATTGTTTATTTGTGTTATCATGATTAAAGATTGTCTTATAATATCATCATTTCATAAAAACAACTTACAAGTAATACATCACAAGTTACATTTACTAAAGAACATCACAACTTAAAAACACAAGACTAAAACACAACTGCCACCACCACTGCTGCCACTACCACAATGGCACAACGTCGCCACCACCGCCGGCCAGTACTGGATCTAGAAATAAACAGATCTAAGGGCTGATTTTAATTTTTTTAGTTAAAATAAACCTGAAAATATAACAAAAAAACAACTAAATTAAAACGTTCGTTGCTAATATAATCGAACTTGCAACATAATGAACTTGAATATATTAAACATGGATATTTAAAAAATACCTCAGCAATAAGGGTCTTTTGGCAACGGATGCGATTTTTAGTCTGGATTTAACATATATTTCGGTTATAATTGTTACGACGACAGATCTACGACAAAGATGGGAGATAAACTCTCTTGATTTTCTTGTGTTTTTATTATTAAAAGTTAAAGTTATGTTTGGGTGTGATTTTCCTACACTGACGTATGTTGATGGTTATGTATGGCACGCTGGTGGTAGTGAACGGTATTTTTCCATATGTTGTGACGGAGGTTGTGCAAATAAAGTGGATGAAAGAAAAGGGTTTGTTCAATAGATAGGTGTGAAAACTTTTGAAGATTAGTATAGATGAAAGGACACTGTTTGGAAAAATGAAATGGGGTTTATGAAATGGAGTTCAAGTTGTATGGCATGCGTAATAGAGTTCAAGTTGTATGGCATGCGTATATTACTCCCTCCGTCCCAATTCTATTGTCCAGTATTCCTTTTTAAAATTTTTCCAATTGCTTTTTTCTTAACTTTTTTTAGTTCTTTTTTCACCTTTCTTTACCATTCCTTTATTTTTACACGTATAGTTTGCCAACCCTTAACGGGTTTTTTCAACATTCAATTAAGCGATCGTTAACTGATTAAAACTACTCCGCAGCGAAGCGCGTGTATTTTATCCTCGTTAAGTCTATTTGTCATGCTTATTAACTGTAAAAGAAGAGCCAACGAGTTTACTATCAAGACCCTTACAAACAAGAAGGCAAAGATGTGTAACCCTCAAAAGCAACTAAATAATACAGTTCTATGCACAAAAAACAGGGATATTTACATTATGTTTTGAATGGGAAGCATTCATGAAATCTTCCACATTACACATTTAAGATTAGATCTCTTTGCACAGAATATTCATGTATGCCACACCACTTTTTGCACATTAAAAGAAAAAAAACAAAAAAAAAAAAAAAAAAAGACTTTTAATCGAGTTATGCAACAATCAAAATTGTAACTTGAATGAAACTAGAATCAGAGAATATACAATGTTATCGGTATGTAACTTGAAGAAATAAAGGATGATATTAATCGAGTTATGCATTAATCAAAATTGTAAATAAGACTTTTTTTTTCTCTATACTCATGAACCCAAACCAACAAACAAAATCGTATAAACGCGCCTTCTGGCTCAACTTTTACATGCATTTTATGTAACAATCGATGATAGGCCTGTGTGGACGAACCGAACGCCATAAAAAAAAGAAAAAAAAAACCTTCTGATGACACTATTGAAGGTACATCCACAAATATAATTATAGCCTCAAACGAATGAATTGCAAAACATAAGCGTATTATAAAAATAAGATGATTAGCACCAAATAACTTCATCTAAGCAAAAGTATTACCTGATGATTCACAAAGACGACTTCGACCAGCATTAGTAGGTAGCTGCTGCTATCAAAATTTAACATGAAAAAAATAACTGAAATCAACAATGAAATCTACCTGAGTGAAGTTACAATCGCAAGAAAGATTAATACGGTGCTCACCATGTTTATACACATATCACCCTGTTTTTGTCTATGTTCCATCCATACTGCCATTCTACTACTATATTGTACTCTACAAGCAGGGTGGTCAGCCGCACGTTGCGGCGGTCACCCCTCGTTTACGTAAAACTTTTTTGTAAAATCCAATTATATATTCTAATAAAAATATATTAAAGCAAAGCAGTTAACGTAATCTATAAGACAATAATTCGTTTTAACATATTAAACATCTAATACAATTGCAAAGAAACATAGTGTCATATATTACTATATGGGTTGTAACAAATTAATTATCCTGAGCTGTCCAAATTATATTGTATAATATTTTTTTTTGAAATGTATCAAATTAATTGTTATAAATAATTACTATATAACACGTAAATAAATTTTTATACACGTAATAAAAATTACTCCGTATAAATTAGAAGAATGATTTAATAAGGTTTGAAAATTTAAGTTAGAAAAGAATGGCTCAGTTTTGATGTAAATTATAATTGTAATTGTAATGTAATTTGTGTTGCACATTAAAGGAATATTTTATTAATGACTCCAAGTCTTTAATTGTAGCAAGGGCTATATCTATGTAGCTAGTATTAAAAAAAGTCATCACGTGCTCCCTTCTCTATTCCTCTCTTGCTTGAAAATCTACTCATCTCATTTTGCCTTTTTCATTTGATTCTCTGGTCTCCGGTCTTCTTTTCAGGTAACCGTTTACAATATCTTCTGAATATTTGCTCTATGAGTCTCTACATTTTTGTTGACTCTGCCTTCTCTCATGTGTCTCGCTTAAAACCTGATTTTTTTCGGCGTCGTTATGGCTTTCGGTATCCTCCGAACATTCGGACTTTTCTTCTTTCTTTCCTTTTTCCGTCGCTGATATCTTTTGTTCCCACTGAGGAACACATCTATACTACATGGAAAAACTCAGAAAAAGTGGCGGGAGAAATTTCCGATAACCTATGTGTGTAGCGTGTGGTAGTGCGCTTCAGACCGATTGCTGGTAAAAATTGTACGTTCGAAAATATGCTGCGAGTTAATTTGTGTAGGTCGTGTCTTTTTATTTCGCCAGAAAAATAAAAGTATTTGCATTCAAAGTTTGGGGTGGGTTTATGAGGTTTTTAGGTCTAAAAGCTATGTGGGTAGGTTCTAAAAGTTGTGTTGTCGGAAGTATGGCGGTTAGACGACGTTGGAACAAAGACGAAAATAGTTTGGGATGAAAAAAAAAAAAAAACACAAAAGAACAAAATAGTTACCATTGAAAAATAGTAACTTGATATTTGCTCAATTGTAATATTATTAACTAGTTTCTTTGTTTACTGACACCATTAAAAAAAAACATGTTAGGCACCATAGATTGATAGATAAACAGTAATTAATATAAGCATACTAATAAATACTTACTAAAAATTTGATAAACGATAACCCCAATCAAAACTTATCAAAGTCTACAAAAACCTGTATAGCAAGGGACATCCGCAACCATTATCCTCATTGTCAAACAGGTACTCCATTGTAATAACCCTAACATTAGGAATAAGTTAGACCACAATATCACAACATATAAGAATATTCACAATTTGTAATAACCATTCCAGAAAATAATATGCAGGCACAAAAAACAACATATTGAAACCCCAATACCTTGAAGAACCAGGTCAGTGCTAGAGAAAAAACACTAAAAATCTCAGAAATACTAGATAGATCCACAAAACAAAACTCAAAGAAAGATACTAGAGAAGGAAACAAAACAAAACGTTAGGCCAAAAACGCGCGTGACCTGAAAAAGAGGGCCGAAAACCCGCGTGAAAACGCTAGACGAAAACGCGCGTCGAATTCCAATTTTCGTTTTCATTTTCAAACTCGCGAATCAAAAAAGCGATCAGATAAACGTGCGCCGAAACGCACGCCTAGAATGCGAGACGAAAATGCGAGTCGAAAATGCGAGCAGCCGATAACTCGTGGAGAAAACACGCGCCGAAAATGCTCACGGAAAACGCACGGCGAAAACGCGAATAAAAAATGCGAGCCGTAAACTCGTGACGAAACGCACGACGAAAACGTACGAGAAAACGCGCGCCAAAAACTCGGGCCCGAAATTGCGCGCCTAAAACGCGCGCCGAAAACGCGTGCCGAAAATGCGAGCCAAAAACGCGCGCCGAAAATGCTCACGGAAAACGCACGCCGAAAACGTGAATAAAAAACGCGAGCCTAAAATGCGCGTAGAAAACGCTCGACGAAAAAGCGCGCCAAAAAACGCGTGACGAAACGCATGACGAAAACGTACGAGAAAACTTGAAACTTTTTGACATGTTGAGCCGTCAAAAAGTGAGATGCTTCACATTTGGAAACTTTAACAACCGGAAACTTTTTGACATGTTGAGGCGTCAAAAAGTGAGATGCTAATTCACATTTGGAAACGTTAAATCTTGGTTCATTGTTAACAAATAACAGTGCGAAAAAAAGAATTGTTTTTGACGCAAGAAACCGACAGCAATTTTTGACCATTTCTGACATCAATATTTTCCACCTAAGTATGAAGCGTCAAGATTTATATTCCTTAGGATTAGGATCTTAAGCGTCAAAAAACAATGTAAAAAGCATTTGAAATTACTTACTTTCTTGTAGTGTATATACGACCCAAAATGATATCTAAATATGGGCCCAATCTGTAACATTGACATATGGAGGCATAAAAGTCACACTGTTGTAAAAAACCCGATTACTCACCGATTAATTTTCGATTAATCATTTTTAAGAGCAATCCGTTCCCATTTCCGAAAATCCGTTTAATTAAACGGTCAACGTCAATTGATGGATCAATCGAATTTGGTAATCAAAGTCAGTCAAAATAAAAAATGGTTAACATTTTAACATAAATTTAAACTAGAATTTTATAGTTTTCAGTCAAAATGAACAATTTTAGAAAATTATGTTAAAAATTATCTTTATATTTATGGTTTTTTTCTATAGTTACACATATAATTTTTAAAATTTAATATTTAAATGTATACAGTACAATCCGATTAATCTCCAATTAATCCCCGAATTGCAGATTAATCCTTTTAAAGTCCCGACCGATTAATCCCCGAATAGCGAATTTTGCAACCTATGATAAAACTATCGTTATATAGCGGAATTCATCATATGGGCTTTATGGGCTGAAAAACCCAAACAATAATAGACAAACCCTAAGAATAAAAAAAGAAATAAAAAAGTGCAATAGGTATAGAACAAGTTACCGAACGGCCGGGGCGTTGATACAGGTGCGTTTCGATACATGACCTGTTTTCTAGATTTTTAATTAAAAAAAAAAAAAAATAACTTCAATTTTTAACTAAAAAAAGAAACAAAAGCCTCAGCCTCACAATTTAAATAATACAGTTTTATGCACGAAACAGGGATATTTACATTATGTTTTGAATGGGAAGTAGTCATGAAATCTTCCACATTACACATTTAAGATTAGATCTCTTTGCACAGAATATTCATGTTTTGCACATTAAAAGAAAAAACTTAACAAAAAAACCAGAGTGAGTAACATTTCATGTACGGAGCAATGAAGCATCAACACGTAATAACCAGACCCGCTGAAATGCGTTGGCCTACAACCCTCGTTGAAACCAAAGAATGAATGGCTCGTTTTCATTTGGTTCGACTATTTACGAATCCCAGCAAACATTTGATTATTTTGAGATTTTGCTATCGTTACCAGAAGTTGAATGTCAGCCCAACCATTGCGAGCCTAAAAAATGTGAATAAAAATACCCGCATCAGCTTCAAATAAGGTCCTTTGTCAATGAGAACCTGAGAAGTATAGTCATACGTTGTTAATTGAGTAAACAAATGAATGACGAAAGCAAGCATGCGAAGCCAATTCATGACGAAGCGGTGGCATCGAGTACCACGCACCGAACCTTGGATGGATAAAAGTCAACTACAATATCCTCATAATAGCCCGGCGGGTCAATTGAGCAAAGATAGAAAGAAGACAACATGACTTTCGCTTTTTAAGAAGCCGAAAAGGGAAATTCAACTAATCCTTCCAAATTGTATGGGGAACTAGCAACCTCAAATGAAGAGAAAACTCTCCTACAAATAAGAGAACTAAATGAGACATGTTCTCGGACAATTAATCAATCAGATGTCATATCCACATACTATCAACTCTCTTTCGGTGACGTAAAGCAGTTACCACACTTGCGACCTTCAGGGAATCGCCAACAAAGAGAAATTCACTCCAAATTCACCCACATTTTATCTTCTTCGTGACCTGGCGTTGGGATACTTATCCCTTCGATAAGATCCGCCAAGAATTGTACAAACACTAATTATATTTGAATGCTATATTAATGGTTGTTACTTTAAAGAAACCTACAAATTCGATGGAATCCGACTACAAATTCGATGGAGTCCGACTACTTTCCAGGAACGGAGGTGGTTACCCTATTAATGATCGAATTGATATTTGTGGTATGTAAACCGTCAAACTGTTATTTTTTATTTTGCTTTAATTAGTTCATGGTTTTGAATGCTCAAGGTATGGTGATATATGTGAATGGGATGAAAAATTATTTGATTTGATGGTTTAGTTGTGCTGGTTTGACTCATCATGTATCTAATTATTTCTACTTCATCTATACTATTATGAGTAATATATATGCTTGATTCCTTTACACTGCATATAATGCAACCCACTCGATAGCATGAAATGGATTTAGCATTGTCTACGTTGTCATCTTTCTAAGCACTATTCATACCATTGATTATAAATTTATAAGCCCCTACATCATCTTTCATCTTTCTAAGCACTATTCATACCACTGATTATAAATTTATAAGCCCCTACATCATCTTTGACGATATTGGTTAGTATATATCCATTTGCACCATATTTCACTAATGAGTTTACCTTTTTAGTAATTCATGCTCATATCAAGAATTCTTTTTGACTGAATAGGAAGAAGTGGCTCTTCAGCTTTTGATAATTAATATACTAATATTATGGTTTTGGATACTTGAGATTATGTATTCTTCTATTTACCCGACTTACATACTAGGAAATGTGGCGAGTAATATGTAACATTTAATTATTTATATTGCTTATGGCTTATTATCCTTATATTGTAATATTGTAATTTTACACTTTTAAAAACAACTTACAAGTAATACAGCACAAGTTACAATTATTACTAAAGAACATCACTACTTAAAAACACAAGACTAAAACACAACTGCCGCCACCACCGTCACAGCCACCACCGCTGCCACTACCACCATGGCACCACGTCGCCACCACCGCCGGCCAGTACGGGATCTAGAAATTATAAACAGATCTAAGGGCTGATTTTAATTTTTTTAGTAAAATCAAACCTGAAAATATAACAAAAAAAAAACACAAGTAAATCAAAACGTTCGTTGCTAATATAATCGAACTTGCAACATAATGAACTTGAATATTTTAAACATGGATATTAAAAAAATACCTCAGCAATAAGGGTCTTTTGGCAGCGGATGCGATTTTCAGTATGGATTTAACATATATTTCGGTTATAACTGTTACGAGGACATAACTGTTACGAGGACAGATCTACGACAAAGATGGGAAAAAAACTTAACTCATTTGATTTGCTTGCATTTTTATTATTAAAAGTTATGTTTGGGTGTGATTTTCCTACACTGTGAGCTAATCGGTTAGGGTGTCCCATATTGGAAGTAGAAAGAAAAATATGTATCCATATAAAGCACTTGGGAACCTCCTCTATCACCAATTGGTTTTAGAGTAATGAGGGACTCATGAGCTTATATGCATGACATGGTGGTGGACCTAAAACGATCCTACAACTGGTATCATATGCATTTTGTGGTACTCCGTATGAATGTCTACCTAGACAAATATAATGAGTAATAATTTCAAATTTTAATTAATTTAATAAATAATTGATTCCAAAGTAAAGAATACGATATATTTTTTGGCCACCTCTACTCCGTAGTATCAGTATTATTTTTTTTGAAAAGTAAACGAATTATATAAATAATAAACAAACGATACAACGTCTTTATGGTTGCGAGAGGGAAACCGAAATCAATCTAAAACATATACAACTAGCCTATCGAAACATCAAAACAACCAAAACATTACAAAGTGGTTAATAGCACACTCGGGCTCGAAATCCACTCTAACCAATCATATGAATGCTTTCTGTCACGAGAAGATATCCACTCGAACGCTTTGGATTATAATACACTAAAGGCCATCGGAATGTTCCAAGCTTTGTTTTGGAAGACGATTTCGTTCCTCAGACTCCAAATGTGATAAAGTCCAATCCAAACAATCGCCTGCCATAGCTTTTTACCTCGAATCGTCATCGAATTTGCATCTTCCTCTTCTAACAGCTCCTTTAGATTGGTAGGATTAAAGTTATTAAACCCCCATCATTTAGAAATCCGAACCCAAAGATCCCGAGCCCGATCACAAGCAAGTAAACAATGTTCGACAGATTCTAATTCTTCGTTACACAGGGGACATCTCACACTATGGAGGTCAATACCTCGTTTGTCGAGTTCGAGACGTACCGGTATTCTTCCTTTTCGTACCCGCCAAATAAAAATTTCCACTTTTTGGGTACAAATGAATTTTTCATAGTACAATCTTGAGCAGAAAATTCCGCCAACATATTTGATTCAAGAAGAGTAGATAACTTTTTAACCGTGAACGTACTGTTTGAGGCCAAACTCCACGACCATCTATCCGATGGGCAGTTACCAAAGGGGAAGCCAGCAATAAGCTCGTTCAGTACCTACAGTTCACTGTTAGTTCTACCGTTTGGTTCTCTAATCCAACACCACTCGAACGTTACTCCATTATCTCTAGCTTTTACTCAATCTGCGATTCTGGCCTCCTTTTCTGATTCTAATCGGAATATTCTTGGAAACATGTTGCACAGTTTGTCCGTCCCAATCCAATGCTCCAACCAAAAGGATGTCGAGTCACCTCCTCCAATAGTTTTGATGAATGAATGCTTGAATGAAACTTGTAATTCTTCCATGGCATGACCTGCATTTATAATATTACACCAAGTGGTTGATGATATGGAGCAATTAGAATCACTCCCCATCACCAAACCACCACAATTTCCGTAGATGCTTTTTATTAGTTTTACCCAAAGTGATTCGGTTTCGATTTTGAACCTCCACCACCACTTTCCAAGTAAAGCTAAATTTTTGCATTTCAACGAGCCAAAATTTAACCCCCCCCCCCCCGATCATAAGAATTCATGGCAATCTCCCATTTCACCCATGCGATTTTTGAACCCGAACCCGACCCACCCCAAAAGAAGTTTCTTCTCACACTCTCAAGAATTTTCATAACACTCGACGGAGCACGAAATAGCGAGAAATAGTACAATGGTAGACTATTATGAAATGCACCGTTCATATGGATTATAAACGTTTCATATTAATTGGTTTCTTCGCGAGGTTTTGACCTCTATATGAGACGTTTTTCAAATCTTGCATTCGTTTTAAAAACAACCATAACCTTTATTATATGAATAAAGGTCTAATGACATTAATTTAGATTGTCGATCAAAGACAATCTCCTCAAAGTACATAATTTTTACATACACCATTACATAAAAGTCGACAATATATTACAAACACAAGTTCCGAATGCAAGTTTAATTATTATGAAAAGCATGCCGACTCCAAATCTTGACCTTGGGTTAACATGCAACAGCGGAAGCGTTTTTAATAATCACCTGAGAATAAACATACTTAAAACGTCAACAAAAATGTTGGTGAGTCATAGGTTTAATCCTATATAATAAATCATAATAATATACCACAAGATTTCATTTATAAATAGCGTACACAAATCATGTGTATAAAAATCATTCATATGATAAACACCTGGTAACCGACCTTAACAAGATGCATATAGAATATCCCCCAGTATACAGCGCGCAGCTACTATACTATAAAATACCTCGAAGTACCAAAGCAGTTCAAATTCTCTGACTGGGGCATGTTAAAGCCCATAGATCTATCTTTAGGATTCGCGTCAATTAGTGGCAATTATAATAAACACTAATTCTTAGGTTGCCAGAATAAAAGGGGGTGATATCCGGTATAATCAATCGATCATAGAATGTAGTTTCCGGTACTTGTGTCTATTTCGAAAAACATTTATAAAAATAGCATGTATTCTCATCCCAATAATAATTAGATAGTAAAAATGGGAGTATAACTCACTTTGTGATGATGATTTTCAAGTAGATGGAATTAAGACTTGGCCTTGACAATTCACGAACCTAATAACAATATTGTACGTCAAAATATATAATTAATATTTCATACTTATGATACTTTTAATTTGTCCAATGTTAGTAGTCCAACAGTTCGATAGTCCAATAGTCCAATAATATATATATATATATATATATATATATATATATATATATATATATATATATATATATATATATATATATATATATATATATATATATATATATATATATATATATATATATATATATATATATATCGTGTTAGAATTAACTAACACTATTATATATTGTCTTAATATAAGTAAGACACATAATATGTATATTGTCTGAATCACCCACGACCCATTGTATACATGTCTTAGACTCGATCACAACCCGTGGTATATATATAATTTTAGAATCAACCTCGACCCATTATATGCTAACTCGATCATTACTGCATATAGTGTCTTATGGTTATTCAAAATAATATATATAGATGATGTCAATATGATATGTCAAAACATTGTATACGTGTCGATGGAGATCAAGTCATATATATACATAGTGTCTTACGATTTTTATTAAGACTATAATATATTGTCGTAGAATTAACTACAACTATTATAAATTATATTTCTACTAGGACGGGATCAAGACATGCATAAATATATGTAGGATATAGGATAAGTTAGCTAGGATAAGGTTAGTATAGATTTGTTAGAAAAATTCACGTAGCTAAAGGTTATTCATTTTAAATCCGTTTTGAGTGTTTCAAATTGCCATGGTTTCGGATCGAATCGAATATTATTAATATTAACAGAAAAAGTATAGGTTTATAGTCGGAAATACAGGTTACAAGTCGTTTTTAAAAAAGAGGTAGTCATTTTCGTCAAAAAACGACATCTTGATTACCATTTTGAAAAACATACTTCCACTTAGAGTTAAACTATGGATCTTGGATATGTTTCATATCCATATGAAATAACATTTCTTACAGAAGGAAAACTTTTAATTCAAAGTTTAAGATAGGTTTTCAAAATTAAACCCAAAACAGCCCCCGATGATCTATGACGGCATATGTTCAGTTTTAAGGTGTTCTTCGTGTTTTCAAGTTTTATATGTGACAACCCGGAAATTTCCGACCAAATTTAAACTTTATCTTCATATTATTCCGACACGATAAGCAAAGTTGTTAAGTTAAATCTCAAGAATTTTAAACTGTGTTCATACATTCATTTAATCTCGACCAAATTCCGACGATTCACGAACCATTATATAAATGGATATGACTATATATATATATATATATATATATATATATATATATATATATATATATATATATATATATATATATATATATATATATATATATATATATATATATATATATATATATATATATTGTTGAGTCCCCAAAATAATTAAGGATTTAATTAATGCAAAACTGTAATTTATTTGCACTAAAATGTTATGTGCAGCCAGCACAAGTTTGTTTATGTATAGACAGCAAATATGTAGTGACCCGAACTTTTCCATGTTTATATATTAATTGAAAACTTTATTTGCATGATTAAATGTTTCCAACATGTTAAGCAATCAAACTTGTTAAGACTTGATTATTTGAAATGAGTTTCATGTAGACAATTGACCACCCAAGTTGATCGACGATTCACGAATGTTAAAAGCTTGTAAAAACTACATGATGATATATATATGCATATATATATATATATATGTATATATATATGTATATATATATATATATATATATATATATAAATATATAGTTAACATGAGATTTTGATAATTAAGTATCTCACTAAGTATATTAACAATGAGTTGTATACATAAAAATGAGACTATTGAATTAAGAAACTCAAAACGATATATATAACGATTTTCGTTATAACAACGTCTTACTAAATACATATGAATCATATTAAGATATTGATATATATATGTTTAACATGATGAAATGATAATTATATATATCATTATGTATGTTAACAATGAACTACATATGTAAAACAAGACTACTAACTTAAGAATTTCGAAACGAGGCATATATGTAACGATTATCGTTGTAACGACATTTTTAATGTATATATATCATATTAAGATATATTCATAAATCAGAATATCATGATAATGTAATAATTTAACATCTCATTAGATATAATAACAATGGATTAACAACATTAAATGAGATCATTAACTTAAAGGTTTCAAAACAACACTTACATGTAACGACTAACGATGACTTAACGACTCGGTTAAAATGTATATACATGTAGTATATTAAGAAGTATTAGTACACTTTTGAAAGACTTCAAGACACATATCAAAGTACTTCTACTTAATAAAAATGCTTACAATTGCATTCTCATTCATTTTCATCAACAATTCTACTCGTATGCAACCGTATTCGTACTCGTACAATACCCAGCTCCTAGACGTATATACTATTGGTATATACACATAATAATTCAGCTATTAGCAGCCCTAGATAGTCAACAAATATGTGGAACCAACAATTAGACAACTAGTATGATTTATGAGCAAGGAAACAAAAACTAGAACTCCTTTTAACCCCACTCACCCTTCACCACTCACCACCCACTCCATTTCACTTCCAATTCCCTTTCTAATTCTCTCTAAATACACACACACTCTCAAGAATGAAATTTCCAGTAAACTAATCATCATCTTCATCAAAAATTACTTTAAGAATCAAGCTATAATCATCATAGGAAGAACACTTCAAGAACACTTCGAAAATCCTTTCAAGTTTGCTAGTTTACTCCCAATCTTGCAAATCCATTTCAAGTGATCATCCAATCTCAAAAAATCTTTGTTATTTACAGTAGGTTATCTTTCTAAATCAAGGTAATACTCATATTCAAACTGTAACGACCCTGGATTTTCCAACGTTTAATTAATAATAATTATTATTAATACTTGTGATTAAATGAATGTATTGTTTATGTACATTTACTTGTTACCTCGATTAACCTTGAATGCCCGAAACGTCTTTGTGACACACGAACTTTCCACGAATGATATTTTTAAATATCATTTACATTCATGATTAAGTTTTATTAATCATTTTTAATTAACAAGTGTTAATGGTTAGTTACATGGGCTTTATTTGTATTAATTGCTACAAACTTGGAACTTGGGCTTTGATTAATGATTAGTGGACTTAGAAGCCCACCCTACATCTTTAATGGACTCATTAGCCCATTTTATTTATGCAAGTAATACTTAGACTTAATTAGTGTAACTAACTTGTAAGGAATCTAGTTGCTTGCCTTGTTACACATCTTTCCCATAACAACACCCTTAATAACCATCTTTTTAGACATTTACATGCAAGTGACTAGTGAGTAATCTCCTTCCCCCCCTTCCCTTCCAAAACCGTCGTCTCACTAGGTGTCAAAGGGGATTCAAATTTTTTTTTTACACTACTTACTCACTTGTATTCATTCACACTTCATTCATTCCAAACACACACCTACTTGCGCTTTTCTCTCATCTCATTTTTCTCTCAAGATTGTTAGTATTATGAACATTTCTCCTCTTCCTTTTTCCTTGCAAAACCGAAGCTAAACATACATCATCATCATCATTTTTGTTTGTTGTTTTGTTACTTGACTTGTTATTAATTACTTACTAGTTAACAAGAATCAAACTTTCTAGTTTAAATTCTTCATTTATCTTGTATTTACAAGAACACACAAGAACATAAACTCTCTAGTTTATGTTCTACATATAATGTTTGAAAGATTAAAGTTCATGTGTTGTAAACCATACTTGTGATTCATGATTGTAAACTTAAAGTTTACTTTTCTTAAAGATCAAGCCTTGGTTTGAATCTTTAAAGTATGAACAACCATGACTTGTTACTTGTTTATTTAGTTTATTTTCTTCATATTGTTCATGTTTAAATTCATGTTTGTTGTTAAATGGTCAAGTATTACAAGTTATTCTTGATCTCATACTTCTTGGAACTAAAGTTAACTTTATGAGTTTCAAGAACATAGAAGTATAACTCTTTAGTTATAACTTCAAATACTTATGTAAGATCTAAGTTTATATAGCTTATGGTCTTCTAACTTTGTCATAATCAAGAGCTTATGGGCTTGCATACACTTTACAAGATGACAATCTAAGTTTTGTAACTTATGGTTTCATTAAAGTAAAGGTTCAAGTATTACTACTTAGGGTTTAACTTAATAACTCTAGATCTAGACTTTTGAGTCTTGGATCTTCAAGATCTAACTAAGAACTATGTTCTAAATCTTAAGATCTTGATTAGTTAGTTTACTTTCTAGTTTGTAGTTCAATATTACTCTTATATTTCATGTATGTGTTAAATCTAAGACTTTGATGTAACTTTGGTTCATCAAACTACATACAACACTTAATTAAGTTGTGCTACATGTCTTAGACTTACACAAGTGTTATGATGGTGAAACCTTGGTTAAGATGACGCAAATACATCAACGAGTTATACACTTGAAACTATATGCATCAAGGATGAGAACCGTGATACCAAGAAACCCACCGGAACCTACTGTTTTACTCTTTCAGGGTCTGATCAGTACGACCTGGGCTACTGTAAAGATGATTTTCAGATATCTCTGTTCGAGTAGATAACTTTTCATTTAGGACTCGTCTTAATCCGAGTTACGGTTTAGGATTTATGGCCCTCCGATCGTCACTATGTCCTTTTAACGTTGTGCTGAAAATTCTGACCTACTCGCACTTAGACCGTCGTCACGGTCAAACGAAGACGAGTTTGCTTCTGGAATTTTTACCACAACTAAAGGAATCATATACGGAGCCATGGCCACTGGTCTCACCTTATTTCAGTAGGTATATAGGCCGTGGCAACTGATCAAAATCAGCCTTTGTTTTAAACTTCTTTCATGAACGAAACTTACATTACACCATTTGTTTGATGATGAATGATGATGACCTTCAAGACCTAATTTACATACTTTTAATCCTATTGGGACGATTTACTAACTTAGTACTATTTGACTTAGGTTGAGGACTTTCCGGACCTACGTACTTGCTTACTTCCCGACTCGACTTTACCACTACTTTACCACTGTGAGTTATAGCATCCCTTTTTACTTTAACTATTTTGGGAACTGGGAATACATGCGCATTTTACGTTTTACATACTAGGCACGAGTACTTAAACTTTATATATGTGTGGGTTATACAACAGCATAAACTTTCCCCTTAGCTCGGTAACGTTTAGTCATTGGTCTTTGAACCGATGAACGCGAATCTTAGATATGGATCCATAGGGTTTGACATCCCCACTCGGGCTAGTAGCGCTAGCATTTAACGGGTGTTTAATACTTCGTAAACATACGCACTCGCCAAGTGTACTTTCAGGGGGTTATAAACGTTAAGTTAGTTACCAAGTGCCCACGGTTAAACATATACTTTATCATACTGTTTTGAAACGCTGTTTGCAGCACTGAAATCTCGTGGCCTACATTACATTACTGTTATACTTAAACTATAGCTCACCAACCTTTGTGTTGATGTTTTTAAGCATGTTTTTCTCAGGTGCTTAAGGTTAGCCGCTTCCGCTGTTGTACTAGTCTTGCTGTAGACACCCGCTGCTTTAGAGATCTCACCGCATGAACGTTTATCTTGCATTCATAAACATTATTACATTGAAACTATGATTTGTAATGACCTAAGGGTCACGTACTATTATCTTTGCTTCCGTTCATAGAAGCATACTTTTGATGTAAAACATTTGACGTTAGTTATGACGTCACCTTTTATCTTGAATGCAAACGTATTTTGAAATAGCATATAGTGTTTGACCTTGTAATGATCCTGTTATTGATGGTCCATACATGATGATTTAGTACGGGGCGTCACATTTGGTATCAGAGCATTGGTTGTAGGGAATTAGGTTGCATCAGTGAGTCTAAGACCGACCCTAGTAGGATTCACTAATAGGACTAATCTACAACTTGCTAGTTTACTTGTTTCTGCGGGACTTACTGCATGCTGCTGCTTACTTTTACTGCTAAATGCCGTATGCTATTACATGATTTCACTACTGCATGCTATTATTTGCTTTCGATTGCATGATACTTGTCGTTATTGCCATGCTACTTACTGTTACACATGATTTAGACTGTTGTAGTTACTTTGCCTAATACGTGCTTGCTTTATGATTTACTGACATGGAAAAAGTTATTTTTCCTTGTTCAGATGTCGGATATTCCACCTGCTATCATTTTGGGTAGCGACACAGACACTTCAGCCACTTCACCTGCCACTGTTGCCGATCCTCAGATCCCGTCAGCGACACACTCTAGTGACCCAGGCGCTTCATCCTCCGGAGCCAGTAGTCATGTGCCTGCCCCAGTAGGTGCTGCAGATGGAGCCCAGGACCTCCCGGAGATTCCAGCTCCACTAGCCCCAGTACTTCAGGAGCCACAGTACCATCCTGGTGGTGTTGTGATTCCCGCGGAATTTGGGGAAGGTCCATTCCGTAATCAGCATCGTCATTGGTGCTGACGCGCTCCTGATGGACGTCTCGTGCCGATCGGACCCGCTAGATACCGACAGATGATGGCCGCCCGAGAAGAGCCAGTACAGCCACCCGTGCAGCCACCTCCACATGATTCAGATGACCCGTCATCTGACGACTCATTCACAGACAACTCTAGTGACGATGACTCCGACGAGGAGGACCCTGATGATGCACCTGTATAGCCACCCTCCACCCCGCTGAAGAAGCAGTACCGTTTCGATGGTACCGTCATTCCAGGGATTAATGGAGGTCGAGCATTCACTGACGCATATGGTCGGCGTCGTAGGGTTACCGCCCATAAGCGGCTTGTGCCGTATCCTGCTGATCCCTTCATCCGTAAGCCTTACCGTTTCGCAGCCTCTACTTCTGGAGCCGGACCGTCTGCACCACCGGCACCACCAGCACCGCCTGCCCCACCATCTCCCACAATCGAGGAACTGACAAGGGAGGTGGAGATCCTCCGTGCTCGGGTAGCTGAGCTCGAGGACCAGATGTCTCATGTCTTGGACATCCTACACCCACCTTCACCGTAGGGCTTTTGTAGTAGATTTCATTATGTAATCTCATTTGTAGTTTTATGTTTCACTTATGTATTGTACGAACCTATGCGGATGTATGCAACTTATTATTATTATTAATGAATGGAACTTTGCGTTATTTAATCCTTGCACGGTGTTCTATTTACGTTACTGTATGATGATTCCGTGGTATTTGTATCTATTTGCGTTACTTAATAAACATATGATGTGTTGATTCCATGTTGGTTACCGTATACTGTATTATTACTATTTGAATACTGGATTTTGACTTGAGTCAAAATTTTCGTTTAGAACATCAATGGCAAACGGAAGATCAACACCCACCGCAGCCCAAATCGAGGATATGATCAATGAACAAGTCACCGCAGCTTTAGAGGAAAGGAACCCCCAAGCTCCACCGCCACCGCCACCGGTTATCCAGCCCATTCGTAATGGGTGCACGTACAAAGAGTTTCAAAGCTGCAAGCCTCACAACTTTAGTGGAACAGAGGGTCCGGTTGGTCTCACTAGGTGGTTTGAGAAATTAGAATCTGTGTTTCGAGTTAGTAACTGCTCAGAGGCGAATAAAACCAAGTTTCCTTCATGCACTCTGTCTGACGGCGCACTAACGTGGTATTACACGTTGGCTCAAGCAAAAGGTATTGATGAGGCATTTGCTACCCCATGGGAGGAATTCAAAGGGGCCCTGATTGAGGAATATTGCCCTAGGACAGAGATCCAGAAAATGGAGATGGAGTTTATGCAGTTGAAGGTCGTGGAAAACGATCTCGATGGTTACAACCGTAGGTATCTGGAGTTAGCCCTGATGTGTCCTACCATGGTTACCCCGGAGTTTAAGCGTATGGAAAGGTATTTGTGGGGACTTCCTAAGTCCATTAAGGGAAATGTCACCTCGTCTAAGCCACTCAATGTCCCGGAAGCAATGCACATGGCGCATAATTTAATGAACCAAATCATCATCGATGAACCGGAGAAGGCTAAGTCTGAAGCAGGTAGTAGTGATAAGCGAAAATGGGATAACAACAAGGGTAGAGCCTATGATCAAAACCCGGCGAAACGACATGAGGGTTTCAGAGGAAACAACAACGGTGGAAACCCCAATCCGAACACCAACTCGAACCCCAACTACAAGGGTAGTCTGCTGCAGTGCAAGAGGTGCTACAAGCACCATACCGGGTACTATAATGTTGTCTGTGAAAAGTGCAAGAAGACCGGGCATATTGGCAGGGACTGCAAGATCACCACCATGACTGGGAAGGTAAACCCTGCTGGGCCAAGGAAATGCTACGAATGCGGACAACCGGGCCACTTCAGAAATGAGTGTCCCAACAAGAGAAAGGACGGCGGGCCAGTGCGTGGATGAGCTTTCAACGTAAACGCAAGGGATGCCCGTGAGAACCCCGACTTGGTTACAGGTATATTCACTATCAACAATCTACTAGCTTCTGTCCTATTTGATACTGGTGCCGATAGAAGTTATGTATGTAGACACTTTTGCGATAAGATTAATTGGTCGTTAGTTCCTTTAAAGGAGAGTATGCTTGTTGAGGTAGCAAATGGAAAACTTGAGAAAGTTGACCAAATTAGCCGAGGAGCTATTATCAACATAGCTGGTGTGGATTTCGAGATTGACTTAATACCCATTAAGTTGGGAAGCTTTGATGTTATTGTCGGTATGGACTGGTTGACCAAGATAAGGGCCGACATTATCTGTGGAGATAAAGCCCTTCGTATACCGCACGGAAATGGTGAGCCACTGATTATATACGGAGAGAGATGTAGCTTGAAACTGAATCTCATTAGTTGCATGAAAGTGCAAAAGATCATGAAGAAGGGACGTCTTGCTGTCCTAGCACATGTGAAAACGGTAGAAACCGAGGTGAAGAGCGTGGATGACATGCGAATTGTGAACGAGTTCTCCGATGTCTTTCCTGAAGAATTGCCTGGATTACCGCCGCCGAGAGCAGTAGAGTTTCAGATCGATTTAGTACCAGGAGCTGCACCTGTAGCTCGCGAACCTTATAGACTCGCACCTTCCGAGATGCAAGAATTACAGAGTCAACTACAAGAACTACTTGACCGTGGATTTATCCAACCAAGCTTCTCGCCTTGGGGCGCACCTGTGTTGTTTGTGAAGAAGAAGGATGGATCCTTCCGTATGTGTATTGACTACCGTGAACTCAACAAATTGACAATCAAGAATCGGTATCCACTCCCACGAATTGAAGATCTTTTTGATCAACTACAAGGATCGAGTGTTTACTCCAAGATCGATTTGCGATCCGGTTATCACCAGTTGAGGGTGAAGGAAAGTGACGTAATGAAGACTGCATTCAGAACCCGTTATGGTCATTATGAGTTTCTCGTGATGCTATTCGGATTAACCAACGCACCTGCCGTATTCATGGACCTCATGAATCGTGTCTGTAAGCCATACCTGGATAAGTTCGTTATCGTCTTCATAGATGATATCCTTATCTACTCCAAGAGCGAAGAAGAACATGAACAACATCTCCGATTAGTACTTGAACTCTTGAGACAAGAGCAACTTTACACCAAATTCTCCAAGTGCGAATTTTGGTTAAAGGAAGTCCAATTTCTGGGTCATGTTATGAGCGACCAAGGTATCAAATCCCGCCAAGATTGAAGCTATCAGCAAGTGGGAGACTCCCACTACTCCGACGCATATTCGCCAATTTTTAGGTCTCGCCGGTTACTACCGAAGGTTTATTGAAGGTTTCTCTCTGATTGCACGTCCTTTGACCGCGTTGACTCACAAAGGGAAGAAGTTCATTTGGGAACCCGAACAGGAATCTGCATTTCAAACTTTGAAGAAGAAGTTGACCACCGCACCTATCTTATCTCTTCCTGAAGGCAGTGATGATTTCGTCGTTTATTGCGATGCTTCGAAAAGTGGTTTTGGTTGTGTACTGATGCAACGCACAAAGGTTATCGCTTATGCTTCCCGTCAATTGAAGATTCACGAGCGGAACTACACTACTCACGATCTTGAACTTGGAGCCGTTGTCTTTGCATTAAAGCTGTGGAGACACTATCTTTATGGAACAAAGAGCACTATTTTCACCGATCATAAAAGCCTCCAACATATCTTTGATCAAAAGCAATTGAACATGCGACAGCGATGATGGATCGAGACGCTGAACGACTATGATTGTGAACTCCGTTATCACCCTGGCAAGGCCAATGTTGTAGCTGACGCTTTAAGCAGAAAGGAGAGGACGATACCTCTTCGTGTTAGGGCTCTGAACATCACCATCCATTCAAATCTCAACAGTCAGATCCGAGCAGCCCAAGATGAGGCTCTCAAGGAGGAGAATATATCTCATGAACATTTGAACATTCTTGTTTCTCGATTCGAAGTTAGGGATACTGGACTCCGATGTTATGCCGAAAGAATTTGGGTAACTCGTTATGGAGATCTACGGAACCTCATACTTGATGAAGCCCACAAGTCGAGATATTCGATTCATCCCGGAGCAGGCAAAATGTACCATGATCTTAAAGAACAGTATTGGTGGCCGAATCTTAAGAAGGACATTGCAACTTATGTTGGTAAGTGTTTGACTTGTTCGAAAGTTAAAGCCGAGCACCAAAGACCTTCTGGGTTACTTCAACAACTGGAAATCCCGCAATGGAAGTGGGAGAGGATCACAATGGATTTCATTACCAAGCTACCAAAGACGGTAGGCGGATACGATACCATATGGGTTATCGTTGACCGCCTTACCAAATCTGCACACTTCCTAGCCATGAAGGAGACGGATACGATGGAGAGACTTGCTCAACTATACATCAAGGAGGTTGTATCTCGTCATGGTGTACCTTTATCGATCATCTCAGATCGCGATCCCCGTTTTGCCTCTAGATTTTGGCATTCTTTGCAAGAAGCCATGGGGACTCGTCTCGACATGAGTACTGCTTATCACCCACAGACCGATGGTCAGAGCGAACGAATGATTCAGACTTTGGAAGACATGTTGCGTGCATGTGTCATTGATTTCGGAAAGGCATGGGAAAGGCATTTGCCACTCGCCGAATTCTCTTACAACAACAATTTTCACTCGAGCATTAATTCTGCACCTTTTGAAGTGTTTTATGGCCGCAAGTGCCGATCTCCTATTTGTTGGGCCGAAGTAGGTAAAAAGCAGATCACTGGACTCGAGGTAGTCCATGAAACAACAGAGAAGATTGCCCAGATTCAAGCTAGAGTCAAGATGGCCCGTGATCGTCAAAAGAGTTATGCTGACCGTAAACGTAAAGACTTTGAATTCAACGTGGGCGACCGTGTAATGTTGAAGGTTGCACCTTGGAAAGGTGTGATTCGTTTTGGAAAACGTGGAAAGTTAAACCCGCGGTACATTGGTCCTTTTGAAATCTTGGAACGTGTTGGACCCGTTGCTTACCGGTTGGATCTTCCAACTCAATTGAGCTCAGTTCATCCTACCTTCCACGTGTCAAACTTGAAGAAGTGCCTAGCTGCACCCGAACTCATAATACCTTTGGAGGAACTTACAATTGACGACAAACTCCACTTTGTGGAGGAGCCTGTCGATATTATGGACCGTGAGGTCAAAACTTTGAAATGCAACAAGATTCCGATCGTCCGAGTACGATGGAATGTCAAACGAGGACCTGAGTTTACCTGGGAGCGAGAGGATCAAATGATGCAGAAGTATCCTCACCTTTTCCCGACTCCTCCATCTACCTCAGCTTAAAATTTCGGGATGAAATTTTCTTTAACATGTGGGTAATGTAACGACCCTGGATTTTCCAACGTTTAATTAATAAATATTATTATTAATACTTGTGATTAAATGAATGTATTGTTTATGTACATTTACTTGTTACCTCGATTAACCTTGAATGCCCGAAACGTCTTTGTGACACACGAACTTTCCACGAATGATATTTTTAAATATCATTTACATTCATGATTAAGTTTTATTAATCATTTTTAATTAACAAGTGTTAATGGTTAGTTACATGGGCTTTAGTTGTATTAATTGCTACAAACTTGGAACTTGGGCTTTGATTAATGATCAGTGGACTTAGAAGCCCACCCTACATCTTTAATGGACTCATTAGCCCATTTTATTTATGCAAGTAATACTTAGACTTAATTAGTGTAACTAACTTGTAAGGAATCTAGTTGCTTGCCTTGTTACACATCTTTCCCATAACAACACCCTTAATAACCATCTTTTTAGACATTTACATGCAAGTGACTAGTGAGTAATCTCCTTCCCCCCTTCCCTTCCAAAACCGTCGGCTCACTAGGTGTCAAAGGGGATTCAAAAATTTTTTTACACTACTTACTCACTTGTATTCATTCACACTTCATTCATTCCAAACACACACCTACTTGCACTTTTCTCTCATCTCATTTTTCTCTCAAGATTGTAAGTATTATGAACATTTCTCCTCTTCCTTTTTCCTTGCAAAACCGAAGCTAAACATACATCATCATCATCATTTTTGTTTGTTATTTTGTTACTTGACTTGTTATTAATTACTTACTAGTTAACAAGAATCAAACTTTCTAGTTTAAATTCTTCATTTTATCTTGTATTTACAAGAACACACAAGAACATAAACTCTCTAGTTTATGTTCTACATATAATGTTTGAAAGATTAAAGTTCATGTGTTGTAAACTATACTTGTGATTCATGATTGTAAACTTAAAGTTTACTTTTCTTAAAGATCAAGCCTTGGTTTGAATCTTTAAAGTATGAACAACCATGACTTGTTACTTGTTTATTTTGTTTATTTTCTTCATATTGTTCATGTTTAAATTCATGTTTGTTGTTAAATGGTCAAGTATTACAAGTTAGTCTTGATCTCATACTTCTTGGAACTAAAGTTAACTTTATGAGTTTCAAGAACATAGAAGTATAACTCTTTAGTTATAACTTCAAATACTTATGTAAGATCTAAGTTTATATAGCTTATGGTCTTCTAACTTTGTCATAATCAAGAGCTTATGAGCTTCCATACACTTTACAAGATGATAATCTAAGTTTTGTAACTTATGGTTTCATTAAAGTAAAGGTTCAAGTATTACTACTTAGGGTTTAACTTAATAACTCTAGATCTAGACTTCTGAGTCTTGGATCTTCAAGATCTAACTAAGAACTATGTTCTACATCTTAAAATCTTGATTAGGTAGTTTACTTTCTAGTTTGTAGTTCAATATTACTCTTATATTTCATGTATGTGTTAAATCTAAGACTTTGATGTAACTTTGGTTCATCAAACTACATACAACACTTAATTGAGTTGTGCTACATGTCTTAGACTTACACAAGTGTTATGATGGTGAAACCTTGGTTAAGATGACGCAAATACATCAACGAGTTGTACACTTGAAACTATATGCATCAAGGATAAGAACCGTGATAAGCATCGAGTACCAAGAAACCCACCGGAACCTACTGTTTTACTGTTTATGGGTCTGATCAGTACAATCTAGGATACTGTAAAGATGATTTTCAGATAGCTCTGTTCGAGTAGATAACTTTTCATTTAGGACTCGTCTTAATCCGAGTTACGGTTTAGGATTTATGGCCCTCCGATCGTCACTATGTCCTTTTAACGTTGTGCTGAAAATTCTGACCTACTCGCACTTAAACCGTCGCCACGGTCAAACGAAGACGAGTTTGCTTCTGGAATTTTTACCACAACTAAAGGACTCATATACGGAGCCATGGCCACTGGTCTCACCTTATTTCAGTAGGTATAGAGGCCGTGGCGACTGATCAAAATCAGCCTTTGTTTTAAACTTCTTTCATGAACGAAACTTACTTTACACCTTTTGTTTGATGATGAATGATGATGACCTTCAAGACCTAATTTACATACTTTTAAACCTATTGGGACGATTTACTGACTTAGTACTATTTGACTTAGGTTGAGGACTTTTCTGACCTAGGTACTTGCTTACTTCCCGACTCGACTTTACCACTACTTTACCACTGTGAGTTATAGCATCCCTTTTTACTTTAACTATTTTGGGAACTGAGAATACATGCGCATTTTACGTTTTACATACTAGGCACGAGTACTTAAACTTTATATATGTGTGGGTTATACAACGGCGTAAACTTTCCCCTTAGCTCGGTAACGTTTAGTCATTGGTCTTTGAACCGGTGAACGCGAATCTTAGATATGGATCCATAGGGTTTGACATCCCCACTCGGGCTAGTAGCGCTAGCATTTAACGGGTGTTTAATACTTCGTAAACATACGCACTCGCCAAGTGTACTTTCAGGGGGTTATAAACGTTAAGTTAGTTACCAAGTGCCCACGGTTAAACATATACTTTATCATACTGTTTTGAAACACTGTTTGCAGCACTGAAATCTCGTGGCCTACATTACATTACTGTTATACTTAAACTATAGCTCACCAACCTTTGTGTTGACGTTTTTAAGCATGTTTTTCTCAGGTGCTTAAGGTTAGCCGCTTTCGCTGTTGTACTAGTCTTGCTGTAGACACCCGCTGCTTTAGAGATGTCACCGCATGAACGTTTATCTTACATTCATAAACATTATTACTTTGAAAATATGATTTGTAACGACCTAAGGGTCACGTACTATTATCTTTGCTTCCGTTCATAGAAGCATACTTTTGATGTAAAACATTTGACGTTAGTTATGACGTCACCTTTTATCTTGAATGCAAACGTATTTTGAAATAGCATATAGTGTTTGACCTTGTAATGATCCTGTTGTTGATGGTCCGTACATGATGATTTAGTACGGGGTGTCACACAAACTTTGATTCGATTTCTATAACTATAAACTATCTTAATTCGAGTAATAATCTTACTTGAAATTGTTTTCGTGTCATGATTCTGCTTTAAGAACTTCCAAGCCATCAAAGATCCATTCAAGCTCAAGATTATTTTTGTCATTTCTAGTAGGTTTACCTACTATATTTGAGGTAGTAATGATGTTCATAACATCATTCGATTCATACATATATAACTATCTTATTCGAAGATTTGAACATGTAATCACTAGAACATAGTTTAGTTAATTCTAAACTTGTTCGCAAACAAAGTTAATCCTTATAAATTAACTTTTAAAATCAACTAAACACATGTTCTATATCTTTATGATATGCTAACTTAATGATTTAAAACCTGGAAACACGAAAAACACCGTAAAACTGGACATACGACGTCGTAGTAACACCGCGGGCTGTTTTGGGTTAGATAATTAAAAACTATGATAAACTTTGAATTAAAAGTTGTCCTTCTGGGAAACTGATTTTTGTTATGAACATGAAACTATATCCAAAAATCATGGCTAAACTCAAAGTGGAAGTATGTTTTTCAAAATGGTCATCAAGACGTCGTTCTTTCGACTGAAATGACTACCTCTTACAAAAATGACTTGTAACCTGTATTTTTGACTATAAACTTATAATTTTTCTGTTTAGTTTCATAAATTTCAGTTCATTATGAAACCATAGCAACTTGAATCGCTCAAAACGGATTTAAAACGAAGAAGTTATGGGTAAAACAAAATTGGATATTTTTGCTTGTTGTAGCTACGTGAAATTTGTAACAAATCTATTCTAACCATAACTTAACTAACTTATATTGTATTATACATGTACTCTAACATATTATGTAATCTTGATAGACCATAGACACGTATACAATGTTTTGACATATCATATCGACGTCATCTATATATATTATTTGGAACAACCATAGACACTCTATATGCTGTAATGCTAGAGTTCGCTATACAGGGTTGAGGTTGATTCCAAAATATATATACTTTGAGTTGTGATCTAGCCTGAGACTTATATACACTGGGTCATGGATTGATTCGAGATAATACATATTGATTTATTTCTGTACTATTAGCTATGGACAATTAGTTGTAGATTACTAACGATGAACTGCTAACTTAACAAACTTAAATCATTAAAACGTAATAAAAATGTTGTGAATATATTTTGATCATACTTTGATATATATGTATATATTTGTTATAGGTTCGTGAATCGACCAGTGGCTAAGTCTTATTTCCGGCAAAGTAAAAATCTGTGAAAGTGAGTTATAGTCCCACTTTTAAAATCTATTATTTTTGGGATGAGAATACATGCAGTTTATAAATGTTTTACAAAATAGACACAAGTAATCGAAACTACTTTCTATGTTGGATTATCGAACCGAATATGCCCCTTTTTAGCTTGGTAGCCTAAGAATTAGGGAAATGGCCCCTAATTGACGCGAATCCTAAAGATAGATCTATTTGGCCCAACAAGCCTCATCCGAGTTACGGATGCTTTAGTACTTCGATTTATCATATCCGATGAGAGTTCCGGAATGATGGGGATATTCTATATGCATCCTGTTAAGGTCGGTTACCAGGTGTTCAACATATGAATGAATTTTATCTCTATGCAATTTGCGAAATGCCTGATATGAGATGTATATTTATGGAAAAAATGAAATCTTGTGGTCTATTATTATGATTTGATAATATATAGGTTAAACCTATAACTCACCAACATTTTTGTTGACGTTTTAAGCATGTTTATTCTCAGGTGATTATTAAGAGCTTCCGCTGTTGCATGCTAATTTAAAGACAAGAATCGGAGTCAGCATGCTTGTATAATATTGTTTAAAAACTGCATTCGAAGACTTAAATTGTTGTGTAATATTATTGTAAACCATTATGTAATAGTCGTGTGAAAACGCTATATTTTAGATTATCATTATTTGATAATCTTCGTAATGTTTTAAACCTTTATCGATAAAAAAAAGGTTATGGTTTGTTTTAAAAACGAATGGAGTCTTTGAAAAACATCTCATATAGAGGTTAAAACCTCGCAACGAAATCAATTAATATGAAACGTTTATAATCGATATGAATGGGACATTTCAGTTGGTATCCGAGCGTTGGTCTTAGAGAACCAGAAATTGCATTAGTGTGTGTCTAACCGAGTTTGTTAGGAGGCATTAGTGAGTCTGGACTTCGACCGTGTTTTCTTTAAAAACGATTGCTTAACACTTTTTGTTGGAAACTATATATATTGTTAATATGTAAATATTATGTGATATATTAATCTCTTAACGTGTTTGATATTGTGTGATAGATGTCTACCTCTAGTACAAATCCCATCGACTCACCTAATAATAATGAAGAGTCGAATATATTTTGGGAAGATTCACAAATTCCCGAAGAGGAACCGGAAGAAGAGGAACCGGAAGAAGAGGTTCCAGAGGAGGAAATATTAGGAACCACAGAAAAACAGATAAATAAAAGAAAATTCTCAACTAATGGACCAAAGTTAAAAATGGTCAATGGTGTTTCCGCCGAGGAAACAAAATATTGGGAAAATTACCAATTTTCTGATGAATCGGATCCCGATGAGGATTCCGATGATGTTATAGAAATTACCTCGACCCAATTTGAAAAAGCAAAAGAAAATAATAAGGGAAAAGGCATCAAAATAGAAAAACCTAATTTCAACCCCGATGAACTCTACGCTAACATGAAATACCCTGATGGGGTGTACCGTAAACACCCATATTTCTTAAGTTTTAACTATAACCCGGGGACATCTAAGCCACCAGGTTTTTCTAAACCATTTGTGAAAACAACGGCTCGTATTAGGGGAGCACCATATATCCCTAGGAAATTAGCGAAACGAACCAAGTCCGAAGAGGAAAAAACAAGTGAGTCGGAATGAAGAGTAGTAACCATGATGTGTAATATATGTATTGTAGTGTGCTTGTATCTTTATGTTATATGTAAAAATTGCCTGTATTATTTGTTAATTATCCTTTACGAATCTAATCCTCGTCTATTTTTACAGTATAAAAACACAAAATGGATGTTAAGGATAGACAACTGAGTATTTTAGAAGACCTACCAGGGGATATGATTGATGAAATCTTGTCTAGAGTCGGTCAGAATTCATCGGCACAATTATTTATGGCGAAATTAGTGTGTCGAACATTTGAAAAACGTTCAAGGCATGCCTTAGTTTATAAAAGGCTTTCTTTTGAAAGATGGGGTATATCACGTTGGGGAGACCGTAAGTTACGCCGTGTTTTCTTTAAAGCGTTAAATGCGGGGAACCCAAGTGCAATTTTACGCTACGGGTTAAGAACCTATTTTGACTCAACATATCCCAATATAGGACTTTATGCCTTAGAAAGAGCTTCTAACATGAAACATAAAGAAGCATGTTATGCTTACGAGTTAGTGATGTTCGCTTCTCACCAAAGTGAGAAAAAGAACATCGGATTACAATTGTTAAATAAAACATTCCCACAAGTGACGGACTCAGTAGTTGGGGTGAGAAACAAGGTTTTTAGATTGTTACAGGGCTGTTGGGCATTACGAAACCCTCGTCCCTTTGACGACGTTACAACATGCTGCCTAGCCAACGGTCATAACGGTTATTTTCCACAAGACCAAGGATGAGAAATAGTCTTAGTAAAACCAGAATGCATGACTTGTTTCTGGACTTATGAATCACGTGTCTTTATTGCCTTTGCTGAACGACTTGCGTATTAACTAGAATTGTCTTCGTAACTGCCTTGTATCAAAGTTATTGTGTGCTATACTTCATGCTATATGTAAAATAGCGGTATTGTAAATTTGTAAAAATATTGTATAAAAGTTTGAACGTGAAATATTATTTGTATTTAGTTTTTCATATAGAATCGTAGTAGTTGAATTGTATAGTAGCTACTAAGTATGAACTTAACGGGTAGTTACTACCCGAATTAAAACTATAAAACGCTAATATGAAGAAAAAGCTTTTATAAATAAATTCATATTATGCTACGAAATACTATTGACTACTCTTAAATTCTATATGATTAACTCAATTCTTTTGGCTATTTTTGAAGGAAATGGCACCGACGACTCGTCAGAACTTGAACATGAGTGAGGAAGACTTCCTTGTTTTCCTTGCTGCGAACATAGCCGCAGTACAGGCTGCAATGCAAAATAACAACAATAACTCTGGTTCTAGCAGTGGAATTAATTGCACAAGAGATCGTGTAGGATGTGAAATGTCCCGTTCTTATTGATTAAAAACGTTCCATATTAATTGATTTCGTTGCGAGGTTTTGACCTCTATATGAGACGTTTTTCAAAGACTGCATTCATTTTAAAACAAACCATAACCTTTATTTCATCAATAAAGGTTTAAAAAGCTTTACGTAGATTATCAAATAATGATAATCTAAAATATCCTGTTTACACACGACCATTACATAATGGTTTACAATACAAATATGTTACAACAAAATAAGTTTCTTGAATGCAGTTTTTACACAATATCATACAAGCATGGACTCCAAATCTCGTCCTTATTTAAGTATGCGACAGCGGAAGCTCTTAATAATCACATGAGAATAAACATGCTTAAAACGTCAACAAAAATGTTGGTGAGTTATAGGTTTAACCTATATATATCAAATCATAATAATAAACCACAAGATTTCATATTTCAATACACATCCCATACATAGAGATAAAAATCATTCATATGGTGAACACCTGGTAACCAACATTAACAAGATGCATATATAAGAATATCCCCATCATTCCGGGACACCCTTCGGATATGATATAAATTTCGAAGTACTAAAGCATCCGGTACTTTGGATGGGGTTTGTTAGGCCCAATAGATCTATCTTTAGGATTCGCGTCAATTAGGGTGTCTGTTCCCTAATTCTTAGATTACCAGACTTAATAAAAAGGGGCATATTCGATTTCGATAATTCAACCATAGAATGTAGTTTCACGTACTTGTGTCTATTTTGTAAATCATTTATAAATCCTGCATGTATTCTCATCCCAAAAATATTAGATTTTTAAAAGTGGGACTATAACTCACTTTCACAGATTTTTACTTCGTCGGGAAGTAAGACTTGGCCACTGGTTGATTCACGAATCTATAACAATATATACACATATATCAAAGTATGTTCAAAATATATTTACAACACTTTTAATATATTTTGATGTTTTAAGTTTATTAAGTCAGCTGTCCTCGTTAGTAACCTACAACTAGTTGTCTACAGTTAGATGTACAGAAATAAATCGATAAATATTATCTTGAATCAATCCACGACACAGTGTATACGTATCTCAGTATTGATCACAAATCAAACTATATATATTTTGGAATCAACCTCAACCCTGTATAGCTAACTCCAACATTCACATATAGAGTGTCTATGGTTGTTCCGAAATAAATATAGATGTGTCGACATGATAGGTCGAAACATTGTATACGTGTCTATGGTATCTCAAGATTACATAATATACAATACAAATTGATTAAGTTATGGTTGGAATAGATTTGTTACCAATTTTCACGTAGCTAAAATGAGAAAAATTATCCAATCTTGTTTTACCCATAACTTCTTCATTTTAAATCCGTTTTGAGTGAATCAAATTGCTATGGTTTCATATTGAACTCTATTTTATGAATCTAAACAGAAAAAGTATAGGTTTATAGTCAAAAAATAAGTTACAAGTCGTTTTTGTAAAGGTAGTCATTTCAGTCGAAAGAACGACGTCTAGATGACCATTTTAGAAAACATACTTCCACTTTGAGTTTAACCATAATTTTTGGATATAGTTTCATGTTCATAATAAAAATCATTTTCTCAGAATAACAACTTTTAAATCAAAGTTTATCATAGTTTTTAATTAACTAACCCAAAACAGCCCGCGGTGTTACTACGACGGCGTAAATCCGGTTTTACGGTGTTTTTCGTGTTTCCAGGTTTTAAATCATTAAGTTAGCATATCATATAGATATAGAACATGTGTTTAGTTGATTTTAAAAGTCAAGTTAGAAGGATTAACTTTTGTTTGCGAACAAGTTTAGAATTAACTAAACTATGTTCTAGTGATTATAAGTTTAAACCTTCGAATAAGATAGCTTTATATGTATGAATCTAATGATGTTATGAACATCATTACTACCTTAAGTTCCTTGGATAAACCTACTGAAAAAGAGAAAAATGGATCTAGCTTCAACGGATCCTTGGATGGCTCGAAGTTCTTGAAGCAGAATCATGACACGAAAACAAGTTCAAGTAAGATCATCACTTGAAATAAGATTGTTATAGTTATAGAAATTGAACCAAAGTTTGAATATGATTATTACCTTGCATTAGAATGATAACCTACTGTAAGAAACAAAGATTTCTTGAGGTTGGATGATCACCTTACAAGATTGGAAGTGAGCTAGCAAACTTGAAAGTATTCTTGATTTTATGTAACTAGAACTTGTAGAATATATGAAGAACACTTAGAACTTGAAGATAGAACTTGAGAGAGATCAATTAGATGAAGAAAATTGAAGAATGAAAGTGTTTGTAGGTGTTTTTGGTCGTTGGTGTATGGATTAGATATAAAGGATATGTAATTTTGTTTTCATGTAAATAAGTCATGAATGATTACTCATATTTTTGTAATTTTATGAGATACTTCATGCTAGTTGCCAAATGATGGTTCCCACATGTGTTAGGTGACTCACATGGGCTTCTAAGAGCTGATCATTAGAGTGTATATACCAATAGTACATACATCTAAAAGCTGTGTATTGTACGAGTACGAATACGGGTGCATACGAGTAGAATTGTTGATGAAACTGAACGAGGATGTAATTGTAAGCATTTTTGTTAAGTAGAAGTATTTTGATAAGTGTATTGAAGTCTTTCAAAAGTGTATAAATACATATTAAAACACTACATGTATATACATTTTAACTGAGTCGTTAAGTCATCGTTAGTCGTTACATGTAAGTGTTGTTTTGAAAACTTTAGGTTAACGATCTTGTTAAATGTTGTTAACCCAATGTTTATAATATCAAATGAGATTTTAAATTATTATATTATCATGATATTATCATGTATGAATATCTCTTAATATGATATATATACATTAAATGTCTTTACAACGATAATCGTTACATATTTGTCTCGTTTAAAAATCATTAAGTTAGTAGTCTTGTTTTTACATATGTAGTTCATTGTTAATATACTTAATGATATGTTTACTTATCATAGTATCATGTTAACTATATATATATCAATATATATGTCATCATATAGTTTTTACAAGTTTTAACGTTCGTGAATCACCGGTCAACTTGGGTGGTCAATTGTCTATATGAAACATATTTCAATTAATCAAGTCTTAACAAGTTTAATTGCTTAACATGTTAGAAACATTTAATCATGTAAATATCAATCTCAATTAATATATATAAACATGGAAAAGTTCGGGTCACTACAGTACCTACCCGTTAAATAAATTTCGTCCCGAAATTTTAAGCTGTTGAAGGTGTTGACGAATCTTCTGGAAATAGATGCGGGTATTTCTTCTTCATCTGATCTTCACACTCCCAGGTGAACTCAGGTCCTCTACGAGCATTCCATCGAACCTTAACAATTGGTATCTTGTTTTGCTTAAGTCTTTTAACCTCACGATCCATTATTTCGACGGGTTCTTCGATGAATTGAAGTTTTTCGTTGATTTGGATTTAATCTAACGGAATAGTGAGATCTTCTTTAGCAAAACATTTCTTCAAATTCAAGACGTGGAAAGTGTTATGTACAGCCGCGAGTTGTTGAGGTAACTCAAGTCGGTAAGCTACTGGTCCGACACGATCAATAATCTTGAATGGTCCAATATACCTTGGATTTAATTTCCCTCGTTTACCAAATCGAACAACGCCTTTCCAAGGTGCAACTTTAAGCATGACCATCTCTCCAATTTCAAATTCTATATCTTTTCTTTTAATGTCAGCGTAGCTCTTTTGTCGACTTTGGGCGGTTTTCAACCGTTGTTGAATTTGGATGATCTTCTCGGTAGTTTCTTGTATAATTTCCGGACCCGTAATCTGTCTATCCCCCACTTCACTCCAACAAATCGGAGACCTGCACTTTCTACCATAAAGTGCTTCAAACGGCGCCATCTCAATGCTTGAATGGTAGCTGTTGTTGTAGGAAAATTCTGCTAACGGTAGATGTCGATCCCAACTGTTTCCGAAATCAATAACACATGCTCGTAGCATGTCTTCAAGCGTTTGTATCGTCCTTTCGCTCTGCCCATCAGTTTGTGGATGATAGGCAGTACTCATGTCTAGACGAGTTCCTAATGCTTGTTGTAATGTCTGCCAGAATCTTGAAATAAATCTGCCATCCCTATCAGAGATAATAGAGATTGGTATTCCATGTCTGGAGATGACTTCCTTCAAATACAGTCGTGCTAACTTCTCCATCTTGTCATCTTCTCTTATTGGCAGGAAGTGTGCTGATTTGGTGAGACGATCAACTATTACCCAAATAGTATCAAAACCACTTGCAGTCCTTGGCAATTTAGTGATGAAATTCATGGTAATGTTTTCCCATTTCCATTCCGGGATTTCGGGTTGTTGAAGTAGACCTGATGGTTTCTGATGCTCAGCTTTGACCTTAGAACACGTCAAACATTCTCCTACGTATTTAGCAACATCGGCTTTCATACCCGGCCACCAAAAATGTTTCTTGAGATCCTTGTACATCTTCCCCGTTCCAGGATGTATTGAGTATCTGGTTTTATGAGCTTCTTTAAGTACCATTTCTCTCATATCTCCAAATTTTGGTACCCAAATCCTTTCAGCCCTATACCGGGTTCCGTCTTCCCGAATATTAAGATGCTTCTCCGATCCTTTGGGTATTTCATCCTTTAAATTTCCCTTTTTTAAAACTCCTTGTTGCGCCTCCTTTATTTGAGTAGTAAGGTTATTATGAATCATTATATTCATAGATTTTACTCGAATGGGTTCTCTGTCCTTCCTGCTCAAGGCATCGGCTACCACATTTGCCTTCCCCGGGTGGTAACGAATCTCAAAGTCGTAATCATTCAATAATTCAATCCACCTACGCTGCCTCATATTCAGTTGTTTTTGATTAAATATGTGTTGAAGACTTTTGTGGTCGGTATATATAATACTTTTGACCCCATATAAGTAGTGCCTCCAAGTCTTTAATGCAAAAACAACCGCGCCTAATTCCAAATCATGCGTCGTATAATTTTGTTCGTGAATCTTCAATTGTCTAGACGCATAAGTAATCACCTTCGTTCGTTGCATTAATACACAACCGAGACCTTGCTTTGATGCATCACAATAAATCACAAAATCATCATTCCCTTCAGGCAATGACAATATAGGTGCCGTAGTAAGCTTTTTCTTCAATAACTGAAACGCTTTCTCTTGTTCATCATTCCATTCAAATTTCTTCCCTTTATGCGTTAATGCAGTCAAGGGTTTTGCTGTTCTGGAAAAGTCTTGGATGAACCTTCTGTAGTAACCAGCTAGTCCTAAAAACTGGCGTATGTGTTTCGGAGTTTTCGGAGTTTCCCACTTTTCAACAGTTTCTATCTTTGCCGGATCCACCTTAATACCTTTTTTGTTCACTATGTGACCGAGGAATTGAACTTCTTCCAACCAAAATGCACACTTTGAAAACTTAGCGTACAATTCTTCCTTCCTCAATACTTCTAACACCTTTCTCAAATGTTCACCGTGTTCTTGGTCATACTTTGAGTAAATAAGTATGTCATCAATGAAAACAATGACAAACTTGTCAAGGTATGGTCCACACACTCGGTTCATAAGGTCCATGAACACAGCTGGTGCATTAGTTAAACCAAACGGCATGACCATAAACTCGTAATGACCGTAACGTGTTCTGAAAGCAGTCTTTGGAATATCATCGTCTTTCACCCGCATTTGATGATACCCGGAACGTAAGTCAATCTTTGAATAAACAGACGAGCCTTGTAGTTGATCAAATAAGTCGTCGATTCTCGGTAGTGGGTAGCGGTTCTTGATGGTAAGTTTGTTCAACTCTCGGTAGTCGATACACAACCTGAATGTACCATCTTTCTTCTTGACAAACAAAACAGGAGCTCCCCACGGTGATGTGCTTGGTCGAATGAAACCACGCTCTAAAAGTTCTTGTAATTGGCTTTGCAGTTCTTTCATCTCGCTGGGTGCGAGTCTGTAAGGAGCACGAGCTATTGGTGCAGCTCCTAGTACAAGATCTATTTGAAATTCAACGGATCGATGTAGGGGTAATCCCGGTAATTCTTTCGGAAATACATCGGGAAATTCTTTTGCAATGGGAACATCATTGATGCTCTTTTCTTTAGTTTGTACTTTCTCGACGTGTGCTAGAATAGCATAGCAACCTTTTCTTATTAGTTTTTGTGCCTTCAAATTACTAATAAGATGTAGCTTCGTGTTGCCCTTTTCTCCGTACACCATTAAGGGTTTTCCTTTTTCTCGTATAATGCGAATTGCATTTTTGTAACAAACGATCTCTGCTTTCACTTCTTTCAACCAGTCCATACCGATTATCACATCAAAACTCCCTAACTCTATTGGTATCAAATCAATCTTAAATGTTTTGCTAACTAGTTTAATTTCTCGATTTCGACATATATTATCTGCTGAAATTAATTTACCATTTGCTAATTTGAGTAAAAATTTACTATCCAAAGGCGTCAATGGACAACTTAATTTAGCACAAAAATCTCTACTCATATAGCTTCTATCCGTACCCGAATCAAATAAAACGTAAGCAGATTTATTGTCAATAAGAAACGTACCCGTAACAAGCTCCGGGTCTTCCTGTGCCTCTGCCGCATTAATATTGAAAACTCTTCCGCGGCCTTGTCCATTCGTGTTCTCCTGGTTCGGGCAATTTCTAATAATGTGGCCCGATTTTCCACATTTATAACAAACTACATTGGCATAACTTGCTACGACACTACTTGCTCCGCCATTACTCGTTCCGACACCATTTGTTCCTTTCGTTCTATTAACCCCTGGTCCGTAGACCTCACACTTCGCCGCGCTATGACCATTTCTTTTACACTTGTTGCAAAATTTGGTGCAGAACCCCGAGTGATACTTTTCACACCTTTGGCATAGCTGCTTCTGATTATTGTTGTTGTTGTTGCGGTTATTATTGTTGTTGGGATGATTGTTGTAGTTGCTGTTGTTGTTGTTGTTGTTGTTGTTGTTGTTGTTGTTGTTGTTAGGCCGTTTGTTGTAGTTGCGATTGATGTTGCGATTGTTGGGATAATTGTTGCGATTATTGTTGTAATTGCTGTTGTTGTTGTATTGGTGATTCTTATCACCGTTTTCCTCCCACTTTCTTTTGACTTGCTTCACATTGGCCTCTTTAGCGGTCTGTTCTTTAATTCTTTCTTCAATCTGGTTCACTAGTTTGTGAGCCATTCTACATGCCTGTTGTATGGAGGCGGGCTCGTGTGAAATTATATCTTCTTGGATTCTTTCCGGTAATCCTTTCACAAACGCGTCAATCTTCTCTTCCTCATCTTCGAATGCCCCCGGACACAATAGGCACAATTCTATGAATTGTCTTTCGTACGTGGTAATATCAAATTCTTGGGTTCGTAACTCTCTAAGTTCTGTTTTGAGCTTATTGACCTCGGTTCTGGGACGGTACTTCTCGTTCATCAAGTGCTTGAATGCTGACCATGGTAGTGCGTACGCATAGTCTTGTCCCACTTGCTCTAGATAGGTATTCCACCATGTTAACGCAGAACCTGTGAAGGTATGCGTAGCGTACTTCACTTTGTCCTCTTCAGTACACTTACTTATGGCAAACACCGATTCGACCTTCTCGGTCCACCGTTTCAATCCGATCGGTCCTTCGGTTGCATCAAATTCCAAAGGTTTGCAGGCAGTGAATTCTTTGTAGGTGCATCCTACACGATTTCCTGTACTGCTAGATCCAAGGTTATTGTTGGTATGTAGCGCAGCCTGTACTGCGGCTATGTTTGAAGCTAGAAAAGTACGGAATTCCTCTTCATTCATATTCATGGTGTGTCGAGTAGTCGGTGCCATTTCCTTCAAAATAGTCAAATGGAACAAGTTAATCATACAGAATATTAAGAGTAGTTAATAGTATTTCATAGCATAATATGAACTCATTTATAAAAGCTTTTTCTTCATATTAGCGTTTTATAAGTTTAAATTCGGGTAGTATCTACCCGTTAAGTTCATACTTAGTAGCTAATATACAATTCAACTACTACAATTCTATATGAAAAACTGATTATAATAATATTTCGCGTTCAAACTTTTACACAATATTTTACAAACTTACAATACCGCTTATTTTACATATAGCATGAAATATAGCACACAATAAATTTGATACAAGATGGTTGTGAAGATAATTCTAGCTAGTACACAAGTCGTTCAGCAAAGGCAATAAAGACACGTAATTCATACGTCCAGAAACAAGTCATGCATTCTGGTTTTACTAGGATTACTTCCCATCCTTGGTCTTGTGGAACATAACCGTTATGGCCGTTGATAAGATAGCGTGTTGTAACGTTTTCAAAGGGACGAGGGTTACGTAATGTCCAACAGTCCCGTAACAATCTAAAAACCTCATTTCTTACCCCAATTACCGACTCCGTCACTTGTGGAAACGTTTTGTTTAATAGTTGTAGCCCGATGTTCTTGTTCTCACTTTGGTGAGAAGCGAACATTACTAATCCGTAAGCATAACATGCTTCTTTATGTTGCATGTTAGCCGCTTTTTCTAAATCACGAAGTCCAATATTCGGATATATTGAGTCAAAATAATTTCTTAACCCGTTGCGTAAAATAGCATTTGGGTTCCCCGCAATATATGCGTCAAAGTAAACACATCGTAACTTATGGGTTTCCCAATGTGATATCCCCCATCTTTCAAACGAAAGTCTCTTATAAACCAAGACATTCTTGGAACGTTCTTCGAATGTCTTACAAACTGATCTCGCCTTAAATAGTTGTGCCGAGGAATTCTGACCGACTCCAGACAAGATTTCATCAATCATGTCTCCGGGTAGGTCTCTTAAAATATTGGGTTGTCTATCCATTTTGTGTTTTTATACTGTAAAATAGACAAGAGTTAGATTCATAAAAAAAAAATACTTATTAATACAAGCAATTTTTACATATATCATAAAGCATAAGCACACTATATTACATATATTACACCACACGAATACAACTATCTTATTTCGACTCGCTTGTTTCTTCTTCTTCGGTTTTGGTTCGTTTTGCCAAGTTTCTAGGGATATATGATGTTCCCCTAAAACGAGCCGTCGTTTTCCACATTGGTTTAGAAACACCTGGTGGTTTAGAGGTTCCCGGGTCATTGTTACAACTTAAGGACTTCGAGGGTTGACGATACATATAAAGTTCATCAGGGTTGGAATTAGATTTCTCTATTTTTATGCCCTTTCCCTTATTATTTTCTTTTGCCTTTTTAAATTTAGTTGGGGTAATTTCTATAACATCATCGGAATTCTCGTCGGAATCCGATTCATCGGAGAATTGGTAATCCTCCCAATATTTTGCTTCCTTGGCGGAAATACCATTAACCATAATTAACCTTGGTCGGTTGGTTGAGAATTTTCTTTTACTTAACCGTTTTATTATTTCCCCCACCGATTCTATTTCTTCATCCGGTTCCGATTCTTCTTCCGGTTCTGATTCTTCTTCCGGTTCCGACTCTTCTTCCGGTTCCTCTTCGGGAACTTGTGAATCAGTCCACGAATTATTCCAATTTACATTTGACTCTTCATTATTATTAGGTGAGTCAATGGGACTTGTTCTAGAGGTAGACATCTATCACATAATATCAAACGCGTTAAGAGATTAATATATCACATAATATTCACATGTTAAAAATATATAGTTTCCAAAAAAATTTGTTAAGCAATCATTTTTCAAGTAAACACGGTCGAAGTCCAGACTCACTAATGCATCCTAACAAACTCGATAAGACACACTAATGCAAAATTCTGGTTCTCTAAGACCAACGCTCGGATACCAACTGAAATGTCCCGTTCTTATTGATTAAAAACGTTCCATATTAATTGATTTCGTTGCGAGGTTTTGACCTCTATATGAGACGTTTTTCAAAGACTGCATTCATTTTAAAACAAACCATAACCTTTATTTCATCAATAAAGGTTTAAAAAGCTTTACGTAGATTATCAAATAATGATAATCTAAAATATCCTGTTTACACACGACCATTACATAATGGTTTACAATACAAATATGTTACAACAAAATAAGTTTCTTGAATGCAGTTTTTACACAATATCATACAAGCATGGACTCCAAATCTCGTCCTTATTTAAGTATGCGACAGCGGAAGCTCTTAATAATCACATGAGAATAAACATGCTTAAAACGTCAACAAAAATGTTGGTGAGTTATAGGTTTAACCTATATATATCAAATCATAATAATAAACCACAATATTTCATATTTCAATACACATCCCATACATAGAGATAAAAATCATTCATATGGTGAACACCTGGTAACCAACATTAACAAGATGCATATATAAGAATATCCCCATCATTCCGGGACACCCTTCGGATATGATATAAATTTCGAAGTACTAAAGCATCCGGTACTTTGGATGGGGTTTGTTAGGCCCAATAGATCTATCTTTAGGATTCGCGTCAATTAGGGTGTCTGTTCCCTAATTCTTAGATTACCAGACTTAATAAAAAGGGGCATATTCGATTTCGATAATTCAACCATAGAATGTAGTTTCACGTACTTGTGTCTATTTTGTAAATCATTTATAAATCCTGCATGTATTCTCATCCCAAAAATATTAGATTTTTAAAAGTGGGACTATAACTCACTTTCACAGATTTTTACTTCGTCGGGAAGTAAGACTTGGCCACTGGTTGATTCACGAACCTATAACAATATATACACATATATCAAAGTATGTTCAAAATATATTTACAACACTTTTAATATATTTTGATGTTTTAAGTTTATTAAGTCAGCTGTCCTCGTTAGTAACCTACAACTAGTTGTCTACAGTTAGATGTACAGAAATAAATCGATAAATATTATCTTGAATCAATCCACGACACAGTGTATACGTATCTCAGTATTGATCACAAATCAAACTATATATATTTTGGAATCAACCTCAACCCTGTATAGCTAACTCCAACATTCACATATAGAGTGTCTATGGTTGTTCCGAAATAAATATAGATGTGTCGACATGATAGGTCGAAACATTGTATACGTGTCTATGGTATCTCAAGATTACATAATATACAATACAAATTGATTAAGTTATGGTTGGAATAGATTTGTTACCAATTTTCACGTAGCTAAAATGAGAAAAATTATCCAATCTTGTTTTACCCATAACTTCTTCATTTTAAATCCGTTTTGAGTGAATCAAATTGCTATGGTTTCATATTGAACTCTATTTTATGAATCTAAACAGAAAAAGTATAGGTTTATAGTCAGAAAAATAAGTTACAAGTCGTTTTTGTAAAGGTAGTCATTTCAGTCGAAAGAACGACGTCTAGATGACCATTTTAGAAAACATACTTCCACTTTGAGTTTAACCATAATTTTTGGATATAGGTTCATGTTCAAAATAAAAATCATTTTCTCAGAATAACAACTTTTAAATCAAAGTTTATCATAGTTTTTAATTAACTAACCCAAAACAGCCCGCGGTGTTACTACGACGGCGTAAATTCGGTTTTACGGTGTTTTTCGTGTTTCCAGGTTTTAAATCATTAAGTTAGCATATTATATAGATATCGAACATGTGTTTAGTTGATTTTAAAAGTCAAGTTAGAAGGATTAACTTTTGTTTGCGAACAAGTTTAGAATTAACTAAACTATGTTCTAGTGATTACAAGTTTAAACCTTCGAATAAGATAGCTTTATATGTATGAATCGAATGATGTTATGAACATAATTACTACCTTAAGTTCCTTGGATAAACCTACTGAAAAAGAGAAAAATGGATCTAGCTTCAACGGATCCTTGGATGGCTCGAAGTTCTTGAAGCAGAATCATGACACGAAAACAAGTTCAAGTAAAATCATCACTTGAAATAAGATTGTTATAGTTATAGAAATTGAACCAAAGTTTGAATATGATTATTACCTTGTATTAGAATGATAACCTACTGTAAGAAACAAAGATTTCTTGAGGTTGGATGATCACCTTACAAGATTGGAAGTGAGCTAGCAAACTTGAAAGTATTCTTGATTTTATGTAACTAGAACTTGTAGAATATATGAAGAACACTTAGAACTTGAAGATAGAACTTGAGAGAGATCAATTAGATGAAGAAAATTGAAGAATGAAAGTGTTTGTAGGTGTTTTTGGTCGTTGGTGTATGGATTAGATATAAAGGATATGTAATTTTGTTTTCATGTAAATAAGTCATGAATGATTACTCATATTTTTGTAATTTTATGAGATATTTCATTCTAGTTGCCAAATGATGGTTCCTACATGTGTTAGGTGACTCACATGGGCTGCTAAGAGCTGATCATTGGAGTGTATATACCAATAGTACATACATCTAAAAGCTGTGTATTGTACGAGTACGAATACGGGTGCATACGAGTAGAATTGTTGATGAAACTGAACGAGGATGTAATTGTAAGCATTTTTGTTAAGTAGAAGTATTTTGATAAGTGTATTGAAGTCTTTCAAAAGTGTATAAATACAAATTAAAACACTACATGTATATACATTTTAACTGAGTCGTTAAGTCATCGTTAGTCGTTACATGTAAGTGTTGTTTTGAAACCTTTAGGTTAACGATCTTGTTAAATGTTGTTAACCCAATGTTTATAATATCAAATGAGATTTTAAATTATTATATTATCATGATATTATCATGTATGAATATCTCTTAATATGATATATATACATTAAATGTCTTTACAACGATAATCGTTACATATATGTCTCGTTTAAAAATCATTAAGTTAGTAGTATTGTTTTTACATATGTAGTTCATTGTTAATATACTTAATGATATGTTTACTTATTATAGTATCATGTTAACTATATATATATCCATATATATGTCATCATATAGTTTTTACAAGTTTTAACGTTCGTGAATCACCGGTCAACTTGGGTGGTCAATTGTCTATATGAAACATATTTCAATTAATCAAGTCTTAACAAGTTTGATTGCTTAACATGTTGGAAACATTTAATCATGTAAATATCAATCTCAATTAATATATATAAACATGGAAAAGTTCGGGTCACTACAGGATGCTCCTACAAAGAATTCACTGCCTGTAAACCTTTGGAATTCGATGGAACCGAGGGTCCAATCGGATTAAAATGGTGGACCGAAAAGGTTGAATCGGTGTTTTCCATAAGTAAATGTACTGAAGAAGACAAAGTAAAGTACGCTACGCATACCTTCACAGGTACTGCGTTAACATGGTGGAACACCTATCTCGAGCAGGTGGGACAAGATGCTGCTTACGCACTACCGTGGTCAGCATTCAAGCACTTGATGAACGAGCAGTACCTGAAATGTCCCGTTCTTATTGATTAAAAACGTTCCATATTAATTGATTTCGTTGCGAGGTTTTGACCTCTATATGAGACGTTTTTCAAAGACTGCATTCATTTTTAAAACAAACCATAACCTTTATTTCATAAATAAAGGTTTAAAAAGCTTTACGTAGATTATCAAATAATGATAATCTAAAATATCCTGTTTACACACGACCATTACATAATGGTTTACAATACAAATATGTTACATCGAAATCAGTTTCTTGAATGCAGTTTTTACACAATATCATACAAATATGGACTCCAAATCTTGTCCTTATTTTAGTATGCAACAGCGGAAGCTCTTAATATTCACCTGAGAATAAACATGCTTTAAACGTCAACAAAAATGTTGGTGAGTTATAGGTTTAACCTATATATATCAAATCGTAACAATAGACCACAAGATTTCATATTTCAATACACATCCCATACATAGAGATAAAAATTATTCATATGGTGAACACCTGGTAACCGACATTAACAAGATGCATATATAAGAATATCCCCATCATTCCGGGACACCCTTCGGATATGATATAAATTTCGAAGTACTAAAGCATCCGGTACTTTGGATGGGGTTTGTTAGGCCCAATAGATCTATCTTTAGGATTCGCGTCAATTAGGGTGTCTGTTCCCTAATTCTTAGATTACCAGACTTAATAAAAAGGGGCATATTCGATTTCGATAATTCAACCATAGAATGTAGTTTCACGTACTTGTGTCTATTTTGTAAATCATTTATAAAACCTGCATGTATTCTCATCCCAAAAATATTAGATTTTAAAAGTGGGACTATAACTCACTTTCACAGATTTTTACTTCGTCGGGAAGTAAGACTTGGCCACTGGTTGATTCACGAACCTATAACAATATATACATATATATCAAAGTATGTTCAAAATATATTTACAACACTTTTAATATATTTTGATGTTTTAAGTTTATTAAGTCAGCTGTCCTCGTTAGTAACCTACAACTAGTTGTCCACAGTTAGATGTACAGAAATAAATCGATAAATATTATCTTGAATCAATCCACGACCCAGTGTATACGTATCTCAGTATTGATCACAACTCAAACTATATATATTTTGGAATCAACCTCAACCCTGTATAGCTAACTCCAACATTCACATATAGAGTGTCTATGGTTGTTCCGAAATATATATAGATGTGTCGACATGATAGGTCGAAACATTGTATACGTGTCTATGGTATCTCAAGATTACATAATATACAATACAAGTTGATTAAGTTATGGTTGGAATAGATTTGTTACCAATTTTCACGTAGCTAAAATGAGAAAAATTATCCAATCTTGTTTTACCCATAACTTCTTCATTTTAAATCCGTTTTGAGTGAATCAAATTGCTATGGTTTCATATTGAACTCTATTTTATGAATCTAAACAGAAAAGTATAGGTTTATAGTCGGAAAAATAAGTTACAAGTCGTTTTTGTAAAGGTAGTCATTTCAGTCGAAAGAACGACGTCTAGATGACCATTTTAGAAAACATACTTCCACTTTGAGTTTAATCATAATTTTTGGATATAGTTTCATGTACATAATAAAAATAATTTTCTCAGAATAACAACTTTTAAATCAAAGTTTATCATAGTTTTTAATTAACTAACCTAAAACAGCCCGCGGTGTTACTACGACGGCGTAAATCCGGTTTTACGGTGTTTTTCGTGTTTCCAGGTTTTAAATCATTAAGTTAGAATATCATATAGATATAGAACATGTGTTTAGTTGATTTTAAAAGTCAAGTTAGAAGGATTATCTTTTGTTTGCGAACAAGTTTAGAATTAACTAAACCATGTTCTAGTGATTACAAGTTTAAACCTTCGAATAAGATAGCTTTATATGTATGAATCGAATGATGTTATGAACATCATTACTACCTTAATTTCCTTGGATAAACCTACTGGAAAAGAGAAAAATGGATCTAGCTTCAATGGATCCTTGGATGGCTCGAAGTTCTTGAAGCAGAATCATGACACGAAAACAAGTTCAAGTAAGATCATCACTTGAAATAAGATTGTTATAGTTATAGAAATTGAACCAAAGTTTGAATATGATTATTACCTTGTATTAGAATGATAACCTACTGTAAGAAACAAAGATTTCTTGAGGTTGGATGATCACCTTACAAGATTGGAAGTGAGCTAGCAAACTTGAAAGTATTCTTGATTTTATGAAACTAGAACTTTTGGAATTTATGAAGAACACTTAGAACTTGAAGATAGAACTTGAGAGAGATCAATTAGATGAAGAAAATTGAAGAATGAAAGTGTTTGTAGGTGTTTTTGGTCGTTGGTGTATGGATTAGATATAAAGGATATGTAATTTTGTTTTCATGTAAATAAGTCATGAATGATTACTCATATTTTTGTAATTTTATGAGATATTTCATGCTAGTTGCCAAATGATGGTTCCCACATGTGTTAGGTGACTCACATGGGCTGCTAAGAGCTGATCATTGGAGTGTATATACCAATAGTACATACATCTAAAAGCTGTGTATTGTACGAGTACGAATACGGGTGCATACGAGTAGAATTGTTGATGAAACTGAACGAGGATGTAATTGTAAGCATTTTTGTTAAGTAGAAGTATTTTGATAAGTGTATTGAAGTCTTTCAAAAGTGTATAAATACATATTAAAACACTACATGTATATACATTTTAACTGAGTCGTTAAGTCATCGTTAGTCGTTACATGTAAGTGTTGTTTTGAAACCTTTAGGTTAACGATCTTGTTAAATGTTGTTAACCCAATGTTTATAATATCAAATGAGATTTTAAATTATTATATTATCATGATATTATCATGTATGAATATCATTAAATGTCTTTACAACGATAATCGTTACATATATGTCTCGTTTAAAAATCATTAAGTTAGTAGTCTTGTTTTTACATATGTAGTTCATTGTTAATATACTTAATGATATGTTTACTTATCATAGTATCATGTTAACTATATATATATCCATATATATGTCATCATATAGTTTTTACAAGTTTTAACGTTCGTGAATCACCGGTCAACTTGGGTGGTCAATTGTCTATATGAAACATATTTCAATTAATCAAGTCTTAACAAGTTTGATTGCTTAACATGTTGGAAACATTTAATCATGTAAATATCAATCTCAATTAATATATATAAACATGGAAAAGTTCGGGTCACTACAGTACCTACCCGTTAAATAAATTTCGTCCCGAAATTTTAAGCTGTTGAAGGTGTTGACGAATCTTCTGTAAATAGATGCGGGTATTTCTTCTTCATCTGATCTTCACGCTCCCAGGTGAACTCGGGTCCTCTACGAGCATTCCATCGAACCTTAACAATTGGTATCTTGTTTTGCTTAAGTCTTTTAACCTCACGATCCATTATTTCGACGGGTTCTTCGATGAATTGAAGTTTTTCGTTGATTTGGATTTCATCTAACGGAATAGTGAGATCTTCTTTAGCAAAAAATTTCTTTAAATTCGAGACGTGGAAAGTGTTATGTACAGCCGCGAGTTGTTGAGGTAACTCTAGTCGGTAAGCTACTGGTCCGACACGATCAATAATCTTGAATGGTCCAATATACCTTGGATTTAATTTCCCTCGTTTACCAAATCGAACAACGCCTTTCCAAGGTGCAACTTTAAGCATGACCATCTCTCCAATTTCAAATTCTATATCTTTTCTTTTAATGTCAGCGTAGCTCTTTTGTCGACTTTGGGCGGTTTTCAACCGTTGTTGAATTTGGATGATCTTCTCGGTAGTTTCTTGTATAATCTCCGGACCCGTAATCTGTCTATCCCCCACTTCACTCCAACAAATCGGAGACCTGCACTTTCTACCATAAAGTGCTTCAAACGGCGCCATCTCAATGCTTGAATGGTAGCTGTTGTTGTAGGAAAATTCTGCTAACGGTAGATGTCGATCCCAACTGTTTCCGAAATCAATAACATATGCTCGTAGCATGTCTTCAAGCGTTTGTATCGTCCTTTCGCTCTGCCCATCAGTTTGTGGATGATAGGCAGTACTCATGTCTAGACGAGTTCCTAATGCTTGCTGTAATGTCTGCCAGAATCTTGAAATAAATCTGCCATCCCTATCAGAGATAATAGAGATTGGTATTCCATGTCTGGAGATGACTTCCTTCAAATACAGTCGTGCTAACTTCTCCATCTTGTCATCTTCTCTTATTGGCAAGAAGTGTGCTGATTTGGTGAGACGGTCAACTATTACCCAAATAGTATCAAAACCACTTGCAGTCCTTGGCAATTTAGTGATGAAATCCATGGTAATGTTTTCCCATTTCCATTCTGGAATTTCGGGTTGTTGAAGTAGACCTGATGGTTTCTGATGCTCAGCTTTGACCTTAGAACACGTCAAACATTCTCCTACGTATTTAGCAACATCGGCTTTCATACCCGGCCACCAAAAATATTTCTTGAGATCCTTGTACATCTTCCCCATTCCAGGATGTATTGAGTATCTGGTTTTATGAGCTTCTCTAAGTACCATTTCTCTCATATCTCCAAATTTTGGTACCCAAATCCTTTCAGCCCTATACCGGGTTCCGTCTTCCCGAATATTAAGATGCTTCTCCGATCCTTTGGGTATTTCATCCTTTAAATTTCCCTCTTTTAAAACTCCTTGTTGCGCCTCCTTTATTTGAGTAGTAATGTTATTATGAATCATTATATTCATAGATTTTACTCGAATGGGTTCTCTGTCCTTCCTGCTCAAGGCATCGGCTACCACATTTGCCTTCCCCGGGTGGTAACGAATCTCAAAGTCGTAATCATTCAATAATTCAATCCACCTACGCTGCCTCATATTCAGTTGTTTCTGATTAAATATGTGTTGAAGACTTTTGTGGTCGGTATATATAATACTTTTGACCCCATATAAGTAGTGCCTCCAAGTCTTTAATGCAAAAACAACCGCGCCTAATTCCAAATCATGCGTCGTATAATTTTGTTCGTGAATCTTCAATTGTCTAGACGCATAAGCAATCACCTTCGTTCGTTGCATTAATACACAACCGAGACCTTGCTTTGATGCATCACAATAAATCACAAAATCATCATTCCCTTCAGGCAATGACAATATAGGTGCCGTAGTTAGCTTTTTCTTCAATAACTGAAACGCTTTCTCTTGTTCATCATTCCATTCAAATTTCTTCCCTTTATGCGTTAATGCAGTCAAGGGTTTTGCTATTCTGGAAAAGTCTTGGATGAACCTTCTGTAGTAACCAGCTAGTCCTAAAAACTGGCGTATGTGTTTCGAAGTTTTCGGGGTTTCCCACTTTTCAACAGTTTCTATCTTTGCCGGATCCACCTTAATACCTTCTTTGTTCACTATGTGACCGAGGAATTGAACTTCTTCCAACCAAAATGCACACTTTGAAAACTTAGCGTACAATTCTTCCTTCCTCAATACTTCTAACACCTTTCTCAAATGTTCACCGTGTTCTTGGTCATTCTTTGAGTAAATAAGTATGTCATCAATGAAAACAATGACAAACTTGTCAAGGTATGGTCCACACACTCGGTTCATAAGGTCCATGAACACAGCTGGTGCATTAGTTAAACCAAACGGCATGACCATAAACTCGTAATGACCGTAACGTGTTCTGAAAGCAGTCTTTGGAATATCATCTTCTTTCACCCGCATTTGATGATACCCGGAACGTAAGTCAATCTTTGAATAAACAGACGAGCCTTGTAGTTGATCAAATAAGTCATCGATTCTCGGTAGTGGGTAGCGGTTCTTGATGGTAAGCTTGTTCAACTCTCGGTAGTCGATACACAACCTGAATGTACCATCTTTCTTCTTGACAAACAAAATAGGAGCTCCCCACGGTGATGTGCTTGGTCGAATGAAACCACGCTCTAAAAGTTCTTGTAATTGGCTTTGTAGTTCTTTCATCTCGCTGGGTGCGAGTCTGTAAGGAGCACGAGCTATTGGTGCAGCTCCTGGTACAAGATCTATTTGAAATTCAACGGATCGATGTGGGGGTAATCCCGGTAATTCTTTCGGAAATACATCAGGAAATTCTTTTGCGACGGGAACATCATTGATGCTCTTTTCTTCAGTTTGTACTTTCTCGACGTGTGCTAGAACAGCATAGCAACCTTTTCTTATTAGTTTTTGTGCCTTCAAATTACTAATAAGATGTAGCTTCGTGTTGCCCTTTTCTCCGTACACCATTAAGGGTTTTCCTTTTTCTCGTATAATGCGAATTGCATTTTTGTAACAAACGATCTCCGCTTTCACTTCTTTCAACCAGTCCATACCGATTATCACATCAAAACTCCCTAACTCTACTGGTATCAAATCAATCTTAAATGTTTCGCTAACCAGTTTAATTTCTCGATTCCGACATATATTATCTGCTGAAATTAATTTACCATTTGCTAATTCGAGTAAAAATTTACTATCCAAAGGCGTCAATGGACAACTTAATTTAGCACAAAAATCTCTACTCATATAGCTTCTATCCGCACCCGAATCAAATAAAACGTAAGCAGATTTATTGTCAATAAGAAACGTACCCGTAACAAGCTCCGGGTCTTCCTGTGCCTCTGCCGCATTAATATTGAAAACTCTTCCACGGCCTTGTCCATTCGTGTTCTCCTGGTTCGGGTAATTTCTAATAATGTGGCCTGGTTTTCCACATTTATAACAAACTACATTGGCATAACTTGCTCCGACACTACTTGCTCCGCCATTACTCGTTCCGACACCATTTGTTCCTTTCGTTCTATTAACCCCTGGTCCGTAGACCTCACACTTCGCCGCGCTATGACCATTTCTTTTACACTTGTTGCAAAATTTGGTGCAGAACCCCGAGTGATTCTTTTCACACCTTTGGCATAGCTGCTTCTGATTGTTGTTGTTGTTGCGGTTATTATTGTTGTTGGGATGATTGTTGTAGTTGCTGTTGTTGTTGTTGTTGTTGTTGTTGTTGTTGTTGTTGTTGTTGTTGTTGTTGTTGTTGGGCCGTTTGTTGTAGTTGCGATTGATGTTGCGATTGTTGGGATAATTGTTGCGATTATTGTTGTAATTGTTGTTGTTGTTGTATTGGTGATTCTTATCACCGTTTTCCTCCCACTTTCTTTTGACTTGCTTCACATTGGCCTCTTCAGCAGTCTGTTCTTTAATTCTTTCTTCAATTTGGTTCACGAGTTTGTGAGCCATTCTACATGCCTGTTGTATGGAGGCGGGCTCGTGTGAACTTATATCTTCTTGGATTCTTTCCGGTAATACTTTCACAAACGCGTCGATCTTCTCTTCCTCATCTTCGAATGCTCCCGGACACAATAGGCACAATTCTGTGAATCGTCTTTCGTACGTGGTAATATCAAATCCTTGGGTTCGTAACCCTCTAAGTTCTGTCTTGAGCTTATTGACCTCGGTTCTGGGACGGTACTTCTCGTTCATCAAGTGCTTGAATGCTGACCACGGTAGTGCGTACGCATCGTCTTGTCCCACTTGCTCTAGATAGGTATTCCACCATGTTAACGCAGAACCTGTGAAGGTATGCGTAGCGTACTTTACTTTGTCCTCTTCAGTACACTTACTTATGGCAAACACCGATTTGACCTTCTCGGTCCACCGTTTCAATCCGATCGGTCCTTCGGTTCCATCAAATTCCAAAGGTTTGCAGGCAGTGAATTCTTTGTATGTGCATCCTACACGATTTCCTGTACTGCTAGATCCAAGGTTATTGTTGGTATGTAGCGCAGCCTGTACTGCGGCTATGTTTGAAGCTAGAAAAGTACGGAATTCCTCTTCATTCATATTCACGGTGTGTCGAGTAGTCGGTGCCATTTCCTTCAAAATAGTTAAATGGAACAAGTTAATCATACAGAATATTAAGAGTAGTTAATAGTATTTCGTAGCATAATATGAACTCATTTATAAAAGCTTTTTCTTCATATTAGCGTTTTATAAGTTTAAATTCGGGTAGTACCTACCCGTTAAGTTCATACTTAGTAGCTAATATACAATTCAACTACTACAATTCTATATGAAAAACTGATTATAATAATATTTCGCGTTCAAACTTTTATACAATATTTTACAAACTTACAATACCGCTTATTTTACATAAAGCATGAAATATAGCACACAATAACTTTGATACAAGATAGTTGTGAAGACAATTCTAGCTAGTACACAAGTCGTTCAGCAAAGGCAATAAAGACACGTAATTCATACGTCCAGAAACAAGTCATGCATTCTGGTTTTACTAGGACTACTTCCCATCCTTGGTCTTGTGCAACATAACCGTTATGGCCGTTGATAAGACAGCGTGTTGTAACGTCGTCAAAGGGACGAGGGTTACGTAATGTCCAACAGTCCCGTAATAATCTAAAAACCTCATTTCTTACCCCAATTACCGACTCCGTCACTTGTGGAAACGTTTTGTTTAATAGTTGTAGCCCGATGTTCTTGTTCTCACTTTGGTGAGAAGCGAACATTACTAATCCGTAAGCATAACATGCTTCTTTATGTTGCATGTTAGCCGCTTTTTCTAAATCACGAAGTCCAATATTCGGATATATTGAGTCAAAATAATTTCTTAACCCGTTGCGTAAAATAGCATTTGGGTTCCCCGCAATATATGCGTCAAAGTAAACACATCGTAACTTATGGGTTTCCCAATGTGATATCCCCCATCTTTCAAACGAAAGTCTCTTATAAACCAAGACATTCTTGGAACGTTCTTCGAATGTCTTACAAACTGATCTCGCCTTAAATAGTTGTGCCGAAGAATTCTGGCCGACTCTAGACAAGATTTCATCAATCATGTCTCCGGGTAGGTCTCTTAAAATATTGGGTTGTCTATCCATTTTGTGTTTTCAAACTGTAAAATAGACAAGAGTTAGATTCATAAAAAAATACTTATTAATACAAGCAATTTTTACATATATCATAAAGCATAAGAACACTATATTACATATATTACACCACACGAATACAACTATCTTATTCCGACTCGCTCGTTTCTTCTTCTTCGGTTTTGGTTCGTTTTGCCAAGTTTCTAGGGATATATGATGTTCCCCTAATACGAGCCGTCGTTGTCCACATTGGTTTAGAAAAACCTGGTGGTTTAGAGGTTCCCGGGTCATTGTTACAACTTAAGGACTTCGGGCGTTGACGATACATATAAAGTTCATCGGGGTTGGAATTAGATTTCTCTATTTTTATGCCCTTTCCCTTATTATTTTCTTTTGCCTTTTTAAATTCAGTTGGGGTAATTTCTATAACATCATCGGAATTCTCGTCGGAATCCGATTCATCGGAGAATTGGTAATCCTCCCAATATTTTGCTTCCTTGGCGGAAACACCATTGACCATAATTTGTAGTGACCCGAACTTTTCCATGTTTATATATATTAATTGAGATTGATATTTACATGATTAAATGTTTCCAACATGTTAACCAATCAAACTTGTTAAGACTTGATTAATTGAAATATGTTTCATATAGACAATTGACCACCCAAGTTGACCGGTGATTCACGAACGTTAAAACTTGTAAAAAACTATATGATGACATATATATGGTTATATATATAGTTAACATGATATTATTATAAGTAAACATATCATTAATTATATTAACAATGAACTACATATGTAAAAACAAGACTACTAACTTAATGATTTTGAAACGAGACATATATGTAACGTTTATCGTTGTAACGACATTTAATGTATACATATCATATTAAGAGATATTCGTACATCATAATATCATGATAATATAATAATTTAAAATCTCTTTTGATAATATAAACATTGGGTTAACAACATTTAACAAGATCGTTAACCTAAAGGTTTCAAAACAACATTTACATGTAACGACTAACGATGACTTAACGACTCAGTTAAAATGTATATACATGTAGTGTTTTAATATGTATTCATACACTTTTGAAAGACTTCAAGACACTTATCAAAATACTTCTACTTAACAAAAATGCTTACAATTAGATCCTCGTTCAGTTTATCAACAATTCTACTCGTATGCACCCGTATTCGTACTCGTACAATACACAGCTTTTAGATGTATGTACTATTGGTATATACACTCCAATGATCAGCTCTTAGCAGCCCATGTGAGTCACCTAACACATGTGGGAACCATCATTTGGCAACTAGCATGAAATATCTCATAAAATTACAAAAATATGAGTAATCATTCATGACTTATTTACATGAAAACAAAATAACATATCCTTTATATCTAATCCATACACCAACGACCAAAAACACCTACAAACACTTTCATTCTTCAATTTTCTTCATCTAATTAATCTCTCTCAAGTTCTATCTTCATGTTCTAAGTGTTCTTCATAAATTCTAAAAGTTCTAGTTTCATAAAATCAAGAATACTTTCAAGTTTGCTAGCTCACTTCCAATCTTGTAAGGTGATCATCCAACCTCAAGAAATCTTTGCTTCTTACAGTAGGTTATCATTCTAATACAAGGTAATAATCATATTCAAACTTTGGTTCAATTTCTATAACTATAACAATCTTATTTCAAGTGATGATCTTACTTGAACTTGTTTTCGTGTCATGATTCTGCTTCAAGAACTTCGAGCCATCCAAGGATCCATTGAAGCTAGATCCATTTTTCTCTTTTCCAGTAGGTTTATCCAAGGAACTTAAGGTAGTAATGATGTTCATAACATCATTCGATTCATACATATAAAGCTATCTTATTCGAAGGTTTAAACTTGTAATCACTAGAACATAGTTTAGTTAATTCTAAACTTGTTCGCAAACAAACGTTAATCCTTCTAACTTGACTTTTAAAATCAACTAAACACATGTTATATATCTATATGATATGCTAACTTAATGATTTAAAACCTGGAAACATGAAAAACACCGTAAAACCGGATTTACGCCGTCGTAGTAACACCGCGGGCTGTTTTGGGTTAGTTAATTAAAAACTATGATAAACTTTGATTTAAAAGTTGTTATTCTGAGAAAATGATTTTTATTATGAACATGAAACTATATCCAAAAATTATGGTTAAACTCAAAGTGGAAGTATGTTTTCTAAAATGGTCATCTAGACGTCGTTCTTTCGACTGAAATGACTACCTTTACAAAAACGACTTGTAACTTATTTTTCCGACTAGAAACCTATACTTTTTTTTGTTTAGATTCATAAAATAGAGTTCAATATGAAACCATAGCAATTTGATTCACTCAAAACGGATTTAAAATGAAGAAGTTATGGGTAAAACAAGATTGGATAATTTTTCTCATTTTAGCTACGTGAAAATTGGTAACAAATCTATTCCAACCATAACTTAATCAACTTGTATTATATATTATGTAATCTTGAGATACCATAGACACGTATACAATGTTTCGACCTATCATGTCGACACATCTATATATATTTCGGAACAACCATAGACACTCTATATGTGAATGTTGGAGTTAGCTATACAGGGTTGAGGTTGATTCCAAAATATATATAGTTTGAGTTGTGATCAATACTGAGATACGTATACACTGGGTCGTGGATTGATTCAAGATAATATTTATTGATTTATTTCTGTACATCTAACTGTGGACAACTAGTTGTAGGTTACTAACGAGGACAGCTGACTTAATAAACTTAAAACATCAAAATCTATTAAAAGTGTTGTAAATATATTTTGAACATACCTTGATATATATGTATATATTGTTATAGGTTCGTGAATCAACCAGTGGCCAAGTCTTACTTCCCGACGAAGTAAAAATCTGTGAAAGTGAGTTATAGTCCCACTTTTAAAATCTAATATTTTTGGGATGAGAATACATGCAGGTTTTATAAATGATTTACAAAATAGACACAAGTACGTGAAACTACATTCTATGGTTGAATTATCGAAATCGAATATGTCCCTTTTATAAAGTCTGGTAATCTAAGAATTAGGGAACAGACACCCTAATTGACGCGAATCCTAAAGATAGATCTATTGGGCCTAACAAACCCCATCCAAAGTACCGGATGCTTTAGTACTTCGAAATTTATATCATATCCGAAGGGTGTCCCGGAATGATGGGGATATTCTTATATATGCATCTTGTTAATGTCGGTTACCAGGTGTTCACCATATGAATGATTTTTATCTCTATGTATGGGATGTGTATTGAAATATGAAATCTTGTGGTCTATTGTTACGATTTGATATATATAGGTTAAACCTATAACTCACCAACATTTTTGTTGACGTTTAAAGCATGTTTATTCTCAGGTGAATATTAAGAGCTTCCGCTGTTGCATACTAAAATAAGGACAAGATTTGGAGTCCATGTTTGTATGATATTGTGTAAAAACTGCATTCAAGAAACTGATTTCGATGTAACATATTTGTATTGTAAACCATTATGTAATGGTCGTGTGTAAACAGGATATTTTAGATTATCATTATTTGATAATCTACGAAAAGCTTTTTAAACCTTTATTTATGAAATAAAGGTTATGGTTTGTTTTAAAAATGAATGCAGTCTTTGAAAAACGTCTCATATAGAGGTCAAAACCTCGCAACGAAATCAATTAATATGGAACGTTTTTAATCAATAAGAACGGGACATTTCAGTTGGTATCAGAGCGTTGGTCTTAGAGAACCAGAATTTTTCATTAGTGTGTCTTATCGAGTTTGTTAGGATGCATTAGTGAGTCTGAACTTCGACCGTGTTTACTTGAAAAATGATTGCTTAACAAATTTTGTTGGAAACTATATATTTTTAACATGTGAATATTATGTGATATATTAATCTCTTAACGCGTTTGATATTATGTGATAGATGTCTACCTCTAGAACAAGTCCCATTGACTCACCTAATAATAATGAAGAGTCAAATGTAAATTGGAATGATTCGTGGACTGATTCACAAGTTCCCGAAGAGGAACCGGAAGAAGAGTCGGAACCGGAAGAAGAATCGGAACCGGAAGAAGAATCGGAACCGGATGAAAAAATAGAACCGGTGGGGGAAATAATAAAACGGTTAAGTAAAAGAAAATCCTCAACCAACCGACCAAGGTTAATTATGGTCAATGGTGTTTCCACCAAGGAAGCAAAATATTGGGAGGATTACCAATTCTCCGATGAATCGGATTCCGACGAGAATTCCGATGATGTTGTAGAAATTACCCCAACTGAATTTAAAAAGGCAAAAGAAAATAATAAGGGAAAGGGCATAAAAATAGAGAAATCTAATTCCAACCCCGATGAACTTTATATGTATCGTCAACGCCCGAAGACCTTAAGTTGTAACAATGACCCGGGAACCTCTAAACCACCAGGTTTTTCTAAACCAATGTGGACAACGACGGCTCGTATTAGGGGAACATCATATATCCCTAGAAACTTGGCAAAACGAACCAAAACCGAAGAAGAAGAAACGAGCGAGTCGGAATAAGATAGTTGTATTCGTGTGGTGTAATATATGTAATATAGTGTTCTTATGCTTTATGATATATGTAAAAATTGCTTGTATTAATAAGTATTTTTTTTATGAATCTAACTCTTGTCTATTTTACAGTTTAAAAACACAAAATGGATATACAACCCAATATTTTAAGAGACCTACCCGGAGACATGATTGATGAAATCTTGTCTAGAGTCGGCCAGAATTCCTCGGCACAACTATTTAAGGCGAGATCAGTTTGTAAGACATTCGAAGAACGTTCCAAGAATGTCTTGGTTTATAAGAGACTTTCGTTTGAAAGATGGGGGATATCACATTGGGAAACCCATAAGTTACGATGTGTTTACTTTGACGCATATATTGCGGGGAACCCAAATGCTATTTTACGCAACGGGTTAAGAAATTATTTTGACTCAATATATCCGAATATTGGACTTCGTGATTTAGAAAAAGCGGCTAACATGCAACATAAAGAAGCATGTTATGCTTACGGATTAGTAATGTTCGCTTCTCACCAAAGTGAGAACAAGAACATCGGGCTACAACTATTAAACAAAACGTTTCCACAAGTGACGGAGTCGGTAATTGGGGTAAGAAATGAGGTTTTTAGATTATTACGGGACTGTTGGACATTACGTAACCCTCGTCCCTTTGACGACGTTACAACACGCTGTCTTATCAACGGCCATAACGGTTATGTTGCACAAGACCAAGGATGGGAAGTAGTCCTAGTAAAACCAGAATGCATGACTTGTTTCTGGACGTATGAATTACGTGTCTTTATTGCCTTTGCTGAACGACTTGTGTACTAGCTACAATTATCTTCACAACTATCTTGTATCAAAGTTATTGTGTGCTATATTTCATGCTTTATGTAAAATAAGAGGTATTGTAAGTTTGTAAAATATTGTATAAAAGTTTGAACGCGAAATATTATTATAATCAGTTTTTCATATAGAATTGTAGTAGTTGAATTGTATATTAGCTACTAAGTATGAACTTAACGGGTAGGTACTACCCGAATTTAAACTTATAAAACGCTAATATGAAGAAAAAGCTTTTATAAATGAGTTCATATTATGCTACAAAATACTATTAACTACTCTTAATATTCTGTATGATTAACTTGTTCCATTTAACTATTTTGAAGGAAATGGCACCGACTACTCGACACACCGTGAATATGAATGAAGAGGAATTTCGTACTTTTCTAGCTTCAAACATAGCCGCAGTACAGGCTGCGCTACATACCAACAATAACCTTGGATCTAGCAGTACAGGAAATCGTGTAGGATGCACCTACAAAGAATTCACTGCCTGCAAACCTTTGAAATTTGATGGAACCGAAGGACCGATCGGATTGAAACGGTGGACCGAGAAGGTCGAATCGGTGTTTGCCATAAGTAAGTGTACTGAAGAGGACAAAGTGAAGTACGCTACGCATACCTTCACAGGTTCTGCGTTAACATGGTGGAATACCTATCTAGAGCAAGTGGGACAAGATGATGCGTACGCACTACCGTGGTCAGCATTCAAGCACTTGATGAACGAGAAGTACCGTCCCAGAACTGAGGTCAATAAGCTCAAGACAGAACTTAGAGGGTTACGAACCCAAGGATTTGATATTACCACGTACGAAAGACGATTCACAGAATTGTGCCTATTGTGTCCGGGAGCATTCGAAGATGAGGAAGAGAAGATCGACGCGTTTGTGAAAGGATTACCGGAAAGAATCCAAGAAGATATAAGTTCACACGAGCCCACCTCCATACAACAGGCATGTAGAATGGCTCACAAACTCGTGAACCAAATTGAAGAAAGAATTAAAGAACAGACTGCTGAAGAGGCCAATGTGAAGCAAGTCAAAAGAAAGTGGGAGGAAAACGGTGATAAGAATCACCAATACAACAACAACAGCAATTACAACAATAATCGCAACAATTATCCCAACAATCGCAACATCAATCGCAACTACAACAAACGGCCCAACAACAACAACAACAACAACAACAACAACAACAACAACAACAACAGCAACTACAACAATCATCCCAACAACAATAATAACCGCAACAACAACAACAATCAGAAGCAGCTATGCCAAAGGTGTGAAAAGAATCACTCGGGGTTCTGCACCAAATTTTGCATCAAGTGTAAAAGAAATGGTCATAGCGCGGCGAAGTGTGAGGTCTACGGACCAGGGGTTAATAGAACGAAAGGAACAAATGGTGTCGGAACGAGTAATGGCGGAGCAAGTAGTGTCGGAGCAAGTTATGCCAATGTAGTTTGTTATAAATGTGGAAAACCGGGCCACATTATTAGAAATTGCCCGAACCAGGAGAACACGAATGGACAAGGCCGTGGAAGAGTTTTCAATATTAATGCGGCAGAGGCACAGGAAGACCCGGAGCTTGTTACGGGTACGTTTCTTATTGACAATAAATCTGCTTACGTTTTATTTGATTCGGGTGCGGATAGAAGCTATATGAGTAGAGATTTTTGTGCTAAATTAAGTTGTCCATTGACGCCTTTGGATAGTAAATTTTTACTCGAATTAGCAAATGGTAAATTAATTTCAGCAGATAATATATGTCGGAATCGAGAAATTAAACTGGTTAGTGAAACATTTAAGATTGATTTGATACCAGTAGAGTTAGGGAGTTTTGATGTGATAATCGGTATGGACTGGTTGAAAGAAGTGAAAGCGGAGATCGTTTGTTACAAAAATGCAATTCGCATTATACGAAAAAAAGGAAAACCCTTAATGGTGTACGGAGAAAAGGGCAACACGAAGCTACATCTTATCAGTAATTTGAAGGCACAAAAACTAATAAGAAAAGGTTGCTATGCTGTTCTAGCACACGTCGAGAAAGTACAAACTGAAGAAAAGAGCATCAATGATGTTCCCGTCGCAAAAGAATTTCCTGATGTATTTCCGAAAGAATTACCGGGATTACCCCCACATCGATCCGTTGAATTTCAAATAGATCTTGTACCAGGAGCTGCACCAATAGCTCGTGCTCCTTACAGACTCGCACCCAGCGAGATGAAAGAACTACAAAGCCAATTACAAGAACTTTTAGAGCGTGGTTTCATTCGACCAAGCACATCACCGTGGGGAGCTCCTGTTTTGTTTGTCAAGAAGAAAGATGGTACATTCAGGTTGTGTATCGACTACCGAGAGTTGAACAAAATTACCATCAAGAACCGCTACCCACTACCGAGAATCGATGACTTATTTGATCAACTACAAGGCTCGTCTATTTATTCAAAGATTGACTTACGTTCCGGGTATCATCAAATGCGGGTGAAAGAAGATGATATTCCAAAGACTGCTTTCAGAACACGTTACGGTCATTATGAGTTTATGGTCATGCCGTTTGGTTTAACTAATGCACCAGCTGTGTTCATGGACCTTATGAACCGAGTGTGTGGACCATACCTTGACAAGTTTGTCATTGTTTTCATTAATGACATACTTATTTACTCAAAGAATGACCAAGAACACGGTGAACATTTGAGAAAGGTGTTAGAAGTATTGAGGAAGGAAAAATTGTACGCTAAGTTTTCAAAGTGTGCATTTTGGTTGGAAGAAGTTCAATTCCTCGGTCACATAGTGAACAAAGAAGGTATTAAGGTGGATCCGGCAAAGATAGAAACTGTTGAAAAGTGGGAAACCCCGAAAACTCCGAAACACATACGCCAGTTTTTAGGACTAGCTGGTTACTACAGAAGGTTCATCCAAGACTTTTCCAGAATAGCAAAACCCTTGACTGCATTAACGCATAAAGGGAAGAAATTTGAATGGAATGATGAACAAGAGAAAGCGTTTCAGTTATTGAAGAAAAAGCTAACAACGGCACCTATATTGTCATTGCCTGAAGGGAATGATGATTTTGTGATTTATTGTGACGCATCAAAGAAAGGTCTCGGTTGTGTATTAATGCAACGAACGAAGGTGATTGCTTATGCGTCTAGACAATTGAAGATTCACGAACAAAATTATACGACGCATGATTTGGAATTAGGCGCGGTTGTTTTTGCATTAAAGACTTGGAGGCACTACTTATATGGGGTCAAAAGTATTATATATACCGACCACAAAAGTCTTCAACACATATTTAATCAGAAACAACTGAATATGAGGCAGCGTAGGTGGATTGAATTGTTGAATGATTACGACTTTGAGATTCGTTACCACCCGGGGAAGGCAAATGTGGTAGCCGATGCCTTGAGCAGGAAGGACAGAGAACCCATTCGAGTAAAATCTATGAATATAATGATTCATAATAACCTTACTACTCAAATAAAGGAGGCACAACAAGGAGTTTTAAAAGAGGGAAATTTAAAGGATGAAATACCCAAAGGATCGGAGAAGCATCTTAATATTCGGGAAGACGGAACCCGGTATAGGGCTGAAAGGATTTGGGTACCAAAATTTGGAGATATGAGAGAAATGGTACTTAGAGAAGCTCATAAAACCAGATACTCAATACATCCTGGAACGGGGAAGATGTACAAGGATCTCAAGAAACATTTTTGGTAGCCGGGTATGAAAGCCGATGTTGCTAAATACGTAGGAGAATGTTTGACGTGTTCTAAGGTCAAAGCTGAGCATCAGAAACCATCAGGTCTACTTCAACAACCCGAAATCCCGGAATGGAAATGGGAAAACATTACCATGGATTTCATCACTAAATTGCCAAGGACTGCAAGTGGTTTTGATACTATTTGGGTAATAGTTGATCGTCTCACCAAATCAGCACACTTCCTGCCAATAAGAGAAGATGACAAGATGGAGAAGTTAGCACGACTGTATTTGAAGGAAGTCGTCTCCAGACATGGAATACCAATCTCTATTATCTCTGATAGGGATGGCAGATTTATTTCAAGATTCTGGCAGACATTACAGCAAGCATTAGGAACTCGTCTAGACATGAGTACTGCCTATCATCCACAAACTGATGGGCAGAGCGAAAGGACGATACAAACGCTTGAAGACATGCTACGAGCATGTGTTATTGATTTCGGAAACAGTTGGGATCGACATCTACCGTTAGCAGAATTTTCCTACAACAACAGCTACCATTCAAGCATTGAGATGGCGCCGTTTGAAGCACTTTATGGTAGAAAGTGCAGGTCTCCGATTTGTTGGAGTGAAGTGGGGGATAGACAGATTACGGGTCCGGAGATTATACAAGAAACTACCGAGAAGATCATCCAAATTCAACAACGGTTGAAAACCGCCCAAAGTCGACAAAAGAGCTACGCTGACATTAAAAGAAAAGATATAGAATTTGAAATTGGAGAGATGGTCATGCTTAAAGTTGCACCTTGGAAAGGCGTTGTTCGATTTGGTAAACGAGGGAAATTAAATCCAAGGTATATTGGACCATTCAAGATTATTGATCGTATCGGACCAGTAGCTTACCGACTAGAGTTACCTCAACAACTCGTGGCTGTACATAACACTTTCCACGTCTCAAATTTAAAGAAATGTTTTGCTAAAGAAGATCTCACTATTCCGTTAGATGAAATCCAAATCAACGAAAAACTTCAATTCATCGAAGAACCCGTCGAAATAATGGATCGTGAGGTTAAAAGACTTAAGCAAAACAAGATACCAATTGTTAAGGTTCGATGGAATGCTCGTAGAGGACTCGAGTTCACCTGGGAGTGTGAAGATCAGATGAAGAAGAAATACCCGCATTTATTTCCAGAAGATTCGTCAACACCTTCAACAGCTTAAAATTTCGGGACGAAATTTATTTAACGGGTAGGTACTGTAGTGACCCGAACTTTTCCATGTTTATATATATTAATTGAGATTGATATTTACATGATTAAATGTTTCCAACATGTTAACCAATCAAACTTGTTAAGACTTGATTAATTGAAATATGTTTCATATAGACAATTGACCACCCAAGTTGACCGGTGATTCACGAACGTTAAAACTTGTAAAAAACTATATGATGACATATATATGGTTATATATATAGTTAACATGATATTATGATAAGTAAACATATCATTAATTATATTAACAATGAACTACATATGTAAAAACAAGACTACTAACTTAATGATTTTGAAACGAGACATATATGTAACGTTTATCGTTGTAACGACATTTAATGTATACATATCATATTAAGAGATATTCGTACATCATAATATCATGATAATATAATAATTTAAAATCTCTTTTGATAATATAAACATTGGGTTAACAACATTTAACAAGATCGTTAACCTAAAGGTTTCAAAACAACACTTACATGTAACGACTAACGATGACTTAACGACTCAGTTAAAATGTATATACATGTAGTGTTTTAATATGTATTCATACACTTTTGAAAGACTTCAAGACACTTATCAAAATACTTCTACTTAACAAAAATGCTTACAATTAGATCCTCGTTCAGTTTCATCAACAATTCTACTCGTATGCACCCGTATTCGTACTCGTACAATACACAACTTTTAGATGTATGTACTATTGGTATATACACTCCAATGATCAGCTCTTAGCAGCCCATGTGAGTCACCTAATACATGTGGGAACCATCATTTGGCAACTAGCATGAAATATCTCATAAAATTACAAAAATATGAGTAATCATTCATGACTTATTTACATGAAAACAAAATAACATATCCTTTATATCTAATCCATACACCAACGACCAAAAACACCTACAAACACTTTCATTCTTCAATTTTCTTCATCTAATTAATCTCTCTCAAGTTCTATCTTCATGTTCTAAGTGTTCTTCATAAATTCTAAAAGTTCTAGTTTCATAAAATCAAGAATACTTTCAAGTTTGCTAGCTCACTTCCAATCTTGTAAGGTGATCATCCAACCTCAAGAAATCTTTGCTTCTTACAGTAGGTTATCATTCTAATACAAGGTAATAATCATATTCAAACTTTGGTTCAATTTCTATAACTATAACAATCTTATTTCAAGTGATGATCTTACTTGAACTTGTTTTCGTGTCATGATTCTGCTTCAAGAACTTCGAGCCATCCAAGGATCCATTGAAGCTAGATCCATTTTTCTCTTTTCCAGTAGGTTTATCCAAGGAACTTAAGGTAGTAATGATGTTCATAACATCATTCGATTCATACATATAAAGCTATCTTATTCGAAGGTTTAAACTTGTAATCATTAGAACATAGTTTAGTTAATTCTAAACTTGTTCGCAAACAAAAGTTAATCCTTCTAACTTGACTTTTAAAATCAACTAAACACATGTTATATATCTATATGATATGCTAACTTAATGATTTAAAACCTGGAAACATGAAAAACACCGTAAAACCGGATTTATGCCGTCGTAGTAACACCGAGGGCTGTTTTGGGTTAGTTAATTAAAAACTATGATAAACTTTGATTTAAAAGTTGTTATTCTGAGAAAATGATTTTTATTATGAACATGAAACTATATCCAAAAATTATGGTTAAACTCAAAGTGGAAGTATGTTTTCTAAAATGGTCATCTAGACGTCGTTCTTTCGACTGAAATGACTACCTTTACAAAAACGACTTGTAACTTATTTTTCCGACTAGAAACCTATACTTTTTTTGTTTAGATTCATAAAATAGAGTTCAATATGAAACCATAGAAATTTGATTCACTCAAAACGTATTTAAAATGAAGAAGTTATGGGTAAAACAAGATTGGATAATTTTTCTCATTTTAGCTACGTGAAAATTGGTAACAAATCTATTCCAACCATAACTTAATCAACTTGTATTATATATTATGTAATCTTGAGATACCATAGACACGTATACAATGTTTCGACCTATCATGTCGACACATCTATATATATTTCGGAACAACCATAGACACTCTATATGTGAATGTTGGAGTTAGCTATACAGGGTTGAGGTTGATTCCAAAATATATATAGTTTGAGTTGTGATCAATACTGAGATACGTATACACTGGGTCGTGGATTGATTCAAGATAATATTTATCGATTTATTTCTGTACATCTAACTGTGGACAACTAGTTGTAGGTTACTAACGAGGACAGCTGACTTAATAAACTTAAAACATCAAAATATATTAAAAGTGTTGTAAATATATTTTGAACATACCTTGATATATATGTATATATTGTTATAGGTTCGTAAATCAACCAGTGGCCAAGTCTTACTTCCCGACGAAGTAAAAATCTGTGAAAGTGAGTTATAGTCCCACTTTTAAAATCTAATATTTTTGGGATGAGAATACATGCAGGTTTTATAAATGATTTACAAAATAGACACAAGTACGTGAAACTACATTCTATGGTTGAATTATCGAAATCGAATATGCCCCTTTTATAAAGTCTGGTAATCTAAGAATTAGGGAACAGACACCCTAATTGACGCGAATCCTAAAGATAGATCTATTGGGCCTAACAAACCCCATCCAAAGTACCGGATGCTTTAGTACTTCGAAATTTATATCATATCCGAAGGGTGTCCCGGAATGATGGGGATATTCTTATATATGCATCTTGTTAATGTCGGTTACCAGGTGTTCACCATATGAATGATTTTTATCTCTATGTATGGGATGTGTATTGAAATATGAAATCTTGTGGTCTATTGTTACGATTTGATATATATAGGTTAAACCTATAACTCACCAACATTTTTGTTGACGTTTAAAGCATGTTTATTCTCAGGTGAATATTAAGAGCTTCCGCTGTTGCATACTAAAATAAGGACAAGATTTGGAGTCCATGTTTGTATGATATTGTGTAAAAACTGCATTCAAGAAACTGATTTCGATGTAACATATTTGTATTGTAAACCATTATGTAATGGTCGTGTGTAAACAGGATATTTTAGATTATCATTATTTGATAATCTACGAAAAGCTTTTTAAACCTTTATTTATGAAATAAAGGTTATGGTTTGTTTTAAAAATGAATGCAGTCTTTGAAAAACGTCTCATATAGAGGTCAAAACCTCGCAACGAAATCAATTAATATGGAACGTTTTTAATTAATAAGAACGGGACATTTCATAATTAACCTTGGTCGGTTGGTTGAGGATTTTCTTTTACTTAACCGTTTTATTATTTCCCCCACCGGTTCTATTTCTTCATCCGGTTCCGATTCTTCTTCCGGTTCCGATTCTTCTTCCGGTTCCGACTCTTCTTCCGGTTCCTCTTCGGGAACTTGTGAATCAGTCCACGAATCATTCCAATTTACATTTGACTCTTCATTATTATTAGGTGAGTCAATGGGACTTGTTCTAGAGGTAGACATCTATCACATAATATCAAACGCGTTAAGAGATTAATATATCACATAATATTCACATGTTAAAAATATATAGTTTCCAACAAAATTTGTTAAGCAATCATTTTTCAAATAAACACGGTCGAAGTCCAGACTCACTAATGCATCCTAACAAACTCGATAAGACACACTAATGCAAAATTCTGGTTCTCTAAGACCAACGCTCTGATACCAACTGAAATGTCCCGTTCTTATTGATTAAAAACGTTCCATATTAATTGATTTCGTTGCGAGGTTTTGACCTCTATATGAGACGTTTTTCAAAGACTGCATTCATTTTTAAAACAAACCATAACCTTTATTTCATAAATAAAGGTTTAAAAAGCTTTACGTAGATTATCAAATAATGATAATCTAAAATATCCTGTTTACACACGACCATTACATAATGGTTTACAATACAAATATGTTACATCGAAATCAGTTTCTTGAATGCAGTTTTTACACAATATCATACAAATATGGACTCCAAATCTTGTCCTTATTTTAGTATGCAACAGCGGAAGCTCTTAATATTCACCTGACAATAAACATGCTTTAAACGTCAACAAAAATGTTGGTGAGTTATAGGTTTAACCTATATATATCAAATCGTAACAATAGACCACAAGATTTCATATTTCAATACACATCCCATACATAGAGATAAAAATTATTCATATGGTGAACACCTGGTAACCGACATTAACAAGATGCATATATAAGAATATCCCCATCATTCCGGGACACCCTTCGGATATGATATAAATTTCGAAGTACTAAAGCATTCGGTACTTTGGATGGGGTTTGTTAGGCCCAATAGATCTATCTTTAGGATTCGCGTCAATTAGGGTGTCTGTTCCCTAATTCTTAGATTACCAGACTTAATAAAAAGGGGCATATTCGATTTCGATAATTCAACCATAGAATGTAGTTTCACGTACTTGTGTCTATTTTGTAAATCATTTATAAAACCTGCATGTATTCTCATCCCAAAAATATTAGATTTTAAAAGTGGGACTATAACTCACTTTCACAGATTTTTACTTCGTCGGGAAGTAAGACTTGGCCACTGGTTGATTCACGAACCTATAACAATATATACATATATATCAAAGTATGTTCAAAATATATTTACAACACTTTTAATATATTTTGATGTTTTAAGTTTATTAAGTCAGCTGTCCTCGTTAGTAACCTACAACTAGTTGTCCACAGTTAGATGTACAGAAATAAATCGATAAATATTATCTTGAATCAATCCACGACCCAGTGTATACGTATCTCAGTATTGATCACAACTCAAACTATATATATTTTGGAATCAACCTCAACCCTGTATAGCTAACTCCAACATTCACATATAGAGTGTCGATGGTTGTTCCGAAATATATATAGATGTGTCGACATGATAGGTCGAAACATTGTATACGTGTCTATGGTATCTCAAGATTACATAATATACAATACAAGTTGATTAAGTTATGGTTGGAATAGATTTGTTACCAATTTTCACGTAGCTAAAATGAGAAAAATTATCCAATCTTGTTTTACCCATAACTTCTTCATTTTAAATCCGTTTTGAGTGAATCAAATTGCTATGGTTTCATATTGAACTCTATTTTATGAATCTAAACAGAAAAGTATAGGTTTATAGTCGGAAAAATAAGTTACAAGTCGTTTTTGTAAAGGTAGTCATTTCAGTCGAAAGAACGACGTCTAGATGACCATTTTAGAAAACATACTTCCACTTTGAGTTTAATCATAATTTTTGGATATAGTTTCATGTACATAATAAAAATAATTTTCTCAGAATAACAACTTTTAAATCAAAGTTTATCATAGTTTTTAATTAACTAACCCAAAACAGCCCGCGGTGTTACTACGACGGCGTAAATCCGGTTTTACGGTGTTTTTCGTGTTTCCAGGTTTTAAATCATTAAGTTAGCATATCATATAGATATAGAACATGTGTTTAGTTTATTTTAAAAGTCAAGTTAGAAGGATTATCTTTTGTTTGCGAACAAGTTTAGAATTAACTAAACTATGTTCTAGTGATTACAAGTTTAAACCTTCGAATAAGATAGCTTTATATGTATGAATCGAATGATGTTATGAACATCATTACTACCTTAATTTCCTTGGATAAACCTACTGGAAAAGAGAAAAATGGATCTAGCTTCAATGGATCCTTGGATGGCTCGAAGTTCTTGAAGCAGAATCATGACACGAAAACAAGTTCAAGTAAGATCATCACTTGAAATAAGATTGTTATAGTTATAGAAATTGAACCAAAGTTTGAATATGATTATTACCTTGTATTAGAATGATAACCTACTGTAAGAAACAAAGATTTCTTGAGGTTGGATGATCACCTTACAAGATTGGAAGTGAGCTAGCAAACTTGAAAGTATTCTTGATTTTATGAAACTAGAACTTTTGGAATTTATGAAGAACACTTAGAACTTGAAGATAGAACTTGAGAGAGATCAATTAGATGAAGAAAATTGAAGAATGAAAGTGTTTGTAGGTGTTTTTGGTCGTTGGTGTATGGATTAGATATAAAGGATATGTAATTTTGTTTTCATGTAAATAAGTCATGAATGATTACTCATATTTTTGTAATTTTATGAGATATTTCATGCTAGTTGCCAAATGATGGTTCCCACATGTGTTAGGTGACTTACATGGGCTGCTAAGAGCTGATCATTGGAGTGTATATACCAATAGTACATACATCTAAAAGCTGTGTATTGTACGAGTACGAATACGGGTGCATACGAGTAGAATTGTTGATGAAACTGAACGAGGATGTAATTGTAAGCATTTTTGTTAAGTAGAAGTATTTTGATAAGTGTATTGAAGTCTTTCAAAAGTGTATAAATACATATTAAAACACTACATGTATATACATTTTAACTGAGTCATTAAGTCATCGTTAGTCGTTACATGTAAGTGTTGTTTTGAAACCTTTAGGTTAACGATCTTGTTAAATGTTGTTAACCCAATGTTTATAATATCAAATGAGATTTTAAATTATTATATTATCATGATATTATCATGTATGAATATCTCTTAATATGATATATATACATTAAATGTCTTTACAACGATAATCGTTACATATATGTCTCGTTTAAAAATCATTAAGTTAGTAGTCTTGTTTTTACATATGTAGTTCATTGTTAATATACTTTATGATATGTTTTCTTATCATAGTATCATGTTAACTATATATATATCCATATATATGTCATCATATAGTTTTTACAAGTTTTAACGTTCGTGAATCACCGATCAACTTGGGTGGTCAATTGTCTATATGAAACATATTTCAATTAATCAAGTCTTAAAAAGTTTGATTGCTTAACATGTTGGAAACATTTAATCATGTAAATATCAATCTCAATTAATATATATAAACATGGAAAAGTTCGGGTCACTACAGTACCTACCCGTTAAATAAATTTCGTCCCGAAATTTTAAGCTGTTGAAGGTGTTGACGAATCTTCTGTAAATAGATGCGGGTATTTCTTCTTCATCTGATCTTCATGCTCCCAGGTGAACTCGGGTCCTCTACGAGCATTCCATCGAACCTTAACAATTGGTATCTTGTTTTGCTTAAGTCTTTTAACCTCACGATCCATTATTTCGACGGGTTCTTCGATGAATTGAAGTTTTTCGTTGATTTGGATTTCATCTAACGGAATAGTGAGATCTTCTTTAGCAAAACATTTCTTTAAATTCGAGACGTGGAAAGTGTTATGTACAGCCGCGAGTTGTTGAGGTAACTCTAGTCGGTAAGCTACTGGTCCGACACGATCAATAATCTTGAATGGTCCAATATACCTTGGATTTAATTTCCCTCGTTTACCAAATCGAACAACGCCTTTCCAAGGTGCAACTTTAAGCATGACCATCTCTCCAATTTCAAATTCTATATCTTTTCTTTTAATGTCAGCGTAGCTCTTTTGTCGACTTTGGGCGGTTTTCAACCGTTGTTGAATTTGGATGATCTTCTCGGTAGTTTCTTGTATAATCTCCGGACCCGTAATCTGTCTATCCCCCACTTCACTCCAACAAATCGGAGACCTGCACTTTCTACCATAAAGTGCTTCAAACGGCGCCATCTCAATGCTTGAATGGTAGCTGTTGTTGTAGGAAAATTCTGCTAACGGTAGATGTCGATCCCAACTGTTTCCGAAATCAATAACACATGCTCGTAGCATGTCTTCAAGCGTTTGTATCGTCCTTTCGCTCTGCCCATCAGTTTGTGGATGATAGGCAGTACTCATGTCTAGACGAGTTCCTAATGCTTGCTGTAATGTCTGCCAGAATCTTGAAATAAATCTGCCATCCCTATCAGAGATAATAGAGATTGGTATTCCATGTCTGGAGATGACTTCCTTCAAATACAGTCGTGCTAACTTCTCCATCTTGTCATCTTCTCTTATTGGCAAGAAGTGTGCTGATTTGGTGAGACGGTCAACTATTACCCAAATAGTATCAAAACCACTTGCAGTCCTTGGCAATTTAGTGATGAAATCCATGGTAATGTTTTCCCATTTCCATTCCGGGATTTCGGGTTGTTGAAGTAGACCTGATGGTTTCTGATGCTCAGCTTTGACCTTAGAACACATCAAACATTCTCCTACGTATTTAGCAACATCGGCTTTCATACCCGGCCACCAAAAATATTTCTTGAGATCCTTGTACATCTTCCCCGTTCCAGGATGTATTGAGTATCTGGTTTTATGAGCTTCTCTAAGTACCATTTCTCTCATATCTCCAAATTTTGGTACCCAAATCCTTTCAGCCCTATACCGGGTTCCGTCTTCCCGAATATTAAGATGCTTCTCCGATCCTTTGGGTATTTCATCCTTTAAATTTCCCTCTTTTAAAACTCCTTGTTGCGCCTCCTTTATTTGAGTAGTAATGTTATTATGAATCATTATATTCATAGATTTTACTCGAATGGGTTCTCTGTCCTTCATGCTCAAGGCATCGGCTACCACATTTGCCTTCCCCGGGTGGTAACGAATCTAAAAGTCGTAATCATTCAATAATTCAATCCACCTACGCTGCCTCATATTCAGTTGTTTCTGATTAAATATGTGTTGAAGACTTTTGTGGTCGGTATATATAATACTTTTGACCCCATATAAGTAGTGCCTCCAAGTCTTTAATGCAAAAACAACCGCGCCTAATTCCAAATCATGCGTCGTATAATTTTGTTCGTGAATCTTCAATTGTCTAGACGCATAAGCAATCACCTTCGTTCGTTGCATTAATACACAACCGAGACCTTGCTTTGATGCATCACAATAAATCACAAAATCATCATTCCCTTCAGGCAATGACAATATAGGTGCCGTAGTTAGCTTTTTCTTCAATAACTGAAACGCTTTCTCTTGTTCATCATTCCATTCAAATTTCTTCCCTTTATGCGTTAATGCAGTCAAGGGTTTTGCTATTCTGGAAAAGTCTTGGATGAACCTTCTGTAGTAACCAGCTAGTCCTAAAAACTGGCGTATGTGTTTCGGAGTTTTCGGGGTTTCCCACTTTTCAACAGTTTCTATCTTTGCCGGATCCACCTTAATACCTTCTTTGTTCACTATGTGACCGAGGAATTGAACTTCTTCCAACCAAAATGCACACTTTGAAAACTTAGCGTACAATTCTTCCTTCCTCAATACTTCTAACACCTTTCTCAAATGTTCACCGTGTTCTTGGTCATTCTTTGAGTAAATAAGTATGTCATCAATGAAAACAATGACAAACTTGTCAAGGTATGGTCCACACACTCGGTTCATAAGGTCCATGAACACAGCTGGTGCATTAGTTAAACCAAACGGCATGACCATAAACTCGTAATGACCGTAACGTGTTCTGAAAGCAGTCTTTGGAATATCATCTTCTTTCACCCGCATTTGATGATACCCGGAACGTAAGTCAATCTTTGAATAAACAGACGAGCCTTGTAGTTGATCAAATAAGTCATCGATTCTCGGTAGTGGGTAGCGGTTCTTGATGGTAAGCTTGTTCAACTCTCGGTAGTCGATACACAACCTGAATGTACCATCTTTCTTCTTGACAAACAAAACAGGAGCTCCCCACGGTGATGTGCTTGGTCGAATGAAACCACGCTCTAAAAGTTCTTGTAATTGGCTTTGTAGTTCATTCATCTCGCTGGGTGCGAGTCTGTAAGGAGCACGAGCTATTGGTGCAGCTCCTGGTACAAGATCTATTTGAAATTCAACGGATCGATGTGGGGGTAATCCCGGTAATTCTTTCGGAAATACATCAGGAAATTCTTTTGCGACGGGAACATCATTGATGCTCTTTTCTTCAGTTTGTACTTTCTCGACGTGTGCTAGAACAGCATAGCAACCTTTTCTTATTAGTTTTTGTGCCTTCAAATTACTAATAAGATGTAGCTTCGTGTTGCCCTTTTCTCCGTACACCATTAAGGGTTTTCCTTTTTCTCGTATAATGCGAATTGCATTTTTGTAACAAACGATCTCCGCTTTCACTTCTTTCAACCAGTCCATACTGATTATCACATCAAAACTCCCTAACTCTACTGGTATCAAATCAATCTTAAATGTTTCGCTAACCAGTTTAATTTCTCGATTCCGACATATATTATCTGCTGAAATTAATTTACCATTTGCTAATTCGAGTAAAAATTTACTATCCAAAGGCGTCAATGGACAACTTAATTTAGCACAAAAATCTCTACTCATATAGCTTCTATCCGCACCCGAATCAAATAAAACGTAAGCAGATTTATTGTCAATAAGAAACGTACCCGTAACAAGCTCCGGGTCTTCCTGTGCCTCTGCCGCATTAATATTGAAAACTCTTCCACGGCCTTGTCCATTCGTGTTCTCCTGGTTCGGGCAATTTCTAATAATGTGGCATGGTTTTCCACATTTATAACAAACTACATTGGCATAACTTGCTCAGACACTACTTGCTCCGCCATTACTCGTTCCGACACCATTTGTTCCTTTCGTTCTATTAACCCCTGGTCCGTAGACCTCACACTTCGCCGCGCTATGACCATTTCTTTTACACTTGTTGCAAAATTTGGTGCAGAACCCCGAGTGATTCTTTTCACACCTTTGGCATAGCTGCTTCTGATTGTTGTTGTTGTTGCGGTTATTATTGTTGTTGGGATGATTGTTGTAGTTGCTGTTGTTGTTGTTGTTGTTGTTGTTGTTGGGCCGTTTGTTGTAGTTGCGATTGATGTTGCGATTGTTGGGATAATTGTTGCGATTATTGTTGTAATTGTTGTTGTTGTTGTATTGGTGATTCTTATCACCGTTTTCCTCCCACTTTCTTTTGACTTGCTTCACATTGGCCTCTTCAGCAGTCTGTTCTTTAATTCTTTCTTCAATTTGGTTCACGAGTTTGTGAGCCATTCTACATGCCTGTTGTATGGAGGCGGGCTCGTGTGAACTTATATCTTCTTGGATTCTTTCCGGTAATCCTTTCACAAACGCGTCGATCTTCTCTTCCTCATCTTCGAATGCTCCCGGACACAATAGGCACAATTCTGTGAATCGTCTTTCGTACGTGGTAATATCAAATCCTTGGGTTCGTAACCTTCTAAGTTCTGTCTTGAGCTTATTGACCTCGGTTCTGGGACGGTACTTCTCGTTCATCAAGTGCTTGAATGCTGACCACGGTAGTGCGTACGCATCGTCTTGTCCCACTTGCTCTAGATAGGTATTCCACCATGTTAACGCAGAACCTGTGAAGGTATGCGTAGCGTACTTTACTTTGTCCTCTTCAGTACACTTACTTATGGCAAACACCGATTCGACCTTCTCGGTCCACCGTTTCAATCCGATCGGTCCTTCGGTTCCATCAAATTCCAAAGGTTTGCAGGCAGTGAATTCTTTGTATGTGCATCCTACACGATTTCCTGTACTGCTAGATCCAAGGTTATTGTTGGTATGTAGCGCAGCCTGTACTGCGGCTATGTTTGAAGCTAGAAAAGTACGGAATTCCTCTTCATTCATATTCACGGTGTGTCGAGTAGTCGGTGCCATTTCCTTCAAAATAGTTAAATGGAACAAGTTAATCATACAGAATATTAAGAGTAGTTAATAGTATTTCGTAGCATAATATGAACTCATTTATAAAAGCTTTTTCTTCATATTAGCGTTTTATAAGTTTAAATTCGGGTAGTACCTACCCGTTAAGTTCATACTTAGTAGCTAATATACAATTCAACTACTACAATTCTATATGAAAAACTGATTATAATAATATTTCGCGTTCAAACTTTTATACAATATTTTACAAACTTACAATACCGCTTATTTTACATAAAGCATGAAATATAGCACACAATAACTTTGATACAAGATAGTTGTGAAGACAATTCTAGCTAGTACACAAGTCGTTCAGCAAAGGCAATAAAGACACGTAATTCATACGTCCAGAAACAAGTCATGCATTCTGGTTTTACTAGGACTACTTCCCATCCTTGGTCTTGTGCAACATAACCGTTATGGCCGTTGATAAGACAGCGTGTTGTAACGTCATCAAAGGGACGAGGGTTACGTAATGTCCAACAGTCCCGTAATAATCTAAAAACCTCATTTCTTACCCCAATTACCGACTCCGTCACTTGTGGAAACGTTTTGTTTAATAGTTGTAGCCCGATGTTCTTGTTCTCACTTTGGTGAGAAGCGAACATTACTAATCCGTAAGCATAACATGCTTCTTTATGTTGCATGTTAGCCGCTTTTTCTAAATCACGAAGTCCAATATTCGGATATATTGAGTCAAAATAATTTCTTAACCCGTTGCGTAAAATAGCATTTGGGTTCCCCGCAATATATGCGTCAAAGTAAACACATCGTAACTTATGGGTTTCCCAATGTGATATCCCCCATCTTTCAAACGAAAGTCTCTTATAAACCAAGACATTCTTGGAACGTTCTTCGAATGTCTTACAAACTGATCTCGCCTTAAATAGTTGTGCCGAAGAATTCTGGCCGACTCTAGACAAGATTTCATCAATCATGTCTCCGGGTAGGTCTCTTAAAATATTGGGTTGTCTATCCATTTTGTGTTTTTAAACTGTAAAATAGACAAGAGTTAGATTCATAAAAAAATACTTATTAATACAAGCAATTTTTACATATATCATAAAGCATAAGAACACTATATTACATATATTACACCACACGAATACAACTATCTTATTCCGACTCGCTCGTTTCTTCTTCTTCGGTTTTGGTTCGTTTTGCCAAGTTTCTAGGGATATATGATGTTCCCCTAATACGAGCCGTCGTTGTCCACATTGGTTTAGAAAAACCTGGTGGTTTAGAGGTTCCCGGGTCATTGTTACAACTTAAGGACTTCGGGCGTTGACGATACATATAAAGTTCATCGGGGTTGGAATTAGATTTCTATATTTTTATGCCCTTTCCCTAATTATTTTCTTTTGCCTTTTTAAATTCAGTTGGGGTAATTTCTATAACATCATCGGAATTCTCGTCGGAATCCGATTCATCGGAGAATTGGTAATCCTCCCAATATTTTGCTTCCTTGGCGGAAACACCATTGACCATAATTAACCTTGGTCGGTTGGTTGAGGATTTTCTTTTACTTAACCGTTTTATTATTTCCCCCACCGGTTCTATTTCTTCATCCGGTTCCGATTCTTCTTCCGGTTCCGATTCTTCTTCCGGTTCCTCTTCGGGAACTTGTGAATCAGTCCACGAATCATTCCAATTTACATTTGACTCTTCATTATTATTAGGTGAGTCAATGGGACTTGTTCTAGAGGTAGACATCTATCACATAATATCAAACGCGTTAAGAGATTAATATATCACATAATATTCACATGTTAAAAATATATAGTTTCCAACAAAATTTGTTAAGCAATCATTTTTCAAATAAACACGGTCGAAGTCCAGACTCACTAATGCATCCTAACAAACTCGATAAGACACACTAATGCAAAATTCTGGTTCTCTAAGACCAACGCTCTGATACCAACTGAAATGTCCCGTTCTTATTGATTAAAAACGTTCCATATTAATTGATTTCGTTGCGAGGTTTTGACCTCTATATGAGACGTTTTTCAAAGACTGCATTCATTTTTAAAACAAACCATAACCTTTATTTCATAAATAAAGGTTTAAAAAGCTTTACGTAGATTATCAAATAATGATAATCTAAAATATCCTGTTTACACACGACCATTACATAATGGTTTACAATACAAATATGTTACATCGAAATCAGTTTCTTGAATGCAGTTTTTACACAATATCATACAAATATGGACTCCAAATCTTGTCCTTATTTTAGTATGCAACAGCGGAAGCTCTTAATATTCACCTGAGAATAAACATGCTTTAAACGTCAACAAAAATGTTGGTGAGTTATAGGTTTAACCTATATATATCAAATCGTAACAATAGACCACAAGATTTCATATTTCAATACACATCCCATACATAGAGATAAAAATTATTCATATGGTGAACACCTGGTAACCGACATTAACAAGATGCATATATAAGAATATCCCCATCATTCCGGGACACCCTTCGGATATGATATAAATTTCGAAGTACTAAAGCATCCGGTACTTTGGATGGGGTTTGTTAGGCCCAATAGATCTATCTTTAGGATTCACGTCAATTAGGGTGTCTGTTCCCTAATTCTTAGATTACCAGACTTAATAAAAAGGGGCATATTCGATTTCGATAATTCAACCATAGAATGTAGTTTCACGTACTTGTGTCTATTTTGTAAATCATTTATAAAACCTGCATGTATTCTCATGCCAAAAATATTAGATTTTAAAAGTGGGACTATAACTCACTTTCACAGATTTGTACTTCGTCGGGAAGTAAGACTTGGCCACTGGTTGATTCACGAACCTATAACAATATATACATATATATCAAAGTATGTTCAAAATATATTTACAACACTTTTAATATATTTTGATGTTTTAAGTTTATTAAGTCAGCTGTCCTCGTTAGTAACCTACAACTAGTTGTCCACAGTTAGATGTACAGAAATAAATCGATAAATATTATCTTGAATCAATCCACGACCCAGTGTATACGTATCTCAGTATTGATCACAACTCAAACTATATATATTTTGGAATCAACCTCAACCCTGTATAGCTAACTCCAACATTCACATATAGAGTGTCGATGGTTGTTCCGAAATATATATAGATGTGTCGACATGATAGGTCGAAACATTGTATACGTGTCTATGGTATCTCAAGATTACATAATATACAATACAAGTTGATTAAGTTATGGTTGGAATAGATTTGTTACCAATTTTCACGTAGCTAAAATGAGAAAAATTATCCAATCTTGTTTTACCCATAACTTCTTCATTTTAAATCCGTTTTGAGTGAATCAAATTGCTATGGTTTCATATTGAACTCTATTTTATGAATCTAAATAGAAAAAGTATAGGTTTATAGTCGGAAAAATAAGTTACAAGTCGTTTTTGTAAAGGTAGTCATTTCAGTCGAAAGAACGACGTCTAGATGACCATTTTAGAAAACATACTTCCACTTTGAGTTTAATCATAATTTTTGGATATAGTTTCATGTACATAATAAAAATAATTTTCTCAGAATAACAACTTTTAAATCAAAGTTTATCATAGTTTTTAATTAACTAACCCAAAACAGCCCGCGGTGTTACTACGACGGCGTAAATCCGGTTTTACGGTGTTTTTCGTGTTTCCAGGTTTTAAATCATTAAGTTAGCATATCATATAGATATAGAACATGTGTTTAGTTGATTTTAAAAGTCAAGTTAGAAGGATTATCTTTTGTTTGCGAACAAGTTTAGAATTAACTAAACTATGTTCTAGTGATTACAAGTTTAAACCTTCGAATAAGATAGCTTTATATGTATGAATCGAATGATGTTATGAATATCATTACTATCTTAATTTCCTTGGATAAACCTACTGGAAAAGAGAAAAATGGATCTAGCTTCAATGGATCCTTGGATGGCTCGAAGTTCTTGAAGCAGAATCATGACACGAAAACAAGTTCAAGTAAGATCATCACTTGAAATAAGATTGTTATAGTTATAGAAATTGAACCAAAGTTTGAATATGATTATTACCTTGTATTAGAATGATAACCTACTGTAAGAAACAAAGATTTCTTGAGGTTGGATGATCACCTTACAAGATTGGAAGTGAGCTAGCAAACTTGAAAGTATTCTTGATTTTATGAAACTAGAACTTTTGGAATTTATGAAGAACACTTAGAACTTGAAGATAGAACTTGAGAGAGATCAATTAGATGAATAAAATTGAAGAATGAAAGTGTTTGTAGGTGTTTTTGGTCGTTGGTGTATGGATTAGATATAAAGGATATGTAATTTTGTTTTCATGTAAATAAGTCATGAATGATTACTCATATTTTTGTAATTTTATGAGATATTTCATGCTAGTTGCCAAATGATGGTTCCCACATGTGTTAGGTGACTCACATGGGCTGCTAAGAGCTGATCATTGGAGTGTATATACCAATAGCACATACATCTAAAAGCTGTGTATTGCACGAGTACGAATACGGGTGCATACGAGTAGAATTGTTGATGAAACTGAATGAGGATGTAATTGTAAGCATTTTTGTTAAGTAGAAGTATTTTGATAAGTGTATTGAAGTCTTTCAAAAGTGTATAAATACATATTAAAACACTACATGTATATACATTTTAACTGAGTCGTTAAGTCATCGTTAGTCGTTACATGTAAGTGTTGTTTTGAAACCTTTAGGTTAACGATCTTGTTAAATGTTGTTAACCCAATGTTTATAATATCAAATGAGATTTTAAATTATTATATTATCATGATATTATCATGTATGAATATCTCTTAATATGATATATATACATTAAATGTCTTTACAACGATAATCGTTACATATATGTCTCGTTTAAAAATCATTAAGTTAGTAGTCTTGTTTTTACATATGTAGTTCATTGTTAATATACTTTATGATATGTTTTCTTATCATAGTATCATGTTAACTATATATATATCCATATATATGTCATCATATAGTTTTTATAAGTTTTAACGTTCGTGAATCACCGATCAACTTGGGTGGTCAATTGTCTATATGAAACATATTTCAATTAATCAAGTCTTAACAAGTTTGATTGCTTAACATGTTGGAAACATTTAATCATGTAAATATCAATCTCAATTAATATATATAAACATGGAAAAGTTCGGGTCACTACAGTACCGTCCCAGAAACGAGGTCAATAAGCTCAAGGTAGAGCTTAGAGGATTACGAATGCAAGGTTTCAACATCACTACGTACGAACGACGATTCACAGAGTTGTGCCTATTGTGTCCAAGAGCATTCGAAGATGAAGAGGAGAAGATTGACGCATTTGTAAAAGGGTTACCAGAAAGGATTCAAGAAGATGTGAGTTCACACGAGCCCGCCTCCATACAAAAGGCAAGTCGAATGGTTCACAAACTCATAAATCAGATTGAGGGAAGGATTAAAGAACAGGAGGCCGAAGAGACCAAAACGAAACAAATCAAGAGAAAGTGGGAAGAAAACAGTGACAAGAGTCACCAACACAACAGTAACTATGGCTTCAACAATCAACACCACAATCACAACCACAATCGCACCATTTTCTGCAACAACAAACGTAACAAAAACCATCCCAACAACAACAACTACAACAATCGTCCCAACAACAATACCAACCGCAACAACAACAATCCCAACAACAATCTCAATAACAATACTGGCAATCAAAATCAGAAAATTCTGTGCCTAAGGTGTGAAGGGTACCATCCAACTACTTTTTGTTCGGCATCATGCATCAAATGTAATAGAAAGGGTCATGATGCAACGACGTGCGAAGTTTATGGACCAGCGGGTAAAGGAACAAGTAATGCCCACATTATTTGTTATGGATGCGGGAAGAAGGGCCACTACAAAACTACGTGCCCAAACCAGGGAAACAATAATGGACAAAGTCGTGGAAGAGTTTTTAACATTAATACAGAAGAAGCGCAGGAAGACCCGGAGCTTGTTACGGGTACGTTTCTTATCGATGAAAAACCTGCTTATGTTTTATTTGATTCAGGTGCGGATAGAAGCTATATGAGTAGAGATTTTTGTGCTAAATTAAGTGGTCCATTGATGCCAATGAATAATAAATTTTTACTCGATTTAGCAAACGATAAATTAATTTCAGCAGATAAAATATGTCGGAATTGAGAAATTAAACTGGTTAGCGAAACATTTAAGATTGACTTGATACCAGTAGAGTTAGGGAGTTTTGATGTGATAATTGGCATGGACTGGTTGAAAAAGGAGAGGGCAGAGATCGTATGTTACAAAAATGCAATTCGCATTGTAAGAGAAGAAGGAAAACCCGTAATGGTGTATGGAGAAAAGAGCAACACGAAGTTACATCTTATTAGTAATTTGAAGGCGCAAAAGCTAATAAGAAAAGGTTGCTATGCTATTCTAGCACACGTCGAGAAAGTACAAACTGAAGAAAAGAGCATCAATGATGTTCCCATCGCAAAAGAATTTCCCAATGTATTTCCGAAAGAATTACCGGGACTACCTCCACACCGATCCGTTGAATTTCAAATAGATCTTGTACCGGGAGCTGCACCAATAGCTCGTGCTCCATACAGACTCGCACCCAGTGAAATGAAGGAACTTGAAAGCCAATTACAAGAACTTTTAGAACGTGGTTTTATACGACCAAGTACATCACCATGGGGAGCTCCTGTTTTGTTTGTCAAAAAGAAGGATGGTACATTCAGGTTATGTATCGACTACCGAGAGTTGAACAAACTTACCATCAAGAACCGTTACCCACTACCGAGAATCGACGACTTATTTGATCAACTACAAGGCTCGTCGGTTTATTCGAAGATCAATTTACGTTCCGGGTATCATCAAATGCGGGTGAAGGAGGATGATATTCCGAAGACTGCTTTCAGGACGCGTTACGGTCATTACAAGTTTATGGTTATGCCGTTTGGGTTGACTAACGCACCAGCTGTGTTCATGGACCTCATGAACCGAGTGTGTGGACCATACCTTGACAAGTTTGTCATTGTTTTCATCAATGACATACTTATTTACTCAAAGAATGATCAAGAGCACGAAGAACATTTGAGAAAAGTGCTAGAGTTGTTGAGGAAAGAAAAACTGTACGCTAAGTTTTCAAAGTGTGCATTTTGGTTGGAAGAAGTTCAATTCCTCGGTCACATAGTGAACAAAGAAGGTATTCAGGTGGATCCGACAAAGATTGAAACCGTTGAAAAATGGGAAACCCCGAAAACTCCGAAGCATATACGCCAATTTTTAGGACTGGCTGGTTACTACAGAAGGTTCATCTAAGATTTTTCCAAAATAGCGAAACCCTTGACTGCATTAACGCATAAAGGGAAGAAATTTGAATGGAAGGATGAGCAGGAGAAAGCGTTTCAATTGTTGAAGAAAAAGTTAACTACAGCACCTATATTGTCATTGCCTGAAGGGAATGATGATTTTGTGATATATTGTGACGCCTCAAAGCAAGGCCTCGGTTGTGTATTAATGCAACGAACGAAGGTAATTGCTTATGCGTCCAGACAATTGAAGATTCATGAGCAAAATTATACGACTCACGATTTGGAATTGGGCGCTATTGTTTTTGCATTAAAGACTTGGAGGCACTACTTATATGGGGTCAAAAGTATTATATATACCGACCATAAAAGTCTCCAACACATATTTAATCAGAGACAACTGAACATGAGGCAGCGTAGGTGCTTTGAATTATTAAATGATTACGACTTTGAGATTCGTTACCACCCGGGGAAGGCGAATGTGGTAGCCGACGCTTTGAGTAGAAAGGACAGAGAACCTATGCGGGTAAAAGCTATGAATACAATTATTCGTACTAACCTTACCACTCAAATAAAGGAGGCGCAGCAGGGAATTTTAAAAGAAGGAAATTTGAAGAATGAAATACCTTAAGGATCAGAAAAACATCTTAATATTCGGGAAGACGGAACCCGATATAGGGCTGAAATAATTTGGGTACCAAAGTTTGGAGATGTCAGAGAAATGGTACTTAAGGAAGCATATAAAACCAGATATTCAATACATCCCGGAGCGGGGAAGATGTACAAAGATCTCAAGAAACACTTTTGGTGGCCGGGTATGAAAGCCGATATTGCTAAATACGTAGGAGAATGTTTGACGTGTTCTAAGATCAAAGCTAAACATCAGAAACCATCAGGTATACTTCAACAACCTGAAATCCCGAAATGGAAATGGGAAAACATTACCATGGATTTCATTACTAAATTTCCAAGGACTGCAAGTGGTTATGATACTATTTGGGTAATAGTCGATCGTCTCACCAAGTCAGCACACTTTCCAAGGACTGCAAGTGGTTATGATACTATTAAGAAGTATTAGTACACTTTTGAAAGACTTCAAGACACATATCAAAGTACTTCTACTTAACAAAAATGCTTACAATTGCATTCTCATTCATTTTCATCAACAATTCTACTCGCATGCAACCGTATTCGTACTCGTACAATACCCAGATCCTAGACGTATATACTATTGATATATTGTTAGGACCCCGAAGTTATATAGTGTTAATGTGAAATAATCTTAAATGAAGGATCCTTAGAAGAGGGCTATATAAGGAACCTATGTAATCCTAACACAATAGCCATTGTATTGTAACTGAGTTCTAGAAGCTGTGGAATGTAAATTTTACCGAAACTCTCTCATACCGAATCTCATTCTCACACACCGAATCTCCTTCTAACTTGTCAATTCTTCCAATCTAAACATGATCTAACCTATCATTTGGTATCAGAGCTCCCAGGGAGTGATATTACATCACTATATCGATCCAGAGATTGAAGATTACGGAATCTGATCACATTCGGTTAGATTGAATCAGACTCGGTACATTCGAATTTGATAATCTGACGTTCAGATTCTTGTGATAAGTTCAGCAAAGGTGTATTAGATTGATTAGAAAGAGTTTCGATCATCATTTCAGCTTTTGAACAACAATTATGAAGAATCAAGTCGATTTTTAGAGTTTGTGGCTAAAACTCTCGGTATTGATCAATTCATGCTTGATTCTGTATTTTAGTAAAGATTTGAGGATTCAGTTGTGTTCGTGAGGAGATTAATCAAGTTTTTGACAGTTCAATTTCATCAAATCATCAAGTTTTGAAGATTCTATCAACACTCGGTATCGTAACTGCCATACCGAGTCTGTTTCAAAGTTGATAATTCGTACTAATTGTTACATATTGTGGTGTGATAGTGATTCTATCACATTCGGTTTGATCTCACGCAGCTATTTGGTGTGGTTTGAGAAAGGATTCGATTGAATTTCTAAGTTTCTATACTTAGACTCGGTATTGTCAACTGCTACAGTTGACATTCGGTATCCTATACATTCGGTATTATTGATATTCTGTGTGTTACTAACTTGTTTCCTTGTGCAGTAAGGTTACCGAATCTAATTCAAAGGATTTGGATTGTGTTTGCATTCAAAAGTTCACAGAATTTGACTACCGAGTCAAATACCGAACCAGGATCTCTGTATCACTTAATTCATTGATTTTAAGTGTTCTAAGGCTTCAAATCTTGTGGTTACCGAATCCATACCGAATCTGGGTGTGTTACTTGTGTTACTGATCAGTTTCTGTTACAGAATCTGGTTTACCGAATCTGCTACAGTACCGAACCTGCTACAGTTTCTGTCACTTTACCGAATCTGACTCTTTTGTTAGATTTTTTGTGAACCTTCATCCTAGATTTATTTTATACCGAATCTACCTCAACTTTAAGATGTCTACACAAGATACATTGATCATTGGATCAGACTCCCGTCCTCCAGTGTTGTTTGATGGAAAGTACACTCAGTGGCTCTACCGTATCACTCAGTACATAGAATACAAGGGTGAGAAAGCAAAGTACATATGGGCTTCTCTGAGAGATGGTCCAGTTGTTAAGTTTTATCCAGATACTGGTATGCCAATTCCAGTCTATGAACTTTCTGGAGAAAAACGTGAGAGAGCTTAGGGTGATATAGAGGCTAAGAACATTGTTATGCAAGCCATCCCGTATGAGTTGTTTGAAAATGTTGACAGCAACACCACAGCAAAAGACATATGGGATGAGATCAAATGACAGCAGGAAGGTTATGACATGTCTGATGTTACTAAACTGAATAAGGCTCTTAGATTTTATGAAGATTTCAAGCAAGAATCTAATGAACCACTCAAGGATACCTATCGTCGTTTCATTGGTGTTATCAATGAGTTGAAAAGGTGCAAGATTACAAAAGTCTATGCTGAAATCAACATGAAGTTTCTCAAAAAGCTCAATGCTGATTGGCTTCCTTATGGAACCATTATTCGATCTACCAAAGAGATTGACAAGCTGACTATTCATGAGCTTGTTGGAGTTCTTATGAATTATCAACCAGAAGTGTCTAAACTTCAAGAGGGAAGGAAAGAGTCATCTCCAAGTGATCCACTTGCTCTCATTGTCAAAAAGAAGAACAAATCATTTCCTACTTCCAAAAGCTTATCAAAGAAAGTGCTTGTTGAAGAATCAACTGATTCTGAAGAGTTGAATCTTTCTGATGTTGATGATTCTCATCTTGAATTAGTCAAGATGGCCGCCATGTTCACTAAAGCCTTGAACAAACACAAGTTCAAAGGTAAATCAAGCAATCAACGCAAGAACTCATCTTCTTCCTCTTACTACAAGAAACCCGATCAATCAAAACATCAACGTGCTGATGATTCCAAGAAGGATGATTCAATCTGTTTCAATTGTGGCAAAGCTAGTCATTACTCTCGTGAGTGCAAGATGCCTAAGAAAAAGGATGCAGCTTACTACAAGAAGAAAATGTTGATGGCAAAGATTGTGGAAACTGGAGGAGAACTGAAACTAGTTGATGATACTTGGTTTAATTGGACTGATGATACAGATTCAGAGGTGGAACATGCAAATATTTGCAAAGTGACTAAGCTCATCAAAGCAAAGGAAGCAATGGAGAATTCTGACACAACATCTGATGATGATGAGGTACAATTAACTGAAATCCCATCTAATTTTATAAAAATGCAAAATGATTTGATGAAGAATTTGGTTTCAATGTCCAAAGAAGTCAAAGGTTTAAAATCTGAAAACAAAGTTTTAAAAGATAAAATCAAACTTAATGAGACCAAACCTTCATCATCAAAATTACAATCGAAATTGCAAAGATTGAAAGTTCAACTCAGCTCTACGGACACTGAGTTGGAAGATCTGAAAAAGACAATTCATCCGATTAAAGTCGAAAGAACTGATTATCGTCTAAAATCAGAACTTCTTGCGGAAAAAGTTCAATTTTTGGAAAAAGATCTTAACGATTTGCAAAACCAACATGAACCCACACTTTCAAAGCTAAACAAGAAAATTATTCATTTGGAAAACACCATAATTGAAAAGAACACTGAAATTTCTTAACTGTCAAAAGAGTCTTTTCAAATGAAAGCTCAACTTGCTCGATATGAGGAAAAACTCTATCGAGCAAAGCAATCTCAAGCTATCATTGATATGGAACTTTCAAAACAAACAATTTTCATGAATAGACCAAAAACGATTCATGGTGATAAGTGGGGGTTGGGTTATGAAGATCCAAAGATTTTAGATGATGCTTCCAAAAAGATTCCAGGATTATATCATTCTGATTACTTTCAAGCTGGTTTACCATATCATTTTGTGCATGCATCTGATGCTAATTTTGATGATATTATTGTTAATCTAAAATCTAAAAAATACTATCAAATTAGCTTAATGTATGAGAAAATCAATGCTAAAATGGGTAGATCAAATCCTGATTTCTTGAAGGAACTTGTTGAAACTGAAAAGAATATGCAATGTGCTAACTATGTGCCTAAGCGTCGATTGGTTTATATTCCCACACTCATGTTAGAAAAATACATTTTAATGCTTGAGAATGAAGTGTTTCACAAACCTAGTTATAGCATTATTACCATAGATGAAGTGATTGAACAACCTGTTGTGGAAGAAAAACCAAAGTTACCTGCTTTACCTGCATGTTCTGTTTCTGATTCTCAAATTTGTGAAGGCCTAGCACATGAAATTACTGTCGTATTTATGATAGTATCTCTAGGTCAAGCGGCTTTAGATTTGAAGGTAGAACCTCAGGAAGAATCACCAGTTTCACCTAAGGTAGAACCTACTGATAAAAAGCCTGAAGAGTTAGTTTTACATCATCTAGTTGATAAACTTGAAAAAGAAAACATAGAATTGCAACTTAGATGTAATCACTTGAAACAAACAATTGAATTGTGTGATAAATTGCCTACACTTCCTCGAAAAGAATGTTCTTATGCTTTTAAGGAAGGTGAAGTTTTGGTGTCTGCTGAGGATTTATGTCTTGAGATTCAAAGTTTAAATCGTAAGATAGTTCAACTAAAACAGGCCAACACACAATTGCAAACATCTTTACATGCACACACAACACATATGAATTCTACTTGTTTGAATGGCTCACCTTTACGGTTGCCTTGTGTGAATAAAGTGCCGGAGTGTGCTGGAGGGATTGATAAGAAGTGTAATGGCTCGTCCAAATTCATATGGATGAATACAATAACATTTGGTCCCATTGCGAGGTTTTGACCTCTATATGATACGTTTTACAAACATTGCATTTGTTTTTAAAAGACAACTTTCATTACAACGATAGTTGACAAGTATGCATACCATTTTACAATATAACCAAACTTTAAATGACTTAATCTGTCATTTACTTAATAATATAATCTTTTTGAACTCAACGACTTGAATGCAACGTCTTTAGAAACATGCCAAGAATGACTCCACGTAATATCTTTAATTTGAGCAAATGCACAGCGGAAGATTTCTTTCATACCTGAGAATAAACATGCTTAAAAGTGTCAACCAAAAGGTTGGTGAGTTCATTAGTTTATCATAAATATTCATTTCCAACAATTTAATAGACCACAAGATTTCCATTTTTCATTTTCATTTCCATAATCATTATACAGGCATTTCGCAATCTGCATAAAGATAAAATCATTCATATGGTGAACACTTGGTAACCGAACTAACAGGATGCATATAGAATATCCCCCGCATATAGGCATTTTGCAATCTGCATGCTATATACCGGCCGTCGCAATCAGTATATATCAATCGAAGTACTAAAGCATTCGTAACCCGAATGGGACGTGTCAAGGTCCATAGATCTATCTTTAGGATTCGCGTCAATTAGGGGCCATTTCCCTAATTCTAAGGCTACCAAGCTAAAAAGGGGAGATATTCGGTATTCGTAATCCAACCATAGAATATAGTTTAGTACTTGTGTCCATTTCGTAAAACAGTTATAAAAACAGCGCATGTATTCTCAGCCCAAAAATATAATAAAAGGGAATAATGAAACTCACTTTCACAAATTTTCAATTCGTCGAAAAATAGACTTAGCCACGGATCGATTCACGAACCTATAACAAATATATACATATATATCAAAGTATGATAAATATATTCAAATCATATTTTTATTTACGTGTTGATGATTTAAGTTGTCAAGTTAGCAGTCCAACGTTAGTAGTCCAATGTTAGCAGTCCAACGTTAGTAGTCCATATATATAGTTCAATACATCACCCTGGAATAATCAAGACGTATTGTAAATATAATGTCTAAGACTCAATCACAACCCATTGTACAACTATTGTCTTTGAAGTTATCTCGACGTGTTGTGTACATGTGTCTTACGATTTATCTGACGTATTGTAAATATATTGTCTAAGACTCAATCACGACCCATTGTACAACTATTGTCTTTGAAGTTATCTCGACGTGTTGTGTACATGTGTCTTACGATTTATCTGACGTATTGTAAATATATTGTCTAAGGTTTAATCACGACCCACTGTACAAACTGTTGTCTTTGAAGTTATCTCGACGTATTGTGTACATGTGTCTTACGATTAACCAAAACTAGTATAGTATAAGGAAATATGTATAAATACATGTATAATACAAGAAAAGTTAGCTAGGACATGGTTAGTATAGATTTTTGCAAAATAATCCCGTAGCTATTTTGATGATTTCTAACCAATCTTGTTTTGCCCATATCTTCTTCGTTATAAATCGGTTTTGAGTGATTCAAATTGCTATGGTTTCGTAACGAACTGTAGTATTTAAAACTAAACTGAAAAAGTAGTGGTTTATAGTCAGATTTACAGGTTACAAGTCCATATTTGAAAGAGGTAGTCATTTCCGTCGAAAGAACGACATCTTGATGACCATTTTGAAAAAAACATACTTCTACTTTGAGTTTAACCATAATTTTTGGATATGTTCTCATGTTTATATGAAATATTATTTTCCCAAAATACAAATCTTTAAATCAAAGTCTAAGATAGTTTTTTTTATTATCCAACCCGAAACAGCCCCCGGTTTTACTACGACGGCGTATGTCCGGTTTTACGGTGTTCTTCGTGTTTCCAAGTTTTAAATTATTGAGTTAGCATATCATATAGATATAAAACATGTGTTTAGTTATTTTTAAAAGTCTAGTTAGAAGGATTAACTTTGTTTGCGAACAAGTTTAGAATTAACTAAACTATGTTCTAGTGATTACAAGTTATTTTCTTTGAATAAGATAGTTATATAAGTAAGAATCGAACGATGTTATGAACATCATTACTACCTCAAGTTTAGTAGGTAAACCTACTGAAAGTGACAAGAAATGATCTAGCTTCAAAGGATCTTGGATGGCTTGAAAGTTCTTGAAGTAGAATCATGACACGAAAACAAGTTCAAGTAAGATTATCACTCGAATTAAGATAGTTATAGTTATAGGAATTGAATCAAAGTTTGTATATGAGTATTACATTGATTTAGAATGATATCTTACTATAAACAATAAGGATTTCTTGAGGTTGGATGATCACTTTACAAGATTGGAAGTGAGCTAGTAAACTTGGAAGTATTCTTGATTTTATGAAACTAGAACTTGTAGAATTTATGAAGAACACTTAGAACTTGAAGATGGAACTTGAGAGAGATCAATTAGATGAAGAAAATTGAAGAATGAAAGTGTCTGTAGGTGTTTTTGGTCGTTGGTATATGGATTAGATATAAAGGATGTGTAATTTTGTTTTCATGTAAATAATTCATGAATGATTTATAATATTTTTGTAATTTTGTGTAATTATTCATGCTAGTTGCCAAAAGATGATTTCCACATGTTTAATGACTCACATGGGCTGCTAAGGAGCTGATGATTGAGTGTATATACCAATAGTATATACATCTAGAAGCTGTGTATTGTACGAGTACGAATACGGGTGCATACGAGTAAAATTATTGATGAAAATGAACGAGAATGTAATTGTAAGCATTTTTGTTAAGTATAAGTATTTTGATATATGTTCTTAAGGCTTTCAAAAGTGTATTAATACATATTAATATAATACATATATATACATTTTAATTAAGTCGTTATTTCGTCGTTAATCGTTACATATATATCTTGTTTCAAATTCCTTAATTTAGTAGTCTCATTTTATGTATATAACCCATTGTTAAAATACTTAATGAGATACTTACTTATCATAATACCATGTTAAATATATATATATATATATATGTCCATATATATATCATCATGTCGTTTTTACAAGTTTTAACGTTCGTGAATCGTCGGACAAACTGGGTGGTCAAACGTTTACATAAAATCCGTTTCAATTAATCAAGTCTTAACAAGTTTGATTTTTTTAACATGTTGGAAACATTTATATATATGTAAATATCAATCTCAAATATATACATATATTTATATACATATCTTATTTACAAATAGTGGTTCGTGAATCGTCTGGAAAAGTCGAAGGTTACATGAACACAGTTCCAAATTTTTGAATTTCAACTTAACAGACTTTGCTTATCATGTCGGAAACATTAATTCATTTAAAGATTAAGTTTAAATTTGGTCAGAAATTTCTGGGTCGTCACAGTACCTACCCGTTAAAGAAATTTCGTCCCGAAATTTGGTTAAGGAAAGTTTGATAATGAAAGTAAGATTATTCTTGTATCAATAACTTGAATTCTTATCATGAATTCGATTGTTCATATAATCATTATCAAGGAAATAGATTAATGGAGTATTTTGAATACCTTGAATGAGTAGAGTTCCGTTTATGAATAGCACGAGTTCAATAAATATAGAGTTTTTTTTTTCATCTTTGCGAAAATATGGATAGAACAATTCGATTACGCGAAGAGTATGAATGAAGCTATCGTAAAAGATGGAATTGAGGAAATAAAGTTTCGTCTTAATTTTTGACGTAGTCACAGTTGATTTCCAGATTTCAAGGAATGTAAAGAAAATCTTCGAAACCTATAAAAGATTTGATTTTTCGGGATTTATGGAAATTAGCATCCTCTTTAATTAAATGCGATAATCTACCTAAATTGCTCTGTCTGTTATATCCACTATAAATTGACCTCTTCCGACTCATTATTATCTCCATCCCTACTTTCTTCATCAATTCATACATCCAAAAGATTGTGAAAAATGCTCAATCCAGTTCTGGTTCTTGACCTAATATTGACGTTCGCCACCATTATCCTTCTTTTCCAGCTCCCTCCGGAGGAATCTGTTTATTTCTATTATGCTCTAGGGATTGTTGTATTTATCATTCTCCCGTGTCTTTATATTGCTATACGCATTGATATACTCGGTTTGTAATTTCTGATTTGTTATCGGGCTTTATATTTTCCTTTATATTTCGGAGCTCCATGCTTTTGTTGTCTCTTCTCAACTTTAAGTAAAGCGATCAAGACGTCATGATTTTGAAGGTACGAAATTTCGAATGAACATACCTAATGTTTTAAGCAGAAAGGAATTATAATAGCACAATTTAATTTGGTAAATTACCGGTATCATGGAAAAGATAGAACTACCAAGAAAATATGTTCTTGATATTTCTAGAGGTTAAATAGAATGAAAGAATCGTGTAACATGGCACACGATGACGATATAATCTGTGAATCATCATGTTCCATTAGAAACTCAGCATGACTTACTGTAATATAACCACGTTGATCAGGCGTCATTATATTATACTAACTCATGCTTCGATTCCCAACACTACTTCAAAAACATTCATAATCTAAACTCGAAGTTTATAGAAATTTAGAAACTAAAACAGTTTCCTTTAAGATGTAACACAGATAGCATGAAGAGATAAGTAATTTCGGACAAGAATATTTATGAAAATATACTCAGAAATATCGAGGATATTTATGATGATATTTTTGGAATTTCTAAGATCGAAGGTTGATGAGGAAAATTCTTCCGCAAGTAAATAGAATAAGTAAGGAGCAAGATATTCGCTAAAGATTTCATCGGATACAGAATCATCTGGATTCTTTATGTACAAGATTAGTCCTTATGATTTGTTCACCGTCTCCTTCATAGTTTTGCTTAATCCGCTTTCTAGTATCAATTTTTTTGAGCGTTTCCAACACTCTATTCTTTATCGTCAAACTTTTGACTGTTAAGGTCGTTTACAGTTTTTGCTGCTTCTTCAGCATTTTCAAAACTCAAAGAACTAATTCGCAGGCTGGGGTGCTTTTCAGAATTCCAGAATTGGAGTACGTAAGTCCAGGAGATAGACGTCATATGTAAGTATATAACAGTTGACGTAGAAACGTTGCAAAATTCGAAATAATGATTGATGCTTCCCGGTATGTGGTATGACAGTTATCGTTACAAGACGTTGATGAGTATATGATGGATTTCAATGAATAATGATAGTGATATTTCGGAGTGATTTAAGTTGAAAAGTAACGGAGTCGCTGGTACGTTTACTGCTAATATGGTGGAACATAAACGGTTCCCTGGTAACAATGATAGAAAGGCAATCGTATATATATCAAGGTTTAATTAAGGTTTCTCCAAATGAAACGTCGAAGTTGTCTTGCTGAAGGTGTGACAAAACTGGATACTTGAAAAGGAATTGCAAAGTTATTTTCAGTAATAATAATGCCGAAGGATTTATCACGGATACGTGTTAAAGTCTTACTTAGGTTTAGAGAGCTTTCCAGGTGTATGACTATAAGTATAACTCTTTCTTTCTATAGATAATGTGTGGTTGGTTCATCTTCTCGATTGATCAGTAGTTGGGGGTATTTTCAAGAATCATAAAGGGTTTGAACGTAGGTTGTAATCGTCAATATACATATGATGTTCAAGATGAAATCATTCAGGATTTTGAATGAATATATTTATGAGTTTTATGAATAAGAGTGATGTTCTAGCACAGTTTTGAATTCAAAGTATGGTTTTGAAAGATGTAAGGATCTAAGAGTGATGCTATCTGTTATATCTTGAATTGGATTCTGATATGTCAAAATCAGAATATGTAATTGAATCTGAATGAAAATGGTTGTTCTGATTTCTATGGAAGAATATATCTCGTTGTGAAAGTAGTGAGTATAGATAATGAATATCGAATAATTGAAGAGTGTACTGTGTAACATATTAATTGTGAACTTAAATATTTCTCGGTGGAAGATGTTGGTGTTCGTGGAATTCTTGTGAATTTCGCAAGGTATGAATGATATTTTCTAGAAGGTTTCAGGTACATCTGAAATGAAAGTGTAAAATCAAACCTAATTGAATAATACACTTGGTTTATTAGGGGACAAAATTATTTGAGGTGATGTAGAGATTTAGGTTGTTAACGAAGGATGTATATCATGGCATTTTAGTAATGTGAATTAATCGAGTAGTATTTACCCTTCAAAATTCACACGTAACAGCTTAGTATGAAAAGATATAATATGGTTTCAAAATTCATATATATATATATATATATATATATATATATATATATATATATATATATATATATATATATATATATATATATATATATATATATATATATATATAAACTCTTTGGAAATAATGAGTTAATATTTCATAACTCGATAGTATAATATTCTTATTGGTGATTGATGTGTTGATATCTGCGGTGGTTATGCCACTTGTGGAGCTTGTGGTACTGCCGGTGGTAATGATGATGGTGAGACTGCTGGTGATACAGGTGCTGTTGATGGGGGTACTGGTGATGCCGGTGGTGTTGCTGGTGCTTGTAAGTTGTGCACCATATTCTCCAGATTGATTACTCGATCGCGAAGTTCGTTGACTTCTTCTATTACTCCGGGATGATGGGCGGTCGGAATGAGCGGATGAATAAGGTTTAGAATAGTAGATATGACGTAATCGTTGCGAGCTATTCTAGAAATGAGGGTGAAGATGGTGTTCCGGACAGGTTCGCCGGTAAGTGCTTCAGGTTCTTCGCCAAGAGGGAAATTTGGTGGATGGAAGGGATCGCCTTCCTCTTATCTCCACTGATTAAGTCGACTACGAACCCATCCCCAATTCATCCAGAATTGGTGATGGCTGATTAGTTAATCCATTCCGGTTACACTGCTTTCGGAGCTCAGGTAGAAATCCATATCGGAATAGCTGTCAGATTCTGAGGAACTCGAAATAGTTGCAGGATTCATCTTGCACGGTTAGATAAAGGATTTTCAGTATGAAATGATTTTCGGATATCGGATGATATTCTATTTGCATAGAATACCTATATAGAGTATAAAGGATTCCGCAAATTACGGAGGAATTTTCGGAAGCTGTCAGACAAAGTTTACAGTAACAGATACGCTAAGATATGAATTTTGTCTATACACTAATCATGCAACCAATGCAGTAAGACGTGTCTAGACTAAGAATGTTAAGCAGGTAATTTTCGACAAGAGATGATAAGCAAAACTTTTGACATGCAGACACGGTCGAAGTCCAGGCTCATTAATGCATCATAACAACTTATCAGTTAGGCACACTAATGCAAGACCTGGTTCGCTAAGACCAACGCTCTGATACCAACTGTAATGGCTCGTCCAAATTCATATGGATGAATACAATAACATTTGGTCCCATTGCGAGGTTTTGACCTCTATATGATACGTTTTACAAACATTGCATTTGTTTTTAAAAGACAACTTTCATTACAACGATAGTTGACAAGTATGCATACCATTTTACAATATAACCAAATTTTAAATGACTTAATCTGTCATTTACTTAATAACATAATCTTTTTGAACTCAACGACTCGAATGCAACGTCTTTAGAAACATGCCAAGAATGACTCCACGTAATATCTTTAATTTGAGCAAATGCACAGCGGAAGATTTCTTTCATACCTGAGAATAAACATGCTTAAAAGTGTCAACCAAAAGGTTGGTGAGTTCATTAGTTTATCATAAATATTCATTTCCAACAATTTAATAGACCACAAGATTTCCATTTTTCATTTTCATTTCCATAATCATTATACAGGCATTTCGCAATCTGCATAAAGATAAAATCATTCATATGGTGAACACTTGGTAACCGAACTAACAGGATGCATATAGAATATCCCCCGCATATAGGCATTTTGCAATCTGCATGCTATATACCGGCCGTCGCAATCAGTATATATCAATCGAAGTACTAAAGCATTCGTAACCCGAATGGGACGTGTCAAGGTCCATAGATCTATCTTTAGGATTCGCGTCAATTAGGGGCCATTTCCCTAATTCTAAGGCTACCAAGCTAAAAAGGGGAGATATTCGGTATTCGTAATCCAACCATAGAATATAGTTTAGTACTTGTGTCCATTTCGTAAAACAGTTATAAAAACAGCGCATGTATTTTCAGCCCAAAAATATAATAAAAGGGAATAATGAAACTCACTTTCACAAATTTTCAATTCGTCGAAAAATAGACTTAGCCACGGATCGATTCACGAACCTATAACAAATATATACATATATATCAAAGTATGATAAATATATTCAAATCATATTTTTATTTACGTGTTGATGATTTAAGTTGTCAAGTTAGCAGTCCAACGTTAGTAGTCCAATGTTAGCAGTCCAACGTTAGTAGTCCATATATATAGTTCAATACATCACCCTGGAATAATCAAGACGTATTGTAAATATAATGTCTAAGACTCAATCACAACCCATTGTACAACTATTGTCTTTGAAGTTATCTCGACGTGTTGTGTACATGTGTCTTACGATTTATCTGACGTATTGTAAATATATTGTCTAAGACTCAATCACGACCCATTGTACAACTATTGTCTTTGAAGTTATCTCGACGTGTTGTGTACATGTGTCTTACGATTTATCTGACGTATTGTAAATATATTGTCTAAGGTTTAATCACGACCCACTGTACAAACTGTTGTCTTTGAAGTTATCTCGACGTATTGTGTACATGTGTCTTACGATTAACCAAGACTAGTATAGTATAAGGAAATATGTATAAATACATGTATAATACAAGAAAAGTTAGCTAGGACATGGTTAGTATAGATTTTTGCAAAATCATCCCGTAGCTATTTTGATGATTTCTAACCAATCTTGTTTTGCCCATATCTTCTTCGTTATAAATCGGTTTTGAGTGATTCAAATTGCTATGATTTCGTAACGAACTGTAGTATTTAAAACTAAACTGAAAAAGTAGTGGTTTATAGTCAGAGTTACAGGTTACAATTCCATATTTGAATGAGGTAGTCATTTCCGTCGAAAGAACGACATCTTGATGACCATTTTGAAAAAAAACATACTTCTACTTTGAGTTTAACCATAATTTTTGGATATGTTATCATGTTTATATGAAATATTATTTTCCCAAAATACAAATCTTTAAATCAAAGTCTAAGATAGTTTTTTTTTATTATCCAACCCGAAACAGCCCCCGGTTTTACTACGACGGCGTATGTCCGGTTTTATGGTGTTCTTCGTGTTTCCAAGTTTTAAATTATTGAGTTAGCATATCATATGTAGTGACCCGAACTTTTCCATGTTTATATATATTAATTGAGATTGATATTTACATGATTAAATGTTTCCAACATGTTAAGCAATCAAACTTGTTAAGACTTGATTAATTGAAATATGTTTCATATAGACAATTGACCACCCAAGTTGACCGGTGATTCACGAACGTTAAAACTTGTAAAAACTATATGATGACATATATATGGTTATATATATAGTTAGCATGATATTATGATAAGTAAACATATCATTAATTATATTAACAATGAACTACATATGTAAAAACAAGACTACTAACTTAATGATTTTGAAACGAGACATATATGTAACGATTATCGTTGTAACGACATTTAATGTATATATATCATATTAAGAGATATTCGTACATCATAATATCATGATAATATAATAATTTAAAATCTCTTTTGATATTATAAACATTGGGTTAACAACATTTAACAAGATCGTTAACCTAAAGGTTTCAAAACAACATTTACATGTAACGACTAACGATGACTTAACGACTCAGTTAAAATGTATATACATGTAGTGTTTTAATATGTATTCATACACTTTTGAAAGACTTCAAGACACTTATCAAAATACTTCTACTTAACAAAAATGCTTACAATTACATCCTCGTTCAGTTTCATCAACAATTCTACTCGTATGCACCCGTATTCGTACTCGTACAATACACAGCTTTTAGATGTATGTACTATTGGTATATACACTCCAATGATCAGCTCTTAGCAGCCCATGTGAGTCACCTAACACATGTGGGAACCATCATTTGGCAACTAGCATGAAATATCTCATAAAATTACAAAAATATGAGTAATCATTCATGACTTATTTACATGAAAACAAAATAACATATCCTTTATATCTAATCCATACACCAACGACCAAAAACACCTACAAACACTTTCATTCTTCAATTTTCTTCATCTAATTGATCTCTCTCAAGTTCTATCTTCAAGTTCTAAGTGTTCTTCATAAATTCCAAAAGTTCTAGTTTCATAAAATCAAGAATACTTTCAAGTTTGCTAGCTCACTTCCAATCTTGTAAGGTGATCATCCAACCTCAAGAAATCTTTGTTTCTTACAGTAGGTTATCATTCTAATACAAGGTAATAATCATATTCAAACTTTGGTTCAATTTCTATAACTATAACAATCTTATTTTAAGTGATGATCTTACTTGAACTTGTTTTCGTGTCATGATTCTGCTTCAAGAACTTCGAGTCATCCAAGGATCCATTGAAGCTAGATCCATTTTTCTCTTTTCCAGTAGGTTTATCCAAGGAACTTAAGGTAGTAATGATGTTCATAACATCATTCGATTCATACATATAAAGCTATCTTATTCGAAGGTTTAAACTTGTAATCACTAGAACATAGTTTAGTAAATTCTAAACTTGTTCGCAAACAAAAGTTAATCCTTCTAACTTGACTTTTAAAATCAACTAAACACATGTTATATATCTATATGATATGCTAACTTAATGATTTAAAACCTGGAAACACGAAAAACACCGTAAAACCGGATTTACGCCGTCGTAGTAACACCGCGGGCTGTTTTGGGTTAGTTAATTAAAAACTATGATAAACTTTGATTTAAAAGTTGTTATTCTGAGAAAATGATTTTTATTATGAACATGAAACTATATCCAAAAATTATGGTTAAACTCAAAATGGAAGTATGTTTTCTAAAATGGTCATCTAGACGTCGTTCTTTCGACTGAAATGACTACCTTTATAAAAACGACTTGTAACTTATTTTTCCAACTATAAACCTATACTTTTTCTATTTAGATTCATAAAATAGAGTTCAATATGAAACCATAGCAATTTGATTCACTCAAAACGGATTTAAAATGAAGAAGTTATGGGTAAAACAAGATTGGATAATTTTTCTCATTTTAGCTACGTGAAAATTGGTAACAAATCTATTCCAACCATAACTTAATCAACTTGTATTGTATATTATGTAATCTTGAGATACCATAGACACGTATACAATGTTTCGACTTATCATGTCGACACATCTATATATATTTCGGAACAACCATAGACACTCTATATGTGAATGTTGGAGTTAGCTATACAGGGTTGAGGTTGATTCCAAAATATATATAGTTTGAGTTGTGATCAATACTGAGATACGTATACACTGGGTCGTGGATTGATTCAAGATAATATTTATCGATTTATTTCTGTACATCTAACTGTGGACAACTAGTTGTAGGTTACTAACGAGGACAACTGACTTAATAAACTTAAAACATCAAAATATATTAAAAGTGTTGTAAATATATTTTGAACATACTTTGATATATATGTATATATTGTTATAGGTTCGAGAATCAACCAGTGGCCAAGTCTTACTTCCCGATGAAGTAAAAATCTGTGAAAGTGAGTTATAGTCCCACTTTTAAAATCTAATATTTTTGGGATGAGAATACATGCAGGTTTTATAAATGATTTACAAAATAGACACAAGTACGTGAAACTACATTCTATGGTTGAATTATCGAAATCGAATATGCCCCTTTTTATTAAGTCTGGTAATCTAAGAATTAGGGAACAGACACCCTAATTGACGCGAATCCTAAAGATAGATCTATTGGGCTTAACAAACCCCATCCAAAGTACCGGATGCTTTAGTACTTCGAAATTTATATCATATCCGAAGGGTGTCCCGGAATGATGGGGATATTCTTATATATGCATCTTGTTAATGTCGGTTACCAGGTGTTCACCATATGAATGATTTTTATCTCTATGTATGGGATGTGTATTGAAATATGAAATCTTGTGGTCTATTATTATGATTTGATATATATAGGTTAAACCTATAACTCACCAACATTTTTGTTGACGTTTTAAGCATGTTTATTCTCAGGTGATTATTAAGAGCTTCCGCTGTCGCATACTTAAATAAGGACGAGATTTGGAGTCCATGCTTGTATGATATTGTGTAAAAACTGCATTCAAGAAACATATTTTGTTGTAACATATTTGTATTGTAAACCATTATGTAATGGTCGTGTGTAAACAGGATATTTTAGATTATCATTATTTGATAATCTACGTAAAGCTTTTTAAACCTTTATTGATGAAATAAAGGTTATGGTTTGTTTTAAAATGAATGCAGTCTTTGAAAAACGTCTCATATAGAGGTCAAAACCTCGCAACGAAATCAATTAATATGGAACGTTTTTAATCAATAAGAACGGGACATTTCAGTTGGTATCCGAGCGTTGGTCTTAGAGAACCAGAATTTTGCATTAGTGTGTCTTATCGAGTTTGTTAGGATGCATTAGTGAGTCTGGACTTCGACCGTGTTTACTTGAAAAATGATTGCTTAACAAATTTTGTTGGAAACTATATATTTTTAACATGTGAATATTATGTGATATATTAATCTCTTAACGCGTTTGATATTATGTGATAGATGTCTACCTCTAGAACAAGTCCCATTGACTCACCTAATAATAATGAAGAGTCAAATGTAAATTGGAATGATTCGTGGACTGATTCACAAGTTCCCGAAGAGGAACCGGAAGAAGAGTCGGAACCGGAAGAAGAATCGGAACCGGAAGAAGAATCGGAACCGGATGAAGAAATAGAACCGGTGGGGGAAATAATAAAACGGTTAAGTAAAAGAAAATCCTCAACCAACCGACCAAGGTTAATTATGGTCAATGGTGTTTCCGCCAAGGAAGCAAAATATTGGGAGGATTACCAATTCTCCGATGAATCGGATTCCGACGAGAATTCTGATGATATTATAGAAATTACCCCAACTGAATTTAAAAAGGCAAAAGAAAATAATAAGGGAAAGGGCATAAAAATAGAGAAATCTAATTCCAACCCCGATGAACTTTATATGTATCGTCAACGCCCGAAGTCCTTAAGTTGTAACAATGACCCGGGAACCTCTAAACCACCAGGTTTTTCTAAACCAATGTGGACAACGACGGCTCGTATTAGGGGAACATCATATATCCCTAGAAACTTGGCAAAACGAACCAAAACCGAAGAAGAAGAAACGAGCGAGTCGGAATAAGATAGTTGTATTCGTGTGGTGTAATATATGTAATATAGTGTTCTTATGCTTTATGATATATGTAAAAATTGCTTGTATTAATAAGTATTTTTTTATGAATCTAACTCTTGTCTATTTTACAGTTTAAAAACACAAAATGGATAGACAACCCAATATTTTAAGAGACCTACCCGGAGACATGATTGATGAAATCTTGTCTAGAGTCGGCCAGAATTCCTCGGCACAACTATTTAAGGCGAGATCAGTTTGTAAGACATTCGAAGAACGTTCCAAGAATGTCTTGGTTTATAAGAGACTTTCGTTTGAAAGATGGGGGATATCACATTGGGAAACCCATAAGTTACGATGTGTTTACTTTGACGCATATATTGCGGGGAACCCAAATGCTATTTTACGCAACGGGTTAAGAAATTATTTTGACTCAATATATCCGAATATTGGACTTCGTGATTTAGAAAAAGCGGCTAACATGCAACATAAAGAAGCATGTTATGCTTACGGATTAGTAATGTTCGCTTCTCACCAAAGTGAGAACAAGAACATCGGGCTACAACTATTAAACAAAACGTTTCCACAAGTGACGGAGTCGGTAATTGGGGTAAGAAATGAGGTTTTTAGATTATTACGGGACTGTTGGACATTACGTAACCCTCGTCCCTTTGACGATGTTACAACACGCTGTCTTATCAACGGCCATAACGGTTATGTTGCACAAGACCAAGGATGGGAAGTAGTCCTAGTAAAACCAGAATGCATGACTTGTTTCTGGACGTATGAATTACGTGTCTTTATTGCCTTTGCTGAACGACTTGTGTACTAGCTAGAATTATCTTCACAACTATCTTGTATCAAAGTTATTGTGTGCTATATTTCATGCTTTATGTAAAATAAGCGGTATTGTAAGTTTGTAAAATATTGTATAAAAGTTTGAACGCGAAATATTATTATAATCAGTTTTTCATATAGAATTGTAGTAGTTGAATTGTATATTAGCTACTAAGTATGAACTTAACGGGTAGGTACTACCCGAATTTAAACTTATAAAACGCTAATATGAAGAAAAAGCTTTTATAAATGAGTTCATATTATGCTACGAAATACTATTAACTACTCTTAATATTCTGTATGATTAACTTGTTCCATTTAACTATTTTGAAGGAAATGTCACCGACTACTCGACACACCGTGAATATGAATGAAGAGGAATTCCGTACTTTTCTAGCTTCAAACATAGCCGCAGTACAGGCTGCGCTACATACCAACAATAACCTTGGATCTAGCAGTACAGGAAATCGTGTAGGATGCACCTACAAAGAATTCACTGCCTGCAAACCTTTGGAATTTGATGGAACCGAAGGACCGATCGGATTGAAACGGTGGACCGAGAAGGTCGAATCGGTGTTTGCCATAAGTAAGTGTACTGAAGAGGACAAAGTAAAGTACGCTACGCATACCTTCACAGGTTCTGCGTTAACATGGTGGAATACCTATCTAGAGCAAGTGGGACAAGACGATGCGTACGCACTACCGTGGTCTGCATTCAAGCACTTGATGAACGAGAAGTACCGTCCCAGAACCGAGGTCAATAAGCTCAAGACAGAACTTAGAGGGTTACGAACCCAAGGATTTGATATTACCACGTACGAAAGACGATTCACAGAATTGTGCCTATTGTGTCCGGGAGCATTCGAAGATGAGGAAGAGAAGATCGACGCGTTTGTGAAAGGATTACCGGAAAGAATCCAAGAAGATATAAGTTCACACGAGCCCGCCTCCATACAACAGGCATGTAGAATGGCTCACAAACTCGTGAACCAAATTGAAGAAAGAATTAAAGAACAGACTGCTGAAGAGGCCAATGTGAAGCAAGTCAAAAGAAAGTGGGAGGAAAACGGTGATAAGAATCACCAATACAACAACAACAGCAATTACAACAATAATCGCAACAATTATCCCAACAATCGCAACATCAATCGCAACTACAACAAACGGCCCAACAACAACAACAACAACAACAACAGCAACTACAACAATCATCCCAACAACAATAATAACCGCAACAACAACAACAATCAGAAGCAGCTATGCCAAAGGTGTGAAAAGAATCACTCGGGGTTCTGCACCAAATTTTGCAACAAGTGTAAAAGAAATGGTCATAGCGCGGCGAAGTGTGAGGTCTACGGACCAGGGGTTAATAGAACGAAAGGAACAAATGGTGTCGGAACGAGTAATGGCGGAGCAAGTAGTGTCGGAGCAAGTTATGCCAATGTAGTTTGTTATAAATGTGGAAAACCGGGCCACATTATTAGAAATTGCCCGAACCAGGAGAACACGAATGGACAAGGCCGTGGAAGAGTTTTCAATATTAATGCGGCAGAGGCACAGGAAGACCCGGAGCTTGTTACGGGTACGTTTCTTATTGACAATAAATCTGCTTACGTTTTATTTGATTCGGGTGCGGATAGAAGCTATATGAGTAGAGATTTTTGTGTTAAATTAAGTTGTCCATTGACGCCTTTGGATAGTAAATTTTTACTCGAATTAGCAAATGGTAAATTAATTTCAGCAGATAATATATGTCGGAATCGAGAAATTAAACTGGTTAGCGAAACATTTAAGATTGACTTGATACCAGTAGAGTTAGGGAGTTTTGATGTGATAATCGGTATGGACTGGTTGAAAGAAGTGAAAGCAGAGATCGTTTGTTACAAAAATGCAATTCGCATTATACGAGAAAAAGGAAAACCCTTAATGGTGTACGGAGAAAAGGGCAACACGAAGCTACATCTTATTAGTAATTTGAAGGCACAAAAACTAATAAGAAAAGGTTGCTATGCTGTTCTAGCACACGTCGAGAAAGTACAAACTGAAGAAAAGAGCATCAATGATGTTCCCGTCGCAAAAGAATTTCCTGATGTATTTCCGAAAGAATTACCGGGATTACCCCCACATCGATCCGTTGAATTTCAAATAGATCTTGTACCAGGAGCTGCACCAATAGCTCGTGCTCCTTACAGACTCGCACCCAGCGAGATGAAAGAACTACAAAGCCAATTACAAGAACTTTTAGAGCGTGGTTTCATTCGACCAAGCACATCACCGTGGGGAGCTCCTGTTTTGTTTGTCAAGAAGAAAGATGGTACATTCAGGTTGTGTATCGACTACCGAGAGTTGAACAAACTTACCATCAAGAACCGCTACCCACTACCGAGAATCGATGACTTATTTGATCAACTACAAGGCTCGTCTGTTTATTCAAAGATTGACTTACGTTCCGGGTATCATCAAATGCGGGTGAAAGAAGATGATATTCCAAAGACTGCTTTCAGAACACGTTACGGTCATTACGAGTTTATGGTCATGCCGTTTGGTTTAACTAATGCACCAGCTGTGTTCATGGACCTTATGAACCGAGTGTGTGGACCATACCTTGACAAGTTTGTCATTGTTTTCATTGATGACATACTTATTTACTCAAAGAATGACCAAGAACACGGTGAACATTTGAGAAAGGTGTTAGAAGTATTGAGGAAGGAAGAATTGTACGCTAAGTTTTCAAAGTGTGCATTTTGGTTGGAAGAAGTTCAATTCCTCGGTCACATAGTGAACAAAGAAGGTATTAAGGTGGATCCGGCAAAGATAGAAACTGTTGAAAAGTGGGAAACCCCGAAAACTCCGAAACACATACGCCAGTTTTTAGGACTAGCTGGTTACTACAGAAGGTTCATCCAAGACTTTTCCAGAATAGCAAAACCCTTGACTGCATTAACGCATAAAGGGAAGAACTTTGAATGGAATGATGAACAAGAGAAAGCGTTTCAGTTATTGAAGAAAAAGCTAACTACGGCACCTATATTGTCATTGCCTGAAGGGAATGATGATTTTGTGATTTATTGTGATGCATCAAAGCAAGGTCTCGGTTGTGTATTAATGCAACGAACGAAGGTGATTGCTTATGCGTCTAGACAATTGAAGATTCACGAACAAAATTATACGACGCATGATTTGGAATTAGGCGCGGTTGTTTTTGCATTAAAGACTTGGAGGCACTATTTATATGGGGTCAAAAGTATTATATATACCGACCACAAAAGTCTTCAACACATATTTAATCAGAAACAACTGAATATGAGGCAGCGTAGGTGGATTGAATTATTGAATGATTACGACTTTGAGATTCGTTACCACCCGGGGAAGGCAAATGTGGTAGCCGATGCCTTGAGCAGGAAGGACAGAGAACCCATTCGAGTAAAATCTATGAATATAATGATTCATAATAACATTACTACTCAAATAAAGGAGGCGCAACAAGGAGTTTTAAAAGAGGGAAATTTAAAGGATGAAATACCCAAAGGATCGGAGAAGCATCTTAATATTCGGGAAGACGGAACCCGGTATAGGGCTGAAAGGATTTGGGTACCAAAATTTGGAGATATGAGAGAAATGGTACTTAGAGAAGCTCATAAAACCAGATACTCAATACATCCTGGAACGGGGAAGATGTACAAGGATCTCAAGAAACATTTTTGGTGGCCGGGTATGAAAGCCGATGTTGCTAAATACGTAGGAGAATGTTTGACGTGTTCTAAGGTCAAAGCTGAGCATCAGAAACCATCAGGTCTACTTCAACAACCCGAAATCCCGGAATGGAAATGGGAAAACATTACCATGGATTTCATCACTAAATTGCCAAGGACTGCAAGTGGTTTTGATACTATTTGGGTAATAGTTGATCGTCTCACCAAATCAGCACACTTCCTGCCAATAAGAGAAGATGACAAGATGGAGAAGTTAGCACGACTGTATTTGAAGGAAGTCGTCTCCAGACATGGAATACCAATCTCTATTATCTCTGATAGGGATGGCAGATTTATTTCAAGATTCTGGCAGACATTACAGCAAGCATTAGGAACTCGTCTAGACATGAGTACTGCCTATCATCCACAAACTGATGGGCAGAGCGAAAGGACGATACAAACGCTTGAAGACATGCTACGAGCATGTGTTATTGATTTCGGAAACAGTTGGGATCGACATCTACCATTAGCAGAATTTTCCTACAACAACAGCTACCATTCAAGCATTGAGATGGCGCCGTTTGAAGCACTTTATGGTAGAAAGTGCAGGTCTCCGATTTGTTGGAGTGAAGTGGGGGATAGACAGATTACGGGTCCGGAGATTATACAAGAAACTACCGAGAAGATCATCCAAATTCAACAACGGTTGAAAACCGCCCAAAGTCGACAAAAGAGCTACGCTGACATTAAAAGAAAAGATATAGAATTTGAAATTGGAGAGATGGTCATGCTTAAAGTTGCACCTTGGAAAGGCGTTGTTCGATTTGGTAAACGAGGGAAATTAAATCCAAGGTATATTGGACCATTCAAGATTATTGATCGTGTCGGACCAGTAGCTTACCGACTTGAGTTACCTCAACAACTCGCGGCTGTACATAACACTTTCCACGTCTTGAATTTGAAGAAATGTTTTGCTAAAGAAGATCTCACTATTCCGTTAGATGAAATCCAAATCAACGAAAAACTCCAATTCATCGAAGAACCCGTTGAAATAATGGATCGTGAGGTTAAAAGACTTAAGCAAAACAAGATACCAATTGTTAAGGTTCGATGGAATGCTCGTAGAGGACCCGAGTTCACCTGGGAGCGTGAAGATCAGATGAAGAAGAAATACCCGCATCTATTTCCAGAAGATTCGTCAACACCTTCAACAGCTTAAAATTTCGGGACGAAATTTATTTAACGGGTAGGTACTGTAGTGACCCGAACTTTTCCATGTTTATATATATTAATTGAGATTGATATTTACATGATTAAATGTTTCCAACATGTTAAGCAATCAAACTTGTTAAGACTTGATTAATTGAAATATGTTTCATATAGACAATTGACCACCCAAGTTGACCGGTGATTCACGAACGTTAAAACTTGTAAAAACTATATGATGACATATATATGGTTATATATATAGTTAACATGATATTATGATAAGTAAACATATCATTAATTATATTAACAATGAACTACATATGTAAAACAAGACTACTAACTTAATGATTTTGAAACGAGACATATATGTAACGATTATCGTTGTAACGACATTTAATGTATATATATCATATTAAGAGATATTCGTACATCATAATATCATGATAATATAATAATTTAAAATCTCTTTTGATATTATAAACATTGGGTTAACAACATTTAACAAGATCGTTAACCTAAAGGTTTCAAAACAACATTTACATGTAATGACTAACGATGACTTAACGACTCAGTTAAAATGTATATACATGTAGTGTTTTAATATGTATTCATACACTTTTGAAAGACTTCAAGACACTTATCAAAATACTTCTACTTAACAAAAATGCTTACAATTACATCCTCGTTCAGTTTCATCAACAATTCTACTCGTATGCACCCGTATTCGTACTCGTACAATACACAGCTTTTAGATGTATGTACTATTGGTATATACACTCCAATGATCAGCTCTTAGCAGCCCATGTGAGTCACCTAACACATGTGGGAACCATCATTTGGCAACTAGCATGAAATATCTCATAAAATTACAAAAATATGAGTAATCATTCATGACTTATTTACATGAAAACAAAATAACATATCCTTTATATCTAATCCATACACCAACGACCAAAAACACCTACAAACACTTTCATTCTTCAATTTTCTTCATCTAATTGATCTCTCTCAAGTTCTATCTTCAAGTTCTAAGTGTTCTTCATAAATTCCAAAAGTTCTAGTTTCATAAAATCAAGAATACTTTCAAGTTTGCTAGCTCACTTCCAATCTTGTAAGGTGATCATCCAACCTCAAGAAATCTTTGTTTCTTACAGTAGGTTATCATTCTAATACAAGGTAATAATCATATTCAAACTTTGGTTCAATTTCTATAACTATAACAATCTTATTTTAAGTGATGATCTTACTTGAACTTGTTTTCGTGTCATGATTCTGCTTCAAGAACTTCGAGTCATCCAAGGATCCATTGAAGCTAGATCCATTTTTATCTTTTCCAGTAGGTTTATCCAAGGAACTTAAGGTAGTAATGATGTTCATAACATCATTCGATTCATACATATAAAGCTATCTTATTCGAAGGTTTAAACTTGTAATCACTAGAACATAGTTTAGTAAATTCTAAACTTGTTCGCAAACAAAAGTTAATCCTTCTAACTTGACTTTTAAAATCAACTAAACACATGTTATATATCTATATGATATGCTAACTTAATGATTTAAAACCCGGAAACACGAAAAACACCGTAAAACCGGATTTACGCCGTCGTAGTAACACCGCGGGCTGTTTTGGGTTAGTTAATTAAAAACTATGATAAACTTTGATTTAAAAGTTGTTATTCTGAGAAAATGATTTTTATTATGAACATGAAACTATATCCAAAAATTATGGTTAAACTCAAAGTGGAAGTATGTTTTCTAAAATGGTCATCTAGACGTCGTTCTTTCGACTGAAATGACTACCTTTATAAAAACGACTTGTAACTTATTTTTCCGACTATAAACCTATACTTTTTCTATTTAGATTCATAAAATAGAGTTCAATATGAAACCATAGCAATTTGATTCACTCAAAACGGATTTAAAATGAAGAAGTTATGGGTAAAACAAGATTGGATAATTTTTCTCATTTTAGCTACGTGAAAATTGGTAACAAATCTATTCCAACCATAACTTAATCAACTTGTATTGTATATTATGTAATCTTGAGATACCATAGACACGTATACAATGTTTCGACTTATCATGTCGACACATCTATATATATTTCGGAACAACCATAGACACTCTATATGTGAATGTTGGAGTTAGCTATACAGGGTTGAGGTTGATTCCAAAATATATATAGTTTGAGTTGTGATCAATACTGAGATACGTATACACTGGGTCGTGGATTGATTCAAGATAATATTTATCGATTTATTTCTGTACATCTAACTGTGGACAACTAGTTGTAGGTTACTAACGAGGACAGCTGACTTAATAAACTTAAAACATCAAAATATATTAAAAGTGTTGTAAATATATTTTGAACATACTTTGATATATATGTATATATTGTTATAGGTTCGTGAATCAACCAGTGGCCAAGTCTTACTTCCCGACGAAGTAAAAATCTGTGAAAGTGAGTTATAGTCCCACTTTTAAAATCTAATATTTTTGGGATGAGAATACATGCAGGTTTTATAAATGATTTACAAAATAGACACAAGTACGTGAAACTACATTCTATGGTTGAATTATCGAAATCGAATATGCCCCTTTTTATTAAGTCTGGTAATCTAAGAATTAGGGAACAGACACCCTAATTGACGCGAATCCTAAAGATAGATCTATTGGGCTTAACAAACCCCATCCAAAGTACCGGATGCTTTAGTACTTCGAAATTTATATCATATCCGAAGGGTGTCCCGGAATGATGGGGATATTCTTATATATGCATCTTGTTAATGTCGGTTACCAGGTGTTCACCATATGAATGATTTTTATCTCTATGTATGGGATGTGTATTGAAATATGAAATCTTGTGGTCTATTATTATGATTTGATATATATAGGTTAAACCTATAACTCACCAACATTTTTGTTGACGTTTTAAGCATGTTTATTCTCAGGTGATTATTAAGAGCTTCCGCTGTCGCATACTTAAATAAGGACGAGATTTGGAGTCCATGCTTGTATGATATTGTGTAAAAACTGCATTCAAGAAACATATTTTGTTGTAACATATTTGTATTGTAAACCATTATGTAATGGTCGTGTGTAAACAGGATATTTTAGATTATCATTATTTGATAATCTACGTAAAGCTTTTTAAACCTTTATTGATGAAATAAAGGTTATGGTTTGTTTTAAAATGAATGCAGTCTTTGAAAAACGTCTCATATAGAGGTCAAAACCTCGCAACGAAATCAATTAATATGGAACGTTTTTAATCAATAAGAACGGGACATTTCATCATATAGATATAAAACATGTGTTTAGTTATTTTTAAAAGTCTAGTTAGAAGGATTAATGAAAGGACCCGTTCATATACATTATAAACGATTCACAATAGTTGATTACATCGCAAGGTATTTGACCTCTATATGATACATTTTACAAACATTGCATTCGTTTTTAAAAGACAAACTTTCTTTACAACGAAAGTTGACGGCATGCACACCATTTCATAATACATCCAACTATAATTGGCTTAATAATAATCTTGATGAACTCAATGACTCGAATGCAACGTCTTTCAAAATATGCCATGAATGACTCCAAGTAATATCCTTAAAATGAGCTAATGCACAGCGGAAGATTTCTTTAATACCTGAGAATAAACATGCTTTAAAGTGTCAACCAAAAGGTTGGTGAGTTCATAGGTTTATCATAACAATCATTTCAATATATTAATAGACCACAAGATTTCAGTTTATAAATATATGTACACTCGCAAGTGTATAAAAGTATTCTATAAGTTGTAGGCACCCGGTAACAAGCCTTAACGTTCATGTTTTACCCTCTGAAGTACACCAGATCAGGTGTGTTTAAAATAACCTCGAAGTACTAAAGCATCCTATAGTCAGGATGGGGTTTGTCAGGCCCAATAGATCTATCTTTAGGATTCGCGCCTACCGTACATAGACATGTAGTTTAATGTTACCAAGCTAAAGGTATATTTCTGGTTTAAACCCACGTAGAATTAGTTTTAGTACTTGTGCCTATTTCGTAAAACATTTATAAAACAGCGCATGTATTCTCAGCCCAAAAATATATATTGTAAAAGCAATTAAAAAGGGAGCAAATGTGTAGTGACCCGAACTTTTCCATGTTTATATATATTAATTGAGATTGATATTTACATGATTAAATGTTTCCAACATGTTAAGCAATCAAACTTGTTAAGACTTGATTAATTGAAATATGTTTCATATAGACAATTGACCACCCAAGTTGACCGGTGATTCACGAACGTTAAAACTTGTAAAAACTATATGATGACATATATATGGATATATATATATATATAGTTAACATGATACTATGATAAGTAAACATATCATTAAGTATATTAACAATGAACTACATATGTAAAAACAAGACTACTAACTTAATAATTTTTAAACGAGACATATATGTAACGATTATCGTTGTAAAGACATTTAATGTATATATATCATATTAAGAGATATTCATACATGATAATATCATGATAATATAATAATTTAAAATCTCATTTGATATTATAAACATTGGGTTAACAACATTTAACAAGATCGTTAACCTAAAGGTTTCAAAACAACACTTACATGTAACGACTAACGATGACTTAACGACTCAGTTAAAATGTATATACATGTAGTGTTTTAATATGTATTTATACACTTTTGAAAGACTTCAAGACACTTATCAAAATACTTCTACTTAAAAAAAATGCTTACAATTACATCCTCGTTCAGTTTCATCAACAATTCTACTCGTATGCACCCGTATTCGTACTCGTACAATACACAGCTTTTAGATGTATGTACTATTGGTATATACACTCCAATGATCAGCTCTTAGCAGCCCATGTGAGTCACCTAACACATGTGGGAACCATCATTTGGCAACTAGCATGAAATATCTCATAAAATTACAAAAATATGAGTAATCATTCATGACTTATTTACATGAAAACAAAATTACATATCCTTTATATCTAATCCATACACCAACGACCAAAAACACCTACAAACACTTTCATTCTTCAATTTTCTTCATCTAATTGATCTCTCTCAAGTTCTATCTTTAAGTTCTAAGTGTTCTTCATAAATTCCAAAAGTTCTAGTTTCATAAAATCAATAATACTTTCAAGTTTGCTAGCTCACTTCCAATCTTGTAAGGTGTTCATCCAACCTCAAGAAATCTTTGTTTCTTACAGTAGGTTATCATTCTAATACAAGGTAATAATCATATTCAAACTTTGGTTCAATTTATATAACTATAACAATCTTATTTCAAGTGATGATCTTACTTGAACTTGTTTTCGTGTCATGATTCTGCTTCAAGAACTTCGAGCCATCCAAGGATCCATTGAAGCTAGATCCATTTTTCTCTTTTCCAGTAGGTTTATCCAAGGAACTTAAGGTAGTAATGATGTTCATAACATCATTCGGTTCATACATATAAAGCTATCTTATTCGAAGGTTTAAACTTGTAATCACTAGAACATAGTTTAGTTAATTCTAAACTTGTTCGCAAACAAAAGTTAATCCTTATAACTTGACTTTTAAAATCAACTAAACACATGTTCTATATCTATATGATATGCTAACTTAATGATTTAAAACCTGGAAACACGAAAAACACCGTAAAACCGGATTTACGCCGTCGTAGTAACACCGCGGGCTGTTTTGGGTTAGTTAATTAAAAACTATGATAAACTTTGATTTAAAAGTTGTTATTCAGAGAAAATTATTTTTATTATGAACATGAAACTATATCCAAAAATTATGGTTAAACTCAAAGTGGAAGTATGTTTTCTAAAATGGTCATCTAGACGTCATTCTTTCGACTGAAATGACTACCTTTACAAAAACGACTTGTAACTTATTTTTCCGACTATAAACCTATACTTTTCTGTTTAGATTCATAAAATAGAGTTCAATATGAAACCATAGCAATTTGATACACTCAAAACGGATTTAAAATGAAGAAGTTATGGGTAAAACAAGATTGGATAATTTTTCTCATTTTAGCTACGTGAAAATTGGTAACAAATCTATTCCAACCATAACTTAATCAACTTGTATTGTATATTATGTAATCTTGAGATACCATAGACACGTATACAATGTTTCGACCTATCATGTCGACACATCTATATATATTTCGGAACAACCATAGACACTCTATATGTGAATGTTGGAGTTAGCTATACAGGGTTGAGGTTGATTCCAAAATATATATAGTTTGAGTTGTGATCAATACTGAGATACGTATACACTGGGTCGTGGATTGATTCAAGATAATATTTATTGATTTATTTCTGTACATCTAACTGTGGACAACTAGTTGTAGGTTACTAACGAGGACAGCTGACTTAATAAACTTAAAACATCAAAATATATTAAAAGTGTTGTAAATATATTTTGAACATACTTTGATATATATGTATATATTGTTATAGGTTTGTGAATCAACCAGTGGCCAAGTCTTACTTCCCGACGAAGTAAAAATCTGTGAAAGTGAGTTATAGTCCCACTTTTAAAATCTAATATTTTTGGGATGAGAATACATGCAGGTTTTATAAATGATTTACAAAGTAGACACAAGTACGTGAAACTACATTCTATGGTTGAATTATCGAAATCGAATATGCCCCTTTTTATTAAGTCTGGTAATCTAAGAATTAGGGAACAGACACCCTAATTGACGCGAACTCTAAAGATAGATCTATTGGGCCTAACAAACCCCATCCAAAGAACCGGATGCTTTAGTACTTCGAAATTTATATCATATCCGAAGGGTGTCCCGGAATGATGGGGATATTCTTATATATGCATCTTGTTAATGTCGGTTACCAGGTGTTCACCATATGAATGATTTTTATCTCTATGTATGGGATGTGTATTGAAATATGAAATCTTGTGGTCTATTATTATAATTTGATATATATAGGTTAAACCTATAACTCACCAACATTTTTGTTGACGTTTTAAGCATGTTTATTCTCAGGTGATTATTAAGAGCTTCCGCTGTCGCATACTTAAATAAGGACGAGATTTGGAGTCCATGCTTGTATGATATTGTGTAAAAACTGCATTCAAGAAACTTATTTTGTTGTAACATATTTGTATTGTAAACCATTATGTAATGGTCGTGTGTAAACAGGATATTTTAGATTATCATTATTTGATAATCTACGTAAAGCTTTTTAAACCTTTATTGATGAAATAAAGGTTATGGTTTGTTTTAAAATGAATGCAGTCTTTGAAAAACGTCTCATATAGAGGTCAAAACCTCGCAACGAAATCAATTAATATGGAACGTTTTTAATCAATAAGAACGGGACATTTCAGTTGGTATCCGAGCGTTGGTCTTAGAGAACCAGAAAATTTGCATTAGTGTGTCTTATCGAGTTTGTTAGGATGCATTAGTGAGTCTGGACTTCGACCGTGTTTTCTTTAAAAATGATTGCTTAACATTTTTGTTGGAAACTATATATTTTTAACATATGAATATTATGTGATATATTAATCTCTTAACGTGTTTGATATTATGTGATAGATGTCTTCCTCTAGAACAAGTCCCATTGACTCACCTAATAATAATGAAGAGTCAAATGTAAATTGGAATGATTTGTGGACTGATTCACAAGTTCCCGAAGAGGAACCGGAAGAAGAGTCGGAACCGGAAGAAGAATCGGAACCGGAAGAAGAATCGGAACCGGATGAAGAAATAGAACCGGTGGGGGAAATAATAAAACGGTTAAGTAAAAGAAAATCCTCAACCAACCGACCAAAGTTAATTATGGTCAATGGTGTTTCCGCCAAGGAAGCAAAATATTGGGAGGATTACCAATTCTCCGATGAATCGGATTCCGACGAGAATTCCGATGATGTTATAGAAATTACCCCAACTGAATTTAAAAAGGCAAAAGAAAATAATAAGGGAAAGGGCATAAAAATAGAGAAATCTAATTCCAACCCCGATGAACATTATATGTATCGTCAACCCCCGAAGTCCTTAAGTTGTAACAATGACCCGGGAACTTCTAAACCACCAGGTTTTTCTAAACCAATGTGGACAACGACGGCTCGTATTAGGGGAACATCATATATCCCTAGAAACTTGGCAAAACGAACCAAAACCGAAGAAGAAGAAACGAGCGAGTCGGAATAAGATAGTTATATTCGTGTGGTGTAATATATGTAATATAGTGTTCTTATGCTTTATGATATATGTAAAAATTGCTTGTATTAATAAGTATTTTTTTTATGAATCTAACTCTTGTCTATTTTACAGTTTAAAAACACAAAATGGATAGACAACCCAATATTTTAAGAGACCTACCCGGAGACATGATTGATGAAATCTTGTCTAGAGTCGGCCAGAATTCTTCGGCACAACTATTTAAGGCGAGATCAGTTTGTAAGACATTCGAAGAACGTTCCAAGAATGTCTTGGTTTATAAGAGACTTTCGTTTGAAAGATGGGGGATATCACATTGGGAAACCCATAAGTTACGATGTGTTTACTTTGACGCATATATTGCGGGGAACCCAAATGCTATTTTACGCAACGGGTTAAGAAATTATTTTGACTCAATATATTCGAATATTGGACTTCGTGATTTAGAAAAAGCGGCTAACATGCAACATAAAGAAGCATGTTATGCTTACGGATTAGTAATGTTCGCTTCTCACCAAAGTGAGAACAAGAACATCGGGCTACAACTATTAAACAAAACGTTTCCACAAGTGACGGAGTCGGTAATTGGGGTAAGAAATGAGGTTTTTAGATTATTACGGGACTGTTGGACATTACGTAACCCTCGTCCCTTTGATGATGTTACAACACGCTGTCTTATCAACGGCCATAACGGTTATGTTGCACAAGACCAAGGATGGGAAGTAGTCCTAGTAAAACCAGAATGCATGACTTGTTTCTGGACGTATGAATTACGTGTCTTTATTGCCTTTGCTGAACGACTTGTGTACTAGCTAGAATTGTCTTCACAACTATCTTGTATCAAAGTTATTGTGTGCTATATTTCATGCTTTATGTAAAATAAGCGGTATTGTAAGTTTGTAAAATATTGTATAAAAGTTTGAACGCGAAATATTATTATAATCAGTTTTTCATATAGAATTGTAGTAGTTGAATTGTATATTAGCTACTAAGTATGAACTTAACGGGTAGGTACTACCCGAATTTAAACTTATAAAACGCTAATATGAAGAAAAAGCTTTTATAAATGAGTTCATATTATGCTACGAAATACTATTAACTACTCTTAATATTCTGTATGATTAACTTGTTCCATTTAACTATTTTGAAGGAAATGGCACCGACTACTCGACACACCGTGAATATGAATGAAGAGGAATTCCGTACTTTTCTAGCTTCAAACATAGCCGCAGTACAGGCTGCGCTACATACCAACAATAACCTTGGATCTAGCAGTACAGGAAATCGTGTAGGATGCACCTACAAAGAATTCACTGCCTGCAAACCTTTGGAATTTGATGGAACCGAAGGACCGATCGGATTGAAACGGTGGACCGAGAAGGTTGAATCGGTGTTTGCCATAAGTAAGTGTACTGAAGAGGACAAAGTGAAGTACGCTACGCATACCTTCACAGGTTCTGCGTTAACATGGTGGAATACCTATCTAGAGCAAGTGGGACAAGATGATGCGTACGCACTACCGTGGTCAGCATTCAAGCACTTGATGAACGAGAAGTACCGTCCCAGAACCGAGGTCAATAAGCTCAAGACAGAACTTAGAGGGTTACGAACCCAAGGATTTGATATTACCACGTACGAAAGACGATTCACAGAATTGTGCCTATTGTGTCCGGGAGCATTCGAAGATGAGGAAGAGAAGATCGACGCGTTTGTGAAAGGATTACCGGAAAGAATCCAAGAAGATATAAGTTCACACGAGCCCGCCTCCATACAACAGGCATGTAGAATGGCTCACAAACTCGTGAACCAGATTGAAGAAAGAATTAAAGAACAGACTGCTGAAGAGGCCAATGTGAAGCAAGTTAAAAGAAAGTGGGAGGAAAACGGTGATAAGAATCACCAATACAACAACAACAGCAATTACAACAATAATCGCAACAATTATCCCAACAATCGCAACATCAATCGCAACTACAACAAACGGCCCAACAACAACAACAACAACAACAGCAACTACAACAATCATCCCAACAACAATAATAACCGCAACAACAACAACAATCAGAAGCAGCTATGCCAAAGGTGTGAAAAGAATCACTCGGGGTTCTGCACCAAATTTTGCAACAAGTGTAAAAGAAATGGTCATAGCGCGGTGAAGTGTGAGGTCTACGGACCAGGGGTTAATAGAACGAAAGGAACAAATGGTGTCGGAACGAGTAATGGCGGAGCAAGTAGTGTCGGAGCAAGTTATGCCAATGTAGTTTGTTATAAATGTGGAAAACCGGGCCACATTATTAGAAATTGCCCGAACCAGGAGAACACGAATGGACAAGGCTGTGGAAGAGTTTTCAATATTAATGCGGCAGAGGCACAGGAAGACCCGGAGCTTGTTACGGGTACGTTTCTTATTGACAATAAATCTGCTTACGTTTTATTTGATTCGGGTGCGGATAGAAGCTATATGAGTAGAGATTTTTGTGCTAAATTAAGTTGTCCATTGACGCCTTTGGATAGTAAATTTTTACTCGAATTAGCAAATGGTAAATTAATTTCAGCAGATAATATATGTCGGAATCGAGAAATTAAACTGGTTAGCGAAACATTTAAAATTGATTTGATACCAGTAGAGTTAGGGAGTTTTGATGTGATAATCGGTATGGACTGGTTGAAAGAAGTGAAAGCGGAGATCGTTTGTTACAAAAATGCAATTCGCATTATACGAGAAAAAGGAAAACCCTTAATGGTGTACGGAGAAAAGGGCAACACGAAGCTACATCTTATTAGTAATTTGAAGGCACAAAAACTAATAAGAAAAGGTTGCTATGCTGTTCTAGCACACGTTGAGAAAGTACAAACTGAAGAAAAGAGCATCAATGATGTTCCCATTGCAAAAGAATTTCCCGATGTATTTCCAAAAGAATTACCGGGATTACCCCCACATCGATCCGTTGAATTTCAAATAGATCTTGTACCAGGAGCTGCACCAATAGCTCGTGCTCCTTACAGACTCGCACCCAGCGAGATGAAAGAACTGCAAAGCCAATTACAAGAACTTTTAGAGCGTGGTTTCATTCGACCAAGCACATCACCATGGGGAGCTCCTGTTTTGTTTGTCAAGAAGAAAGATGGTACATTCAGGTTGTGTATCGACTACCGACAGTTGAACAAACTTACCATCAAGAACCGCTACCCACTACCGAGAATCGATGACTTATTTGATCAACTACAAGGCTCGTCTGTTTATTCAAAGATTGACTTACGTTCCGGGTATCATCAAATGCGGGTGAAAGAAGATGATATTCCAAAGACTGCTTTCAGAACACGTTACGGTCATTACGAGTTTATGGTCATGCCGTTTGGTTTAACTAATGCACCAGCTGTGTTCATGGACCTTATGAACCGAGTGTGTGGACCATACCTTGACAAGTTTGTCATTATTTTCATTGATGACATACTTATTTACTCAAAGAATGACCAAGAACACGGTGAACATTTGAGAAAGGTGTTAGAAGTATTGAGGAAGGAAGAATTGTACGCTAAGTTTTCAAAGTGTGCATTTTGGTTGGAAGAAGTTCAATTCCTCGGTCACATAGTGAACAAAGAAGGTATTAAGGTGGATCCGGCAAAGATAGAAACTGTTGAAAAGTGGGAAACCCCGAAAACTCCGAAACACATACGCCAGTTTTTAGGACTAGCTGGTTACTACAGAAGGTTCATCCAAGACTTTTCCAGAATAGCAAAACCCTTGACTGCATTAACGCATAAAGGGAAGAAATTTGAATGGAATGATGAACAAGAGAAAGCGTTTCAGTTATTGAAGAAAAAGCTAACTACGGCACCTATATTGTCATTGCCTGAAGGGAATGATGATTTTGTGATTTATTGTGATGCATCAAAGCAAGGTCTCGGTTGTGTATTAATGCAACGAACGAAGGTGATTGCTTATGCGTCTAGACAATTGAAGATTCACGAACAAAATTATACGACGCATGATTTGGAATTAGGCGCGGTTGTTTTTGCATTAAAGACTTGGAGGCACTACTTATATGGGGTCAAAAGTATTATATATACCGACCACAAAAGTCTTCAACACATATTTAACCAGAAACAACTGAATATGAGGCAGCGTAGGTGGATTGAATTATTGAATGATTACGACTTTGAGATTCGTTACCACCCGGAGAAGGCAAATGTGGTAGCCGACGCCTTGAGCAGAAAGAACAGAGAACCCATTCGAGTAAAATCTATGAATATAATGATTCACACTAACCTTACTACTCAAATAAAGGAGGCGCAACAAGGAGTTTTAAAAGAGGGAAATTTAAAGGATGAAATACCCAAAGGATCGGAGAAGCATCTTAATATTCGAGAAGACGGAACCCGGTATAGGGCTGAAAGGATTTGGGTACCAAAATTTGGAGATATGAGAGAAATGGTACTTAGAGAAGCTCATAAAACCAGATACTCAATACATCCTGGAACGGGGAAGATGTACAAGGATCTCAAGAAACATTTTTAGTGGCCGGGTATGAAAGCCGATGTTGCTAAATACGTAGGAGAATGTTTGACGTGTTCTAAGGTCAAAGCTGAGCATCAGAAACCATCAGGTCTACTTCAACAACCCGAAATCCCGGAATGGAAATGGGAAAACATTACCATGGATTTCATCACTAAATTGCCAAGGACTGCAAGTGGTTTTGATACTATTTGGGTAATAGTTGATCGTCTCACCAAATCAGCACACTTCCTGCCAATAAGAGAAGATGACAAGATGGAGAAGTTAGCACGACTGTATTTGAAGGAAGTCGTCTCCAGACATGGAATACCAATCTCTATTATCTCTGATAGGGATGGCAGATTTATTTCAAGATTCTGGCAGACATTACAGTAAGCATTAGGAACTCGTCTAGACATGAGTACTGCCTATCATCCACAAACTGATGGGCAGAGCGAAAGGATGATACAAACGCTTGAAGACATGCTACGAGCATGTGTTATTGATTTCGGAAACAGTTGGGATCGACATCTACCGTTAGCAGAATTTTCCTACAACAACAGCTACCATTCAAGCATTGAGATGGCGCCGTTTGAAGCACTTTATGGTAGAAAGTGCAGGTCTCCGATTTGTTGGAGTGAAGTGGGGGATAGACAGATTACGGGTCTGGAGATTATACAAGAAACTACCGAGAAAATCATCCAAATTCAACAACGGTTGAAAACCGCCCAAAGTCGACAAAAGAGCTACGCTGACATTAAAAGAAAAGATATAGAATTTGAAATTGGAGAGATGGTCATGCTTAAAGTTGCACCTTGGAAAGGCGTTGTTCGATTTGGTAAACGAGGGAAATTAAATCCAAGGTATATTGGACCATTCAAGATTATTGATCGTGTCGGACCAGTAGCTTACCGACTTGAGTTACCTCAACAACTCGCGGCTGTACATAACACTTTCCACGTCTCGAATTTGAAGAAATGTTTTGCTAAAGAAGATCTCACTATTCCGTTAGATGAAATCCAAATCAACGAAAAACTTCAATTCATCGAAGAACCCGTCAAAATAATGGATCGTGAGGTTAAAAGACTTAAGCAAAACAAGATACCAATTGTTAAGGTTCGATGGAATGCTCGTAGAGGACCCGAGTTCACCTGGGAGCGTGAAGATCAGATGAAGAAGAAATACCCGCATCTATTTCCAGAAGATTCGTCAACACCTTCAACAGCTTAAAATTTCGGGACGAAATTTATTTAACGGGTAGGTACTGTAGTGACCCGAACTTTTCCATGTTTATATATATTAATTGAGATTGATATTTACATGATTAAATGTTTCCAACATGTTAAGCAATCAAACTTGTTAAGACTTGATTAATTGAAATATGTTTCATATAGACAATTGACCACCCAAGTTGACCGGTGATTCACGAACGTTAAAACTTGTAAAAACTATATGATGACATATATATGGATATATATATATAGTTAACATGATACTATGATAAGTAAACATATCATTTAGTATATTAACAATGAACTACATATGTAAAAACAAGACTACTAACTTAATAATTTTTAAACGAGACATATATGTAACGATTATCGTTGTAAAGACATTTAATGTATATATATCATATTAAGAGATATTCATACATGATAATATCATGATAATATAATAATTTAAAATCTCATTTGATATTATAAACATTGGGTTAACAACATTTAACAAGATCGTTAACCTAAAGGTTTCAAAACAACACTTACATGTAACGACTAACGATGACTTAACGACTCAGTTAAAATGTATATACATGTAGTGTTTTAATATGTATTTATACACTTTTGAAAGACTTCAAGACACTTATCAAAATACTTCTACTTAAAAAAAATACTTACAATTACATCCTCGTTCAGTTTCATCAACAATTCTACTCGTATGCACCCGTATTCGTACTCGTACAATACACAGCTTTTAGATGTATGTACTATTGGTATATACACTCCAATGATCAGCTCTTAGCAGCCCATGTGAGTCACCTAACACATGTGGGAACCATCATTTGGCAACTAGCATGAAATATCTCATAAAATTACAAAAATATGAGTAATCATTCATGACTTATTTACATGAAAACAAAATTACATATCCTTTATATCTAATCCATACACCAACGACCAAAAACACCTACAAACACTTTCATTCTTCAATTTTCTTCATCTAATTGATCTCTCTCAAGTTCTATCTTTAAGTTCTAAGTGTTCTTCATAAATTCCAAAAGTTCTAGTTTCATAAAATCAATAATACTTTCAAGTTTGCTAGCTCACTTCCAATCTTGTAAGGTGTTCATCCAACCTCAAGAAATCTTTGTTTCTTACAGTAGGTTATCATTCTAATACAAGGTAATAATCATATTCAAACTTTGGTTCAATTTCTATAACTATAACAATCTTATTTCAAGTGATGATCTTACTTGAACTTGTTTTCGTGTCATGATTCTGCTTCAAGAACTTCGAGCCATCCAAGGATCCATTGAAGCTAGATCCATTTTTCTCTTTTCCAGTAGGTTTATCCAAGGAACTTAAGGTAGTAATGATGTTCATAACATCATTCGGTTCATACATATAAAGCTATCTTATTCGAAGGTTTAAACTTGTAATCACTAGAACATAGTTTAGTTAATTCTAAACTTGTTCGCAAACAAAAGTTAATCCTTATAACTTGACTTTTAAAATCAACTAAACACATGTTCTATATCTATATGATATGCTAACTTAATGATTTAAAACCTGGAAACACGAAAAACACCGTAAAACCGGATTTACGCCGTCGTAGTAACACCGCGGGCTGTTTTGGGTTAGTTAATTAAAAACTATGATAAACTTTGATTTAAAAGTTGTTATTCAGAGAAAATGATTTTTATTATGAACATGAAACTATATCCAAAAATTATGGTTAAACTCAAAGTGGAAGTATGTTTTCTAAAATGGTCATCTAGACGTCATTCTTTCGACTGAAATGACTACCTTTACAAAAACGACTTGTAACTTATTTTTCCGACTATAAACCTATACTTTTCTGTTTAGATTCATAAAATAGAGTTCAATATGAAACCATAGCAATTTGATACACTCAAAACGGATTTAAAATGAAGAAGTTATGGGTAAAACAAGATTGGATAATTTTTCTCATTTTAGCTACGTGAAAATTGGTAACAAATCTATTCCAACCATAACTTAATCAACTTGTATTGTATATTATGTTATCTTGAGATACCATAGACACGTATACAATGTTTCGACCTATCATGTCGACACATCTATATATATTTCGGAACAACCATAGACACTCTATATGTGAATGTTGGAGTTAGCTATACAGGGTTGAGGTTGATTCCAAAATATATATAGTTTGAGTTGTGATCAATACTGAGATACGTATACACTGGGTCGTGGATTGATTCAAGATAATATTTATCGATTTATTTCTGTACATCTAACTGTGGACAACTAGTTGTAGGTTACTAACGAGGACAGCTGACTTAATAAACTTAAAACATCAAAATATATTAAAAGTGTTGTAAATATATTTTGAACATACTTTGATATATATGTATATATTGTTATAGGTTTGTGAATCAACCAGTGGCCAAGTCTTACTTCCCGACGAAGTAAAAATCTGTGAAAGTGAGTTATAGTCCCACTTTTAAAATCTAATATTTTTGGGATGAGAATACATGCAGGTTTTATAAATGATTTACAAAGTAGACACAAGTACGTGAAACTACATTCTATGGTTGAATTATCGGAATCGAATATGCCCCTTTTTATTAAGTCTGGTAATCTAAGAATTAGGGAACAGACACCCTAATTGACGCGAACTCTAAAGATAGATCTATTGGGCCTAACAAACCCCATCCAAAGAACCGGATGCTTTAGTACTTCGAAATTTATATCATATCCGAAGGGTGTCCCGGAATGATGGGGATATTCTTATATATGCATCTTGTTAATGTCGGTTACCAGGTGTTCACCATATGAATGATTTTTATCTCTATGTATGGGATGTGTATTGAAATATGAAATCTTGTGGTCTATTATTATAATTTGATATATATAGGTTAAACCTATAACTCACCAACATTTTTGTTGACGTTTTAAGCATGTTTATTCTCAGGTGATTATTAAGAGCTTCCGCTGTCGCATACTTAAATAAGGACGAGATTTGGAGTCCATGCTTGTATGATATTGTGTAAAAACTGCATTCAAGAAACTTATTTTGTTGTAACATATTTGTATTGTAAACCATTATGTAATGGTCGTGTGTAAACAGGATATTTTAGATTATCATTATTTGATAATCTACGTAAAGCTTTTTAAACCTTTATTGATGAAATAAAGGTTATGGTTTGTTTTAAAATGAATGCAGTCTTTGAGAAACGTCTCATATAGAGGTCAAAACCTCGCAACGAAATCAATTAATATGGAACGTTTTTAATCAATAAGAACGGGACATTTCAAAATGAAACTCACAATACTGTATTTCGTAGTAAAAATACATATAACGTCATTTAACAAGTGCAAGGTTGGACTCGGATTCACGAACGTATCAATATTGAGATTCAATATTGCAGGAAAGTACGTAGACGCAACGAAAATGATAAACGTTAGGTTGACCTCACGAGCAATACCCTCGATCAATACCCATAACCTCCATAGTTATAACCCATAATTTCCTTAGCTCTATCCCGTTTGAAAACTTATTTTGAAATCGTCCGAGTATAACTCCGTCGTAGTATTTTATGTATACTAATAATATCTTGAAATAATACAAAATATATATACATATATATATATATATATATATATATATATATATATATATATATATATATATATATATATATATATATATATATATATATATATATATATATATATATATATATATATATATATATATATATATATATATATATATATATATATATATATATATATATATATATGTAATTTGATTGAGAGAGTTTAGAGAAATATATTTTCAAGTTTCTATGAAATAATGAAACCTATTGAATTCTATTTATAATGGATTTTTGAATTATTAAAGTGAATTATTAAAGTATGAATTATTAAAGTGAATTATTAAAGTATGAATTATTAAAGTGAATTATTAAAGTATGCATTATTAAAGTGAATTATTAAAGTATGAATTATTAAAGTTAAAGTAAAATAAAAGTAAAGTAAAGGTAAAGTTAAAGTATAGTAAAAGTATAAAACTATATACGAATAATACGCGTATAAATATATATAATATTAATTTAAATCGTTACATATATTTAATAAAATATAAATATCGTTATCTTTATCATACTGGTTAAGTAATGAGTTGTCAAAAGTGGTTCTAGATATTTATAAAAGATATATACGTTTTAATAATAAAGTTCTTTTAAAACTGAAAACGTTTTTTGTACTTTTGAAACTAAATCAAATAAATATGATAATTTTGTTTTTCCAAAACTAAATATATTTAAGAATCATTTTGTTAAAAGGTTAAAATAATGGAAATCGTTATACCACAAAACATTTTAGAAAAGTAGAATTATATATATTCATAATAGGTTTCAAGTTTTTAAATTACAGTCTGTTGGTGAAGCATGAGATAAAGTCCAAAGGTTAAATAAACGTATGAAATCATCTTAATGAAAAATGTCGAGTTACTTAACTTGTCGATATCCAACATCTAAGTTATTTACACTCTACGTTCTTATTTTCATATTAAATAAAATGAAAGTTAACATAGTTATCTTATCAAGGTCACGAGGAAAATATTATAAAACATGCCTTGGAAATTAAACAGGAATTTCCACCAACCCTTGTCTAGTTCCCGTTAATTGACACATTTATTCTTATTTATAAATCACTTTACCATTTTCCGAATGTTGTCAAAAAGAATAGATTTCTTAATTCACAGTGGACCTCATAACATAGGCCCGTAATCATATCATAATGTATCTGATAATTCAATCATTTGATATTATCTCTTAATTCTGTCGATAAATATATCGAAACAAATACGTTCATGTAAAGTATCATATATCTAATACTTTGTTAATGTTTTCAGTTAATATTATATATTATATATACATATCTATATACTCATAATTGTTTGTGAATCGTCGAACACGGTCAAAGGGTAATTGATTACATGAAAGTAGTTCCAAACTTTTTGAGATTCAACATTACAAATTCTGCTTATCGTGTCGGAAACATATAAAGGTTAAGTTTAAATTTGGTCGAAAATTTTCGGGTCGTCACAGTACCTACCCGTTAAAGAAATTTCGTCCCGAAATTTGATCGAGGTCGTCATGGCTAACAATAAGAATGTTATTATGACGAATATAAGTTGATTCATAGGGTTTTATCATGATTGAGAAATATGGATAAAATAATTCGATTACTCGAAACGTATGAGTGAAGCTATCGTAAAAGAGTGAAATGAGAAAATAGGGATTCGTCTTATCTTTTGACGTCATCACGGTTGATCTCCGGATTAAAGAAAATCTTTGTAATCTATATAGGATTTGATTCTTCGATGATTAAGGAAATTATGATCCTCTTCGATTTAATGCGATGATTCATCTCGATTTTTCTGTCGGATATTTCACTATTAATCCACCTCCTTCGTTTCCTTTTAATTCACACCTTCTATTCTTTCTCCCTCAATTCTTACTTTAAAATTATTCGTCAATATGCTTCATCCAGTGCTGATTTTCGATATATTCCTCACTTTCATATCTGTCGTTCTTCTTTTTCATCTACCTCTGGAAGAATCTATTTACTTCTACTATACTCTTAGTTTTATAGTGTTTTTTGTTCTCCCGTGTCTTTATATTGCTATATGCATCGATATATACGGTTTATAGTTTCTGGGTTGTTGTTGGGTTTTATATCTTCCCTTATATTTCGATGTCCCTGCTTCTGTCTTCTATAATCATTGTCATCCCCAATTAATGCTCTCTTTTATTTGCTGCGATTTATACCCCAATTTCTATTTCGGAGTTTTGTCCTTTCGTTTCTTCTTCTTGCGATTAAGCACCGCTTGTAATGGTCCAGAATTCGCATATATGAATTTCGGAATGAACATTGTTAATGTTCTAAGAAGGAAATTGTAATGGCACGATCTTAACTTGTCAAATTACTAGAATACCTCGGATAAGGCCGAATCATCAAGAAATATTTTCTTGATATTTTAGAGGTTAAAGAGAATACAAGAGTCGTGTAACATAGAACATGATGACATTATAATCTGTGAATCATCACGTTCCATTTAGAAACTCAGCATGACTTACTGTAATATAATCACGTTGATCAAGTGTCATTATATTATACTAGTTCATGCTTCAGTTCCCAACACTACTTCAAAAATATTCCTATTTTAAATTCAAAAGTTTCAGAATTTAGAAACTAAAATAGTTTCTTTTATGATGTAATACAGACAGCACGAAGAGGTAAATGATTTCAGATAAGAATAATTATGGAAATATCTTCAGAAATATGGAGGATATTTATAATGAAAGATACGATGATATCTTAAAATTTCTAATATCAGAGGATGATGAAGAATATTGTCCGTAAGGATTTAGAGTCAGGAGCAAGGTATTCGATAATGACTTCAGCAAACACGGAATTATTTGGATTATTTGAAGGTAGATTTCGTCCTTGTGATTTATCCACAACCTTCTTCATGGTTTGCTCAATCCGTATTTTTCAGTACCAAATATTCTCTTTTTCTGAGCTTTGCCAACACACTACTCTTTATCATCAAACTTTTTACTGTTAAGGTCATTTATAGTTTTTGCTGATTCATCAGTATTTCTAGAACTAGTTCGCAGTTTAGGGTGTTTTTCAGAAACTTCACATTCAAAGTATATAAGTCCAGAAGATAGACACATATAATTGTTGGCGTAGACATGCTGCGAGATTTCAAAATACTGATTGCTAATTTCCGATGATTCGTATGGCAATTCTCGTTACAAGATGCAGATGAGTAAATGATGGGGTTTTGATAAATATAAAGATTTTTCGGAAAGTCAAAGATCAATGAAGTTATTAATAAGTTTATTGCTAATGTGGCGAGATATGAAAGGTTCCCCGGTAATATTGATGAAGAGGTAATCATTATAATAAGGCTTATTCGATTGAACAATTGAAGTTGGTTTGCTGGAGCTGTGACAAAACCGTCTATTTTTAGAACGGATTGAAAAGTTATTTTAGCTAGTAAATGCCAAAAGGTCTGACATGGATACATGTTAAATTATGACTTTGGTTTCAAGAGTTTTTCAGGTACGTAACTGTGGATAATATGTGGTTGGATCATCATCTCGATTGTTCATTATTTGAAGTGTCTTCAGGTATTTCGAAGGGCTTGAACACAGATTATAATTGTTAATATACATACGATGTTCTAACACAGTTTTGAAGTTAAGGTATAGCTTTGAAAGATGTAAGAATCTAAGAGTGATGATACCGGTTATAACTTGAATTGAATTCGGCGATTTCAAAATCAGAATATGTAATTAGATTTTTGAATGAGTATGGTTGTTTTGATTTCTATAAAAGAATGTATATTGTTGTGAAAGTAGGGAGTATAATGGATGATTTGCTGAATCAGATTCGAAGAATGTAACATATTAATTGTGAATTTATATATCTCTCGGGTATTACCTACCCGTTAAAAAAAATTGTCACAATTAATATTTTGTACAAAAGAATTTTATTACAGTCTTTATGAAAATATATGTGTATATTTCTTCAGATGTAATATTGATTTAATGAGTTAATATTAAATTAAACTCACTTAATTTATGGTTAAGGCTAGGATAGATAATTTCTAAACTTTAGAAATTACATAATCGTCATAGAATGTTTTCCCAATGAAGTTATGAATCAATACTTCATCGTTGTTGTATTCCTTAGTATCTACAGGGCGTATGACGTCGATGCTCATGGGACAGATTGTGAAGTTGAGGTTTGCGATGCGGTTGTTGTTGGTGGTGGTAATGGTACTGTTGATGTTGTTGATGGTGGTACTGGTTATGTTGTTGGTGCTGCTGCTGGTGTTTGTAACCTTTGCACCATATTCTCCAAAGCCACTACCCGAGCGCGAAGCTCGTTGTCTTCTTCTATTACACCAGGGTGATTGTCGGTTCGGACGAGTGAATAAATAAGATCTAGAATTTGGTGTAGTATATAATCATGACGAGATACTCTGGAAATGAGAGAGAAAATGGTGTTTAGAATAGGTTCGCCGGTAAGTGCTTCAGGTTCTTCGCCAAGAGGGAAATGTGGTGGATGGAAGGGATCACCTTCTTCTTATCTCCAATGATTAAGGAGGCTACGAACCCATCCCCAATTCATCCAGAATAGATGATGTCTAATTGGTTGATCCATTCCGGTCACACTGCTTTCGGAACTTGAGTGGGATTCCATTTCGGAATCCGAGGGACTTGAACTAATGACGAATTCCATTTCGTACGATTGAATAAAGAATTTTTCGATATGAAATGATTTTCCGGCTATCAGGTGGTATTCTAACTACATAGAATATCTATATATATAGATCAAAAGATTTCATAGATTACGGAGGAATTTACGGAATATGTCAGGCAAAGTTTAAGGTAATAGATACGATAAGATATGATTTAGCAGATACGCTAAGATATGAATTTTGTCTATACACTATTCATGCAATCAATGCAGCAAGACGTGTCTAGACTAAGAATGATAAGCAGGTAATTTCCTAAGGATGGTAAGTAGATGATTTCTGACTAAAAATGATAAACAAAACTTTTGACATGCAGACACCGTCGAAGTCCAGACTCACTAATGCATCTTAACAACTATCAGTTAGACACACTAATGCAAGACCTGGTTCGCTAAGACCACCGCTCTGATACCAACTGAAAGGACCCGTTCATATACATTATAAACGATTCACAATAGTTGATTACATCGCAAGGTATTTGACCTCTATATGATACATTTTACAAACATTGCATTCGTTTTTAAAAGACAAACTTTCTTTACAACGAAAGTTGACGGCATGCACACCATTTCATAATACATCCAACTATAATTGGCTTAATAATAATCTTGATGAACTCAATGACTCGAATGCAACGTCTTTCAAAATATGCCATGAATGACTCCAAGTAATATCCTTAAAATGAGCTAATGCACAGCGGAAGATTTCTTTAATACCTGAGAATAAACATGCTTTAAAGTGTCAACCAAAAGGTTGGTGAGTTCATAGGTTTATCATAACAATCATTTCAATATATTAATAGACCACAAGATTTCAGTTTATAAATATATGTACACTCGCAAGTGTATAAAAGTATTCTATAAGTTGTAGGCACTCGGTAACAAGCCTTAACGTTCATGTTTTACCCTCTGAAGTACACCAGATCAGGTGTGTTTAAAATAACCTCGAAGTACTAAAGCATCCCATAGTCAGGATGGGGTTTGTCAGGCCCAATAGATCTATCTTTAGGATTCGCGCCTACCGTACATAGACAAGTAGTTTAATGTTACCAAGCTAAGGGTATATTTCTGGTTTAAACCCACGTAGAATTAGTTTTAGTACTTGTGCCTATTTCGTAAAACATTTATAAAACAGCGCATGTATTCTCAGCCCAAAAATATATATTGTAAAAGCAATTAAAAAGGGAGCAAATGAAACTCACAATACTGTATTTCGTAGTAAAAATACATATAACATCATTTAACAAGTGCAAGGTTGGACTCGGATTCACGAACGTATCAATATTGAGATTCAATATTGCAGGAAAGTACGTAGACGCAACGAAAATGATAAACGTTAGGTTGACCTCACGAGCAATACCGTCGATCAATACCCATAACCTCCATAGCTATAACCCATAATTTCCTTAGCTCTATCCCGTTTGAAAACTTATTTTGAAATCGTCCGAGTATAACTCCATCGTAGTATTTTATGTATACTAATAATATCTTGAAATAATACAAATATATATATATATATATATATATATATATATATATATATATATATATATATATATATATATATATATATATATATATATATATATATATATATATGTAATTTGATTGAGAGAGTTTAGAGAAATATATTTTCAAGTTTCTATGAAATAATGAAACCTATTGAATTCTATTTATAATGGATTTTTGAATTATTAAAGTGAATTATTAAAGTATGAATTATTAAAGTAAATTATTAAAGTATGAATTATTAAAGTGAATTATTAAAGTATGAATTATTAAAGTGAATTATTAAAGTATGAATTATTAAAGTTAAAGTAAAATAAAAGTAAAGTAAAGGTAAAGTTAAAGTATAGTAAAAGTATAAAACTATATACGAATAATACGCGTATAAATATATATAATATTAATTTAAATCGTTATATATATTTAATAAAATATAAATATCGTTATCTTTATCATACTGGTTAAGTAATGAGTTGTCAAAAGTGGTTCTAGATATTTATAAAAGATATATACGTTTTAATAATAAAGTTCTTTTTAAACTGAAAACGTTTTTTGTACTTTTGAAACTAAATCAAATAAATATGATAATTTTGTTTTCCAAAACTAAATATATTTAAGAATCATTTTGTTAAAAGGTTAAAATAATGGAAATCGTTATACCACAAAACATTTTAGAAAAGTAGAATTATATATATTCATAATAGGTTTCAAATTTTTAAATTACAGTCTGTTGGTGAAGCATGAGATAAAGTCCAAAGGTTAAAGAAACGTATGAAATCATCTTAATGAAAAATGTCGAGTTACTTAACTTGTCGATATCCAACATCTAAGTTATTTACACTCTACGTTCTTATTTTCATATTAAATAAAATGAAAGTTAACATAGTTATCTTATCAATGTCACGAGGAAAATATTATAAAACATGCCTTGGAAATTAAACAGGAATTTCCACCAACCCTTGTCTAGTTCCCGTTAATTGACACATTTGTTCTTATTTATAAATCACTTTACCATTTTCCGAATGTTGTCAAAAAGAATAGATTTCTTAAATCACAGTGGACCTCATAACATAGGCCCATAATCATATCATAATGTATCTGATAATTCAATCATTTGATATTATCTCTTAATTCTGTCGATAAATATATCGAAACAAATACGTTCATGTAAATTATCATATATCTAATACTTTGTTAATGTTTTCAGTTAATATTATATATTATATATACATATCTATATACTCATAATTGTTCTTGAATCGTCGAACACGGTCAAAGGGTAATTGATTACATGAATGTAGTTCCAAACTTTTTGAGATCCAACATTACAAATTCTGCTTATCGTGTCGGAAACATATAAAGGTTAAGTTTAAATTTGGTCGAAAATTTTCGGGTCGTCACAGTTAACTTTGTTTGCGAACAAGTTTAGAATTAACTAAACTATGTTCTAGTGATTACAAGTTATTTTCTTCGAATAAGATAGTTATATAAGTAAGAATCGAACGATGTTATGAACATCATTACTACCTCAAGTTTAGTAGGTAAACCTACTGGAAGTGACAAGAAATGATCTAGCTTCAAAGGATCTTGGATGGCTTGAAAGTTCTTGAAGTAGAATCATGACACGAAAACAAGTTCAAGTAAAATTATCACTCGAATTAAGATAGTTATAGTTATAGGAATTGAATCAAAGTTTGTATATGAGTATTACCTTGATTTAGAATGATATCTTACTGTAAACAACAAGGATTTCTTGAGGTTGGATGATCACTTTACAAGATTGGAAGTGAGCTAGTAAACTTGGAAGTATTCTTGATTTTATGAAACTAGAACTTGTAGAATTTATGAAGAACACTTAGAACTTGAAGATGGAACTTGAGAGAGATCAATTAGATGAAGAAAATTGAAGAATGAAAGTGTTTGTAGGTGTTTTTGGTCGTTGGTATATGGATTAGATATAAAGGATGTGTAATTTTATTTTCATGTAAATAATTCATGAATGATTTATAATATTTTTGTAATTTTGTGTAATCATTCATGCTAGTTGCCAAAAGATGATTTCCACATGTTTAATGACTCACATGGGCTACTAAGGAGCTGATGATTGAGTGTATATACCAATAGTATATACATCTAGAAGCTGTGTATTGTACGAGTAAAATTGTTGATGAAAATGAACGAGAATGTAATTGTAAGCATTTTTGTTAAGTATAAGTATTTTGATATATGTTCTTAAGGCTTTCAAAAGTGTATTAATACATATTAATATAATATATATATATACATTTTAATTAAGTCATTATTTCGTCGTTAATCGTTACATATATATCTTGTTTCAAATTCCTTAATTTAGTAGTCTCATTTTATGTATATAACCCATTGTTAAAATACTTAATGAGATACTTACTTATCATAATACCATGTTAAATATATATATATATATATATATATATATATATATATATATATATCATCATGTCGTTTTTACAAGTTTTAACGTTCGTGAATCGTCGGACAAACTGGGTGGTCAAACGTTTACATAAAATCCGTTTCAATTAATCAAGTCTTAACAAGTTTGATTTTTTTAACATGTTGGAAACATTTATATATATGTAAATATCAATCTCTAATATATACATATATTTATATACATATCTTATTTACAAATAGTGGTTCGTGAATCGTCTGGAAAAGTCGAAGGTTACATGAACACAGTTCCAAATTTTTGAATTTCAACTTAACAGACTTTGCTTATCATGTCGGAAACATTAATTCATTTAAAGATTAAGTTTAAATTTGGTCAGAAATTTCTGGGTCGTCACAAGAAGGTTGCGGGTAAATCACATTCTGATGTTTCTACACCCATTACCATTCTTAAAAACCCTTTACGTTCTCAACTTGTGAAAAGAGTTTTAAATGTCACACCTTCAAAACAATTTATTGTTAAGAAGAAAAATCAATCAAATGGTTCTAGTTCAATTAAAAAACTTCCTCTGATGTTAATGACAAAACATACAAAGGAATGTATTTTAAAGAAACCAGTGAAGTCTTCAAAATAACATAAGAGTCCAAAACCGGATTTGAGTGAGTATGATGCAAATGAACGTAAAATCAAAATGGAAATTTTGCAAAATCAATCTACTCAACTGTCAACTGAAAAATTTGGACGTCTCACTAACAAAGGTGTTTTTCGTGTCACAGGTTTTAATCCAAACTTGAATTACAAGTCTGTATGGGTTCCTAAGTCAACGACTAAGAAAGTAGCAAACAAACCAGAGAAATCTGCTAGTCGATCTAGGAAGTCATCACATGTTTTTCAATTTTCTTCTGTGAACAAAACATCTACATGGAATAAGTTGTGTGTTAAAACTTCTGATGATAATGTAAAACTTGATATTGCGTATGATGCTTCATGTAATGTGGTTTTAAATGATGCTTTATTGCCTAAACTGCATGATGCTTTACGTAATTATCTCATTTTTGATCCAAAGTTTGTTGCTGGTACTAACCGTAGAGGACCCAAGAAACTTTGGGTACCTAAACTCTAGGAAATTCACATTGACAGGGTTTTGACGTCTGTGTGTGGTACGTTGACTCCGGTTGTTCTCGACACATGACGGGCGATAAATCCTTGCTTGTTAATTTCGTTGACAAATTCCTAGGAACGGTTACATTTGGAAATGATGAGATTGCAGCGATAACAGGATATGGAGATTTTGTGAAAAATGGCATAATGATCAAACGGGTCTCATATGTTGAGGGTTTGGGGTGCAGTTTATTTAGTGTCAGCCAATTTTGCGATGGAGATCTCAAAGTTCTTTTTGAACGTCGTTGATAGTGCTCCAAATGAACATATATTTTGTAGCAATATCCTCCCAATATGTAAATTATTTAGTTGTAATTATCCTATTTTAAGTTGTAATCGTTTATATTAAATAAGTGCGAAGACAAAAGGCGAAAACGACGATTTGAAGACGCAAACCTCCAAAAAGCTCAAATGTACAAGATACAATCCAAGTGGTTCAATTTATTGATTAGAAACGTCTAAAAATAACAAAAGTACAAGTTGCGGAACATAAAGTACAAGATATTAAATTATACGCAAGGACGTTCGAAAATCTGGAACCGGGACATGAGTCTACTCTCAACGCGCGACACAACGGTGCAAAAATTACAAGTCAACTATGCACATAAATAAAATATAATATATAAATAATTCTTAAAAATTATATATATATTATATTATTATTTAATAACGTCGACAAGCAAAGATCCAAAATCATGTGAGCTGGATTTTCAAACTCCACGACTCGCGGAGTTTGCAGGCTTAAAACTCCACGACTCGCGGAGCTGCAAAAATCAGAAATGCCTATAAAAGGCCATGCATTCTGCCGAGTTTAAAAAAAAAAGAATAATAATAATACTCTGTAATAAATAATATATATATATATATATATATATATATATATATATATATATATATATATATATATATATATATATATATAGTATAAGATAGTTTTATATTAGTTAGTTTGGGTTATGTAAAGGTTATTTTACGGGTTTTTGAAGTCGAAATTTTGTCCGTGTAACACTACGCGATAAATACTCAATGTAAGTTATGTTCTCCTTTTTAAATTAATGTCTCGTACTTAAGTTATTATTATGCTTATTTAAGCCAAAGTAATCATGATGTTGGGCTAAAAATACTAAAATTGGGTAATTGGGCTTTGTACCATAATTGGGGTTTGGACAAAAGAACGACACTTGTGGAAATTAGACTATGGGCTATTAATGGGCTTTATATTTGTTTAACTAAATGATAGTTTGTTAATTTAATATAAATATTTACAATTGGACGTACCTATAAATATCCATATACACTCGATCGGACACGATGGGCGGGATATTTATAAGTACTAATAATCGTTCATTTGACCGGACACGGGAATGGATTAATAGTCACTAGAATTATTAAAACAGGGGTGAATTATGTACAAGGACACTTGGCGTAATTGTTAACAAAGTATTAAAACCTTGGGTTACACGCAGTCGATATCCTGGTGCAATTATTAAACAAAGTATTAAAACCTTGTTACAGTTTAAGTCCCCAATTAGTTGGAATATTTAACTTCGGGTATAAGGATAATTTGACGAGGATACTCGTACTTTATATTTACGACTGATGGACTGTTATGGACAAAAACCAGACGGACATATTAAATAATCCAGGACAAAGGACAATTAACCCATGGGCATAAAACTAAAATCAACACGTCAAACATCATGATTACGGAAGTTTAAATAAGCATAATTATTTTATTTTATATTTCATCGCACCTTTAATTATTTGTCATTTATATTTTTTGTTATTTATTTTATTTTGTTAATTAAATTTACTTTACGCTTCGCTAACATATAAAATCGACAAACCGGTCATTAAACGGTAAACCCCCCTTTTATATATTATATATATATATATATATATATATATATATATATATATATATATATATATATATATATATATATATATATATATATATATATATATATATATATATATATATATATATATATATATATATATATATATATTATATATTTTTGTACAAATGTAATTATATAAAAAAATATAGTGTAACCGTCTCCCTGTGGAACGAACCGGACTTACAAAAAACTATACTACTCTACGATTAGGTACACTGCCTATAGTGTTGTAGCAAGGTTTAGGTATATCCATTTTGTAAATAAATAATTAAAACTTGTGTAATATTTCGTCGTATTTCGTATTTAAATTAATACTATTTTGTACCACCTCGCTTTAACATCAAGTTTTTGGCACCGCTGCCGGAGACTCGGCGAAACGCTATATTTTTAATTTATTTTTGTATAAATATATTTATATATCATTTTAGAAAAACAATATAAAATTAAAAAAAACGTTTTTCAACCTCCGCGACTCGCGGAGTTTTGATGGTACGTGGAACCGCGACTCGCGGAGCCGCCCTGACGCGCCTGGTAAACCCTAATCGCATTAATTACGGATTATATTAATTATTATTATTTTTAAAACCCTAAATTAGTGTAATTAATTTATTATTTAGTTTAAGTTTTTAAATTAATTAGTTATAATTAATTATATTTACTTTTAATATATAAAAAATTAATACTTTTATAAAATATAAAAAAAAATATAAAAAAAATATTTTTTATAAAAATAAGTAATTTTATCACTTTTTATAATTTGTATCCTTTTATTTAGTGTAATCATAATATTTGTATTTTTATCGTTCATATCTAGTTTTAAGCTTAGTATTTTGCCGTAGCTTATTTTTATTTCTAGATTTTTAGGCTTTGCCGTAAAATCCCTTAAGTGCTTATTCCTTAGACTAAGATTTAGGTGCTTTAGAATTTTGTGACGCCGTTTTTCGCGCTATCTTTCTTACTTTTATTTTTCGAAATTTTTCGACGCGCTTCTTTTTCTTTCTTATTTCTCGACGCTTTGGTTTTTAGGACTTAGAAATTTTCTCTATTTCTTATCTAATATCTCAAACGAAAGAAAAATTATTTAAGTGGTTAAATTAATGGACGTTGACAAATTTTCTGCTTCGTAGTAATAGTTGGATTTGTTAGTGGCTGAGTTGTGAGCTTCCGATTTAAAGGGTTCTGGCTCCCTGCTGCATCTATTGGCTATTCGAAACGTGGGCAAAAGCAGAAAAGTCTATTAATTTGATAACTTATATAATTTTTTTTATTTTATAACTAATAGGATAATTAGTAAATGCACCACATTGTAGCTAAAATTTGGTAATAAACACATCATGGAAAATCTCGAAAATATCTTAGAAACTCTTTATGACATCCGAAATCAATTTCATCAATACTCTCAAACAGGTGTTGATGACAATTCGCTCAGTCAATCTTGGATCACGAACGACGAAACAATAACTGGTTGTGAAATCTGTGGAGATTATCACTCAACATGGGAATGTTATTATTACGTTCCTATGGAAAATTACGCACCCACGGAACCTGAATGGAATGATTATGAATAATACAATTCAAATTGGGATTATTCCCAAGAATATTTCCAAACTCAACAACCAGTAGATGAGGAAAATTATGTGCCTGAAAATTCTTTAGATTATATGAAAATCAAACTCGAAGAACTCAATGCTCAAAATGAACAAATGAAAGAGTTTGTAAACCGGCAAGCTGAAACCCTATCAGATTACACACCTGTTGATCTGAGGAGTATTGTGCAAGAAAATCTCATATCATCGAATTTTGATGAATTCGAGAGCTCCGAAATCACCAACTATCCCGATGATACTTTTTATTCAGTCTTACCAATTTCACAACATATCGAAACATTAGCCTCTACCGACGAAATCATCAATCCATCAATGGATGAAGAAGAAGTAAGGGTGACAAATTGGTACTCATGGGAAAACGATAACGTTGAAAATTTTACCCCCGAGACCAAAATGGAGGGACTGATAAGGACCGTTAATGAAGAAGAATTTACTTCGATCCCGAAAATCACTATTCAACAACCTTCCAACCCAATATTCTCAATAGACGAGTCATCTACCGAAGATGAACTACGAGCTTTAATAGATAATGACACCTCGGATTTCACCCAAATGGTTAATAGAGGTGAAAACTTTGATCCCTGACCAAGAACCAGAAAAGAGATATATCCATTTACTAAAAGCTACACTTAAAAAAGAATTAAGTAGTGACAATCGGGCGAGTCTAAACTTTAAACCCATTGATATATTATACACCACCCGAGATGTAAATAACTGGCTCACTACTCTAATTCGTGGAACTTATTCTACCGACTTCACCTGTCGTCAGCTAAATGTGGGGAAGTTTAACCCCACTTAACGTTAAATTTAGGGTTCGGGTTAGTGCATAACTCGTTAATAAACATGCATAATAAGTTAGGGTAAAAGACGCATTTTCAAATATTAGCAAACAGTTCAGAAAAGCCACCGTTTTTGAAAAAAAACATGTGTGATAAAACAAGAAGGAATGAACGATGAGGCGCGCCATCTATCATTCGACGAGCTTTGTAATTACAAACTGGGTATTTTTAATCACTTTTCTACACTTATCACCCTCGTGAATTTATAATTATAGTCTGATTTCATGCAAATGAGGGCATTGCATGATCTCAAGTGTGGGGAAGGGTTATAAATTATCTCGGGTTTGCACTTAGTTTATTTGCCAAATTTTGTGAAAATTTTAAAAATTTTCAAATAAATGAATTCAAAATTATGTTTATACATATTTATGAACGATGAAAACTAGGTGTTAATACCGAAATTATCGTTACCTCGGAAAGGACATAAATTGAGAAACACCCTAAAACACTTGAATTCATTTAAAATGGAATAAAGGAGAATAAAAAGGCAAAGAAAGAAACTAAGTGTGGGGAGAATGTACCAAGTTATTCAATTAAAAACTATCTATCACATGTTTCTGTAAAGTTTATTGCAGGTGCTTTTGTTTTGGACTAAATTGACTGTTTTACCCGCAATATTATAATAAAGATAAAAGAAAAGATGGATCTACACGATGAATCAATTCCATCACTAAAATGAAGTAAAGTCTTCAGAAAAAGACACGCGCTTCTTGATTTAGGTCAAGAAGTTGTCGTCCAGACCAGCTGTAGGTTGACGAAAAATCTAGAAAAGTCATCACTAAAATCAGCAGGAAATCCACGGACCTCAGCATCAAACAGGGTCGCCAGGTGGTCAGATTTATCCTAACCATGAGAAGGATTTATCTCGTACAATGGGGGGCACCGTACAAATTAGCTTGATAAGACTAATGAATCAGATCCCCAGAAAGGATAATCTCCTTAAAGATCAAAAATCAGCTTTTAAGACTGATATTACTCAATCCTTGAGATTGACCTTAAAGATTGAGAATTACAAACTCATGGAATTCAATGATATCTAAACTCGAGCTTGAACGAGAAAATTTTTTGATCAAAAATACAAACCGATTTGTTTTCTGAAAACCCATTTTCAATACGTTCATTACCATTGAACGTAAAATCCTAGGAATTCACCTGGAATTCATTAGGTCACCTGAACCAAATCGGGTGTCAACCGTAAGAACGGTGGTTGCATAGCATGGTCGGAGATAGGACCTTGTGCCAGACCGAAAAACTATAGGGTGATCTTTACTATTGCTCCTACCAAGGATAGTAATTGCATCCGACACGTTGTGGACCATAATCAAATGCATGTCATTAGACATCGCCTTAACAGTTGCTTGTTCATCGCTTTCCTTTACAACCGGATGGTCGTTTACCGAAAGGTAATATACGGGACAAGTAGATTGGACGTGTGCTTTCCTAATACAAGGTTAGCAAGTGGGTGACACAAAACCGCAAGTTTTGAGCTAAAATTTTAAAAATCTGAAACCCACAACCCACAAAAACAATTTTGCAAACACCGGTGAAGGGTTATTCCGGAAAACCTGTCTAGGGTAAAACCTAGCTTGAATTTTCAAAAGATCAAATGTTTTCATAAAAATCCAATTTCCTTAAGGATCTAAATTTTCATAGTCATGTGGGACTGTAAACCACATCGTTACTATCATTGTTTATACCGCCGTATCAAAATCAATGATGTATAAAGTGTGAAGAATAAAGAAGTGATTCGTGTAATTTAATTTCAAGTTATGTATTGCTTGAGGACAAGCAACGTTCAAGTGTGGGGATATTTGATAGTGCTCCAAATGAACATATATTTTGTAGCAATATCCTCCCAATATGTAAATTATTTAGTTGTAATTGTCCTATTTTAAGTTGTAATCATTTATATTAAATAAGTGTGAAGACAAAAGGGGAAAACGGCGATTTGAAGACACAAACGTCCAAAAAGCTCAAATGTACAAGATACAATCCAAGTGGTTCAATTTATTGATTAGAAACGTCTAAAAATGACAAAAGTACAAGTTGCGGAACACAAAGTACAAGATATTAAATTATACGCAAGGACGTTCGAAAATCCGGAACCGGGACATGAGTCTACTCACAACGCGCGACGCAACGGTGCAAAAATTACAAGTCAACTATGCACATAAATAAAATATAATATATAAATAATTCTTAAAAATTATATATATATTATATTATTATTTAATAACGTCGACAAGCAAAGATCCAAAATCATGTGAGATGGATTTTCAAACTCCTCGACTCGCGGAGTTTGCAGGCTTAAAACTCCACGACTCGCGGAGCTGCAAAAATCAGAAATGCCTATAAAAGGCCATGCATTCTGCCGAGTTTAAAAAAAAGAATAATAATAATACTCTGTAATAAATAATAAATAAATATATATATAATATATATATATAGTATAGGATAGTTTTATATTAGTTAGTTCGGGTTATGTAAAGGTTATTTTACGGGTTTTTGAAGTCGAAATTCTGTCCGTGTAACACTACGCGATAAATACTCAATGTAAGTTATGTTCTCCTTTTTAAATTAATGTCTCGTACTTAAGTTATTATTATGCTTATTTAAGCCGAAGTAATCATGATGTTGGGCTAAAAATACTAAAATTGGGTAATTGGGCTTTGTACCATAATTGGGGTTTGGACAAAAGAACGACACTTGTGGAAATTAGACTATGGGCTATTAATGGGCTTTATATTTGTTTAACTAAATGATAGTTTGTTAATTTAATATAAAGATTTACAATTGGACGTACCTATAAATATCCATATACACTCGATCGGACACGATGGGCGGGATATTTATAAGTACTAATAATCGTTCATTTGACCGGACACGGGAATGGATTAATAGTCACTAGAATTATTAAAACAGGGGTGAATTATGTACAAGGACACTTGGCGTAATTGTTAACAAAGTATTAAAACCTTGGGTTACACGCAATCGATATCCTGGTGTAATTATTAAACAAAGTATTAAAACCTTGTTACAGTTTAAGTCCCCAATTAGTTGGAATATTTAACTTCGGGTATAAGGATAATTTGACGAGGATACTCGCACTTTATATTTATGACTGATGGACTGTTATGGACAAAAACCAGACGGACATATTAAATAATCCAGGACAAAGGACAATTAACCCATGGGCATAAAACTAAAATCAACACGTCAAACATCATAATTACGGAAGTTTAAATAAGCATAATTATTTTATTTTATATTTCATCGCACCTTTAATTATTTGTCATTTATATTTTTTGTTATTTATTTTATTTTATTAATTAAATTTACTTTACGCTTCGCTTAAAATATAAAATCGACAAACCGGTCATTAAACGGTAAACCCCCCTTTTATATATTATTATTATATATATATATATATTTATATATTTTTGTACAAATGTAATTATATAAAAAATATAGTGTAACCGTCTCCCTGTGGAACGAACCGGACTTACTAAAAACTATACTACTCTACGATTAGGTACACTTCCTATAGTGTTGTAGCAAGGTTTAGGTATATCCATTTTGTAAATAAATAATTAAAACTTGTGTAATATTTCGTCGTATTTCGTATTTAAATTAATACTATTTTGTACCACCTCGCTCTAACATCAGTCGTCAATGCTCGGTGCAATCCACCGAAGGCAATGATCTTCTTGTTGGTAAACGTCGTGCTTCACTATATACTATTGACCTCAATGATGCACCATCACATGAAACCATGTGTTTGGTAACTCGTTCTACACAAGAAAATTCATGGTTATGGCATCACCGGATGTCACACCTAAATTACAAGGGTATTAATCGACTGGTCTCTAAAGACTTAGTTGATGGTATTCCAAGTTTTCATTATGATAAACATCATGTGTGTCCATCATGTGCGATGGGTAAGCTGAAACGGTCTAATCATCCGCTTAAGCAAAACCCCAGTACTTCATCGTCTTTGCAATTATTGCATATGGACTTATGTGGACCCATGAGAGTTTCTAGCCTCGGTGGCCGGAAACATGTGCTTGTCATTGTGGATGACTATACCCGATTTACCTGGATTTTTCTTATGAGAACTAAGTCGGAAACCCCCGCCATTATCATTGAGTTCATCAAAAATACTCAACGCTCTTTTAACAAACATGTTAAGAGCATTCGCACTGATAATGGGACGGAATTTAAGAATGACCTGCTTGATTGTTATTTGAAAGACCAAGGCATTGAACATCAGTTATCTGCTGCTCGAACACCACAACAGAATGGAGTAGTTGAACGACGTAATCTTACGTTATGCGAGGCAGCTCGAACGATGCTTGCTTACTCCAAACTACCTCCAAAAATGTGGGGGGAGGCCATTTCAACTGCATGTTTTACCCAAAATCGCTGTATTGTTCATAAACGTTTTGACAAAACTCCTTATGAGTTACTATATGGTAGACGCCCGAATGTCAAATATTTCCGTGTCTTTGGTTGTATATGCTATGTGCTTAACGATTTTGACAGCCTCAGAAAGTGTGATCCTCATGGCGATCAGGCCATCTTTCTCGGTTATTCTTCGAACAAAGTTGCTTATCGTGTCTATCACAAACGGACAAAGACGATCAAGGAAAGCATTAATGTCAAGTTCGATGAGTTATCGGGAATGGCTTTTGAACAACTCCGTTCAAAACCCGATCCTAACCTAGCAGCCACTTCTTCCGCACAAAACTCAATTTTCTTGAAGAAGGGTGTTCCTACGGTAACAACAGAGGAACTGGATCTACTGTTTGATTCTTTGTATGCTTCTCAGCAACATTCCAATGTTTCTGCCATCTCTGAAACACCAACTCAGTCTTTGTAACGACCCGCACTTTTTCGATCATTCTATACTTATAAGATTAATATTTACATAAATTAAACCTTGCCAACATGATAAGCAATCCAAATTGTCGAGACTTATATTTCCGAAAAGAGTTTTACACAACGTTTGACCGTCTAGTTTGACCGATGATATCACGAACTATACAATATATGATAATTATACGTTTGTGTATATAAATGTATATATACATATTTAACATGATTAATAAATGTTTTAATATCTCATTTTGTATTAATAACAACAAGTTATATGTGTATTTTGAAACTACTAACTTAAGTTTTCAAAACGATAACTATACGTAACGTTATTTGACATAAATACTTAAGACATAAAATGGTTATACATATATTGTATAAGTAATGTATTTAATCACTTTTAAAGACTTAAATACATAAAACCATATAAGTGTATTCACAAAAGATAGCTATATTTGAATCCTCATTCCATTTTTCACAAAATTTCTATACGTATACCTAGAGTATTTGTACTCGTATCATACCAAGCTCCTATACGTATTTACTAATAGTAAATACACATCAAAATCACCACCTAACCAGCCATTATTCATGCCATGAGGGCTAGGTAATTGATTTTGGAAGCTTATTGACTAATTACACAAAAGAACAACTTGAAATCTTGTCATGGATACCCCATGAAACACGTTTTTTTGTAGCTTATATACATGAGCATTTTTGATTCATTTTACCTTAAATTCTCTAGCAAAACACACACATACTTTGAAGCCTTAAAACCCTTAATCAATTCAGCAAAGTTTCCAAGAAGATCTAGCTTCAAAAACCATACTAAAACACCATAAGAAAACCATACAAAAACACTTCAAGAAAACCTTCCAAGAACACCAACTTACTTCCAATCTTTCATCCACTTCTATCACCCTTTTGATTCTAGCTTCTTACTCCTCTTTTACAGCAATCTTATCCAAGGAACTTGAGGTAGAATCTATGTTCATAACCTTATTCAATTCATATATATATAGCTATCTTATTTTGTGGTACAAAAGTTTAACAACAAGAACATAGTTTGAATGTTTTCAAACTTGTTTGCAAACTAAATAGATCCTTCTAACTTAACTTTTAAAATACTTCAAGACATGTAACATAACTTATTTATATGTTAATTTAACAAGGTAAAACTTGGTTTTTCAAAGTATAAGTATTTTTGGAAAAATGGTCATTAAATGATTTTGTTGTAACAAAATGTTTAACTTCATATGTTTCACTAATGTTTCACTTATGCCGTATGATTTTGAATACAAACCAAGGTATTTACAGTTCATGGTCTTAAAGAAGAACTCGATCCAAGAAGATGGCAATTTGAATCAACGAAAACGGATTTGTAACGAAGAAACTATGACCGAAACAAAATTGGTTATCCTAGATCGTTTCAACTACGGGATCAATTGGAAAAAATGATATAAATCACATATTTCTAAGATAACATGATATTTTATATATATGTACTTATAATTCAATTTTATATGGTTCAGGATCACCCGTAAACAACACGAGAAGATTAATCATAAAATCCCATGATTGTACGCAACACGTCATTTGACAACACCGGTACTTTATGTACGCAACACGTCATTTGACAACACCGGTACCATGGGTCAAGATTAATCTCGACCAACACATATACGATGGGGATTTATTGATTTCGTTGGGGGTTTTATTTATTTCATTGCGGGTATATTAAACATCTAAAAATGAACCATTAAAATTGAATTACTAACATCGGACTGCTAACTACGGACTAAGGAATTATTCAAAGTATTAAAAGTATAACAAGTATATATTTATAATGTTTGTTTAAAAATGAAAACATATTGATATATTATATATGGATAGGTTCGTGATATCAACCGGAAGACCGAGTCAAATTATTTATATCATCAAGACAAGAGTGAGTATATAGTCCCACTTTTAAACTCTAAATATTTCGGGATGAGAATACATGTATTTTATGTTTTACGATATGGACACAAGTAACTGAAAAATATGTTCTACGTTGAGTTGTACCACTGGCATACTTCCCTGTAGCTTGGTAACTAATATTTACAGCGGTATTGTAAACGCGAATCCTGTTGATAGATCTATCGGGCCTGACAACCCCAACCGGACTGGACGACCAGTATTCAACGGTTGCACAGTACTTCGTTTTGTGACTACACTTGGTACGGTGTAGTAAGATTTCATATTAAAGGGAATATGCGACGTGAAAATGTTAAGTATGGTTACCAAGTGCTCAACCACTTAGAATACTTTTATTAAACTGTTTATATACGAAATCTTGTGGTCTATATATATATTGCTGCCGGCATTAAACCTATATCTCACCAACTTTATGTTGACCTTTTAAAACATGTCTATTCTCAGGTGATTTCTAAAGTTTCCGCTGCATCATGTTGGATCTAACCAGGATCTTGCGTACGCATGTTTGTGTCAAAAATAAAACTGCATATCCGAGATGTTGTACTGTAAAATATGCTAGAAACCGTGTTGTTATTATCATTTGTAAAGTTTGTAAGTCGAAGATTATCGCTAAACGATAATCATCTTTTTATTGTCTAAAGCTTGTAACAAAAATAACGGTTGTGGTTTGTAATGTATAATATATGCAGTTTCTTTTAAAAATGTCGCATATAGAGGTCAATACCTCGCAATGAAATCATACGTTATCTAACACGTTCTTATGGTTAAGGACGGGTTATGACATGTGGTATCAGAGCGGTGGTCTTAGCGAACCAGGTTTGCATTAGTGTGTCTAACTGATAAGTCGTTAGGATACATTAGTAAAGTCTGGACTTTGACCGGGTCTGATTTTAAAAACCATTGCTTATCACTGTTGGTTAAAAATTTATATGTAAATATTATGTAAGTACTAATGGGTTAGTTGTTGTGTGATAGATGTCGGGCTCGAAACTTATTATCACATTCAGCGACTCCGAATCAGAACCTTCAGATTGTGTTTCAGTCATTAACATATCCGATGACGAAAGTGGTATTTTTGGGGAAGACTCACAATTTCCGGATGAACCAACTATAGAAATATCGGAAAGTGAACCCGAGGAGGAAAGTGAACCCGAAGAGGAAAGTGAACCCGAGGAGGAAAGTGAACCCGAGGAAGAAATACAGGAAATTACAAAAGACGAGTTCGAACTAGGAAAGAAACGAAAGGCTAATGAATTAGAAAATTCAAATCCTGAGTTTAATGAGAATGAAGTGGCACCAATTCCACTCAACACTACCACCCCTATCCCCGCTATTCCTATTAGTGCTATCCCCGCATCTAGTACTTCGGCACCTCAGTCGAAACGTAGGGAGACAGCTAGGATTCGCGTTGGGGGATTCCCTGGACATAAATGTTTTGGGAAATAGACCAAATGATGCGCTGCCGTATTAAACCATGGAATCACATAATGTTTTGTATAATATTATTAGTGTGGTTTGTTTAAAGTTTGATGTAAGCATATGTAAAATAGCGAAGTATGAAATGCAATAATTTTCCATGGTTAAGTATTATTTAGATTGTAGTAATTGATTCTGTACTAAGCTATTAAGTATGAACATTAACGGGTAGGTACTACCCAAGATATAATTATAAAACGCTAATAAGAAGAAAAGGCTTTTATAATAATACCTGGTTCATATTATTAACAAGCTATAAATGTACTATAAATACACACTACATCTATAATATTCCATGTGAATAATTATTTTCTTTCATTAGGAAATGGCGCGATTGAATCGAATGACGGAACAAGAACTCGAGGAACTCATCAACCAGCGAGTGAACGACAGAATGTTATGGGTTGAGGCTGCAAGAGCTGCTGCAGTTAATCCAAATCCTCGTGTAGGATGCTCCTACAAGACGTTTCAAGCTTGCAAGCCCTCATCATTCAGTGGAACGGAAGGACCGATCGGTTTAACCCGATGGATAGAAAAGATGGAGACAGTGTTCAAAATCAGTGGTTGTGATGAAAAAGACATGACCAAGTTTGCATCGTGCACTTTACAAGATAGTGCACTCACATGGTGGAAGAATTATGTGAAGGCGGTAGGAGGAGATGTAGCTTATGATACTCCATGGGAAGAATTCAAAGCAATGATAATCACCGAGTATTGTCCAAGGAATGAGGTTATTAAGTTAGAAGATGAGTTACGAAGTTTGAAGGTGGTTGGTACTGAAATCACCAACTACAATCAGCGATTCATGGAATTGGTTTTACTATGTCCTGAATTGGTTCCAACCGAAGCACGGAAGATTGAAATGTACAAAGGTGGTTTGCCCAAAAAGGTCAAGGCAAACGTTACGGCGTCGAAACCTAAGACAATTCATGAAGCTATAACCATGGCGAACGAGTTAATGGATCAGGTCATTCTGGATAAGAAAGCATCCACTACTGAGGTGAAGGTATCGAGTAACAAAAGGAAGTGGAACGGAAATTATGATCGAGGTTACCAACAGCAATCTTTTAAGAAACAAGAAACCCCGAAAGGTGCGGGTAGCGGTTCAGGCTTTGGTTACAAAGGACAAAGTCCTTTATGCAACCGTTGTCACAAACATCATTTTGGTTACTGTAGTGTGTTGTGCACTAAATGCAATAGACAGGGACATCTTGCTGAAGATTGTAAGGCTCTCGTTACAAATGCAAATGGTAACAAGACTCCTGCCACCAACGCAAATAGAACTGCTTTGGCTAACATTACTTGTTTTGGGTGTGGAAAACAAGGTCATTATAAGAGCCAGTGCCCGAATCAGAATGGCGGACCTGCACGTGGAAGAGCGTTTGTTATTAATGCTAGAGAGGCACGAGAAGACCCGGAGCTTGTTACGGGTACGTTTACCATTAATAACTTATCAGCATCTATTTTATTTGATACTGGCGCCGATAGAAGTTATGTGTGTAAAAATTTTTACACTAAATTGAATTGTTCATCATTACCTCTCGATGCTAAGTACATGATTGAGTTAGCTAATGGTAAACTAATTAAAGCCGATAAAATTTGCCGTGATTGTAAAATAAATTTAGCCGGAGAAACGTTTAAAATTGACTTGATACCCGTAGAATTAGGAAGTTTTGATGTAATAGTCGGCATGGACTGGATGTCCAAAATAGGAGCTGAAGTTGTGTGCGCCAAGAAGGCAATTCGCATTCCTCGTAAGGATAAAACGCCAGTAATGATTTATGGAGAGAAGGGTAACTCAAAGCTAAAACTCATTAGTTATTTGAAAGCTCAAAAGTGCTTGAAGAAAGGGTGCTATGCTATCTTAGCACATGTTAATAAAGTCGAAACAAAGGAAAAAGTGAAGAGCATCAATGACGTGCCTGTGGCAAGAGATTTTCCTGAAGTCTTTCCGGAAAAGTTGCCGGGATTACCTCCATTTAGATCTGTAGAATTTCAAATAGATTTAGTACCAGGAGCTGCACCAGTGGCTCGTGCTCCATATAGACTTGCACCGTCCGAGTTAAAAGAACTTCAGAGTCAGTTAAAAGAATTACTGGATCATGGATTCATACGACCAAGTACTTCACCGTGGGGAGCTCCAATTTTGTTTGTTAAGAAGAAAGATGGATCTTTTAGGATGTGTATAGACTATCGTGAATTAAATAAGTTAACTATCAAGAATCGGTATCCACTACCAAGAATTGATGACTTATTTGATCAATTGCAAGGATCATGTGTTTATTCGAAAATCGACTTAAGATCGGGCTATCATCAACTACGCGTCAAAGAAGAGGACATTCCGAAAACTGCTTTTCGGACACGTTATGGTCATTACGAATTTTTGGTTATGCCGTTTGGATTGACGAATGCGCCAGCTGTATTCATGGACCTCATGAATCGAGTTTGTAGTCCGTATTTAGATAAGTTTGTTATCGTTTTCATTGATGATATTCTTATCTATTCCAAGAGTGAGCAAGAGCATGAAGAGCATTTAAGGTTGATATTGGAGTTGTTAAGAAAAGAACAGCTATATGCTAAATTTTCTAAGTGTGCTTTTTGGTTGAAAGAAGTGCAATTTCTTGGCCACGTGGTTAATAGCAAAGGAATTCAGGTTGATCCAGCAAAAACTGAAGCTATAGAAAAATGGGAGACTCCTAAGACACCAACGCAGATACGCCAATTTTTGGGTTTAGCCGGTTATTATAGAAGGTTTATTCAAGATTTTTCCCGAATAGCTAAGCCGTTGACAGCATTAACGCAAAAAGGGAAGAAATACGAATGGACCTCGGAGCAGGAGAACGCATTTCAATTACTGAAGAAGAAGTTAACTACGGCGCCTATTTTATCGTTACCTGAAGGGAACGATGATTTTGAAATATATTGTGACGCTTCGCGACAAGGTTTTGGTTGTGTTCTTATGCAACGAAAGAAAGTAATTGCATTTGCATCCCGACAATTGAAGATTCACGAGCGAAATTATACGACGCATGATCTAGAATTGGGAGCAGTCGTGTTTGCATTGAAGATGTGGAGACACTACTTGTATGGGGTTAAATTCACTGTGTTTACTGATCATAAAAGCCTTCAACATATTTTTGATCAGAAACAATTGAACATGAGGCAACGTAGGTGGGTCGAGTTAATAAACGACTATGATTGTGAAATTCGTTTTCATCCCGGGAAGGCGAACGTGGTGGCTGATGCTTTAAGCAGAAAGGAACGAGAACCAATTCGAGTACGAGCGATGAACATAAAAATTCGCATGAATCTCAACTCACAAATCAAAGAAGTTCAACGAGAAGCACTTACTAAAGAAAATATAGGAAATGAAATAATGAAGAAGTATGAGAAGCAACTCGTTATGCGGGAAGACGGAATTAGATATTTTGCAAATCGTATTTGGGTACCGAAGTTGGGTGGATTAAGGAAGTTGATATTGAACGAGGCACATAAGACAAGATACTCGATACATCCTGGAGTTGGAAAGATGTATCAAGATCTTAAGACACGTTATTGGTGGCCTAACTTAAAGACCGACGTTGCAACATATGTTGGGGAATGTTTGACTTGTTCCAAAGTCAAAGCAGAACATCAAAAGCCGTCAGGGTTACTTCAACAACCAGAAATCCCAGAATGGAAATGGGATGGTATTACCATGGATTTCATCACGAAGTTACCAAAGACTGCCTGGGGATACGACACCATTTGGGTGATTGTTGATCGTCTCACCAAGTCTGCACATTTCTTGCCTATAAAGGAAACAGATAGAATGGAGAAACTATTACGATTGTATATAAAAGAAGTTGTTTCAAGGCATGGAATACCTATTTCCATTATATCCGATCGTGATAGTAGATTTACCTCAAAGTTTTGGCAATCACTACAGGAGGCACTAGGAACTCGTTTGGATATGAGTACCGCATATCATCCGCAGACCGACGGGCAGAGTGAAAGAACAATTCAGACTCTTGAAGACATGCTCAGGGCATGTGTGATCGATTTTGGAAACGGATGGGATAAGTATCTACCATTAGCAGAATTCTCGTATAATAATAGTTATCATGCGAGCATTAAAGCTGCACCATTCGAAGCATTGTACGGAAGGAAATGTAGATCTCCTATCTGTTGGAATGAAGTAGGAGATCGACAATTAACTGGTCCTGAGATCATACATGAAACTACTGAAAAGATAGTACAAATCAAAGAGAGATTGAAAACAGCCCGTAGTCGCCAAAAGAGCTACGCCGATGTTCGAAGGAAACCATTAGAGTTTCAGATCGGTGACATGGTTATGCTAAAGGTGTCACCTTGGAAAGGTGTAATACGTTTCGGTAAAAGAGGTAAACTGAACCCAAGATATGTAGGCCCGTTCAAGATCATCGAACGCATTGGACCGGTAGCTTATCGACTCGAGTTACCGCAACAACTCGCCGGAGTACATAATACCTTTCACGTCTCGAACCTTAAGAAGTGTCTTGCAAAGGAAGACCTCACCATTCCTCTTGAAGAAATCCATGTCGACGAGAAACTACAATTCGTCGAAGAACCAATTGAAATCATGGACCGTGAAGTTAAACAGCTCAAACAGAGCAATATACCGATTGTTAAGGTTCGTTGGAATGCTAGAAGAGGTCCCGAGTTTACTTGGGAACGAGAGGATCAGATGAAGCAAAAGTATCCACACTTGTTTCTCGATGACGCAAAATAGGTACAATTTTAAAATTTCGGGGCGAAATTTATTTAACGGGGAGGTAATGTAACGACCCGCACTTTTTCGATCATTCTATACTTATAAGATTAATATTTACATAAATTAAACCTTGCCAACATGATAAGCAATCCAAATTGTCGAGACTTATATTTCCGAAAAGAGTTTTACACAACGTTTGACCGTCTAGTTTGACCGATGATATCACGAACTATACAATATATGATAATTATACGTTTGTGTATATAAATGTATATATACATATTTAACATGATTAATAAATGTTTTAATATCTCATTTTGTATTAATAACAACAAGTTATATGTGTGTTTTGAAACTACTAACTTAAGTTTTCAAAACGATAACTATACGTAACGTTATTTGACATAAATACTTAAGACATAAAATGGTTATACATATATTGTATAAGTAATGTATTTAATCACTTTTAAAGACTTAAATACATAAAACCATATAAGTGTATTCACAAAAGATAGCTATATTTGAATCCTCATTCCATTTTTCACAAAATTTCTATACGTATACCTAGAGTATTTGTACTCGTATCATACCAAGCTCCTATACGTATTTACTAATAGTAAATACACATCAAAATCACCACCTAACCAGCCATTATTCATGCCATGAGGGCTAGGTAATTGATTTTGGAAGCTTATTGACTAATTACACAAAAGAACAACTTGAAATCTTGTCATGGATACCCCATGAAACACGTTTTTTTGTAGCTTATATACATGAGCATTTTTGATTCATTTTACCTTAAATTCTCTAGCAAAACACACACATACTTTGAAGCCTTAAAACCCTTAATCAATTCAGCAAAGTTTCCAAGAAGATCTAGCTTCAAAAACCATACTAAAACACCATAAGAAAACCATACAAAAACACTTCAAGAAAACCTTCCAAGAACACCAACTTACTTCCAATCTTTCATCCACTTCTATCACCCTTTTGATTCTAGCTTCTTACTCCTCTTTTACAGCAATCTTATCCAAGGAACTTGAGGTAGAATCTATGTTCATAACCTTATTCAATTCATATATATATAGCTATCTTATTTTGTGGTACAAAAGTTTAACAACAAGAACATAGTTTGAATGTTTTCAAACTTGTTTGCAAACTAAATAGATCCTTCTAACTTAACTTTTAAAATACTTCAAGACATGTAACATAACTTATTTATATGTTAATTTAACAAGGTAAAACTTGGTTTTTCAAAGTATAAGTATTTTTGGAAAAATGGTCATTAAATGATTTTGTTGTAACAAAATGTTTAACTTCATATGTTTCACTAATGTTTCACTTATGCCGTATGATTTTGAATACAAACCAAGGTATTTACAGTTCATGGTCTTAAAGAAGAACTCGATCCAAGAAGATGGCAATTTGAATCAACGAAAACGGATTTGTAACGAAGAAACTATGACCGAAACAAAATTGGTTATCCTAGATCGTTTCAACTACGGGATCAATTGGAAAAAATGATATAAATCACATATTTCTAAGATAACATGATATTTTATATATATGTACTTATAATTCAATTTTATATGGTTCAGGATCACCCGTAAACAACACGAGAAGATTAATCATAAGATCCCATGATTGTACGCAACACGTCATTTGACAACACCGGTACTTTATGTACGCAACACGTCATTTGACAACACCGGTACCATGGGTCAAGATTAATCTCGACCAACACATATACGATGGGGATTTATTGATTTCGTTGGGGGTTTTATTTATTTCATTGCGGGTATATTAAACATCTAAAAATGAACCATTAAAATTGAATTACTAACATCGGACTGCTAACTACGGACTAAGGAATTATTCAAAGTATTAAAAGTATAACAAGTATATATTTATAATGTTTGTTTAAAAATGAAAACATATTGATATATTATATATGGATAGGTTCGTGATATCAACCGGAAGACCGAGTCAAATTATTTATATCATCAAGACAAGAGTGAGTATATAGTCCCACTTTTAAACTCTAAATATTTCGGGATGAGAATACATGTATTTTATGTTTTACGATATGGACACAAGTAACTGAAAAATATGTTCTACGTTGAGTTGTACCACTGGCATACTTCCCTGTAGCTTGGTAACTAATATTTACAGCGGTATTGTAAACGCGAATCCTGTTGATAGATCTATCGGGCCTGACAACCCCAACCGGACTGGACGACCAGTATTCAACGGTTGCACAGTACTTCGTTTTGTGACTACACTTGGTACGGTGTAGTAAGATTTCATATTAAAGGGAATATGCGACGTGAAAATGTTAAGTATGGTTACCAAGTGCTCAACCACTTAGAATACTTTTATTAAACTGTTTATATACGAAATCTTGTGGTCTATATATATATTGCTGCCGGCATTAAACCTATATCTCACCAACTTTATGTTGACCTTTTAAAACATGTCTATTCTCAGGTGATTTCTAAAGTTTCCGCTGCATCATGTTGGATCTAACCAGGATCTTGCGTACGCATGTTTGTGTCAAAAATAAAACTGCATATCCGAGATGTTGTACTGTAAAATATGCTAGAAACCGTGTTGTTATTATCATTTGTAAAGTTTGTAAGTCGAAGATTATCGCTAAACGATAATCATCTTTTTATTGTCTAAAGCTTGTAACAAAAATAACGGTTGTGGTTTGTAATGTATAATATATGCAGTTTCTTTTAAAAATGTCGCATATAGAGGTCAATACCTCGCAATGAAATCATACGTTATCTAACACGTTCTTATGGTTAAGGACGGGTTATGACAGTCTTCTACTTTGGAGACTCAACCAAGTCTTTTTGATGAAGATTCAACACCAACAGCTTCACCCGTTGTTTCTTCATCCTCTCCTCCTCCTCCTGATGCTACTCTTGAACCACTTCAAGATACATCCGTTAATACAATTCCAGTTGTTTCTCCAGATACTCAAACGAATCCATTAGAAAGTGTTACATCAGATCCAGCGGATCAAAGTTCAATGTCAACAACGGTTGATGTTTCAATGGATACCACTGATGTACAACCTCTTCCACATAACAAATGATGGACTAAAAGTCATCTGATAGATCTTATCATTGGTGATGCATCTGCTCCAGTTTCAACTCGAAGGGCTACTCGGAATTTGTACTTATTTGCAACTTTTCTTAGTAAGATTAAACCAACAACGGTTGCTCAAGCTTTACTAGATCCGAACTGGGTGGTAGCAATGCAAGAAAAGATAAGTCAGTTTGATCGTTTGAAAGTATGGCGATTAGTTCCAAGACCAGAGGGTCAACGACCAATAGGGGTTAAGTGGATTTTCAAGAACAAGAAGGATTCTGATGGAATTGTGGTTCGAAATAAGGCATGTCTTGTGGCCAAGGGATATCGACAACACGAGGGTATTGATTATGATGAAACATTTGCTCTGGTTGCAAGAATTGAGGCTATTCGCCTATTTCTTGCTTTTGTTTCTCATATGAAGTTCACGGTGTTTCAAATGGATGTCAAAACTGCTTTTCTGAATGGTCATCTACAAGAAGAAGTTTATGTTGATCAACCAGAAGGCTTTGTTGATCCTATTCATCCAAACCAAGTCTACTTATTGGAGAAAGCTTTGTATGGTTTAAAGCAAACCCCGCGTGCATGGTACGAGACCTTGACAAAATACTTGCTGGATAATGGCTTCTCTCGTGGAACGATTGATACAACGCTCTTCATCCGTAAAAACCACGGTCACATTCTCTTGGTTCAAATTTACGTTGATAATATTATTTTTGGTTCCACGTCCCCGGCCTTATGCAAAGAATTTGGTGACCTTATGGCCAACAAATTCGAAATGAGCATGCTTGACCAGCTTAATTTCTTCTTGGGGTTACAAGTCAAACAATTACTAAACGGGATTTTTATCAGTCAAACAAAGTATATCAATGATATGCTAAAACATTTTAAAATGACTGCTTTAAAACCAATGACAACCCCAATGAGAACTTTACTGGATACTGATGCTAATGGGGAACCCTTTGATATTACGCTTTACAGAAGCATGGTTGGCTCTTTAATGTATCTGACTGCAAGTAGACCAGACATTACACTTGCTGTAACGGTCTGTGCTCGTTTTCAGTCAAACCCAAAGAAATCACACTCTAAAGCGGTGGTTAGAATTTTTCAGTACCTGAAAGGTACACCTAACCTTGGGATCTGGTATCCTCATGGATCCGATTTCAATCTCACTACTTATACAGATGCTGATCATGGAGGTTGCCATGTTGATAGGAAAAGCACCTCTGGATCACTTCAAATGTTGGGAAATAGGCTAGTCAATTGGTCATCCAAAAAGCAAAACTGTGTGTCCTTATCAATAGCTGAGTCTGAGTATATTGCTGCAGCTCATTGTTGTTCACAAGTTCTGTGGATGCAAACTCAACTTTTGGACTATGGCTTTAAGATTTCTAAGACCCCAATTTACTATAATTCACAAAGTGTTATTGCAATAACTAGCAACCCGGTCCAGCATTCTAAGACCAAACACATAGATATTCGTTATCATTTCATTAAGGACCATGTTGAAAAAGGAGATGTAGAATTATACTTTGTGCCTACTAAAGTACAATTAGCTGACATGTTCACTAAACTATTAGATGAACTTAGGCTAAAATTCTTGATCAAAGAAATTGGCATGGTAGAGTATAGTGCTTAATCTTCCTTAGATATTTTGGGACTTTTTCTTGGGATCTTGTGTTTAGGGGGAGTTATACTTTTCTAGGGAGAGCAACTCATTTCTTATGCTTTAGATATTTTCTTTCAAGAGGGAGCTTTTATTCTTCTTTTATTTTTCTGTTAACTTCCTGGGCTTATTGTTTCAATAGTTACGAAAGGGGGGAGTAACTCATTGATATCATATTTCAAGGGGGAGTTAATTCATTTTCTTGATAAATTATCAAAATGCTAATTTACTAACTTGTATATCACATTTTGAGGGGGAGAAAAACGGGAGAAAATGAAAAGAAATTGATTTTCAAAAGTGAATTCATAAACTTTTTTATTTTATTTCTGAAAAATTCACAAAGGCTTGTATACATCTCAGTATGCAACCCGTTTTAACAATTGGTATTACTGAAGATTTGTACTTGTACATAATTCAAAATTTTTCTAAAGTACAAATCTTGTTTTGAGGAAAATTCATAAAAATTAGAAATGTTAAAATACAAAAAGATTTGAATTTTTACTGAATAAATGCTAATTTTGTCATTTTACCGAATCTGACAACCAACAGAATAGATTCGGTAAGTTCAAAGTTTTTTAAAAAAATTGTCTCAGAAATGTTCTTTCAATTGAAAATGTGATAATCTAAAAATACTTGATAAAGATTTGTCAAAATTTGAGGTTAAAATTGTTTAATTTTGAAAAAAATTGGACTGTACTCGGTACAGATTGGCCCATTCGGTAAAGCCCATGATCACAAATATATCCGGAATCTATAAATAGGAGGGTCAAAGTCAAACTTTCTCTCACTTTGTATTAATTGCATACCGAATCTGACAAAACTTACCGAATCTGCCTATTCTACCGAATCCGTCCTTCTCCTTCATCAAATCTTTGGTATATCTTTGTTTAAATCAAATTTAAATATCGCATGTTGTAGATCTGAGATAATTAGATGCTTATAAACCAGAAAAAGATCAAAAACTACAGATTTTGACACTTAATTTTGTGAAATTGTTGAATATACCGAATCTGAGTCGAATGTCTTTAATCTTAGATCAAACTCATTTGATTAGGTTGTTTAACATGAAATCTTGTCAAATCTATGTTAAATTGATTGATCTATCAATTGACCGAATCTGATTACATGTTTAATTGAGTATTTGATGGATTCTGTATATACAGAATGTGTTCTTGCTACAGTACCGAATCTGTTCTGTCAATTAACATGTTTTCCTGTTTTTAAATGAGTGGTTAATTGTTTATGGTTTTGATTCTGCATGATATGAGACTGAGTATGCATGTTTGAGTGATTATCTGTGAATTTTGAGGTTTACCGAATCTGTTCTTGACTAGATACCGAGTCTGCTATTTGGTACTTTGAAATATTTGTGATTTTTGACTTGAAACAACTCACATGTTTATTCTATGTCTTTGTATTGAAAACTCAAGCTTATTTGGTTACAGAATCCAAAGTTTTCATATCTACCGAATCTGCTTGAACTGTGTTAAATAATTGATTAAGTGTTGTCCTGATTTGTTATGGTATATATTTGATTTTACATGATAAGGTGAAATGTGATGAATATCATATGAATGTCATGTTTATCAAATGTTATACTTGTTTGGAATAAATGATTTTTATAACTTGGAAAAACCATAAAAATTATAAAATCTGAAAAAAATATAAAGGTTTTCAAAGGAAAATAAGAATAGAGACATTTACTTTGTGATAACATCTTATGGTCTTCTATTTCTTATTTATTCAGCTCAATGGCGAACAATCATTTCATTAATTCTAAAATCAACATCCCGTGCAATTACTGGACTGCTATTCTAGAGAGGCATACTTTATGGCCTGCACTAAGCTCAACAGTTAGTGTGCCAATCACAGACTTAGACCTTCTGAACAGAACAATAAGGTTTGTGGAGGCTACACAACCTTCAATTGCCAATCCACAGGGAGAACCAGCTAGATTTGAATTTGAGCTGAGAGGGGTATAAGGATACAGGAGTTTCACAAAAGCTGACTTTAGAAGAATCTTTCGGCTTCCTCTTGTATAGAATGTTCCTACTCTTCCTGCTACTCCACAGATGATGAGCTCAATCTTCGCACTTGGATATGTTGGGGCTACCAATGTTCCTCCTGCTAAGTTTCAAAAGAAGTATCTGCACTCTCGGTGGTATGTGATCTTCTCGATCATCAACAGATGCATGTTAATGACAAGGAGTGGATCAGACAGTTTAACTGTGCCAATGCTCAAGCTGTTCTACTCATTCATAAGAGTGGAAAATCCAGATTATGCAGAACTTTTGTTGGATTTGGTTCAAGCTCAAGTTGATAATCCAAGGGGTTCCTACATCCCCTATGAAAGGTTTTTCTGTATCTTTATCCATGATGCCATTAATGCTGTCAGAAATGCAAATATTTTTGTACCAGGTACACATGGATTACCGATGAAGAGATTTTGGGAGTTAAAGATGAATACTCCGGTGAATGCTGACAATCAATTCACTGCGCCAATTCCAACTTGGCTAGTGAGGCTAGCTGATCCCCAAGATGCTCGAATGCGTTCTTATTATGAGGCTGTAGGTTTACCTCTTCCGAACCCGATACAACAAGTACAAGTTGAACCAGCTGCGGTTCCAGCCCCAGAGGTAGTAGAGGAACCTGTAGTACAACCACCTGGACCAGCTAATCCTCCACCTAGGATAAACCTCAAACGACCTAGGGTAACATGTCAAGCTCAACCTGTGAGGATCAGAGAACCTAGTCCTCCTAGGATTGAACCTACCCTTTCAACTACACCTGAGGAAAACAGTGACACCGATTCATCAGCAACTGAATCATCTCCTGAACATTTTCCAAAGAGAACACGTTATATGCCTGACGAGATGATTCAGACTCCGCCAACCCAACGAATAACTAGATCTAGGACTACGACTCCTATCGTACGCCGAACAGTTACTCAAATAATTGGTGATCGGACCAAGACTTAGAGCTAAATAGGTCACCCTCACCCATCTCCGTATTACATCCAATAATAATTAAAGGCTCAAAAAGCATGGATGGTAAAAAGACCAATCAGCCCATCCAACCTAATCAGGACTTAATAATAAATCCTACCATGAAAGGTGCCTCGGCATCTAAGGAAGTAAAGTCTTCCTCTGCAGTAAAGTCTGCGATGACTCAATTGATTGAGGAAACTCAGTCATTGAAGTCCAGAACAGCTGAAGGGGAGCCGAAAAATCTTGAAAAGGCACCCTGCGTATCGGCTGGAAATCCTCTTGATATACTTCATCCTCGAGATGTTGTAGAGCCTCAACGTACAACAGGGCCTGGAGGTCCGGCTTATTTTGATGAGGGAGATCTGCCGCGTCCCATGGAAACGAGTCAACATGACAATCCTTCGGGATATTTATCAGACTTCCAGCAGACTGTTCCTATGGTTCAAGAAATTGATCCATTGGTTCAAACCACTTCTTTTCCGGATTCTGAAACTCAGGGTCTGAAGGATGAGTCTTTAACTGAAAGAGATGTGCCACCTCATGGTATGTCGATGATTTCAGGAGTCGGAGATAGTAATATCTCTACGAGAGCTAAACCGACGGGTAGTTCTGCTACTCTGTCAGAGTCCCATGAGACCAAAGTCATGGAGGCGGGTGATTTGAATAAATCTTCACCGGTGACAACTCCGATTGTTACCCAACCTCCATCAGAAGGGGATATCACGAATCTGACTAGTAGTATGTACAGCCCTACATATAAGAATAATACCGCACGCTTATCCCAACCAGCCCTCACGGCAACTCAAACAATTTCACCGACATCACCTTCAACAGTTGCTGCTGATGCTGATGATGTTCCTATTATTACTTTTCCACCTTCACCCGAACATTCAATGAATTATTATGATGCTTAGAGCAAGAATATTTCAGTCGCATGTTTTCTCGTGTCAATCTTGATGTTCTTCGACGAACTTCGCTTCAAGCAATGTTTCGTGCCAGAGTACGACATCCACTTACTTCCTACTCTTCTCCACTACATTTTCACCGTGATGATGCACATGACGATTCTGATCCTCAGAATAGTCATGAGGGGGAGATAGGAGTAGATGGAGAATTTCTAACGTTGAACATTTCAACAAAGGGTGGTGGTGCGAGGTCTGCTTCAACTTCACAAGCTCAAAAGGTTTATGTTGAATCTGAGGCTATGCAAACTCATGATGATGTGATTAAGGATGCAGAGCCTGAGCAAGTGATTATTCCAATAATGCAAATAAATCAATCAGAGGTTGAAGGCGGACAAGTTGATGAGGATTTGAATTTAAATGATTTTTATCTTGAAGAAACAGATGATGATGGGTTTGTCGTTCTAAGCAAATTATCTGGAATATCTTCTTTTCCTGAAGATGTAGAAATTGTGGATGAAGAGAATCCTGATCCGGTAACGGAAAGTGATAACGATATGGATTCTACTGATGAAGATGAAGACAATCTTTATATTAATCCAAATGATAATGACATCTTTGATCATGTTGAAGATGATAATGTTCCAACAAATGACACAACAAATCCTACTGATTATTCATCAAATTCTACACCATCATCGAGTTCAAATCCAACAAATGCAAATGAAAGTTCAACTTCTGGTACCTCTACTTCAAGAGAAACAGTGAATTCCAGATTCAAATATAACAACGGTATATTCTTTAAGAATCGGGAACAACGACTGCAATTGGGAGTTGAACATGATTTCATGACATTATGAAACACATTCATCGAAGAAAATGCATATAAGATCTTCCGCATTAATGAAACACCAAGAAGTAAAAGGTTTACCTATATAGGTACACGATTGCTTCCAGCTAATGAAAGAAACTGGTATGAGTTTTTGTGGAGGAAACATATCAACAAGAATGAAGATGATTTGTGGCTTCAAAGGAAGTTTCGTATATCAGAAGTGTTGAAGATTACTCGAGTCGGAGTAGAAATAAGTGAGAAAAGAGACGTCATCAGTCAGTTCCATGTTATTAGAGAAGATGAGAAGGAGTACAAGTTCACAGAAGCTGATTTTCAAAATCTAGACATGCTTGACATCATTCACATCTATAACTACCTCGGTATCATCATCAATCGACCTTTTGTTAAAACTCAAGCTTTGGAAGATGTGAAAAGATACATGATGGAGGCAATCGAACTGATGAGACGTGAAGATTTCCAAATTGGTCTCGAAGCTAATAGGAAAAAGATTCGAATAACTTGTCCAAATCAATTCACAGAGGGACTGAAGGATATGAGAATGTTTCAAATGCAATTCGAACCCGAAGGGTTTGTATTTGTGAATTCTCAGAAAGAAAAAGTGTTCATCCGAACTGAAGAATTAAACAAATATTCAGATGGTACACTCAAGGCTGCATTGAAGTATCTCAAATTCCGTCAAAGCAAGTTTGATGACATTGACATGAAAATGGGTCTTGGAGAGTTCATAAAGCATATCAGAGATCGACTGAAGCTCCGGATCCGTACTAGACAATTTGAGATTCTTCGTGGTCAAAGAAAAAGACGTTATTTCAAAGAGATGAATGAATATCCATTACATGAGGGAGATCCAAGAAAAATATGGGGTGTCTGGAAACCTTCAAAGAAGATTTCAGATAATCAAGTTGAGTTTTCTGACCCCACTGGCAAAAGTTGGAAAGCTACTTTTGGACCTCTCAACATTACTAAATAGGATTATATTGTAAATTTCACATTTAACACTAATGGGGAGATTGTTAGGACCCCGAAGTTGTATAGTGTTAATATGAAATAAGCTTAAATGAAGGATCCTTAGAAGAGGGCTATATAAGGAACCTATGTAATCCTAACACAATAGCCACTGTATTGTAACTGAGTTCTAGAAGCTGTGGAATGTAAATTTTACCGAAACTCTCTCATACCGAATCTCATTCTCACATACCGAATCTCCTTCTAACTTGTCAATTCTTCCAATCTAAACATGATCTGACCTATCATATATACACATAATAATTCAGCTCTTAGCAGCCCTAGATAGTCAACAAACATGTGGAACCAACAATTAGACAACTAGCATGTGACGACCCGGAAATTTCCGACCAAATTTAAACTTAATCTTTAAATGAATTAATGTTTCCAACACGATAAGCAAAGTCTGTTAAGTTGAAATTCAAAAATTTGGAACTGTGTTCATGTAACCTTCGACTTTTCCGGACGATTCATGAACCACTATTTGTAAATAAGATATGTATATAAATATATGTATATATTTGAGATTGATATTTACATGATGAAATATTTTCAACATGTTAAGCAATCAAACTTGTTAAGACTTGATTAATTAAAACTGATTTGATGTAAACATTTGACCACCCAGTTTGTCCGACGATTCACGAACGTTATAATTTGTAAACGACATGATGATATATATATGGACATATATATATATTTAACATGGTATTATGATAAGTAAGTATCTCATTAAGTATTTTAACAATGGGTTATATACATAAAATGAGACTACTAAATTAAGGAATTTGAAACAAGATATATATGTAACGGTTATCGACGTAATAACATCTTAATTAAAATAAATACATATGTATTGTAGAGGAATATTCATTTGAGTCCATAAATTAAGTTGAGATTCAAGGGACCAATGAGAGCGCGACATGTGTCGCGAAAATCACATGTGATTGAAAAAAAAATTCAATTTTTTTTTTTTGAAAAAAAAAATTTTAAATTTTTTTTCGTAATTTAAAAAAAAAAATTTAAATTTTTTTTTTTATAACAATCACATGTGATTTACCTGCACAATCACATGTGATTGAATTGTACAATCACATGTGATTGGATTTATCATGCATAATCACATGTGATTGGGTTTACAATCACATGTGATTGACATGCATAATCACATATGATTTTTAAAAAAAAAATTTTGAAAAAAAAAATTTTGAAAAAAAAAATTCGAAAAAAAGAATTTCGAAACAAAATTTAAAAAAAAAAAATTTCGAATTTTTTTTTCAATCACATGTGATTTTCGAGCCACATGTCGTGTTCTCATTGGTTCCTTTGTTTTCAAGCAAATTTATGGATGCAAGTGATTACAACTCATGTATTGTATTAAGATATATTAATACATTATGTTTAACATAATATAATGATAATTAAGTATATCATTAAGTGTATTAACAATGAACTATATACATAAAACGAGACTACTAACTTAAGGGTTTCGAAACAATATATACATGTAACGATTAACGACGAAATAATGACTTAATTAAAATGTATATATATGTAAGGTATTAAGAAGTATTAATACACATTTGAAAGACTTAAATACATATATCAAAATACTTATACTTGATAAAGATTGTTGTAATCGTATTCTCGTTCGTTTTCATCAAGAATTCTACTCGTATTCGTTCGGTATTTGTACCCGTATTATACCCAGCTTCTAGATGTATTTACTATTGGTATATACATATCAAATCATCACCTTAGCAACCCTAGATCAGCCATCAAACATGTGGGAACCATTATTTGTAATCTAGTGTGAATTATTTAGCAATATTACAAAAAATATTATTAATCATTCATGAATTATTTACAAGAAAACAAACTTACACATCCTTTATATCTAATCCATATACCACGACTTAAAACACATACAAACACCTTCATTCTTCAATTTTCTTCATCTAATTGATCTCTCTCAAGTTCTATCTTCAAGTTCTAAGTGTTCTTCATAAATTCTATAAGTTCTAGTTTCATAAAATCAAGAAGACTTCAAGATTTCTTTCAATCCTTTTAATCCAATCCAACAACTCATCAAAGATCAAGAATTTCCATCTAATCTCAGTAACTTTTCATCTCATAATCAAGGTAATAAACTTATTCAAGCTTTGGTTCAATTCTTATAAACATAACTATCTTAAATCAAGATAGAATTCTTACTTGAACTTGTTTTCGTGTCATGATTCTACTTCAAGAACTTCCAAGCCATTAAAGATCCTTTAAAGATCAAGTTTATTTCTCATCATTTCCAGTAGGTTTACCTACTATACTTGAGGTATTAACGATATTCATAACATCATTCGACTCTTACTTATATAACTATTTTATTCGAAGAAAATAACTTGTAATCACTAGAACATAGTTTAGTCAATTCTAAACTTGTTCGTAAACAAAGTTAATCCTTCTAACTTAACTTTTAAAATCAACTAAACAAATGTTTTATATCTATATGATATGCTAACATAAGGATTTAAAACTTGGAAACACGAAGAACACCGTAAAACCGGACATACGCAGTCGTAGAAAAACCGGGGGCTGTTTCGGGTTGGATAATTAAAAAAAAAACTATCTTAGACTTTGATTTAAAGATTTGTATTTTGGGAAAATAATATTTCATATAAACATGATAACATATCCAAAAATTATGGTTATACTCAAAGTAGAAGTATGTTTTTTTCAAAATGGTCATCAAGATGTCGTTTTTTCGACGGAAATGACTACCTCTTTCAAATATGGACTTGTAACCTGTAACTCTTCCTATAAACCACTAATTTTTTAGTTTAGTTCTAAATACTACAGTTTGTTATGAAACCATTGCAATTTGAATCACTCAAAACTGATTTATAACGAAGAAGATATGGGCAAAACAAGATTGGTTAGAAATCACCAAAATAGCTACGGGATTATTTTGCAAAAATCTATACTAACCATGTCTTAGCTAACTTTTCTTGTATTATGCATGTATTTATACATATTTCCTTGCACTATACTTGTCTTGGTTAATCGTAAGACACATATACACAATACGTCGAGATAACTTCAAAGACAACAGTTTGTACAGTGGGTCGTGATTAAACCTTAGACAATATATTTACAATACGTCAGATAAATCGTAAGACACATGTACACAACACGTCGAGATAACTTCAAAGACAATAGTTGTACAATGGGTCGTGATTGAGTCTTAGACAATATATTTACAATACGTCAGATAAATCGTAAGACACATGTACACAACACGTCGAGATAACTTCAAAGACAATAGTTGTACAATGGGTTGTGATTGAGTCTTAGACATTATATTTACAATACGTCTTGATTATTCCAGGGTGATGTATTGAACTATATATATGGACTACTAACGTTGGACTGCTAACATTGGACTACTAACGTTGGACTGCTAACTTGACAACTTAAATCATCAACACGTAAATAAAAATATGATTTGAATATATTTATCATACTTTGATATATATGTATATATTTGTTATAGGTTCGTGAATCGATCCGTGGCTAAGTATGATTTTCGACGAATTGAAAATTTGTGAAAGTGAGTTTCATTAATCCCTTTTTACATATATTTTTGGGCTGAGAATACATGCGCTGTTTTATAAACTGTTTTACGAAATGGACACAAGTACTTAAACTATATTCTATGGTTGGATTATGAATACCGAATATCGCCCCTTGTTAGCTTGGTAGCCTAAGAATTAGGGAAATGGCCCCTAATTGACGCGAATCCTAAAGATAGATCTATGGACCTTGACACGTCCCATTCGAGTTACGAATGCTTTAGTACTTCGATTGATATACACTGATTGCGACGGCCGGTATATAGCATGCAGATTGCGAAATGCCTGTATGCGGGGGATATTCTATATGCATCCTGTTAGTTCAGTTACCAAGTGTTCACCATATGAATGATTTTATCTTTATGCAGATTGCGAAATGCCTGTATAATGATTATGGAAATGAAAATGAAAACGAAAATCTTGTGGTCTATTAAATTGTTAGAAATGAATATTTATGATAAACTAATGAACTCACCAACCTTTTGGTTGACACTTTTAAGCATGTTTATTCTTTGGTATGAAAGAAATCTTCCGATGTGCTTTTGCCCAATTTAAAGATATTACTTGGAGTCATTCATGACATATTCAAAAGACGTTACATTCGAGTCGTTGAGTTCAACAAGATTATATTAAAGTAAATGACAGATTAAGTCATTTATAGTCTGATTATATTGTGAAATGGTATGCATATTTGTCAACTATCGTTGTAATGAAAGTTGTCTTTTAAAAACGAATGCAATGTTTATAAAACGTATCATATAGAGGTCAATACCTCGCAATGGGACCAAATGTTATTGTATTCGTCCATATGGATTTGGATGGGCCATTACAGAGCATGACTTATGAGCAAGAAAACAAAAACAAGAACTCCTTTTAACCCCACTCACCCTTCACCACTCACCACCCACTCCATTTCACTTCCAATTCCCTTTCTAATTCTCTCTAAACACACACACACACTCTCAAGAACGAAATTTCCAGTAAACTAATCATCATCTTCATCAAAAATTACTTTAAGAATCAAGCTATAATCATCATAGGAAGAACACTTCAAGAACACTTCGAAAATCCTTTCAAGTTTGCTAGTTTACTTCCAATCTTGCAAATCCATTTCAAGTGATCATCTAATCTCAAGAAATATTTGTTATTTACAGTAGGTTATCTTTCTAAATCAAGGTAATACTCATATTCAAACTTTGATTCTATTTCTATAACTATAAACTATCTTAATTCGAGTAATAATCTTACTTGAAATTGTTTTCGTGTCATGATTCTGCTTCAAGAACTTCTAAGCCATCAAAGATCCATTCAAGCTCAAGATTATTTTTGTCATTTCTAGTAGGTTTACCTACTATATTTGAGGTAGTAATGATGTTCATAACATCATTCGATTCATACATATATAACTATCTTATTCGAAGATTTGAACATGTAATCATTAGAACATAGTTTAGTTAATTCTAAACTTGTTCGCAAACAAAGTTAATCCTTCTAACTTAACTTTTAAAATCAACTAAACACATGTTCTATATCTTTATGATATGCTAAATTAATGATTTAAAACCTGGAAACACGAAAAACACCGTAAAACTGGACATACGCCGTCGTAGTAACACCGCGGGCTGTTTTGGGTTAGATAATTAAAAACTATGATAAACTTTGAATTAAAAGTTTTCCTTCTGGGAAAATGATTTTTCTTATGAACATGAAACTATATCCAAAAATCATGGCTAAACTCAAAGTGGAAGTATGTTTTTCAAAATGGTCATCAAAACGTCGTTCTTTCGACTGAAATAACTACCTCTTACAAAAATGACTTGTAACCTGTATTTCTGACTATAAATTTATACTTTTTCTGTTTAGTTTCATAAATTTCAGTTCATTATGAAACCATAGCAACTTGAATCGCTCAAAACGAATTTAAAACGAAGAAGTTATGGATAAAACAAAATTGGATATTTTTGCTTGTTGTAGCTACGTGAAATTTGTAACAAATCTATTCTAACCATAACTTAACTAACTTATATTGTATTATACTTGTACTCTAACATATTATGTAATATTGATAGACCATAGACACGTATACAATGTTTTGACATATCATATCGACGTCATCTATATATATTATTTGGAACAACCATAGACACTCTATATGCTGTAATGCTTGAGTTCGCTATACAGGGTTGAGGTTGATTCCAAAATATATATACTTTGAGTTGTGATCTAGCCTGAGACTTGTATACACTGGGTCATGGATTGATTCGAGATAATATATATTGATTTATTTCTGTACTATTAGCTATGGATCATTAGTTGTAGATTACTAACGATGGACTGCTAACTTAACAAACTTAAATCATCAAAACGTAATAAAAATGTTATGAATATATTTCGATCATACTTTGATATATATGTATATATTTGTTATAGGTTCGTGAATCGACCAGTGGCCAAGTCTTATTTCCGGCAAAGTAAAAATCTGTGAAAGTGAGTTATAGTCCCACTTTTAAAATCTATTATTTTTGGGATGAGAATACATGCAGTCTATAAATGTTTTACAAAATAGACACAAGTAATCGAAACTACTTTATATGTTGGATTATCGAACCGAATATGCCCCTTTTTAGCTTGGTAGCCTAAGAATTAGGGAAATGGCCCCTAATTGACGCGAATCCTAAAGATAGATCTATTTGGCCCAACAAGCCTCATCCGAGTTACGGATACTTTAGTACTTCAATTTATCATATCCGATGAGAGTCCCGATGGGGATATTCTATATGCATCCTGTTAAGGTCGGTTACCAGGTGTTCAACATATGAATGAATTTTATCTCTATGCAGTTTGCGAAATGCCTGATATGAGATGTATATTTATGGAAAAAATGAAATCTTGTGGTCTATTATTATGATTTGATAATATATAGGTTAAACCTATAACTCACCAACATTTTTGTTGACGTTTTAAGCATTTTTATTCTCAGGTGATTATTAAGAGCTTCCGCTGTTGCATGCGAATTTAAAGACAAGAATCGGAGTCAGCATGCTTGTATAATATTGTTTAAAAACTGCATTCGAAGACTTAAATTGTTGTGTAATATTATTGTAAACCATTATGTAATGGTCGTGTGAAAATGCTATATTTTAGATTATCATTATTTGATAATCTTCGTAATGTTTTAAACCTTTATCGATAAAAAAAAAGGTTATGGTTTGTTTTAAAAACGAATGCAGTCTTTGAAAAACGTCTCATATACAGGTTAAAACCTCGCAACGAAATCAATTAATATGAAACGTTTATAATCAATATGAACGGGACATTTCAAAATATTGCTGTGTCAAGTGTTCAGTATGCTGCCTAGTCTACCAGCACAAGGTAGAGTGTATTCTTCGAATCAGTACAGGATGAGTACCCAGCAATTCAAGAATATCAAGTGACTCAGCATAAGAAGAACCAGTAAATCTGGTAAGCAGCATACAACACAAGACACCCATGCTCCATTACAAGCATGGTGGTTTCCTGAGTAGTCTACATCAATTTTACTATTCAACAGAAGTCAAAGACAAAGTTGAATAGGAAAGGACACGCGTCGGCGGCTGACAAGTGACCTTACAAGATCACGTGGGAATGCAGAAGTTTAACACATGTGCAGACATGTGCTATACTTTGTCAATGCCTAGGAAACACAACATTCTATTTGTTTAAACGAATAGTGGTGCCAAACCGAATTGGGGTGTTCCTGTAAATAGCTACCAAAGAGGAAAGAGGAGAGCACGCTCTCTGATGCAGTTGTCCCCACAAGTACAGACATCCTATGTACCAGTGGACAATAGAACCATTACACGGTTAATAGGACTACTATAAATTATTGTATCCACTATTGTAACAACTAGTGGTGTGGGTTTTGTTATTTAGAGTCCAAAACGTGTAATAGCTTTAAGTTTATCCTCATAGCTATACCTAGGTAAATCTGTATCTACCAACTATCATTCCGCCAAGGATAGTTGTAATTCTTTGTGATTTAATCAATAAAGAATAACAGTTGAAAAATTACCTTTGACTCTATTTACATTACATGCTTGAATACTAAACCGTGTTTAATTGGTTAGTTAATTAAAATAAATTGTATTCACCCCCCTCTACAATACTCCTGTTGTTAATCAAGGGACTAACAACTGGTATCAGAGCTTCAGTCTTGATAATTTAATGGGCAGGAGCTATGCAAGAAGAGATGTCCCAGTTTGATAGGAATAAGGTTTGGATATTGGTACCTAAACCTGATGATGAAACTAAGAAGATCATTGGTACCAGGTGGGGCTTCAAGAATAAGATGGATGAAGATGGGATTGTGATCAGAAACAAAGCTAGATTGGTAGCTCAGGGTTTCAAATAGGAAGAAGGATTGGATTATGGAGAGACATATGCTCCAGTGGCTAGGATGGAAGCTATATGATTGTTCCTAGCATATGCTGCTAAGATGAACTTTAGGGTATTCCAGATGGATGTTAAATCTGCATTTCTAAATGGGAAGCTGCATGAAGAAGTTTAGGTCAAACAGCCTCATGGTTTTGTAAGTAGTAAATATCCAGACCATGTCTACAAACTAGACAAAGCTCTTTATGGCCTCAAACAGGCACCAAGAGCATGGTATGAGACACTTCATGTGTATCTCACTGGTATAGGTTTTAAAGTTGGAACAATTGATACCACTCTATTCTCAAAAGAGATAGATGGTGATCTCTTGCTGGTACAGATATATGTGGATGATATTATTTATGGATCTAAAAATGAGAAACATTGTCAAGATTTTTCAAAACTTATGTCAAAGACATATGAAATGAGCTTACAAAGAGATTTGCAATACTTTTTAGGATTGAAAATTAAACAACTTGATGATGGAATTTTTATAAGTCAGGATAAATATGTCAAATATATGTTAAAGAAATTTGGTCTGACATGTTTAAAAGACATAGGGACCCCAATGGTAGCATCTATTAAAATAGATGCCGATCCCAATGGTGAACCAGTCAATATCACTGAATATAGAGGTATGATTGGATCCTTACTTTATCTTACAGCCAGCAGACCAGATATTATGTTTTCCACATGTCTCTGTGCCAGATATCAAGCTGATCCTAAAGAGTCACACTTGCTAGCAGTAAAAAGGATATTTAGGTATCTGAAAGGATATTTAGATATCAAGCTGACTTTGCAGGGTGTAAAATAGACAGGAAAAGTACTACTGGTGGTTGCCAGTTACTGGGGGGTAGGCTAGTCAGCTGGATGAGCAAAAAGCAAAATACTGTGTCCACATCTACTGCTGAGGCAGAATATGTTTCTGCTGGTAGTTGTACTGCTCAAGTTCTATGGATGCAAAGCCAGCTGAAGGACTATGATGTTCATGTTACAAAGACTCCAATCTACTGTGATAACACAAGTGATATTGCTATTACCAACAATCCTGTGATGCATTCAAGAACTAAGCACATTGACGTTCGATATCATTTCATAAGGGATCATGTTCAAAAAGGAGATGTGGAGCTACATTTTATTTCAACAGACCAGCAGTTAGCAGATCTTTTCACAAAGCCCTTAGATGAGAAACGTTTTAACTATCTCATCTCTGAGCTGGGTATGCTTGAACTTTAAAATAAAAGGCAACTTTGTTGGTGTGCTGGCTCTACAACATGTAGGGCAAACCAGTAAGTCAATTTTTTTACTTACTGCCTACATGTCAAACAGTCAGCACAACAAGGTCTTTTATATCATGGTTATTCAATGTTCAAAACGAAATAATAAATAGCTCACAATACTTAACTGATACCTTAAATCTGAAACTCATTTACTCCCAATGATTTAAAATTAAATTCATTACATATTAAATGTCACAAAGAATTTTTGTATTTAATACAAAATTTATCTTATGGTTTTTAACTTCAAATTGATTTGAAAACTGCTGCATTTAATGCTTAATGGGAGGTATGAGTGTTCAAGCTGATTAAACGTCATGTCAACAGTCTGTGTCCCCTCGAAAATGTGTCAGTCTGTCACATCTGCCCACGCGCCTGCAGATGACAGTTGCCATTTTCTCTCTCCTGCACTTTTTCACCAATCAAAAAAGGATAAAAGAGTGATTCACCTTCCATAATAACCTTCGGTTATTCATTTTTCAAAATCACACACACTCTTTTCTCCAAATCTTCAAGTCTTCAAATCTCTCAAACTCTCATCTTCAACAACTTCATCAATGGCAGACCAACAACAGCAACACTCACCATCTACTGAGAACTAACCAGAGGAACAACAACAATAGCAACCACCACCAGAACCACAACCTCAACCGGCACCGGAGGAACCGATTGTACAGGGTCCACTGTTCAATCTTCACCCTAATCTGGTCAGGGCTGCTAATGCACCAGATCATGCATTGATTCGCCTATCGAGAGGCAATACTGCTCATGCCCTGTCCATTTCCAAATCCAAAGTCAACATGGGCTATGAAACGTTGATCAATTATATACGGCAATCGCCTCTGGCTAGGGCTATTACAGGTGTACCTTCGCATTTATATCCAGCCTGCTTGGCTAGATTTTGGTATACTGCTACCACTGCCACCACTCCAGAGAACGTTCCATGTATTCCTGGCATGGTTACAGAAACCCTAACCTGTTCAATCACCGTTGATGCCATCCGACGAGCCCTTAACCTGCCTGCTGGACCATTTGTTCCTTCACCTACCGGTGATGCATTTTGAAGGGAGGTACTGGAGATTATTGGGTTCACTCAACCAATAGCTCATACGCCATTAAGGAAGCATATGCCACCACTATGGTATTATTTCTTTGGGTTACTGACTCAGTGTATCAGCCAAAAGTCTGGAAGTTTTGATCAGTGCTCAGATTTTGAGCTGAAGATTGGTCATGGCATGCTGTTTAACCGCAATATTGATTACGCCGGTGAAATTTATTTGAGGTTAAGGGAAATGGTGCTTGCACCCAAACGAACACATCTAATCCCCTTTCCAAGGTTCTTGAGCCTTGTTTTTGAAAATGAGCTGGGTGAAGCTTACCAGTAGATTGCTGATCAATCATTCGACCTGCCTCCAAAACAAGGGGGAATGTCAAAAGATGCTCCTGCTGCTCCATATACTGGTTTAACACCAGGCATGCTCGAGTATCTTGCTGCTCGGGGTGGAGTAAACCCAACGAATGCCTCTGGTGTTGCACCAGCTGAGGGGGAGGGACCTCAGCGAAAGTCAGCTGTGAAAAGGAAGAAGCCAGCTACCTCAACTAGTACAGTCTCCCCTGATCACCCTTCTGCCCCTGCTGATGACAAAAAGGGGGAGAAGAAGTCCAAAAAGAGAAAACAATCAGCGAGGGAGCATGAGCATGAAAAGGCTCCAAAACAACAAAGGAGGGATGGTGATGGTGATGGTGATGGTTCTACTAATCAAGGTTCTGGCACTAAGCCCAGCAACGCTCATACTGAAGCTGGTGTACAGGCAGCTGGTGAATCTCAACCCAATGTGTCTGCCACATCAGTGGATGATATTAGTTCTGGCAGTAAGCCCAGTGATGTTTCTGAGCTGGCTGTTGCTGAATCTTTTGTTGTCTCTCAAACTATTGAAAGGAAAATGAAAAGAAAACTGGAGAGACATCAGAAGAGACAGCAAGATTTAAATGATGCCTTTAATGCCAAATGGGAGGCTTATGTTACTCGTAAGTATCACAGAATTGAACATAGAAGAAGCCTGGACCCAGACAAGTTGGATATTAATGATGAACTAATCAGCATTAAAAAGTACAAAAGAGATGCTCGTAAAAGAAATGCTAAGTTCATGGTTAAGTATGACAAGAAAAGGGCAAAGCTGTATGCTGAGCAAACAGACAGGATCAAAAGAATGACCCCTGAAGAAATGAAAGATTATCTGCAATCTACTGGGTCAGGAGGAGTAAGAGCTGACGTGTTCATGAAATGGCTAGATGCAATATTGGAAACTAGCTCATCTTCTCGACCAGCATCTTATGCTCAGCCAGCTGCACAACAACAACCAGCAGAAATAACAGACCTTGATGTTGATGATGTTAAGGGGGAGCATCTTGCTATTGTTCCCTATCTTCCTCCACAAGAACCAGTATCGACACAAGAACCATCAGCTGAACCCATTCCAATCGACAGACAAAGGGTGAAATCTGCTCCTAGGGACAACCAGCCCCTAAGGAAAGGACCTCTATTTGAGGCAGCTGATGAAGATACTGTGGCAGGTGTGCCAGCTGATACTAATTAGTCAGCTGGTACTGAAGACACAGCAAGGAGTGCTGTGATAGAAGACCCAGCCAGAAGTGTGCTGCTGGGTGCTACAAGTGTTGAAGACCCAGCAAAGGTGGTTGAGCTGGGTGCTATTCAAAATGATGATACGGCTTATCCTGCTGACTTTACAGTCTGGGGTAGAGGAGATCACTTATTTGTTCAATCACCTATCTCTCCCCGGACCCTCACTTATTTTACAGAACATAGGATAATCGTGTTAATCAGTTTCCAGTGAGTTCTTCTGGCATTGCAGAATCAATCATGTATCCTCCATCTTCCCCAAAACGTCATGATAAACACACTACTTGGGAAGATGATTCAGTTGCCCGTGGTGAGCCAGATCTATTTAGAATGAATCCAGATAAAAGAGAGGCTTACAGGCTGGAGATCATTGTACCAGAATTGCTTGAGCAAAGACAAGCAGCTATTAATGAAAGGATACGCCAAGTTAGATTGTTGCATCATCCTCTTGATCAGCCATTCTACATCACTTCCTTGACTTATGGCATTGAAAGTGGTGTATATTTAAATAACAGTGGTCAAAGGCTCTCTACTGATGAGGAGAAAGCTCAATTTCAAGAGGCTCGCCAGCTGGGAATGGATCTAAGGCAGTATCGTGCTGCCCTTAGAACTGAAGAGGGTAGAAAGATGATTGAAACAGCAAAATCCCTGAAAATTACTGCCGATGATTATCTGTTGGGCTTAGAAGCTGAAAGGCAAAGAAGGGAGGCTACTGATGCTGAACTCGCTGAGAGGTTAAGGCTTCAGGAAGAAGAAGACAAATTGGCTGCTAATAGAAAGCAAGAGGCTGAGTCCCTCAAATTAGTTAAAGCCATTGTCAAGGAACAGGATAAGGCCTTTGATGGACTAGAAGCTGCTGAGAAAGCACCTGCTACTGCTCCTATAGAAACTTTCCGAACCATAGAAATATCTCATCATTATTATAGGAGCAGGTATGGTGATGTGATGAACAGAAGATCAAATCCCAGCAAGATCATCAAAGTGCACAGAGGCTCAAAAAGAGCTTTCAATGTCAGCAGGGAGAATAATGTTCAAGAAAGGATAAACTATGATGAGTTACGATCCTTAGGATTCAGTGAATGGATGGAGATATTGGAGTACTTCATTGGTAAAGCTGAAAGTGGTATTAAAAAGACATTGGAGCCAGAACTCCAAGAGCTCTTCAACAAAGCAACAAAATTTGGGAATGCACCAGTAGTAAACGTAGAAGAAGTACTTTCTCAAAAACCTAAAGAAAAGAAATCTTGTGGTGAAGGCCCTCAAAGAAGAGATCCCATCATTCTACCTCCTCATATCCCTGTATTTGACCCTGCTGATATACCTATCCTATTTCCTGAAGCCTGGAAAATCAAACAAGAGGAGCTATCTGAAGATGAATTAGATAAAGATAAAGATAGATAGCCCTCTAGTGCTCAAATTGTATCTTTTGTTTATTTCATTTTTCATTATGATAATTACTGTATATACTCTGTTATAATGAAAGTGAAATGAGTTTATCTTCAAAATCATATCAAATTATAAGATATAGATAACTAAGCAAAAGATCCCAAAACAAACTTAAAAAGGGACAAGTTTACTGCCTATTTTTCATTAGGTCCCTCTGTGCTAGCTTTAGTGTTTTCTCTAAATGTCATAAGTTTTGTCATCATCAAATAGGGGGAGATTGTTGAGTCCCCAAAATAATTAAGGATTTAATTATGACAAAACTGTGATTTATTTGCACTAAAATGTTATGTGCTGCCAGCACAAGTTTGTTTATGTATAGACAGCAAATATTGCTGTGTCAAGTGTTCAGTATGCTGCCTAGTTTACCAGCACAAGGTAGAGTGTATTTTTCGAATTAGCACCGGATGATTACCCAGCAATTCAAGAATATCAAGTGACTCAGCATAAGAAGAACCAGTAAACCTGGTAAGCAGCATACAACACAAGACAGCCATGCTCCATTACAAGCATGGTGGTTTCCTGAGTAGTCTACATCAATTGTACTATTCAACAGAAGTCAAAGACAAAGTTGAACAGGAAAGGACACGCTTCGGCGGCTGACAAGTGACCTTACAAAACCACGTGGGAATGCAGAAGTTTAACATATGTGCAGTCATGTGCTATACTTTGTCAATGCCTAGGGAACACAACATTCTATTTGTTTAAATGAATAGTGGTGCCAAACCGAATTGGGGTGTTCCAGTAAATAGCTACCAAAGAGGAAAGAGGAGAGCACGCTCTCTGATGCAGTTGTCCCCACAAGTACAGACATCCTATGTACCAGTGGACAATAGAACCATTACACGGTTAATAGGACTACTATAAATTATTGTATCCACTATTGTAACAACTAGTGGTGTGGGTTTTGTTATTTAGAGTCCAAAACGTGTAATAGCTTTAAGTTTATCCTCATAGCTATACCTAGGTAAATCTGTATCAACCAACTATCATTCCGCCAAGGATAGTTGTAATTCTTTGTGATTTAATCAATAAAGAATAACAGTTGAAAAATTACCTTTGACTCTATTTACATTACATTCTTGAATACTAAACCATGTTTAATTGGTTAGTTAATTAAAAGAAATTGTATTCACCCCCCTACAATACTCATGTTGTTAATCAAGGGACCAACAACTGGTATCAGAGCTTCAGTCTTGATAATTTAATATCTTTAACGGGTAGGTACTGTGACAACCCGGAAATTTTCGACCAAATTTAAACTTTATCTCCATATTATTCCGATACGATAAGCAAAGTTGTTAAGTTAAATCTCAAGAATTTTAAACTGTGTTCATACATTCATTTAATCTCGACCAAATTCCAACGATTCATAAACCATTATATAAATGGATATGATTATATATATATATATATATATATATATATATATATATATATATATATATATATATGTATGTATATTATAAATTGAAAATGTTAACAAAGTATTAAATGTATAATACTTTACATAAACGTATTTGTTTCAATATGTCTATCGATGGAATTAGAAGATAATATCAAATGATTGAATTATCAGATACATTGTGATATGATTACGGGTCTCTGTTGAGAGGTCCACTTTGATTTAGGAAACCTTTCCTTTTTAACGGTATTCGGAATAATTGGTAAAGTAAATTACATGTAATAACAAAAGTGTCAATTAACGAGAACTAGACAAAGGTTAGTGGAGATTCCTGTTTGATTTCAAATTCATGCTTTACAATATTTTTCTCGTGACTTTGTTAACATAACTATTTTAACTTTCATTTTATTTATTGTGAAAGTAAGAATGTAGATAACTTAGATGTTGGATAGTGGCAAGTTAAGTAATTAACGTTTTACATTAAGATGATTTTATACGTTTAATTAACCTTTGGACTTTATCTCACGTTTCATCAACAAATGGTAATTCAAAAACTTGAAACCTATTATGAGTACATATAATTTTACTTTTCTAAAACGTTGTATGATATAACGAATTCCATAATGTTAACCTTTTAAAATGATTTTTATATATATTTAGTTTTGAAAAACAAAATTATCATATATAGTTTCAAACGTACAAAACGTTTTCAGTTTAAAAAGACCTTTATTATTAAAACACTTTATAAGATAACTTGTTTATGAATTTTAAAGAACTTAATTAAGGCTTGTATTATAAATTTGTAAATATATTTTTATTGTTTCAAAAAGATAATAGCATTACTAAATAATAATTTCGAAACGATTTTAAATTATATATATATTGAACTTTGAAATATAATTAGTTTTGAAAAACTATATATTATATTATAAATATTTCAAATTTATATTTCGAAATGAATATATATATATATATATATATATATATATATATATATATATATATATATATATATATATATATATATATATATATATATATATATATATATATTCTTTCAATGTAATAAAATTTAATATTAAGTTAGTTATAAAACGTTTTGAGTTAAAATAATACTATTATATATATATATATATATATATATATATATATATATATATATATATATATATATATATATATATATATATGTATATGTGTGTGTATGTGTGTGTGTGTGTGTGTATATATAACGAGACGTTGATTTATAAAAGCTAATGACCAAAACACTCTAACATTCAAGTTACACTTCGAATGATTTAGTTATTGATAAGTTAAGTCTATATTTTTGTTAAAGGTACACATCACGAAACGTAAAACGCTAGTTTTCTAAGCGTACGAAAGTGAGTTCGAGAAACCAGAACCGGGACGTTAGTTGGGTAATAACGTACGAGTCATCGGAACAAAAATTACAAGTCCACTATGCATGTAAATATAATATAATATATAAATAATTATATAAATTAAATATATAAATATATATATATAATAAAATTGTCGGCAGCAAGAAGTTAAACAAATATAGCTGGTGACAGATGGCCATGCGATCGCATGGCAAAATGCCTTCGAGCCCATGTGATCGCATGGGAAGGCTGGGCATGAGACATCTATAAATTTCAGTCGAATTCTGTTTCGTTTACACACACTTAAATCATTTCCTCCGTATTATATTTATTATTTATATTATTATTATTATTAATATTATTATTATTAATATTATTATTATTATTATCTTAATTATTATTATTATTATTATTATTATTATTATTATTATTATTATTATTATTATTATTATTATTATTATTATTATTACTAAATATATACATAAAATATTACGAAGAGGTTATGAGCGCGTGATTTTCAAAACGAGTTTTACGAGCGGGATAAAGCTAAGGAAATTATGGGTTATAGCTATGGAGGTGATTGGTATTATTCGGGGATTTAGCTTGTGAGATCAACCTAGTGTTTATCATCTCAGTTGCGTCTACGTACTTTCCTGCAATATTGAATCTCAATATTGATACGTGAGCATTCATATCTTATCTTATATATATTAATAGTGTATCCCTGACTAGTGCTCGAGTATATATGATTATGCATGCTTGTATGCTTATTATCGTCGTTAGATAGTTTATGATAAATCACGAATTTGATATATATATATACTACTTAGATAAGGTATATGATATGCATGTCGTTGGAAAGCTGACGAAAAATTTATAACTTTTCATTTAGAAAGCGTATGGTTTCGATGAACGGATTAATAGATATAGTCAACTGAATTATTATTAATTTTAGTACTATTATTATTAAAATGATTATTATTATCGTCGTTATTATCGTCGTTATTATTATTATTATTATTATAATTATTATTATTATTATTATTATTATTATTATTATTATTATTATCATTATCGTTATTAATATAGGTATTATCATTAAAAATTGTTATTGTTATTATTATTACTATCATTATTATTATCAAAATTATTATTAATATTATCGTTATTATTATTATTATTATTATTATTATTATTATTATTATTATTATTATTAGAATTATTATTATAATAATTATTAGTATTATCATTAGTATTATTATAATTAGTATCATTATCACTAAAACTAATATAAGTATCATCTAATTATTATGATTACTATTATTATCATTTTTATGAATGCGATATAAAAGATGACTAAAAGCTATTAAACAAATCGATTAGGAAATAATGAGTATGAGTATCATGATGAAATTAAAATATGGTAAGATATTGATTTAGATAAAAATATCATTTTTATTATTTTTTTATCATTATTATTATTATTAAAAGTATCATTAATATTAAAACTATCATTTTTATTAAAATTATCATTTTTAATAGAAATATCATTGTTATTATAAAATATCATTATTATTATTATCATTTTAGTGTTATTATTATCATTTTGAATAGAATTATTATTTTTATATAAAATATTATTATTATTGCAGTTAATATTAAAAAGTGTCGTTATTATTATTATTATCATGATTAGAATTATCATTTTATCATAATTAATATCATCATTAGTAAATATAAATATTTTTATTGTTATTAGTAGAATAATAATAATAATAATAATAATAATAATTATTATTATTATTATTATTACAAAATAATACAACTTTTACTTATTATTATTATCAATATTATTTTATCAAATAAATATGTGATACAAAGATATATTTACCGCACATAATATAATTACATTAATAATACATACCATTATATTTTTATGATATTAAGTGAACTTTATAAATTTTATTACTTAAGATATATAAAAGTATATTTTTTTTATCATATATAAATTTTAATATAAATTTTTATTAACAAGTGACTTTTATTATTTACTCTAATAAAATTTGATATATATATTTAAATATATAAAATGACTATATTTAAGTTATATAATAAACATGTATAGATTTTGAAACCATTTTTGAATTAGATGACTTTTGTTGACTTTTGCATATTAATCTCGAGCATTAGGATTGTGATACACTACGACTTGACCTAAATTGTTAGACAGATATTGATCAACATATAAATATATATAATTAATATAGGTTCGTGAATCCGAGGCCAACCCTGCACTTGTTCAGTGCCGTCATTTGCATTAATGCTACGAAATACAGTATCGTGAGTTTCATTACTCCCTTTTTAAATGCTTTTACAATATATATTTTTGGGACTGAGAATACATGCGCTACTTTTATAAATGTTTGACAAAATAGACTCAAGTACTTAAAAACATTTTACGATTGAGTTACGAGTACACCGGATATCACCCCTTTATAGTCTGGTAATCTAAGAATTAGTGAACCGGTCCACTAATTGATGCGAATCCTAAAGATAGATCTATGGGCCTTGACAAGCCCCAGTCAGAGAATTTAACTGCTTTAGTACTTCGATTTTAGTATATAACCGCTAGCTTTAAAAGGAATGACCTGTTTGTGAGGTGTACACAACCGTCATTTTTAAAAGAGAAGCCTGTTTGTATGCTGTGAGCATATTTGTAAATTACGGTATGCGGGGGATATTCTAGATGCATTTTGTTAATGTCGATTACCAGGTGTTTAATTCGTATGAATGGATTTTCAGCAGTGAGCAATCCTGCACCTTATTTATGAATTTGAAATCTTGTGGTCTATAAAAATGATAAAAATAAATATTGATTATGATAAACTAATAAACTCACCAACCTTTTGGTTGACACTTGAAAGCATGTTTATTCTCAGGTATTAAAGAAATCTTTCGCTGTGCATTTGCTCATTTTAAAGATATTACTTGGAGTCATTCATGGCACATTTCAAAAGACGTTGCATTCAAGTCATTGAGTTCAATAAAGATTATTATTAAATAAATGACAGATTAAGTTATTTATAGTTTGGATATTATGAAATGGTATGCATGCCTATCAACTTACGATGAAATAAAAGTTTGTCTTTTCAAAACGAACGCAATGTTTGTAAAATGTATCAAATAGAGGTCAAATACCTCGCAATGTAACCATATGTTATTGTATTCGTCCTTATGGATTAGGACGGGTCGTCTCATGTGGTAACATAGCGGTGGTCTTAGCGAACCAGGTCTTGCATTAGTGTGTCTAACTGATAGTTGTTAGGATGCATTAGTGAGTCTGGACTTCGACCTTAGCTGCATGTCAAAAAGTTTTGCTTATCATTTCTTGTCGGAAATTACATGCTTATTATTCTTAGTCTAGACACATCTTACTGCATTAATTGCATAAATAGTGTATAGACAAAATTCATATCTTAGCGTATATGTTAATTCATATCTTAGCGTATCTGTTACTGTAAACTTTGCCTGACATATTCCGTAAATTCCTCCGTAATCTACGAAATCTTTTGTGCTATATAAATAGATATTCTATGTAATTAGAATACCATCCGATAGCTGGAAATCATTTCATATCGAAAAATCCTTTATTCAATCGTACGAAATGGAACTCCCCACTAGTTCAAGTCCCTCAAATTCCGATATGGAGTTTCACTCGAGCTCCGAAAGCAGTGTGACCGGAATAGATCAACCAATTAGCCATCATCTATTCTGGATGAATCGTAGATGGGTTCATAGTCTACTTAATCATTGGAGACAAGAAGAAGGTGATCCCTTCCATCCACCACATTGCCCTCTTGGCGAAGAACCTGAAGCACTTATCGGCGAGCCTGTCCGAGACACCATCTACTCTCTCATTTCTAGAGTGTCTCATCACGATTATATATTATCTCAAATTCTAGACCTTATTCACCCGCTCGTTCGAACCACCGATCATCCCGGTGTAATAGAAGAAGTCAACGAGCTTCGCGCTTGAGTATTGGCTTTGGAGAATATGGTGCAAAGATTACAAGCACCATCAACAACACCAGTACCACCAACAACATCCATATCGCAAGCCTCAATACCACAAGCACCAGCAGTATCACCGGCATCAACAGTGCCACCATCATCAACCCCAACAGTACCATTACCACATCAACAATAACATCAGCATCCCACACTTCGACATCACAATCTGTACCTCGAGCATCAACGTCATACGCACCGTAGTTACCAAGAAGTACCAGCAACAATAACCGATGAAGTAATGCTTTATAACTTCATTGGAGAAACATTTTGTGGCGATTATGTAATCTCTAAAGTCTTAGAGATTATCTATTCCAGCCTTAATCATAAACCAGATAAGTGTGCGAACAGAAATGATGAAATGAAACCCTGACCGGAATGGTGCACGATTTACAAGCTAGACTTGTTTTACCAACAGCATCAACAGTACCGTCAGCATCGCCAGCATCAACAGCACCTACAACATCACAAGCTCCACCAGATTTATTATCACCGCGAACAACATCACTAATCAACAACAAGTATGTCATATCAACGAGTTATGAAGTATTAACTCATTTCCACTGAAGAAATTATATGTATAACTTATATATATAATTTTGGAAACCATAGTATATCTTTTCATATTAAGCTATTATGAATGAATTAAATAAGGGTAGATACTACTCGGTTAATTCATATTACTAATATGCAATGATGTACATCCTTCGTTAACGACTTAACCATTGTTAACTACAATCTCTGTTCCAAACTCAATAAATTCCAATTCATAATAAATCAAGTGTATTAATCAATTAAATGTTTGATTTTACACTTTCATCTTCGATGTACTCGAAACTTTCTAGAAACATCATTCGTACCTTGCAAAATTTACAAGAATCCCACGAACACCAACATCATTCACCTAGTAAATATCAATAAAAATGAATAATGAAGTATTGATTCATAATTTCATTTACGTTGAAGTGATAATCCACGAAGATTACGAAATTTCTAAAGTTTTAGAGATTATTCATTTCTAGTTCCAGCTGAAAATCAAATGAGCTTAATATGATATTAACTCATTAAATCTGTATTACATTTGAAGAAAATATACATATTAATATTTTCATAAAAATTGTAATAAAAATCTCTCGTTCAAAAGATTACTTGTGAAACTTTTAACGGATAGGTAATACCCGAAAGATATATAAATTCACAATTAATATGTTATATTCTTAGATTCTGATTCAGCAAATCATCCACTATGCTCCTTACTTTCACAACAATATACATTCTTTTATAGAAATCAAAAAAACCATACTCATTCAAATCCAATTACATATTCTGATTTTGAAATCTCAGAATTCAATTCGAGATATAACCAGTATCATCGCTTTTAGATTCCTACATCTTTCAAAGCTATACTTTGACTTCAAAACTGTGCTAGAACATTATTTCTATTCATAGAAACCAGAAAAATATTTGTATCATTCAAAATCTTAGAACACCATATGTATATTAACAATTACAGTCTGTGTTCAAACCCCTCGAAATTCCTGAAGACACTTCAAATAATGAACAATCGAGATGATGATCCAACCACATGTTACCCACAGTCATGCACCTGAAAAACTCTCAAAACCAAAGTCATACTTTAATACGTATCCGTGTCAGATCTTTTGGCATTTATTACGAAAAAAAATAACTTTTCAATCCCTTTTCAAAATAGACAGTTTTGTCACAGCTCCAGCAAATCAACTTCAATTGTTCATTCAAATAAGCCTTATTATAACGATTACCCCTTCATCATTGTTACCGAGAACCTTTTATATCTCGCCACATTAGTAATAAACTTGCCAACAACTTCATTGATCCTTAAGACTCTTCGAAAAATCACTATACTTATTCATTGAAACTCTATCATGTACTCATCTGCATCTTGTAATGGTAGTTGCCATACCAAAAAGCTTGAATCATTATTCTCGAATTTCGCAGCAATTCTACGCCAACAGTTATATATATACATATAACGTCTATCTCCAAGACTTACATACTTCGAATGTGAAGTTTCTGAAAAACACCCTAAACTGCGAACTAGTTCTCGAAATTTTGAAAAATGCTAATGAAGAAGCAAAAATTGTAAACGACCTTAACAGTAAAAAGTTTGATGATAAAGAATAGTGGCTTAGCAAAGCTTAGAAAAAGAGAAGGTTTGGAACTGGAAAATGGATTGAGCAAACTATGAAGGAGGCTGTGGACAAATCACAAAGACTAAACCTGCCTTCAAAGAATCCAAATGATTCAATCCAAATGATTCAGTATCTGCTGAAGTCATTAATGAATACCTTGCTCCTGACTCTAAACCCTTGCGGACAATATTCTTCATCATCCTCTGATATTAGAAATTCTAAGATATCATCATATCTTTCATTATAAATATCTTTGATGTTCCTGAAGATATCTTCATAACTATTGTTATCCGAAATCATTTACCTCTTCGCGCTATCTATGTTACATCATAAAAGAAACTATTTTAGTTTCTAAATTCTGAAACCTTCGATTTTAAAATATGAATGTTTTTGAAGTAGTGTTGGGAACTGAAGCATGAGTTAGTATAATATAATGACACTTGATCAACGTGATTATATTACAGTAAGTCATGCTAAGTTTCTAATGGAACATGACGATTCACAGACTATACCGTCATCATGTGCCATGTTACACGACTCTTGTATTCTATTTAACCTCTAAAAATATCAAGAAAATATTTTCTTGATGATTCGGTATTTTTCGGATATTCTGGTAATTTGACGAATCAAGACAGTACTATTACAATTTCTTTCTTAGAACATTAACTATGTTCATTCCGAAATTTATAACTACAAATTCTGGACAATTACTTACTGTACTTAAGATCGAGAAGAGAAGACAAAAACATGAAGCTTTGAAGTATAAAGAGGAGTATAAATCATAGTAAATTGGAGAGAGCATTAACTGTGGATGACAAAGATTATAGAATCCAGAAGCAAGGACTCCGAAAAATAAGGAAAGATATGAAGCCCGACAGTAATACATAAATTACAAACCGTGTATATCAATACGTATTGCCACGTAAAGACACGGAAGAATTAAAAACACTATAAGTCCAAGGTAATAGTAAAAATAAATAAAATCCTCCGGTGGTAGATGGAAAAGGAGAATTACAGATATGAAAGTCAGGAGTATATCAAGAATCAGAACTAGATGGAGCATATTAATGAATGCTTTAAAGTATGGATTGAGAAAGAAAGAATAGAAGATGTGAGTTGTGGAAATAAGGAAACGAAGGGAGTGGATTTATAGTGAAACATTCGACAGAGCAATCGAAATAGATCATTGCATTTAACGAAAGAAGATCCTAATTTCCTTAATTACCGAAGAATCAAATCTTATTACGAAGATTTTCTCCAAATCCCCTGAACTATGGAAATCAACCCTATCTACATCAAAAGATATGACGAAACTTTACCTTTCTCATTTCACTCTTTTGTGATAACTTCACTCGTACGTTTCACATAAACAAATTGTTTTATCCATATTACTCGCTGATGATAAAACTCTAATTTTCAGCTCGTGTACGTCATGAAAACATAATTATTGTCAGCCATGACCATCCCAGTCAAATTTCGGGACGAAATTTCTTTAACGGGTAGGTACTGTGACAACCCGAAAATTTCCGACCAAATTTAAACTTTATCTCCATATTATTCCGATACGATAAGCAAAGTTGTTAAGTTAAATCTCAAGAATTTTAAACTGTGTTCATACAGTCATTTAATCTCGACCAAATTCCAACGATTCACAAACCATTATATAAATGGATATGATTATATATATATATATATATATATATATATATATATATATATATATATATATATATATATATATATATATATATTATAATTTGAAAATGTTAACAAAGTATTAAATGTATAATACTTTACATAAACGTATTTGTTTCAATATGTCTATCGATGGAATTAGAATATAATATCAAATTATTGAATTATCAGATACATTGTGATATGATTACGGGTTTCTGTTGAGAGGTCCACTTTGATTTAGGAAACCTTTCCTTTTTAACGGTATTCGGAATAATTGGTAAAGTAAATTACATGTAAGAACAAAAGTGTCAATTAACGAGAACTAGACAAAGGTTAGTAGAGATTCCTGTTTGATTTCAAATTCATGCTTTACAATATTTTCCTCGTGACTTTGTCACGATAACTATTTTAACTTTCATTTTATTTAATGTGAAAGTAAGAATGTAGATAACTTAGATGTAGGATAGTGGCAAGTTAAGTAATCAACATTTTCCATTAAGATGATTTTATACGTTTAATTAACCTTTGGACTTTATCTCACGTTTCATCAACAAATGGTAATTCAAAAACTTGAAACCTATTATGAGTACATATAATTTTACTTTTCTAAAACGTTGTATGATATAACGAATTCCATAATGTTAACCTTTTAAAATGATTCTTATATATATTTAGTTTTGAAAAATAAAATTATCATATATAGTTTCAAACGTACAAAATGTTTTCAGTTTAAAAAGAACTTTATTATTAAAACACTTTATAAGATAACTTGTTTATGAATTTTAAAGAACTTAATTAAATCTTGTATTATAAATTTGTAAATATATTTTTATTGTTTCAAAAAGATAAGAGCATTACTAAATAATAATTTCGAATCGATTTTAAATTATACATATATTGAACTTTGAAATATAATTAGTTTTGAAAAACTATATATTATATTATAAATATATCTAATTTATATTTCGAAATGAATATATATATATATATATATATATATATATATATATATATATATATATATTCTTTCAATGTAATAAAATTTAATATTAATTAGTTATAAAACGTCTTGAGTTAAAATAATACTATTATATATATATATATATATATATATATATATATATATATATATATATATATATATATATATATATATATATATATATATATGTGTGTGTGTATGTGTGTGTGTGTGTGTGTGTGTGTGTGTATGTATATATAACGAGACGTTGATTTATAAAAGCTAATGACCAAAACACTCTAACATTCAAGTTACACTTCAAATGATTTAGTTATTGATAAGTTAAGTCTATATTTTTGTTAAAGGTACACATCACGAAACGTAAAACGTAAGTTTTCTAAGCGTACGAAAGTGAGTTCGAGAAATCGGAACCGGGACGTTAGTTGGGTAATAACGTACGAGTCATCAGAACAAAAATTACAAGTCCACTATGCATGTAAATATAATATAATATATAAATAATTATATAAATTAAATATATAAATATATATATATATATATAATAAAACTGTCGGCAGCAAGAAGTTAAACAAATATAGCTGGTGACAGATGGCCATACGATCGCATGGCAAAATGCCTTCAAGCCCATGCGATCGCATGGTAAGGCTCGGCATGAGACATCTATAAATTTCAGTCGAATTATTTTTCGTTTACACACACTTAAATCATTTCCTCTGTATTATATTTATTATTTATATTATTATTATTATTAATATTATTATTATTAAGATTAATATTATTATTAATCTTAATTATTATTATTAATATTATTATTATTATTATTATTATTATTATTATTACTACTAAATATATACATAAAATATTACGAAGAGGTTATGAGCGCGTGATTTTCAAAACGAGTTTTACGAGCGGGAAAAAGCTAAGAAAATTATGGGTTATAGCTATGGAGGTGATGGGTATTATTCGGGGATTTAGCTTGTGAGGTCAACCTAGTGTTTATCATCTCCATTGCGTCTACGTACTTTCCTGCAATATTGAATCTCAATATTGATACGTGAGCATTCATATCTTATCTTATATATATTAATAGTGTATCCCTGACTAGTGCTCGAGTATATATGATTATGCATGCTTGTATGCTTATTATCGTCGTTAGATAGTTTATGATAAATCACGAATTTGATATATATATATATTCTACTGAGATAAGGTATATGATATGCATGTCGTTGGAAAGCTGACGAAAAATTTATAACTTTTCATTTAGAAAGCGTATGGTTTCGATGAACGGATTAATAGATATAGTCAACTGAATTATTATTAATTTTAGTATTATTATTATTAAAATGATTATTATTATCGTCGTTATTATTATTATTATTATTATTATTATTATTATTATTATTATTATTATTATTATTATTATTATTATCATTATCGTTATTAATATAGGTATTATCATTAAAAATTGTTATTGTTATTATTATTACTATCATTATTATTATCAAAATTGTTATTAATATTATCGTTATTATTATTATTATTATTATTATTATTATTATTATTATTAGTATTATCATTATAATAATTATTAGTATTATCATTAGTATTATTATAATTAGTATCATTATCACTAAAACTAATATTAGTATCATCTAATTATTATGATTACTATTATTATCATTTTTATGAATGCGATATAAAAGATGACTAAAAGCTATTAAACAAATCGATTAGGAAATAATGAGTATGAGTATCATGATGAAATTAAAATATGGTAAGATATTGATTTAGATAAAAATATCGTTTTCATTATTTTTTATCATTATTATTATTATTAAAAGTAACATTAATATTAAAAACTATCATTTTTATTAAAATTATCATTTTTAATAGAAATATCATTGTTATTATAAAATATCATTATTATTATTATTTTAGTGTTATTATTATCATTTTGAATAGAATTATTATTTTTATATAAAATATTATTATTATTGCAGTTAATATTAAAAAGTGTCGTTATTATTATTATTATCATAATTAGAATTATCATTTTATCATAATTAATATCATCATTAGTAAATATAAATATTGTTATTGTTATTAGTAGAATAATAATAATTATTATTATTATTACAAAATAATACAACTTTTACTTATTATTATTATTATCAATATTATTTTATCAAATAAATATGTGGTACAAAGATAGTTTTATCACATGCAATATAATTACATTAATAATACATACCATTATATTTTTATGATATTAAGTGAACTTTATAAATTTTATTACTTAAGATATATAAAAGTGTATTTTTTTTATCATATATAAATTTTAATATAAATTTTTATTAACAAGTGACTTTTATGATTTACTCTAATAAAATTTGATATATATATTTAAATATATAAAACGACTATATTTAAGTTATATAATAAACATGTATAGATTTTGAAACCATTTTTGAATTAGATGACTTTTGTTGACTTTTGCATAATAATCTCGAGCATTAGGATTGTGATACACTACGACTTGACCTAAATTGTTAGACAGATATTGATCAACATATAAATATATATAATTAATATAGGTTCGTGAATCTGAGGCCAACCCTGCACTTGTTCAGTGCCGTCATTTGCATTAATGCTACGAAATACAGTATCGTGAGTTTCATTACTCCCTTTTAAATGCTTTTACAATATATATTTTTGGGACTGAGAATACATGCGCTACTTTTATAAATGTTTGACGAAATAGACACAAGTACTTAAAAACATTCTACGATTGAGTTACGAGTATACCGGATATCACCCTTTTATAGTCTGGTAATCTAAGAATTAGTGAACCAGTCCACTAATTGACTCGAATCCTAAAGATAGATCCATGGGCCTTGATAATTCCTCAGTCAGAGAATTTGAACTGCTTTAGTACTTCGATTTTAGTATACAACTGCTAGCTTTAAAAGGAATGACCTGTTTGTGAGGTGTACACAACTGTCATTTTTAAAAGAGTAGACTGTTTGTATGCTGTGAGCATATTTGCGAATTGCGGTATGCGGGGGGATATTCTAGATGCATTTTGTTAATGTCGATTACCAGGTGTTTAATTTGTATGAATGGATTTTCAGCAGTGAGCAGACCTGCACCTTATTTATGAATTTGAAATCTTGTGTTCTATAAAAATGATGAAAATAAATATTGATTATGATAAACTAATGAACTCACCAACCTTTTGGTTGACACTTGAAAGCATGTTTATTCTCAGGTATTAAAGAAATCTTCTGCTGTGCATTTGCTCATTTTAAAGATATTACTTAGAGTCATTCATGGCATATTTCAAAAGACGTTGCATTCAAGTCATTGAGTTCAATAAAGATTATTATTAAATAAACGACAGATTAAGTCATTTATAGTTTGGATATTATGAAATGGTATGCATGCCTGTCAACTTACAATGAAATGAAAGTTTGTCTTTTCAAAACGAATGCAATGTTTGTAAAATGTATCAAATAGAGGTCAAATACCTCGCAATGTAACCATATGTTATTGTATTCGTCCTTATGGATTATGTAATGACCCGCACTTTTTCGATCAATTTATACTTATAAGATTAATATTTACATAAATTAAACCTTACCAACAAGATAAGCAATCCAAATTGTTGAGACTTATGTTTTCAAAGAGAGTTTTACACAACGATTGACCGTCTAGTTTGACCGATGATATCACGAACTATACAATATATGATAATTATACATTTGTGTATATATATGTATATATACATATTTAACATGATCTAAGGATGTTTTAATACCTCATTTTGTATTAATAACAATAAGTTATAAGTATATTTTGAAACTACTAACTTAAGTTTTCAAAACAATAACCATACGTAACGTTATTTGATATAAATACTTATAACCTATAATGTTTATACATATATCGTATATATAATGTATTTAATCACTTTTTAAAGACTTAAATACATAAAACAATATAAGTATATTCACAAAAGATAGCTATATTTGAATTCTCATTCCATTTTTCACAAAATTTCTATACGTATATCTAGAGTACATGTACTCGTATCATACCTAGCTTCTATACGTATTTACTATTGGTATATACACATTAAATCACCACCAACCAGCCCTTGTTCAATGCCTTATGTATAAGGTAACTACTTTTGTTATCTAGTATGACAATTTCACATGATTAAAAGATTTTTTCACAAAATTACAAATTTATACACCTTTTACACCACCATTTATACTCCATTCCATTTTCATTTTACTACACATTTCCTTTAACTAAAACACACTCTTAAGAAACTCCATAACCATTCAGCTAGTATCCATGAAGATCTAGCCATAAAAACATCACTTAAACACCATAAGAAAAACCTTACAAAAACACTTCAAGAATCCTTCCAAGAACACAAGTTTACTTCCAATCTTTCATCCAACTCCACCACTCTTTTGGTTCTAGGTCTTTACTCCTCTTTTACAGCAATCTTGTCCAAGTAACTTGAGGTAGTAACTTTGTTCATAACCTTATTCGATTCATATATATATAGCTATCTTATTATATGGTATAAAATTTTAACAACAAGAACATAGTTTGAATGTTTTCAAACTTGTTTGCAAACTAAATAGATCCTTCTAACTTAACTTTTAAAATACTTCAAGACCTGTAATGTAACATAAATATATGCTAATTTAACAAGGTATAACTTAGTTTTTCAAAGAACACCTTAAAAACTGAATTTACGACGTCGGAGTGCAACCGGGGGCTGTTTTGGGTTGGATAATTAAAAACCATCTTAAACTTTGAATTGGAGGTTTATTTTCTGGAAAAATGATTTTTACTATGAATATGATAACACATAAAAATTTCATGATTTAACTCAAAGTATAAGTATTTTTAGAAAAATAATCATTTAAGGTTGTTTACATGATGGAAAATGATTAACTTCATAAGTTTCACTAAAGTTTGACCTATGACCTGTGATTTCGAATACAAACTAAGGTATTTACAGTTCATAGTCTTAAAGAGGGACTCGATCCAAGGAAGTGGCAAGTTGAATCAACGAAAACGGAGTTGTAACGAAGAAACTATGACCAAAACGAGATCGGATATCTAAGACTAGTTTAGCTACGAAAATAATTGGAGAAAATTTAAATAAATCACATCTTTTTAAAATAACATGATATTTTATATATATGTACTCATAATTTAATTTTATATGGTTCAGGATCACCCGTAAACAATACGAGAAGATTAATCATAAGATCCCATGATTGTACGCAACACGTCATTTGACAACACCGGTACTTTATGTACGCAACACGTCATTTGACAACACCGGTACCATGGGTCAAGATTAATCTCAACCAATACATATACGATGGGGGTTTTATTTATTTCATTGGGGGTTTATTAAACACCTAAAAATGAACCATTAAAATTGAATTACTAACATCGGACTGCTAACTACGGACTAAGAAATTATTAAAAGTATTAAAAGTATAATAAGTATATATATGTGACGATTGTTTTAAAAAGAAAAGGTATTGATATATTATATATGGATAGGTTCGTGATATCAATCGGAGACCAAGTCAAAATTACATATCTTCAAGACGAAAGTGAGTATATAGTCCCACTTTTAAACTCTAAGTATTTCGGGATGAGAATACATGTATTTTATGTTTTACGTTATGGACACAAGTAACTGAAAAATATATTCTACGTTGAGTTGTACCACTGGCATACTTCCCTGTAGCTTGGTAACTATTATTTACAGCGGTATTGTAAACGCGAATCCTGTTGATAGATCTATCGGGCCTGACAACCCCAACCGGACTGGACGACCAGTATTCAACGGTTGCACAGTACTTCGTTTCGTAACTACACTTGGTACGGTGTAGTAAGATTTCATAATAAAGGGAATATGCGACGTGATTAAATGTTAAGTATGGTTATCAAGTGCTCAACCACTTAGAATATTTTTATTAAAATATTTATATATGAAATCTTGTGGTCTATATATTTATATCGCTGCCGGCATTAAACCTATATCTCACCAACTTTATGTTGACGTTTTAAACATGTCTATTCTCAGGTGATAACTAAAAGCTTCCGCTGCAACATGTTGAATTTAAGCAAGATCTTGAGTATGCATATTTGTGTCAAAAATAAAACTGCATATCCGAGGAATTGTAATGTAAAATATGCTAGAAATCGTATTGTTATCATCACATGTAAAGTTTGTAAGTCTAAGATTATCGCTAAACGATAATCATCTTTTTATTGTCTAAAGCTTGTATTAAAATAAGAGTTATGGTTTGTAATGTAAAATAAATGCAGTTGTTCTTTTAAAAATGTCGCATATAGAGGTCAATACCTCGCAATGAAATCATACGTTATCTAACTCGTTCTTATGGTTAAGGACGGGTTATGACATGTGGTATCAGAGCGGTGGTCTTAGCGAACCAGGTTTGCATTAGTGTGTCTAACTGATAAGTCGTTAGGATACATTAGTAAGTCTGGACTTTGACCGGGTCTGATTTAAAAATCATTGCTTATCATTGTTGGTTAAAATTTATATGTAAATATTATGTAGTACTAATGGGTTAGTTGTTGTGTGATAGATGTCGGGCTCAAAACTTGTTATCACATTCAGCGACTCCGAACCAGAATCTTCAGATGGTGTTCCAGTCATTAACCTATCCGATGACGAAAATAATATCTTTGGGGAAGACTCACAAATTCCGGATGAACCGACTATAGAGAACCCGGAAAGTGAACCCGAGGAGGAAAGTGAACCCGAGGAGGAAAGTGAACCCGAGGAAGAAATACAGGAAATTACGAAAGACAAGTTCGAACTAGGAAAGAAACGAAAGGCTAATGAATTAGAAAATTCAAATCCCGAGTTTAGTAAGGATGATGTGGCACCAACTCCACTAGACACTACCACCCCTATTCCCGCTATTCCTATTCGTTCTATCCCGGCATCCAGTTCTTCAGTCCCACAGCCAAAATATAGGCAGACAGCCAGGATAAGCGTTAAGCGATTCTTTGAACCTAAACGTCCTAGAAAATAGACCAAACGATGCGCTGCCATATTAAACCATGGGATCATATAATGTTTTGTATAATATTATTAGTGTGGTTTGCTTAATGTTCGATGTAAGATAAGCATATGTAAAATAGTGAAGTGTGAAATGCAATAATTTTCCATGGTTAAGTATTATTTGGGTGGTAGTAATTGATTTTCGTACTAAGCTATTAAGTATGAACTTTAACGGGTAGGTACTACCCTAGATATAATTATAAAATGCTAATAAGAAGAAAAGGCTTTTATAATAATAACTGGTTCATATTATTAATAAGCTACGATGTACTGTAAATACATACTACATCTATAATATTCCATGTGAATAATTATTTTTTTTTCTTTTTTTTTTCTTCATTCTTATTGAAGATTATGGCGCGATTGAACCGAATGACGGAACAAGAAATCCAGGAACTCATCAATCAGCGAGTGAACGACAGAATGTTATGGGTCGAGGCTGCAAGAGCTGCTGCAGTTAACCCAAATCCTCGTGTAGGATGCACCTACAAAACTTTTCAAGCTTGCAAGCCCTCATCATTCAGTGGAACAGAAGGACCGATCGGTTTAACCCGGTGGATAGAAAAGATGGAGACTGTGTTTAAAATAAGTGGTTGTGTTGAAAAGGACATGACCAAGTATGCATCATGCACTTTACAAGATAGTGCACTCACGTGGTGGAAAAATTTTGTGAAGGCTGTAGGAGGAGATGTAGCTTATGATACTCCATGGGAAGAATTCAAAACAATGTTA